>NC_051307.1:163412007-164067562 GCF_015220235.1 Choloepus didactylus
TAATTAAAATATTATTTTCACCTATCATACTTGCAAATTAAAATTTCTGTCATATTCAGTGTTGACAAGGGTGGGAAGAAACAGACATTCTTATACACTATTGATGGAAATTGTGGTGGTTGAAGATGTATGTACCCCCAGAAAAACATTCTTAAAGTTAATCTGTTCCTGTGGAAGGAAACCCATTGTAAGTATGGACCTTTGGATGAGGCTACTTCAGTTAAGGTGTGACCCACCTCATTAAGGACTGGTCCTAATCCTATTACTGGAGTCCTTTATAAATGGAAAGAATATAGAGAAAGAAGCAAGAAGTTGAAATCAATGAAACCCACAAGAGAAGGAAGAGACCAGCAGATGTTGTCATGTGGCAGAGGAACCAAGGACCACCAGCAGCTTGTCTTTGGGAAGAAAGGTATTGCCTTGATGATGCCTTGATTTGGACATTTTCCTGGACTCTAACTTGTAAGTGAATAAATTCCCACTGTTAAAGGTGAACCATTCATGGTATTTGCTTTAAGCAGCCTAGGGAACTAAAACAGAAGTATAAGTCATTTGGGAGGACAATTCTGCAATATGTAGTGATGTTAAAAATGCACACACTTTCACCAGGAGTCCACTGCTCAAATTTATCCTACAAATACATCTACAAAAATGCAAAAAGAGTTATCTGAGGGTGTTTATCACCTCACTATTTGCAACAGGATAAAACTGGGAACAACCTTAATGCTGATAAACAGAAGACAAGTTAAATTATGGCATGCCAGCACAAAGGAATACTGCACTGCCATTAAAAATGAAGTGGATCAAGAGTTTTTGGTTGTGATGGTTAAGTTTATGTGTCAACTTGGCCATATTATGAAGTCCAGTTGTTTGGTCAACCAAGCATTGGTCTTGGCCTGATTGTTACTGTGAAGATATTTCATAGGCTCAAATCATGAGTAAGTTGATTGCATCTATGGTTGATTACATCTACAATCAACTGAAGAGATTGCCCTCAACAATGAGAGAAGTCTTGTCCAATCACTCGAATGCTTTAAAAGAAGCGGTAATTTCAGCAGTCAGAAGAGAGAATTTCCATCTCCACTTCAACGAGCTAGCTTCTCCTGGGAATTCATTGAAAACTTTCATTGGATTTTCCAGCTTATGGTCTGCTCTGCTGAATTTGGACTTGCCCATCCCCACAGTCACCTGACACACTTCTTATAAAAATATAATCTTTACAGATATCTCCTGTTGGTTCTTTTTTCTAGAGAACTCTGACTAATACACTGCTCACCAAGATGGCAGAGTGACAGACTTCAGGGCTCCATACCTGCACAGAAGCTTTAAGCAACAAATAACAGCTGGCAGAACCACCTTTCTCAAAGCTCCATAAAACAGCTAAAGGGCTAAAGTAACAGGGCAAGCCCCAAATAAAGAAAAAGGCAACTAAAAAATGGTTGGAATTTCTCTTCATGGTACCCTGGCTGGCCCCTCCTTCAATCCCTCATTGGCTCCACATGGAACTAGCATATGCTCTCAGTGCAGGTCCCTAGTCCTGGTTCTGGCTCTGGAAGAAGGAGAATAACCCTTGTGAACATATTGGGAACATGGATGTTTGCCATCTGTCCTGATCGCAGCCTGAAGGACTGAACCACGACACTCGTGACAGGCTCCTTATCCTAGAACTTGCCCTGTGTGTGAACGGCAGCTCATAAAGCTCTCCTACAGAACACTAGAACATTATTCAGCCCTAAAATGGAATGAAGTTCTGATACATGAAACTTCATGGATGACCCCTGAAGACATCATGTTCAGTGAAACCAGTAAAACACAAAGGGACAGATACGGTATGATTCCACTTATATGAAATAGCTAGAATATGTAAATTCATAGAAACAGGAAGTCAAGTTCAGGTAACCAGGGCAGGGCAGGAAGGCGCAGGGGGAGTTAATACACAGACGTGCAGAGTTTCTGTTTGAAATGATAGGAAAGTTCTGATATTGGATGATGATATGGTAGCACAACATTGTGAGCATGATTAATCCCACTGAACTGTCTGCTTGGGAGTGGCTGAGATGGGAAAGTTCATGCTATATACATGTTTCTGCAATTTAAAAAAAAGAAGAAAGCAATTAAAGAGACAATAACGACTAATGGCAATACATGATCCCAGAACAGATCTAATATAAATGGAGGAGAAAATGCCCAAAAGGATATTGTGGGGACACAGGAAAAAATGGAGTATAGACTGTAAGCTTTACATTAATGTTAAGTTTCTTGAAATTGATAACTGCACTTAAGGTGGATACGTAAGTGAATCTTATTGTTCTCAGGAAAGGCACATGGAAGTATTAAGGAGCATAATGTATACAAGCTACTTTCAAATGTTTAGAAAACAGATAAATAGAAAGATATAAAGATAGATGGGAGGAAGAGAGAGAGAGAGAGAGAAAGAAAGAAAGAAAGAAAGAAAGAGAAAGAAAGAGAAAGAAAGAGAGAAAGAAAGAGAGAGAAAGAGAGAGAGAAAAAGAAAGAAAGAAAGAAAGAAAGAAAGAAAGAAAGAAAGAAAGAAAGAAAGAAAAGAAGGAAGGAAGGAAGGAAGGAAGAAAGGGAGGGAGGGAGGGAGGGAGGAAGGAAGGAAGGAGGGAAGGAAGGAAGGAAGGAAGAAAGAAAGAAAAAAAGAAAGAAAGAAAGAAAGAAAGAAAGAAAGAAAGAAAGAAAGAAAGAAAGAAAGAAAATGATACCACAAATGTGGCGAATCGTTGCAAGTTAGTGGATCCGGGTATCCAGGTGGGGGCTATGTTGGAGTTCTCTGTACAGAGTTGTATTATTTTTAAATTATTTCAAAATAAAAAGTAAAAAAAAAAGGAGGTGGATCTATATGGATTGAATATGGGCAGGTATCCAATATATATTGCTAAGTAAAAAAAGCATATCATACAACAGTATACCTATGATTCATACATAAATATATATAAATACATATGTGTGTTTGTATGTTGTTTGCTTATATACATATGAATATATAGAGATACACATGCTTGTATACGAATGGTACATTAGACCATTTCTATAAAGAGTCACGGAAATTTTACAATGGTTATCCTTAAGGAATGATACTAGGAATCGGAGCATAGGGACAAAGAAAGACTTATTTTCACTTTATAGCTTTTCATAGTGTTGATTAAAATTTTAAACCTAGGCATGTCTCACCCATACTTTAAAAGTATGTTAATATTTTACAATTGCTTTTGAATTTTTAGTTTTCT
This sequence comes from Choloepus didactylus, assembly GCF_015220235.1. Lineage (NCBI taxonomy): Eukaryota > Metazoa > Chordata > Mammalia > Pilosa > Megalonychidae > Choloepus > Choloepus didactylus. Next base: position 163,415,259 of record NC_051307.1, read on the forward strand.
CATTTGAATAAAATAATGCCAGCATGTTATTTTTACCACTCAGCTGTCCCTGAGTAACTACACAGGAGTCTCTGAAATCATCCACAGCTCTAGTGATAAGCAAGAAATTATGGAACCGGAAGCAGCAGCTTACATAAGCTGTTTACAGAGTTTGTACTTTTAATGCACTGGACATGGTAAATATATCAAAACTTTATTATCTGCCAGACAGAATTAAGAAATCACATTAGGGCTATGCAAATTAAGATAAAATTGTGGAAACACACAAATATGCATTCTAACACACAAAAAACAAGCCAAAATAAATATCTCTTCCTGACACTTGAGTCATTTTTTTCAGAGGTAGAGGGGAGTGAAGAAATAACTCCTGCTGCTAAATTAGAATTCAAAAGCCCCAGAAGCTCTGTACAAAGACAGAACCAGTAATCCAAAAATTCTAAATAATCTTTAATCAAATAAAAAGACAAATAAGGTTCAAATGTGTCTTTTGGGAAATTACCTAAAATGCAGAAAGGGACACCTAAAGAAAAATTTCCCTTAGTCACTGTCAACTCAATAATAAGAAAATGCAAACTATGGTATGAAATTATTTTGTTCCTCAATTTCCAAAGGTTAGAAAGAATACTCCATTTTTAAAAAAAACTGGAGTATTTAGGTACATTTCCACATTATTTCCAGTCTCTCAAATGTTCCTCCTACCTTTTTCTTGCAATCTGAAGAGAAAAACATTTCCCTCGGTAATCATTATAAAACTGCAGAATGTTCCTGACATTGCCATTTTAACTGCCTATTGTTCTCCTAACTCCAGGAAATCTCTGAAAGCCAGACATAATGACTGTTGTGACGGATTTCAGTAACAAGAAGTGAAGTTTTCTGTCAAAAGAAGTGCTCTCTCCGTTTTCGTCATATGTAAAACAAGATGCTTCCTTAGCACCTCTGTAGACAGATGAGCTTCCCTGAGACCCTGAAAATGTACTACAAAGGATGAAAGAATGAATCAAAATGACAGATACATTTGTGGGAGTTTTTTCTTTTTAGTCACAGCAAACTGTATGTTTTATTTCCCAATCAGTACTGATTCTTTGGACAGAGACCTGGCTTTTTGTTCTCTAACTGTTACCAAGGACAGTTTACAGATATTAATTTAGCAAAGGAGCAGGAACTAAATTCAAAATTGATGCTTATTCAGAATATTCTAGAGTCTAGACTAAATGGAATGGATATGAAACATGTTACATTATAACACTCCTCCCAGAATCCAAATCTCCCATTCAAATTGAGAGGTCCAAGTCTTTAGTCTGGATTTACTGGTCACAGTTATTGACCTGCAGAGGAACCACTAAAAGCAGAGATCACCCTCATTTGCCTCCCCTCTCCCACGTGAACAAATGGGGATGGATGTATCAGATCAAGTGAGATAACACTCGATCAGTCTGAAAGAAAAAGGGTGCCAAAAAGACCTCATTATTAACCACAGAAAATTCTGCTTTTTTGAAATTATGTTGTACAAATATATAATCCCTATGTGCCTCAGTTTCCTTATCTGTAAAACAGGAATAATTATAGCACCACTTCATGGATGCTGTGGGGATCAAATGAAAGAACATATGAAATTCTCCTGGAAGAATGTGTGGCACAGACAGAGCAAATGCTCAAGAATATTAGCTCCTACCTTTACTACAAAGCTACTTTACTTACTGAGAACTGGATCCCTAGTATGGTTGAGTTACTAGATGTGACAGAATTCTAGAATAAAGTGAAGAATATGAGACATGAACATAAAGCAGAGGATCAACAGCCCCACAGCACCTGCCTTGTTGTAACTGGTGGCCCACCAGGCATAAAGCAATGACTGCAGAAGGACGGCCAGGATAGGACTTCGACCAAGCATACAGGCAACTCAAAAGACTGCATCCAACTCTCTATTAAAAGTTAAATGGCATGTACACTAAATGTGAGATGTGCAGGGACAGGAACTTTGTGTCTCTCTTCCCTGTGATGACTGGACCACAGTAGGTACTCCCCAAATATTTGCAGGATGGTTGGATAGATGGATGGGATGAACAGAAGTAGGGCTTTCAATGCAATCTTCTTGCAGAGTTCCCCTCAATAACACAGATTACTCGATATTAAAGGAAGACAGTCAATAAGAAAAGCAAAGGAAAACCCAAAATGTGTGTGTGCACTCATGTATTAATTCATTAAGTATTTACTTGGTGTTCATTATACATAAAGCATGGTGCAGAAGTTGTTTTATGAGGATACTTTATGCAATTATAGAAATCTAGATTTTTAGGAGAAGTTTGCCTCCATCTTGACCAGGAATCTAGTCACAATGGAGATAACCAGTTAGCTACCTTCAAGTTGGCTTCTTATAGGCAACTCTTCTCTGCATCCAAACCTTAGCAGGATGTTTTTATCTTACAAAACTGAAAAAAAGTCTGAAAATCTTGTTCAAAAGTATCCAAAGGACTCCTGGAACCTAAGATGGCAGCTAGGTGAGACAGAGCAAAAAAAACACCTCCGTGAAAAATACTAGATAAAAGCCAGAAAGTGACCCAGAACACCAGTTTCAGCGATGCACCAGCAGGACAAGGTCTGCTAAATCCACAAGGTCCGTGCATTTGGTGAAACCGGAAGTCAGCATTCTGAAACGAGTGAGTAAGCTGGCTGAAAGTCCAGCGGCTGCACTGCGTTGTGGAGAAACCGCGGGTTGGCATTTAGAGACAGACTAGTTCTTTAAAAAAAAAAAACAAAAAAAAACCCCAGGAGAGGCTGCAGATACGGCAGTGAGAACCGCACAGTGAAGCAAGGCAGGGAGCAGGCTGTAGCCAACACCTCGGTGTCTGCAGTGGAGGATAGCCCTCCCCACACCCGCTGCTGATTGTCTTGGGGCCAGGGGGACAGAGGGGAGGCAAAAGGAGAAAGAAACCGTGCCCCTTGCAGCCATCTCCCCAGTGGGCTGGAGACACTTCTGCCCAGGGACGGAGCCATAGCCCAGAGCAGCACCAAGAGTGTTTCCCACAGCATTGTGCACACGCCACAATATCAGCTGTGGACAGTGGCCTTTAGTGCACCCACAGCTAACTGTCCCGGAGCTGGGAAGGCGAAGCTGTGCAAAAAAAGGGAAATAAACATGCCCCATTCAACCATCTTTAAAGCAGGCTGGGAACACCCCTGCATGGCCCAGCGGCCCAGGGCTTCCCTGGAGGTCAGCGCACACTTGCGATGTGACACAGCCTTCCCTCAGCAGAGGTCCTGGAAGAGCATGGCTGGGAAGGGGGACCCGCTCAGAAATCCCAGGGAACCTATGCCAATACCAAGGACTTGTGGGTCTGCAGCAGAGACAATCTGTGGCAAGACTGAAATGAAGACTTAGACTCTTGTAACAGCCTTAAATCTCCAGGAACACCCGGGAGGTTTGATTTTAAAGCTGCTCTTCCTCCCTAACCACCCAGACACATGCCCCACATTCAGGGCGGACAGCACCAACAACACACCCAACTTAGTGCACCAACTGAACCCCACAAGAATCAGATCCCCACACACCACAAAGACAAAGTCGGGAAGAACTGACTTGAGGACAATAGGTGACTTGCGGATGCCATCTGCTGGCTAGTTAGAGCAAGTATATGCCACCAAGCTGTAGATCTGACAAATTAGACAACGGTATTTTTTATATCCTGAAAGAACCCTATCAAGTAAAGCAAATGCCAAGAGGCCAAAAACAACAGAAAATCTTAAAGCATATGATGAAACCAGATGATATGGAGAACCAAACCCAAACACCCAAATCAAAAGATCAGAAGAGACACAGTACTTGGCACAATTAATCAAAGACCTTAAAAGCAAACAACGAGAGCATGGCACAGGACATAAAGGACATGAAGAAGAGCATGGCACAGGATAGAAAAGACATAAAGAAGACCCTAGAAGAGCATAAAGAAGATATTGCAAGAGTAAGTAAAAAAATAGAAGACATTATGGAAATAAAAGAATCTGTTGGCCAAATTAAAAAGACTCTGGATACTCATAATACAAGATTAGAAGAAGTTGAACAATGACTCAGCGTCCTCGAGGACCACAGAACAAAAAATGAAAGAACAAAAGAAAGAATGGGGAAAAAAATTAAAAAATCGAAATGGATCTCAGGGATATGATAGATAAAATAAAACATCCAAATTTAAGACTCATTGGTGTCCCAGAAGGGGAAGAGAAGGGTAACGGTCTAGAAAGAGTATTCCAAGAAATTGTTGGGGAAAACTTCCCAAACCTTCTACACAATGAAAATACACAAAGCATAAATGCCCAGTGAACTCCAAATAGAATAAATCCAAACAAACCCACTCCAAGACATATTCTGATCAGACTGACAATTACTGAAGAGAAGGAGCAAGTTCTGAAAGCAGCAAGAGAAAAGCAATTCGCCACATACAAAGGAAACAACATAAGACTACTCAGCAGCCACCATGGAGGCGAGAAGGCAGTGGCATGACATATTTAAAATTCTGAGAGAGAAGAATTTCCAACCAAGAATACTTTATCCAGCAAAACTCTCCTTCAAATTTGAGGGAGAGCTTAAATTCTTCACAGACAAATAAATGCTGAGAGATTTTGCTAATAAAAGACCTCCCCTACTTTAGATACTAAAGGGAGCCCTACTGACAGAGAAACAAAGAAAGGAGTGAGAGATATAGAAAAATTTAACAGACATATATAGAACATTACATCCCAAATCACCAGGACACACATTCTTCTCTAGTGATCACGGATCTTTCTCCAGAATAGACCATATGCTGGGGCATAAAACAAGCCTCAATAAATTAAAAAAAAATTGAATATATTCAAAGCACATTCTCTGACCACAATGGAATACAAATAGAAGTCAGTAATTTTTTATTTGTAACTCCACTGTTTACTTCCTACACGATATAAAATACATAAACTCTAATGACAAATCAGTGGGTTTGGACTCAATGTAAAATATGTAATTTTTGACAAAAACTGCATAAAGGTCGGGGAATGGAGGCATATAGGAAAATAGTTTACATGTCCTATTGAAGTTAAGTTGGTATCAAAGAAAAACAAGATTGCTATAGATTTAAGAGGTTAAATTTAAGCCCCACGGTAAACACAAAGAAAGTATCAGAGAATATGACCATAGAGATGAAAAGTAGAGTATGGGTTATGAGAAGTGGGGGAAGGGGCAACGGGAAGTTAAGAAATGAGTGTAGGGTTGCTGCTTGGGGTGAAGGGAAATTTCTAGTAATGGATGGTGGGAAGGTGCTAGCATTGCAACATTCTAAATGTGATTAATCCCACTAATGGAATGCTAGGGAGGGGTTGGAATGGGAAGATTTAGGCTGTATATATGTTTCCACAATTGAAAAAAAAAAAAAAAGAAAAAGTCTAAATAGGCAATGACAATTAAATGTGAAGGATGATCCTAGATGGGATCTAAGGATGGAGGAGAGAAGGCTCAAAGGCATACAGTTGGGACATAAGGAAAAAAAAAAAAAGGAAATATAGAATGTAAGCTTTGTATCAATATTGAATTTCCGGAACTTCTTAGCTGCGCTTATTGGGATTGCCTAAAATAATGTTATTGTTCATGGGAATTGTACATGTGAATTATATTGTTTGTTCAAGGATGTGTGCAGCTTGCTCTCATATGTTCAGAAGACAGAGCAATAGATGATGGATGACAGATAGGGAGAGAGGGAAAGAAAGAAATGGTGGTGTGACAGGATGTTAAAGTTGGTGGATGGGGTATCGGGGGAGGGGGTCGGGGTATGCTGGAGTTCTGTGTATGAGTTTTGTATTGTTTTTGCAACTGTTACTGTAAGTTTGAATTCATTTCAAAATAAAATTAAAAAAATAAAATAAAAATAAACAATTCCTGAAACAAACAAACAAACAAAAAAGTATCCAAAGGATTTAGGGAAATGTAATTAAGTACAATAAGTACCTTACAACAAACTCAAAGTGGTTGAAGGAAGGTACATGTGACAATATTGAATTATGGACAAGTTTTAAAGAAATGTTGTTTTTATTAGCATAATTCAAATTAAATGCTAGTAAAATATCATCAAGTAGAAATCCTCCTAGGACTATTTTAACAAGATAAGAGTTGCTCATAACCAGTACAGAGTTGGGGTGTAAATAGATTCAAGTAAGGCATTTGAAAACAGCTCTTCCTCTGCAGGATGTTTCCCAGCAAACTTATGCTCTTCATTTGCTTCATAGATAAGACAAAGTAAACTTCAGCCTTGCCTTGGAGAAAATTATTAAGGACTGTGAATTAATGGGGCACAAATGAATGACATTGTTGACTAGCCTCTATTAGATGGCTGCAGCCAAGTACATCTGAACTTATTTTAAATGAGTGTTTAAAATCCAGTTAATCCACACATTCAAAATGTTCTGTCTCCGCATACAAAGCAGAAAAGAACTACTGAATGAAAGGAGGATGAATGGAGAGGGAGAGTGGGTTGAGAAACGTGACTTCCCTCTCTTTTCCTTTTTTTTTTTTTTTTTTTTTTGTTATGTTATTTCTTTTTCCCTTCCTATTTGGTATTCTGGGAGAGACTCCGATAGTTTGTTCAGACTGAGGAGACCCAGAAAGATGCACCTGACAACCTAGACTCAGGAACATGCCAATGCTTTTTCTAGCCTGTGTACAATTGTCAGACCTCAGCAAATGGAGACTGAATTCTACAAAAAAATGATGATAAACATTACCCTGTCTGATGCAACCACCCATGAGATAGGGAAGTTAGAAGTCTTCATTCTACAAAGATGTTAATGACATGACCAAGGTCACACTGTCAGGTTACCACAGAAACTAGCATCAAGTCTAATCTTTCCACTCCTGGTTTGCAGTGATGTCACTACAACACACTGCTATGGTAAAACTGACAACTCCCTAGCACCCAATCCATTTATATCCATGGGAAGCAGAACATTTGACAGGGCAGGTACTGGTGGCTCAATACTTGGCCTCACAGTGATTGCACAGGAAACTTAGTGGCTTTCAGACGTGAAGTCTAGTTTTATCTACTACTGCTTCTTTACTATTAAAAAAAAAAAATGCAGGTTTGTGGGCAAGGTCCAAGGCAAGTTACCCATTATTCTGAATTTTTATTTCTTAATGAATTTGAGATGGTCATCGGGGGAAGAAATGGCGGGGGCTAGAAGGATAAATGAAAGATAACTGAAAACTATTTTGAAAATACAAAACTTAATGTAAATGCTTAAATTATCTCCAAAACCTGAGATGTTCTCTTTCCTTCATCTTGGAAAGAATGATTCCATTTAAAGACTCATGGTGCTCTACAACCATAATTACTGTATTAACATAGGGAGAGGGATTATTTTTTTCACCTGAGAGAGAGCCAAAATCTGATAAAACTGTATCAGCTTAGGTTCAGGGAAATCTCAGGATTGGAGAGTCTTAAGAAGGTCTCAAGATTATACCTCTGAGTGGTTCTCACACCTGGATGGACATCAGAATCCCAAAGGGAGACCCTTATGCTCAGCTAGATATGGGAATTATTGATCTAATCAACACCCAGAGACTAATTGGGCCTGTGGCCTGCCAGCTGTGACCTAATTCCATGATCCCCTCTCCTCTAGAAAAGCTTAAATAATAAACCCTAAAGAAGAGCACTCCTGGACACTTGTGAGACATTTGTGGGTTGGAGAGTTGCAAACCTCATGCACCTGCTAGTTACTCCAAACAATTCAAGAGAAAACACAACTGCAACAGAAGCTTCAAGGATCAGAAGCCTGCAACAGAGGCTTCAAGGATCACATTTGGAGAACTGTCTTCAGAGATTTGTGAAACTCCTCATGCCTCTGATTTTTTTTTCCAATCCAGTGTACCCAATTCAACCCCATAAATCTTTATTTAGCAGCTGTTATGTACAAGGCATTGGTGCCTTATTCCTTCTGAATTTAGATAAAGAGTAAAACATGGTAACAGGTACAAACAAACAACCACATCCCATCCCCACACACACATACCGCAGAAACCTTCACAAATGTAGTACAAATAAACCTGTTTAGCATATCATTAAGAAAGACCTGTGAGGTCAGCAGTGATTACCAATGGCACTCCGTCTTTTTCAATTCCTAGTGCAAAGATTTGAGATCTGAGTGTCCCTTGGGAGGTATCTGTTGGCTTTTCTAGGACTAGATAGACTTGTTGCCTTCCATCCAGCAGTTCTGCTGTTGTCTCTGGCAAAAAAGAATGCCCACTGTATTAAGGGTTGCTCACAATCCAGATACAAAATAGAGAATGAAGGTTCAGAACTGGATTGCTCGCTGATTTATTTGCTTTTGAACAGTCATGAGACACTGTTCAGCTCTAGCTTATTAAAAGACATTTGATCAACTCACATGGAATGTTTTCCTAGTATATCAAACCAAATTACAACCTCACTTGTTCCACTTGGGACCAACACTTGTTTGATGCTCTGATTCTTTTTCAAATAAAAAGAAAGCAATTTTATTCACATACCATACAATCTATCCAAAACGTACAATCAGTGGCTCTCGGCATTATCACAGAGTTGTGCATTCATTACCACAATCAATTTGAGAACATTTCATTGCTCCCAAAAAGAAAATCCCATACCCCTTATGCCCCCTATTATTGACATTTAGCATTGGTATGGTACCTTTGTTACAAACAATGAAAGAATATTATAATATAACTATTAATTACAGTCCATAGTTTGCATTAGTTATATTTTTTCCCATATACCATCCTGTTATTAAAACCTTGTAAAAGTGATGCACATTTGTTCCAGTTCATGGAAGAACAATCTCATATTCGTACTATTAACAACAGTCATCATTCACAAGGTTCACTGTGTTACACAGTTACATATTTTATCCTCTAGCTTTCCTTGTAGTGACATACACTTCCCCTTTCAACCACAATGCACACCCATTATTCAGCACTGTTAAATACATAATAAGGTGTTATCATCACCTCTATGCATTTCCAAACATTTCCAATCACCCTTATTAAAAATTCTGCACAATTTATTTATCAGCTCCCCATTCTCTACCCTCATTCTATCTCCTGGTATCCTATACTCTAGATTTTAACTACATGAGTTGGCTCCTAACAATTATGAGCCAAAATATTAATAAGACTATACAATATTTGTCCTTTTGTGTTCAGCTTATTTCACTCAACATAATGTCCTCAAGGTTCATCCATGTTCTTGCATGCATCAGGACTTTATTCCTTCTTACAGCTAAATAATATTCCATCGTATATATACACCACATTTTGATCACCCATTCATTGGCTGATGGACACTTGAGTTATTTCTATCTTTTAGCAATTGTAAATAATGCCGCTGTGAACATCAATATGCAAATGTCTGCTTGTGTCCCTACTTTCAGTTCCTCTGAGTATATACCTAGTAGCAGGATTGCTAGATAATATGGAAATTCTAAATTTAGCTTCCTGAAGAACCAGCAAACTATCTTCCACAGTGGATGCACTATTCTATATTTCCACCAACAGTGAATAAGTGTTCCTATTTCTCCACAACCTCTCCAACACTTGTAATTTTGTTTTTTTTTTTTTGTTTTGTTTTGTTTTTAATAGTGGCCTTTCTAGTAGGGGTGAAATGATATCTCATTGTGGTTTTGATTTGCATTTCCCTAACAGCTAGATGCTGAGTCTCTTTTCATGTGCTTTTAAGTGATTCTTATTTCCTCTTTGAAAAAATGTGTATTCTTTTGCCCATTTTTAAAATTCAGTTTGTTTTTTTATCGTTGAGTTGTAGGATTTCTGGATATCAAACCCTCATCAGATATGATTTCCAAATATTTTCTCCCAGTGAGTAGGCTGCCTTTTCACTTTCTTGAAAAAGTCCTTTGAAGCACATAAGTATTTAATTTTGTGTAGGTCCTATTTATTTAGTTTTCCTTCATTGCTTACGCTTTTGGTGCCAAGCCTAAGAAACCACCAACTACCCCAAGATCTTGAACATGCTTTCCAACATTTTCTTCTAAGAGTTTTATGATTAGCTTTTATATTTAGGTCACTGATCTATTTTGAGTTAATTTTTATATAAAGTGTGACATAGGTGTCCTCTTTCATTCTTTTGCATATGGATATCCAGTTCTCCCAGCACCATTTGTTGAATGGACTATTCTGTTCCACCTGAGTGATTTTGGGAACCTTGTCGAAAATCAATTGATGAGGGGCAAGATGGCGGAGTGGTGAGGTGTGGGTTTTAGTTACTCCTCTGGGGCAGTTGGTAGATAACCATGAACTGCGTGGATGGACAATGCAAAGGATTTTGAGTTTGGACATACTTCATACAACACTCAAGAATGCAAGGAGCAACTGAGATCAGTGAAACCTGTTAAGTTCTCACAGCCAGGAGGCTCGCACCCCTCCCTGCCAGGAACAATCCCGAGGGAGGAGGGGCTGTCGGTGCTGGGAACCAGGAGGGAGAACTGCAGTTGTAGCACTGATTAACAAACTCAGACCGCTGAACAAAAACTCCAACCACAGATAAACTGAGACCAGACACTAGAGAATCTGGGGAGCAGTCAGCCTGGTGGAAAGGAGATAGGGCTAGCAAAAATAGCAAAAAAATAAAATTAAATAAAAATAAAAACAGAGACTTTTGGAGTTGGGGGCAAACATAACACAGAGAAGGGCTGGGCTCAAACATAATCAGGCACATATGCAAACCCAGGTGGCCAGGGCCCTTCTCTGAAAAGCCGTTTTTTTTCTGGTTTCTTGATTGTTCCTTAATCACCTCCAACTCCTTGTCTTTTTGCATTTCAATAGCCCATTATAACTTCAAGTACTGAATTTAAGGGCTTTTCTTTAAATAGTCTATACTGGGTCCTTCTTTTTCTTTTTTCTTTTTTTATCTTTTTCTCTCTTTTTTTAAATAACTATTCTAAGAAGCCCATTATAGAAAGCCTCAAAGACTTGCAATTTGGGCCCAGGCAAGAACAGAGCTAAGATAGCTCTGAGAGACAAAGCAATAAGTCTAGTAGTGAAGACAATTCGCTAAAGATGATAACTTCCCAAGAAAAGGGGGGAGTGGCCCAGCTCCAGTGGTAGCCTAACTTTAGGGAACTCAGATTCCAGGGGCTGGAATTCAGAAACCAGCTTCAGTCAGCCACGCCCCCAAAAGGGTCAGGATCACCAGGAGAACTAAAGGCTCCATACCTCTTCACACTGGTCGGGGAGCTGCGGGTTGGCAAGTGCCACCTGCTGCACAGCATAGGGAAAGCACAGAGTCTAAAGGCCTCACAGGAGGGTCTCACTCTCAAAAAATCTCCATATCCTCCTCCTGCGACCTGGGCCTCTCTGGACTGGGAAAACCTGACTGGGGTTGACCATATCTGAGGAGACCCTCACACAAAAAGACTACTTAAAGGCAGGGCAAGAAACAGAAAAACAAGAAGTGAAAAATTCCGATCAACTAAATAGAACCTGAGTTAGATGTCTAGAATAAGCTGAACTAAACATCAAAAGTTAGAGAACAAAGCCAATCCTAGGTAAAAGAGTGAAAACAAGCTACAGAATAAACTAATCAAGAAACTCAGATGCCTAGACACCCCAAGGTAATGAGCAATACTAGGAAACCCAAAAATATGGACCAGCCAAAGAAACAAACTAATAGTTCAACCAAGATACAGGAGTTGAGGCAACTAATGCTAAATCAATTCAACAAACTGAAGAAAGAACTAATTAAAGATGTTCAAACAAATCTCCTAAATCAATTAAAAAATCAAGTCAATTAACTGAGGGAAGATATATTAAAAAAGATGAAGGATATAAGGAAGACACTGGATGACCATAAGGAAGAATTCATAAACTTGAAAAAACAAATGGCAGAACTTATGGGAATGAAGGGCATAATGGAGGAGATGAAAAAGACAATGAAGGGATACAACAATAGATTTGAACAGGCAGAAGAAAGGATCAGTGAATTGGAAGACCCGACATTTGAATTCATACACACAAAAGAACAGATGGTGAAAAGAATGGAAAAATACAAGCAGGGTCTTAGGGAGCTGAGTGACAACATGAAACACACAAATATACATGTTATGGGTGTCCCAGAGGGAGAAGAGAGGGGAAGAGGGGCAGAAAGAATAATAGAAGAAATAATCACAGAAAATTTCCCAACTCTTATGAAAGACAGAAAATTATAGATTCAAGAAGTACAGAGCACCCCAAATAGAATAGACCCTAATAGACCTACTTCAAGACACTTACTGATCAGATTGTCCAAAGTCAAAGACAAAGGGAGAATTCTGAAAGCAGCAAGAGAAAAGCAATCCATCACATACAAGAGAAGCTCGATTAGACTGTGTACAGACTTCTCTGCAGAAACCACGGAAGTGAGAAGGCAGTGGCATGATATATTTAAGATACTGAAAGAGAAGAACTGCCAACCAAGAATTCTATATCCAGCAAAACCGCCCTTCAAAAATGAGGGAGAGATTAAAATATTTTCAGCAAATAGACACTAAGAGAGTTTGTGAATAAGACACTGGCACTACAAGAAATATTAAAGGGAATGCTACAGGCTGATAGGAAAAGACAGGAGAGAGAGGTTTGGAGAAGAGTGTAGAAATGAAGATTATTAGGAAGGGTAAAAGGAGAGAGAGGAAAAAAGTAAGACATGACATACAAAATCCAAAAGAAAAAATGGTAGAATAAAGTACTGCCTTTACAGTAATAACACTAAATGTTAATGGATTAAACTCTCCAATAAAAAGACACAGGCTGGCAGAAGGGATTAAAAAACAGGACTTATCTATACACTATCTACAAGATAAGTACAAAAATAGGCTGAAGGTGAAAGGCTGGAAAAAAGATTTTTCATGCAAAGAGCAACCAGAAAAAAGCAGGAGTAGCTACATTAATATTAAATGTTTTTTTTTTTGTTTACTTCAAAAGTAAAACAATTAAAAGAAACAAAGAAGGACACTATATATTAATAAAAGGGTCAATTCATCAAGAAAACATAACAATCATAAATATTTATGCACCAAGCCAGAGTGCCCCAAAATTCATAAGGCAAACACTGAGAACACTGAAAGGAGAAGTAGATAACTCCACAATAATAGCTGGAGACTTCAATACAGTGCTCTCATCAATGGACAGAACATCTAGACAGAGGATCAATAATGAAATGGAGATGTTGAATTGCACAATAAAAGAACTAGACTTAACAGACATGTATAAAACACTACACCCCACAACAGCAGGATACATGTTTTTTTCAAGTGCTCATGGAACATTCTCTAGGATAGATCACATGCTGGGTCACAAAGTAAGTCTCAACAAATTTAAAAATAATGATATTATAAAAAACACTTTCTCGGCTCATAACCGAATAAAGTTGAAAATAAATAACACAGGCAGAAGATTGTAAAATTCACAAATATATGGAGACTAAACAACACCCTCTTAGAAAACCAGTGGGTAAAGGAAGAAATTACAGGAGAAATTAGTGTAAATACCTTGAGGCAAATAACAATGAAAACACAACATATCAAAACTTATGGGATGCAGCAAAGGCAGTGCTGAGAGGGAAATTTATTGCCCTAAATGCCTATATTAAAAGAGAAGAGAGAGCAAAAATTGAGGAATTAACTGTAGGAGGAACGATAGAAAGAACAGCCAACTAACCCCAAAGCAAACAAAAGGAAAGAAATAAAAAAGATTAGAGCAGAAATAAATGAAACTGAGAACAGGAAAACAATAGAGAAAATCAACAAACCAGAAGTTGGTTCTTTGAGAAAATCAACAAAATTGATGGACCCCTATTTAGGCTAACAACAACAACAACAACAACAACAACAACAACAACAACAACAAAAAAAAAAAGAGGGAGGGTGCAGATAAATGCAATCAGAAATGGGAAAGGAAACATAACTACTGACCCTGCAGAAATAAAGGAGATAATGAGAAGATACTATGAGCCACTGTATGCTAATAAATTAGGCCACCTCCATCCACTGTGACTTGTGAACACTGCCACCATAAACCCCACTGTGCAAAAGTCCCTTCATGATCCTCTTTTCAGTTCTTCAAAGTATATACCCAATAACAGGGTTGCAGGACCATATGGGAGCCCCATGTTTAGCTTCCTGTGGAACCAACACACTACCCTCCAGATGGGCTGCACCATTCTATTTCCTCACCAACAGTGATTAGGTACATCCCTCTCTCCACATTTTCTCCAGCACTTGTATCCCTCTGTTTATTTTTTATTCACACACCATATATTCCATCCTAAGAAAAGAATCAATGGTTCTCTACATAATTCCATAGTTATGCATTCACCACCACTATCTATATGAAGACAGTTCCATTTCTTCCACAAGGATAGAGAAAGAGGCAAAAAATAAAAAAAGAAAGAAAAAGGAGAAAAAATGACAACTAAAAAGCAACAAAAGAAAAAATAAAATTAAAATAAAATACAATTAAAAGGTCAGACAACACCAGTGCCAAGAATCCCAAATGCCTCCATCTTGTAGACATTTAGCTTTGGTATATTTCCTTTGTTACAATTACTGGAAGCATATTACAATGTTACTGTTAACTACAGACTCTAGTTTGCATTGATTGTATTTTTCCCCAATACCATCCCGTTTTCAACACCTTGGAAAGTTGACATTCATTTGTTCTCCCTCATATAAAAATATTCTTATATTTGTACATTTAATCAGAATCACTGACTACTCTAAGTTTCACTAAGTTATACCATCCCAGTCTTTATCTTTCCTTCTGGTGACCTACATGCCCCCAACCTTCCTCTTTCAACCATACTCACAATCATCTTTGTTCAGTGTACTTACAATATTGTGCTACCATCACCCAGTATTGGGCCATCCATTTCTGGATCTATACAATCAATACTGTTGAACATTCTGTACTCCTTCAGCATCAAATGCTCTAACTTAACCCTCTTTCTAGCTCCTGGTATCCTCATTTCCACACTCTTCTCCAAACCTCTCTCTCCTATCTTTTCCTATCTGCACTCCCTTTAGTATTTCCTGTAGAGAGAGGTTTCCTGTTCACAAAATCTCAGTTTCTGTTTATCTGTAAATACTTTAAACTCTCCTTCAGTTTTGAAGGGCAGTTTTACCAGATATAGGATTCTTGGTTGGCAGTTATTTCTCTTTCAGTATCTTGAATATATCATACCACTGCCTTCTCACTTCCATAGTTTCTACTCAGAGATCCGTACTTAGTCTTATTGAGCTTCCCTTGTATGTGATGGATTGCTTTGCTCTTGCTGTTTTCAGAATTCTCTCTTTGTCTTTGACATCTGAAAATCTGATTAGTAAGTGTCTTGGAGTAGGTCTATTTGGATCAATTCTGTTTGGTATATGCTGTACTTCTTGGACTTGTAATTTTATGTCTTTTATAAGAGATGGGAAATTTTCATTGATTATTTTCTCTATTATTCTGTCAGCCCCTTTTCCCTTCTCTTCTCCTTCTCAGACACCTATAACATGTATGTTTGTGTGCTTCATGTTGTCATTCAGTTCCTTGAGCCCCTGCTTAAATGTTTCCATTCTTTCCCCTATCTGTTCTCTTGTGTGTAGGATTTCTGATGTCCTGTCCCCTAGTTCAGTAATCCATTCTTCCGCCTCTCCAAGTCTGTTGTTGTTTCTCCATTGAGTTTTTCAACTCTTCTATTTTGCTTTTCATTCCCACAAGTCCTGCTATTTGTTTTTACAACTTTATGAATTCTTCTTTATGGTAATCCAGTGTCTTCTTCATATCCTCCATCTGCTTTGTCACATTTTCTTTCAACTCATTGAATTAATTTAGATTTGTTTGAACATCTTTAGCTATTTCAACTCTTGAATCTCAGTTGATGTGATAGTTTGTTCCTTTGACTGGGCCATATCTTTGTGTTTCCTGGTATGGCTCATAATTTTTTGCCATCCAGACATCTGATTTCCTTGATTAGTTTATTCTGGAGGTTGTTTTCTCTCTTTGCCTTGGGTTCTATATTTCTTTGTTTCTCTCACTGGTCTGTTGTCAGATTGGCTCTGCCCTCCAGCCTTCCCCCAAAATCAGGCACCTACCATGGCCTGCCATAGGGATGGGAGGTAGGCACTGGGCACCCCAGCAAGTTCACTGTGTGTGGTAATATAGATCTGCTGGCTTCTAGTGGTGCTCTGTTTTCTGCCAGTCAGGAATACCTGGGTTTGTTTTAGAGCCCTGCTTTGACAATTGTGTTGTCGATATTCTCAGCCAAAACTGGGCTGAGTTTCTGTGCAGGGCATGTAGACCAGTTCCTGCATTCCAAATAAAGGGTCTGGAGCATCTTTTTAAGTGTTTCTATTCCCTTGCACTTTCTGGACTTTTCAGTAACTTAATCATCCTCAGAGGCTGCTTTGCTTCTGAGTACAGGCTGCATCTACACAGGTGAGCTTGAACTGCATGATTCCTATTCCCTCACTTTGCCCTCCAAAAACTGGCTTGATGTGGGGCTACATCTGTGGCTGAGTACTCCCTCAGTGGCCCAGTACTCCAGCCATCCCCAAGGCAAGGAAATGACCACTGGCTGCTGCTTCCCTCAAGGGTGTGGGAAGGGTTTTCAGACCCAGGGCTGGAAACACAGTATCTATCCACATTTTCTCAGTCTCTTTGTCCCTCACTGACTTGGGCCCTCCCCTGTCCCTCTGGTCTTCAAACAGTGGGGGTATATCTCACTGCTGTGAGGGATTTTAAAATCTGTGTCCCTGGTGGGAGGGTTCCTGTCTGCTGATTCTGTGCCTTTCCCACACTGAGCCTGAGGTGAGGGGGAAGGGAGAGGACTGGTT
The DNA here is from genome assembly GCF_015220235.1 of Choloepus didactylus. Classification (NCBI taxonomy): domain Eukaryota; kingdom Metazoa; phylum Chordata; class Mammalia; order Pilosa; family Megalonychidae; genus Choloepus; species Choloepus didactylus. The sequence continues at coordinate 163,432,110 of NC_051307.1, forward strand.
GGTCTGGGACAGAAGATTCCTACTTTATATTTCTTCTCTTTAATTTGGCATCTGCAGGGTCCTTCTCCAGTCTATATCCTCCTCAAGAGTTTCAAACAATTCAGAATTTTTTTTTGCTGAATTTCTGGAGAGGAGTTTTCAGTAGCTGTTTATGCCACCATGTTGATGACATCACCTCTGTTGGGAGGTTTTTGGTGACTGATTCAATCTCTTTACCTGTGATTGGTTTGTTGAGGTCTTCCATTTCTTCTAGAATCAATGTAGGTTGTTTGTGTGTTTCTAAGAATTTGTCCATTTCAACTAGATTACCTAATTTACTGACGTACAGCTGTTCACAGTATCTGCTTATGATCACTTTTATTTCTGTGAGATCAGTAGTAATGCCTCCCCCTCATTTCTGAATTTATTTGCATCTTCTCTTTTACTATCTTTGAAGTCTAGCTAATGGTTTGTCAATTTTATTGATTTTCTCAAAGAATCAAATTTTGGTTTTGTCGATTCTATTATTTTTTATTTTCAATTTCATTTATTTCTGCTCTAATCTTTGTTATTCCTTTCTTTCTGATTGCTTTGGGGGTTAGTTTGCTGTTCTATTTCTAGTTCCTCCAGGTATATAGTTAGGTCTTTGATTTTAGCACTTTCTTCTTTTATCTTCTTTTTTAGGGCTATAAATTTCCCTCTCAGCACTGCCTTCATTGCATCCCATAAGTTTTGATAAGTTGTGTTCTCATTTTCATTCTTCTCAAGATATTTACTGATTTCTCTTGCAACTTCTTCTTTAACCCTCTGACTGCTTAAGAGTGTGTTCTTTAACCTCCATATATTTGTGAATTTTCCAGTCCTCCACCTTTTATTTATTTCCAGCTTCATTCCATTATGATCACAGAAAGTGCTTTGTATAATTTCAATCTTTTTAAATGTATTGAGACCTGTTTTGTGATCCAACATGTGATCTATCCTGGAAAATGTTCCATGACCACCTGAGAAGAATGAAAATCCTACTGTTTTGGATGCAATGTTCTATATATGTCTGTTAGGTCTAGTTTATTAATTAAATTATTCAAGTTATCTGTTTCTTTATTAATCTTCTGTTTATATGTTCTATCTTTTGAAGACAGTGGCATATTGAAGTCTCCCACAGTTATTGCAGAGACATCTATTTCTCTCTCCAGTTTGTCAGTGTTTGCCGCATGTATTTTGGGGCACCCAGGTTAGGTGTATAAATATTTATGATTGATATTTCTTCTTGGTGGATTTCCCCTTTTATTAATATGCCATGTCCTTCTTTGAATCTTTTAATAGTTTTGCATTTAAAGTCTAGTTTTTCTGATATTAGTACAATTACACCAGCTTTTTCTGGTTACTGTTAGCATGGAATATCTTATTCCCACCTTTCACTTTCTACCTATTTGTATCCTCAGGTCCAACATGAGTGTCTTGGAGACAGCAGATAGATGGATCATAATTTTTATCCATTCTGCCAATTTGTATCATTTTACTAAGGAGTTTAATCCATTAAAATTCAAAGTTATTACTATAAAGGCAGTATGTACTTCCATGATTTTATCCTTTGGCTTTTATATGTCATATCTTAGTCTCTCTCTTTTTTTTACCAATACTCATTTCTAAACCCTCCTCCAAGCCTCTCTCTCTCCTATCTTCTCCTTTCAGCCTGTAGAAATCCCTTTAGTATTTCTTGGAGGGCAGGTCTCTTGTTGATTAACTCTCTCAGTTTCTGTTTATCTGTGAATATTTTAAATTCTTTCTCATTTTTGAAGGACAGCTTTGCCAAATAAAGAATTCTTAGCTGGCAGTTTTTCTCTTCTAGTGCCTTAAATATACCACTGCCTTCTCACCTCCATGGTTTTTGATGACTAACTGGCACTTAGTTTTATTGAGTATCCCTTGTATGTGGTGAATATCTTTTCTCTTGATGCTTTCAAATTCTCTTTTTGTCTTTGCTATTTGAGATTCTGCTTAATATTTGTCTTGGAATAGGTCTATGAGGATTTATCTTGTTTGGAGTACACTGTGCTTCCTGGACATGTACATTTATGTCTTTCATAAGAGTTGGGAAATTTCTGCCATTATTTCCTTAGATATCCTTTATGCCCCTTTTCCCTTCTCTTCTCCTTCTGGAACACCCATGATACATATATTTGTGTACTTCATGCTGTCATTCAATTCTCTGAGACCCTGCTCAACTCTTTCTTTTCTTAATCTGTTCTTTTGTCTGTAAGATTTCAGCTGTCTTATCCTCTAGTTCACTGGTACTTTCTTCTTCCTCTTGAACTCTGCTACTGTATGTCTCTAATGTATTTTAAATCTCTATTATGCCTTTCATTCCTTTAAGGTTTTTTTGTTTTTTGTTTTGTTTTGTTTTTTTGCAGGCTTTCAAATTCTTCTTTATGCTCACCCAGTGTCTTCTTGGTATCCTTTAACTCTTCTGCTATATCTTCCTTCATCTCCTTGAATTGATTTAGGAGATTTGTTTGAACATCATCAATTAGTTGTTTCAAATCCTGCGTCTTTTCTGAAGTTTTTATTTGTTCTTTTGACTGTGCTGTATCTTCCTGTTTTTAGCATGCCTTGCAATTTTTTTTGCTGTTGTCTAGGCATCTGATTTCTTGATGAGTTTACTCTGGAGATCAGTTTCTCTCTCTTGTTGATTGGTTTTGTGCTAAAGCTCTTCCTAGATACTTGGTTCAACTTATTTCAGATCTTTAGAATAGCTTGTCTTTAACTGGTCAGATTTTTTCAGCTTATTCATCTGATTCTTGTCCTGGATATACAGTACACTTTTTGAGATTACACTATGTGTGCAATTGTTTCACTTCTAGGAGAAAGCTTCCTTTCCTCTGTTCCTTCTCTGGGAATGTTGATCTGTTCTGTTTGTTTTTTATTTGCCTGTCTATACATTAAACTTTCCTTTCGTTATCTCTAGCTGCTTTGCTCTGGAGGGCAAATTCTTGTAGGAGCGTCCCCTGAAGAAGACATTCTCAAGTCAGTTTTTCCCATTCAGAAGAGTCCCAGAGACCCAGGAAATGGGTATAAATTGGTTCCAAGGTACCTTATGGAGATCCAGAAGGATGCCAATCTTTTCTTTGACATCTTTCCAAATCTGTGCTTTCCTGGTCTGCCCAGCATATGGCATTCTTCAGCCAACTGTTCCCTGCAGCCCTAAGGTGGTACTGTGCCTTTAATTCTGAACCAATTCCACCCCTGCCAGGACCATGGTTGAGACAGAGGCTGACAGCCACTTTTGGCTGGGGCAGGCTGAAACTGTTGCTCAGATCCTAGGTGCTGTGATCTGAATTCTCTAACCAAAAGCAGCAAACTGCACTGGGCTGTGCCCTCTCCCCTTCTCTTGGGGAACAGTCACCCTTCAGCAAACTGTACCCTGTTGCCCACCATCTCAGGAAGCACTTTTTCTCTAATTCAGCTCCACTTCTGCTCTTACTAGGGGTGGGGTTGAAATGGAGATTACCGGCTGCTTTATGACCTGGGCATGTTGAAATTGTAGCTGTACTCAGAGCTGGAACCCAGCAACCCAAATTCACTAATTCAAAAGCTACAATTGGTACCTGGGCATGCCCCAGCCCCCCACCACTGTTGTTGGCTAAGAGGACTTCTATTTCCAGCCGGGGAATGACTCCTGAGGTAGCCTGTCATGCCAGTGGGGAATGGACACCAGCCTCTGCAAACATGACGAGATCTGACAGATCTTCACTGCAATTTATCAGGCTCTTCCTTCCACTCTTCTCTGGATGATTTATGGTGTTCTTCTGGTCTCCAGAGCCCCCAGACAGTTGTTTCAGACTGTTCCTGGCTGTTTGCTAGCAGCCATGGAAGACAAACTGAATCCTAGAGCTCCCTATTCCACTATCTTGAATCTCCCTAATTTATTCTTAAATATCAGCTTGTAAAATGATCTGAATATGCTTAAATTATTTCCAGCATGCCAAGCTAAAAGAAGTACTATTTGAATTAAATGCAAATACATCAAAATATGGGTATTTTTCCTTCGAATGCAGAAGCATCTTACAGTTGATGCTAATAATGCTTAGTAAAATGTTTTGGGTGTTACTGAACACAAGTCAGTTTAAAATCTGACTGAATTTGTTGATATAGTATTTGCCCTAGTGTGAGGTTTCCTAGAACTGGAAGACATCTTAGAGATAATTTAGCCCATCTTCATAGCCAAGATACAAACAAACAAACAAACAAACAAAAAAACATGTAGTATGACCATATTTCATTTATTTATATAAATATAAATATGGATGTATATAGAGATATATAGATATACATGTCATACATATTTACACATATACATACATACAGACACACATATACACATAATAATACTAAAAGCATGTACACCAAATTTTTAATACTTATCTCTAACAGAATTTTGGGTAATTTTATTTTTGTTGTTTCAACTAATATTTTCTGATTTTTTTTTCTTTTTGCAGGGAATTGGGTTAATCATTTATCTGCAGTTCATGACACATTATGATCCTGGTTCTTGCAAGATTCTCTCTTGCTTTTTTATTTATTGTTCCTCCTTGTATCCTTACTTCTCCCCCTTATCCCTCATATAACCATTCTGATCTGATTAACACATACCACTACTGTCTGCACTCTTACAAAGTGAGCATCATTTTGTGTGCATGTATGTTAACTTGTGGAAATGATTTTGCACTGTATCTCATTATTTTTCCTACTTTTGCTACTCAGCACAATGCCTTTAAGGTCCATCCACGTTGATACATATTTGTTTAATCAATTTCTTCAAACTGCTGCACAGTACTCCTTTATGTTCATTCACAAACTTTTAACTACTCACTTTCTCTGTGAAGAACACCAGGGTTACCTCCAACTCCTTCCTACCACAACAATAACCCTGCATGAATACCTTCTCATGTTCTAATTTGGTGCTATACATATGTGTGCACATATACACACACTCATACATGTGCATGCATATACAGATACATATTCCCAAGAGATTCTCACACATCTCTAAGAGTGTAACTGCTGGGTCAAAGAGTATGAGTGGACCCAATATGAACAAGTGGTACCAAATATCTCTCCAAAATGGCAGGACCAGACTATGCTCTCCATTAGCAATGCACGAGACTCTCTACAGCTCCAGAAACACCTGATACAACCTAGTTCTCTAAAATTCTATACTTAATATATCATTATTGTTTTAATTTGCATTTCTTTTATTACAAGTGACTTGGAGTACCTTTTCCAATGCTTGATGGCCTTTTGAATTTCTTCCTCTGTAAACTGCCTGTTCAAACCTTTTGCCCAAATTTTCTACAAATAATGTGTATTGCATGAAAAATAATCCCCTGCCCCCAGTTAAATCACTTGTTCTCCAAGACAGGCAACAAGAAAACACATACATGAGAACAGATGTCAGTGAATCCATCAGTCACTCTGGAGTCAAGACCAAATTTAAGAATGCAATAACAATAGCAGGGAAAGCAACAACTAATGATGTTATATGATATATACCTGCTGTGGTGCCTGGTACATTGTAGATGTTCACTGAACACTCCTGCCCCATCTTCTTGGATCATCAAAGAAAATCGATAACAAATGAAAAGCATGTTTTATTTTTATCACCTTTAATGGATTGCAAAACTACTTGCAGAGATGCCCTGACTTGCCTGATCAGTAAGAGACATGACTAACTCAGGTGCTTCTGGCCCTCCTTCCATTTGAATACCATCTCCTCAACTTATTTGCTGTTTGACTTTAGGGAAGTCAAGTTACTCCTCTGGACCTGTGCACCCCCCAACCCCACCCTTGTCAAATGTGTTAATGACAGTGTTGCCCTCATGCAGTTATTTTGAGGATTAAATGAATGACTCCACAGAAGCCATGCAGAACAGGCTCCTGGCACCTAATAGGTGCTCAATGAGTTTTAGCTGCTGCTATTAATATAATTATTATTCATCCTGTTCCTGGGATTACACTAAATTGACACTGCAAACAATCTTTCATGAGCACCCTCTAATTATGTGATTTTTAGAATTCATTTTGAAGGGTTAAAGGCCACACTGCAGTATATGAATATCTTAAATATTGTATTCAGCTCTAAAAATTTTTCATAAAATTTTTCATAAAATTCTGTTTAATCCAAATTGAAAACAAATTCTGTTTTCAATTTGGATTAAAAAATAACTTGAGGAGGTAAACATTTCTTTCCTGAAATTCTCTAGGTCTTTTCCCCAAGTCCTTGCATTTCTAGTAACACATCTGAAGACTCCACTGACTAGATAAAACAAAACTGTGGGAAAATGGGCCTCCATATAAAGTAGGCTAGCACTTTTGTTTTCCTTATACAAGGAGTACTCTTATTCCTGATATTTCTATCCACAGAGGTGTGAAAAGATATCAACCAAAAAACTAAAGCAATTAGTGGTAATTATAGCCTGAATACAAGCAATCTTCTTTTCTCTCAGCTTTAAAAATAAAATAAAATGGAGGCAGCAGGCAAGTGAATGAAAATCAAGCAGGTGTGACAAATGCAGCAGCAACAAAATGAGAGCTGCTTGGATTTTTAAAGAAGTGGTCAGAACTTACTGAATCACAAAAATAAATACCATAGCATAAAGAGAACAGCTGGGAACTTAGTGCTTCAGTTCTGGTTTCATTACTAACTATCCAGGGTCTCCTAGCCAGTCACTTTGCTTCTATAGACTTCAGTTTCCTTATTGCAAGATGAACTGTGGGACAAAATATCCTCTCTACATTTCCTTCCAGCTAAATTTTAAGATTTATAGTTTATTGCTAAATCTAGACCTTTTTTTACATTTCCTACATGCTCATATTTATACTAGCTCACCCAGCTATTACTCAGTGGTATGATACCCATCTCTTTGCAAACCAGAATGCACACATGATGATCCAGCTGCCAAACCTGATTTAAAGACAGGGATTCAACCTGATGAAAACAGACAGGTACTTCCTCTAGGTTTACCATTTTTTGATTATGTTTTTATAGACATTGCTCCCCAGCAAATGTAGGTTCCATGATGTGGGGCTACTTCTGTCTCCATATGGATTCTCTCCTTTTTCCCAAGGTGTTGCTGAAAAGGGTAACAGCCAGAGAAACACAGAATTAACCACCATGTACATTCTACATGCAGGATTTACCAAGAAATATCCAGTACATACAGCCATATCATGAAATCAACAAACAAGACCAAGAACTGCCCTGAGATCCAAAACAAGTATATATGTAATTCAACAAACAATTCAACAGTCATTTCCTCAGGCTATTAGCCAAGGAAAATAACAAGGGTGAAAATGAACAGTTGCCTCAGTTATCAGTGACTCAGACTCTACTTGGCTCGACTTAAAGGTAGGGGTGGGAGGGGGTGATGTGTTCCTAGGGAGGAACATGTCATTTTGACAAGGCCGTTTTGATACAAGGGCCATTTTTATGTGGCCTAAAAAAAAAAAAAAAAAGAAAATTAACGTTTGTTTTGTTGGGTTGGAAGGGGACTTTTCTTGTTACTTTGTGCTTTCTTGCTATTATTTAAGTTTTTTATAAGAGATGAGAAATAAGAATGTATATAAGAGACTCACGTCACCTCTCACTTCACAGTTGGCTATCAAGCATTCTATAAAAAGTAGAGGCGGGGGGTTTCTACTTGTCCTCTGAGAATTCACTTGTTCAGTCAGTTATGCTATAATGGTTGTTTTGAAAATGAAAATTTGTTCCAATATAATTGATTTATTAGGGAATGTTTGTGCATAATATAAATTTCATGTTTACTCATGCAATTCATTCCTGAGAAACACTACCTGACTGCAGAAAATCACACCCAGCTGAACCCAAAGTGCACACACACACAACTTAGAGATCACCTTTAGTTATGAGCCATACCATCCACATGTGCGGTTACAACTTTCCTTTCTATTTCAGTTAACATTCTTCTTCCCACCACTTCACAGTAACTCAAAAGCTGTAAACCTTCCACTGCCCACTTCCACAAGAAAACATCAGGTCTTTATCTGCGTAAAATGCCACACTCCTTGCGGTATTTCTGTATTTCTTAACCATTTGGCCATGTGTAAATGTGTTACCATTTTATTAGGTTTCTATCTTTGTTTTATGCCACTGATAAAGTTTTTGAGTGTTGTGCTGCTAACCTCATTTCTCTCACAAGTCCTGTGACTTTTATTGCACAAGTTTGCATAGTGCTATGATTTTTAGGAACATGTATATCACTTTATAGAACTGACTATCTTGAATAATCTGCAACTTCAATTCTCTGATTTCTTCTTAAGGCTGCAATGGGCATACTAATACACAGCTGATCAACAGACATGGCTGCTTAATCATGGAACCCATTCCACTTTCCACATGAATATCTAGGTGCTGGAAAGCTCTGATTTTTTAATAGGCCCCCCTAAGTACACAAATGTTTGATTAGTTACTGTGTAGTGAGTGGGAAAAGGGGGAATAATGCTTGATTCATGTGATGATACCTTATCCTCAGCTCCAGATGGCACAGGGACTTCTAACAATTCTTTTAGCATTCCTTATACATGTTATGATCAGAAAATTCCTCTATAAGGACAGTATAGACAGGCATGACTAAGACCCCCTTAAAAGCTAACCCAGTTCTCACAGACTTTTAACAAATATCTCCATTACATTTTTCTGATAATCATTCATACATACTGACAAAATATGAGTGAAGGAAAAAGTAAAAATGCCATCTAACCAGGAAGGAGGCTTGGGGATGAGATGAGAGTTAATGACATATTTTTACTACATTATTTGAAAATTTAAAAACAAAAACAAGTGATTTTTATATTTTTCCAAAGTCATTTTGTTCCTGGGGGTACCCATGACCACCAATTTTTTTCTTATCTCCTTGCCTCACTGTAGCCTTTGATAGCAGATGCCAGTGTTCTTGTTTTTCAAGTGAAAAAAAGAGCCATTTTCTTTAGGGAAAAAAGGCAACAACATTCCATCACTATTAAAGTAGACGAAGTATATAAACCCTCATGGTGGAACATACTCTCAAACCCCTCAGTGTTTGTTCCTGTTTTCCAACAGGAACGTGCCAGCTGTCTCCCACCAGAACTTAATGTTGCCTTCATCTCCTCCTTTATGAAGAGGTTCTGGGTGGGGACAGGGCAAACAGAGGCAATTTGAATTCCATTTACTGTGACAGAAAAGGGCATGGTTGAAACTTAGTATAAGTCTATGGTTCCCAAAAAAGATAAGTTTTCTCAAACTTAATGCCAGGTATGGAGGAAAAGTCAGTTTGTATGTGGATGTACTGCATACATATGTGTTTACTATAGTTATGGATATATATGTATTCCTTGCCCTGTTCCTAAAATGCTATTGGATAGCCTACAAAATGTATATTATATAGTATTTAAAAAAAAACATGAAAAACAAATAAAAATGAGGCAAAGGAGCATGTGTGGGTGTAAGTACATATCCATACATGTGAATATATGCACACACATACATATAAGTCATAATTCAAATCCTAATTTTAAAAAGTCTCCATAATCTTGGCCACATAAAAATGAGGAAAGAGGATGGTGAAAATCCTCAGTTCAAAATGGAACCTGGGACACAAAAGGAGAGATATTGTATGTTACACACTTCCATGAATTCCCTGAACAATGTAAAATCAATGTCTTATAATGTAGAATATTGGGGACCTAGTGATAGACAGAAGCTAGGGAAGGGGGAATGGTAATCTAATATGTTCAGATATGTTAATCAGGGTGAATTCAAAGGTATGAGAATGGATAGGGGTGATGATTGTTAATGGGATCATAAGTATCAGAGCTGCACTGAAGGCGAATAGGATTGAAAGCAGTTGTTTAAAAGCATGTATCCCACAGATCAGCAAAACAAATATAGATAGGTGCTTGCATGATATTCTTCTAAGGTATGACACTAGTACAGAGAGTTGACAACAGAATGCTATATAGGAAAAATCTACCTACTGCATACTAGGGACTATAATTAATAGGAATAAGATACTAGTACCACACAAATACTAGGGACAAATAACTAAGGGCTGAAAAGAGCTACAAGGTATGCTGGGTATTCAAATTTACAATGAAGAGAGATGAGGATTATACAACTAAGTGATGATAATGTGAGATACGGATGGATTACTGTAGACATAATATATGCTATGTGAACTCAGGAACCCACTACTTTGTAAGTCAAGCTTCAAGTCTTGAAGCTTGCTCTGGTGAAACTTATGGTTGTAAAGGACAGGCTAAGCCCACCTATTTTTATGCCTAGGAGTCATCTCCAGAGAACCTCTTTTGCTACTCAAATGTGGATTTTGCCTCTCTAAGCCTAACTGCAAATAAATTCATCACCCTCCCCGCAATGTGGGACAGGACCTGTTCTAGTTTGCTCATGCTGCCAGGATGCAAAATACCAGAAATGGGATGGCTTTTATAAAGGGGGTTTATTTGGTTACACAGTTATCGTCTTAAGGCCATAAAGTGTCCACAGTAATGCATCAACAATCAGGTACCTTCACTGAAGGATGGCCAGTGGTGTCCGGAAAACCTCTGTTAACTGGGAAGGCATGTGGCTGGTGTCTGCTCCAAAGTTCTGGTCAAAATGGCTTTCTCCCAGGATGTTCCTCTCTAGGCTGCAGTTCCTCAAAAATGTCACTCTTAGTTGCTCTTGGGGTGTTTGTCCTCTCTTAACTTCTTCAGAGCAAAAGTCTGCTTTCAACAGCCATCTTCAAACTGTCTCTCATCTGCAGCTACTCTCTCAGTTTCTGTGCATTCTTCAAAGTGTCCCTCTTGGCTGTAGCTCCTCTTAAAATGTCACTCTCAGCTGCAATGAGTTCCCTCTGTTTGTCAGCTCATTTATATGCCTCCAGCGATTTAATTTAGACCCACCCCGAATGGGTGGGGTTAACACCTCCATGAAAATTATCCAATCAGAGTCATCATCCACAGTTGGGTGGGGCGCATCTCCACGGAAAGGCTCAAAGAATTACAATCTAATCAACACTGATACGTCTGCCTACACAAGATTACATCAAAGATAATGGGCGTTTGGGGAGACATAATACATTCAAACTGGCACAGGACCCCTCAGATGAATGAGACTCCCTGGCAATGTGGGACATGGATTCTGGGAATGAGCCTGATCCTCGCATCGAGGACCAAAGAGGAAAAAGAAAGGCAACACATTAAGGTTTCAGTGGCTAAGAGAATTCAAATAGAGTCAAGAGGCTGTCCTAGAGGTTACTCTTATGCAAGCTTTAGCTAGATTTGCCAAATGACCAAGTTGATAAGACCAAGTCAACAGTAGTTTGAAAACCCTAAAGAATACCTGGATCCCTATCTGAGACTCTATAAAAGTTTCACTCATTAAGTTTATTCTTCAGAAACTTAAATTCTCCAGAGAACTCCTATGCCAGCTAAGTCCCAAAACCCAGAGGCAATAGCCTCTTCAAGAATATCAACCAGATGTGTCCCCTTTTCCCATAATCTCAACAACTCTTTTCAACATGAACAAGTTAGGATGGTCACTGCCTAGACATTGTTATAAAAAAGAAGAAAAAAAAAAAAAAGAAAAAAAAATTAAAAATTAAAAAATGTTTAAAAAATGGAACCTGGGAGAAAAGAGTTAGAAGGAAAATCAGGCCCTGAAACCAGGGTCCTGGGTTTAAATATCAGTTCTGCCATTTACTTTCTGGGCAAGTAATTTAATTTTTGTTTTGAGTTTCAATTCCTCATATATAAATGTGAGAATACTCTCCACCTGAGAGTGTTAATATCAACATTAAGAAACAATGTTCCCAAGGTCATAGGCAATCACAAATTCTGCCCTAAATCTCGAGTTTTATACCATGTTTAGAAATTCAGATGGGATGGGCACCCCAGGGTTCAGACATAGTCTTAGTTTTCTGGGGCACAATGAATTTAAAGGATAAGATATGTACAAACATCCACAACTCCAAGCCCTAGGGGCAGTAGGTCAGAGCCAAGCTGGGTCAATGGAGTGACTGAATTGAGAAACTCTAGGCAGGCAATCATCTGGTTTTAAATCACTCCAAGTTGGGAGAAACCATAAGACAGTGGTTCTCAAAAGACAGTGGTCCTGGACAAGCAGCATCAGCATCACCTGGAAACTTATTAGAAATGCAAATTTTGCAGACCCACTGAATCAGGTATCTGGGAATGGAGGCCCAACAATCTGGATTTTAACAAATGGTTCAGGATATACGCATGCACATGCAAGTTTAAGCAGCACAGCCCCAGGAAAGTGAGTTTTGCTTCAGTAGGTCCAGAAGTTTGTATCTGTTCCTAGTCAAGAGTTGAAGAAAGGACTGATTTAGTGAAGAATCCAGTTATTCCTCTGGTACTGTAACCCAGATTAGCAATAAATTCACACCACCCTCTGGATATGGTGTGATACCCAGCAACGTTCACCACCAACTCAGACCATGAGAGGTTATGGTGAATTCCTGATTAAACACAAAATGTCACAAACATGCCTTTCAAATGGTAATGGAGGATCTGCGGAGAGAAAGCAATAACAGATGTAATCCTCTGGGACAGAAAAGAGAGTAGAAAAATAAAAAATAACCTATGAAGTGTGTAAATAGAGTCCACAATGGAAGTAGTGATGTAGAAATATTTCCTTTCACCTACCCAACACTAACCACTTATTTATCTTTGTCATTCTGCTTGTTCAGTATCTGAAGTTGTGGTTACATATTCACACCTGGTAAGCCACTCACACAAACATGCAATTGTACACACACAAACACACATGCTCAAATCAACTTCACAAGAACCAGAGTTTAGATTTATGTTGCTTCTATACCATGTATAGATTTTCTTCCTTTCCATTTCTCTGCTTGCTCATTTGATTGCTTTTTCACTGATCTCAAAGGGACAGACAAGGAAAACAGGAGAAACAAACAAAAAAACCTAGGCAAAGTAGGCTAGATGAAGAAGTAGTTGCAATTACAGTGGAAGCTAAAATAGAAGATTTGTGATTAATTAGTGGATTTCAGTTATCCATGTTCTCCCCTAACAATCCTGAAAAGGAAATCTATAAAAGCTACAAATCACAACTCCCAGGCACCCTATTATATATTAACCTTGCACCAAAACTGAAATTATTCTGATTGTTAGGCAGGAGGCCCCACCACCTAAAACATGCTATAAAGATGCTATGAATTATAATAATTGTTTAAAATTGAAATTATTAAACATAATATAACTACATGGAACCATATCTGTGATACAGACTCACTTGCTTACTCATGCACAATTAATGCATGCAATGGTAGCCTTTCTAATTTTTCCCACCATAAACCTTATGAGTTTTAGAAATTAAATAATTATTACAATTACAAATGAATACTCATCTTACACAGAAAACTTGAAAAATTAAGTTAGCAAGTGGATATACACTGTGTCTAATAACAGTGCATGAAGTTTCCAAGGAACATTTTTGTTTGTGATATTTGTTCTATACCCTTTGGGAACAGAGTCAGCTTATCACTCTAAACCCTTCCCAGATAGTCACAGTACCACAATTTTAATGGAGTTATTCCAGATAAGGAATTGTCAGTCATGTAATTTTATAATTAGAATGAACCTTAGAAATTACCTAATTCAACACTCCTTCATTTTATAGGTTAAAAAAACTGAGACCCACAGAGGTTCAGTGACTTGCCCAAGATCACACAGCTAGTTCACAGCACAGGGAGAACTAGAATCCACATCTCTAGACTCTCCAGTCTACTGTTCTTTCTACCATATCACTCTGCCTCTGAGTTCTAAACAGATCTGAGCCTCTGAGACTGTCTGCATGATCACGTGCACCCATGATATAGACAGGTCATCCTTCAGAGGCAAAGTTCCCGTAGATCTATCAGCCCTCACACCATTTGAGCAAAACCCAAAGATGTGTGCCCATTTCAGACAACCTCCTCTAAACTTGGATTTTACTTCACTTGAAAGGAAAGCACTCACTCCATCCACGTCATTCTCCTGAGAAGGTTGTCGCTTAGAGGCAATGGCTGTTCACCGACTGGGTTCAGGCAGAAGCCTGCCAAGCCCTGGGGGCTTCAAAGGCTCAGGATGTGTCACAGGATTCATCACAGACAATTGCTCTTTCACAGTTGCTATTTGGCAACTGAGTTGGCATCAAGGTTTTGCTGGTGATAATTAAATCTCAGTTGTAACTTAACTCTATCAGAAGCCTGAGAACAAGAGGCCCCAGATCTGAGTTTTCCCACTACACTCTTTTGCAGATGGGGGAAAGGGGCCGCAAGCCAAAGAATGTGGCCTCTACAAGCTGAGAATGCCCCCAAGCCAAAAGCCAGCAAGGAAATGGGATCCTCAGTTACAAACCACAAGGAACTGGATTCTGCCAACAACTGGGATGAACTTTGAAGTAAACCTTGATTTCAACCTCGTGAAACCCGCAACAAAGAAGTCAATCAAATTAACCTGGATTTCTAACCTACAGAACTGAGATAATAAATTTGCTGTTTTAAGCTGCTAAATTTGTGGTAATTTGTTATGGCAGAAATAGAAAACTAATATGAAGAGTAGAGTTAAATGCTGTTGTGGGTTTCTGAGAAGGGAACAGAGCCCTTCTTTCCCTATCACCACTCTGAGCCAGCCCCAGGTGGGTGAGGGATGACTCAACAAAAACCCTAGAAAATTTCACACTAATTTTCACATATGAAGCTCTTTTCATTGTACCATTACCCACAAGTGCGAACAGTGGGAGACAATATGAACATCCAACATAGGTCACAGGCAAATTATAGTTCATCAATATAATGGGTATTTAATACATGTGTATGTGACAAATGGGAAAATGTTCATAATGTACACTATAAAAAATGGTATGATTTCAATTTTGAAGAACAAAAGTTATATACACAACTAAGCATAGATATGTTGATATAGATAGATATAAATACATACACAAAACAAAGCTTGAAAGGCTTTTAACAGGGATTATGGACTGTAGCTACGATTATGGTAAACAATAATGATCTTTATGATGTGGAGTTACAGGTTATTTCTTTTCTTACTGCATTTGACCATATATTCTAAATTTTCTACAATTAACATATATTACTTTTATAATCTGAAATGAGTTATTAGAAAGAAATTACTTTCAGGTTTCAGAATTGAGCAGTTACTTGAATGGTAGAATCAAAGTCCTAATGTTTATTTCTGGTTTATAAGAATACTCTTTTAAAGTACTGAACAAATCCTTACTCTTCACTATTTTATGTATTTAAATCGTGTATTCACTTGGTCTCTACCCAGACTGAAGAATTCTCATTTTTCAATCCATCCTCACAAAGCAGTCCTTCTCTTTCCTTAATTTACTTAACCTTTCTCTGAACCACACTGAAACTAGAAGGCTGAAAGTAAGAAACATAAAGTAAATTTTCTTGCAGTTGGCATTTCACCACTATTCTTTATAAAGTAATGGAGGAATGTGTATTGCAGCATCCATAAATAGAGTAATGGATGATATTAGGCATACCTTCCTTTACATAATAGATCTAGTCCTAAAAAGTAACACAAACCACATTTCTATGTCTTTGTATAATTACTAACTATGCCAAACTACATATAAATTCTACACAGACTTCCAACATTCAGATATTAAACTGATATATCAGGTAGTAATCAATATAATAGATATTAATAAAACAATATAATAGATAATTTTAATAACATTCTAAGTGCCATCTGTATGTATCTGTGATTACTAGATAGATAGAAATGCAAAGTGACAGACTAGAAATGAAAGGATATTTCAAATTTCTAACAAGGAAGAATATACTACCTTAAATTTCTAAGATAGCTTATAATTTACAAAGGGACTTCACAGACATTAGTTCATTCAGCTCTTACAATGAAGATATTACCATGCCACTTTACAGATGAGGAAACAAACTTATGAAGTAAAGTGTACAATGTTTTCTAATTTTATTCTCTCAAATATCACCAATGTTATTTTCCCTTAGTTCTTTCAAAAATTATAGGGTGTGTGTGTGTGTGTGTGTGTGTGTGTTTGTGTGTGTGGCAGCAGCAGGGGGCAGGGGTGTCATGAACACAGAGAGTCTGTAACTGTATCACAGGTCTGGTAAAAGCACACAGGTTGTGCTATTGTCAATAACTCCTTTGTGCCTTCAGAATGTGCTGGTCTTTACTATTTACCATCTGTTTTAATATACACTAGAGGAAATGCACAATGCATGGCTACAAGTAAGGCAGAACCATCAGAATTGTGTGTTTTGATGTGGTGAGGCCATGTAGCACATAATCCAAAGAGATAAGAAAGACTGTACTGTTCATTCTCAGAAATATCCTAAGAGTCCCTCTCATCTCCCAATCCCACCGAAAAAAATGCCACCACTGCATCTTCAAGAGTGAATGCAAGCCTTCGAACCTTGTTTCATGTGCCCCAGGATTCTGCGTGCAGTGGTTTAAAGCTATGTACCCCAGAAAAAACATGTCCTTAAACTTAATACATTCCTGCGTGTATGAACCCATTATAACTAGGATCTTTTGAGGAGGTTACTTCTGTTAAGGTATGTGGTCCAACTCAGTCAGGATGGGTCTTAATCCTATTACTGGAGTCCTTCATAAGCAGAATGAAATTCAGACAGAGTGAGAGAGAAAAACACAGGAGGAACAGCCAGAAGGTGAAAGTTAATGGAACCCAGAAGAAAGGAGAAAGGCCACCACATAAATTGCCATTTCACAGAAGAACCCAGCAGCCAGCCCCAGAAAGCCAGTCTTCGGGAAGAAAGTATCGCCTTGGTAATGCCTTGATTTGGATTTCTCCTAGCCTCAAAATTGTGAGCCAATAAATTCCCATTATTTATGCCAACCCATTGCTTGGTATTTGCTTGAGCTAAAACACCATGGAAGAGGCTAAAAAGACCCAATGTTCATTCTATGAGAAAATCTCAGTCTTCCCTCTCCAGTACAACTTACGTTGCCAAGATGGAGAAAGTAACAATACTGCAATGAATGAAAGACTATTTGCAAGGAAACAAAGAGAGAGCAGCAGGCTGTCAGTTTTGCCAGAATTATTCAATATTCTAAGGAGAATTTTGTTTTGTGTAATAAATTAAAAGTGATACATGTAAACCAGATCAGCTTTCTACATAGGCTGTGAGGCAGTCACCTGCTTGGTAGATGGAACAATACCCTGTTCCTGACTACATATACACTTCCACCCACAAACACACATCCCACAAACCTCTTCTAGTTCATTATCTGAAATGTACACCATTAAAGAGGCATGCCTTTGATTCTACTATTAAAATAGAAATTCCTTTTTGCAAGGCAACATATTAGGCTATCAGCCATTAATAACCTCTTCACTAATTAATCAGAAACTAAGGCTGTTTATCTAGACAGGGCTTAAGGGAATGAGGGAAAAAACAGGATTGTTCATTTATCATCATTTATTGAGTGTCTAGTACTGAAGCGCATAGTGTCAAGTGGGGATACAGTGATGAACTCATTCACTAACTCCCTCCCTTATTCATTCAACAGATATATCTGTCATTAGGATACAAATTACGCCCTCAGGTATTCTATAATAGCAGTGAAAACACTTGTGTCTAACAAATACCATAAACAAACAAAAAAGAAACAGGATAGGTGCTATGGAAGTTCATAGGTAGAAGAGATTAATTTAGGATGAAGGGACGAGTATGGCTTCCTGGAGAACACATTTAACCTGGATGTTGAAGGATGGCTAGAATATGAACATGCCAAGTAGGACAGATGACTGAGAAAAGAGCATAAAACTACTAACCCATTGCTGAAAGAGACTAGGCCAGCAGGAGGCAGCAGTAGTCTACTGGGTTTCAGAATGCTGGGGAATGGAGGGAAAGTGAATGATGAGGTATGCAGAAAGGGAGGGGGAAATTCCAGAGGCAAGCAGTGTGCCTTAATTTACCAATGTGCTAGGGGACAGACCTGCATTTATACCTCAGGCCGCTCTCTGACAAGAATATAATATTGCAGATGTTGGAAATTTTCTAGCCAAAGCCCTCATTTTACAGAAGAGAAAACAACGGTTTGATAAATTATCCAAGGCCACAGAACTAGTAAGTGGTAGATCTGAGATTATAACTGAGTTGCCCTGAAATGAATGAATCTAGTATTCTCTCCATTTGTACCAAGGGGTATCACCCTGGCCAGCAGCAACTCAAGTAAAGGGTGGGGGGTGGGGTGAGGTGGGAGAAACTTGGTGAGAGGGAGGGAAGAAAAGGCAGAGGAGGAGAAGGAAAGAGAATGAAAGATTCTGAGATTTATCAGGAGGATATAGGTAAGAGAGAGTTGAGAGACACACATCTGCATATTTTCATATCATGAGAGAAGTTTCCTTTGGAAACGGACTAAAATGGAAACTTGGACTACGATATTTTCTAGCCTATACAATAGTTAGTCCATGAACTGTAACAACTCAAACTTCTAAGACCTTAGCTACCCATGGTGACTACTTCCTTCATAAACATCCCTCATTGTCATCGCTATTATTATAAATGCAAACGACAGGATCTTAGATGGCCAGAGATTGACTTCTCAGCAGCATAAAATGGAGCAGAAGAAAATGAATTACAGCCATCCACCAAGACATCACTTGAGTTTTCAGTGAACTGGAAGCATATCTATTCTTAGCTGGATTTCCAATTTAGGATGATATGCTATCTGAACAGTAAACATAAAATGCTAGGATAAGGCACAAAATCATTTTAAAGCAAGTTGCATTGGGCCATCTCTCCATCTGTTCTGGGAAATTTCTGCCCGCTTCAGAACTAAGTTTCCTCTACCAGTAAATCATATTAATTTCCCATAATTCCAGACCACTCAGAACAGTTTTGAGCAGATAGGACATCTACAAATCAAAGAATTAGAGAATATTGGCAAATATCTTAGACATTACCTGATCTGATCCCTCTATTTTTATATAAGATGAAACTAGCCCAGTGACTTAACCAAGATCATGCACATAATAAAGAAGACCTGGTCTCAGAAGCAGATCTGCCTCCAGACTTTCTGTTTGTCCACCCAGGGTCTGAGGGACAAGCTTTCTTGGGGCTGTCCTGGGCTGATGGGAGGATTCCACTCATCCTTAACCACTGTCCCAGGATCCTAGCTTTAAACAGGTGCCTCAGTTCCAGTTTCCTTCCTCAAGGGAGGGTACCTCAGATCTAATCTTTCAAATCTACAAACATAAAATATTAAAGGTGAAATTATCTTCTTCCTCCCAAGCCATTGATATTACAGAGTAACTTTTACAGATATGACTAAGTAAACTTTTTTAGATATTTACACCACTTCTGGCAATTTTCCTTCTACTTAAATCCCCTTTTTCATTTTTAAATATTTGATGCCTCTAGGAATGAATATAATATAAATATACCTTCAATGAATAATCAAGAATTAGAAGCTATGTACATGTCCTACAATAGGGAATGGTTAAGTAATTTAAGCTCACTTGTTGCAAAATGATTTTGCTACTATTAGCATTATACAGACTACACTGTGAATTAGGAAAGCACTTTAGGATATAATATTAAGTGAAAAAAAATCAAAGTTAAAATACTGAATAAAACCTATGATCATACTACGTAAAACTATGTCTTCTTTAAAAAAGGGTTAAAATTAATAATAATGATAATAATAACAATAATGGCCATTGTTTCACAATTGTGTAGGCAAATGCCACAAAAAAAATTTGATTCTAAAATTAATGTATTTTAGAATATCTTAATATATTTTAAATTCCTCAAAAATTGTATATTTAAAATTTGACAAAAAAAAACTTTTAAATTTCACTTGGGTGAAAAGAGCCTAGAGGGGAATGTTAGCTGTAGTTCCTAGATTGGATTAAAACTAGCAAGGTTTCATAGCACTCCCAGTATGCCAATCAATAAAAGCCAAAGGATATTAGCTCTAGAAATCTGCTGTCCTTTCTATACCTTGTTCTTTGTCAGTATGGACACAAAATGAGTTTGAATTCTTTGCATCACTTAACTGTTTATAAATCCAAGGCTCAAATGATGGACTGTTTCCTCCTGGCTACATTCTCTTCCATTTCAACAGTTATCACAGGATGAAGAGTACCTCCATTGGGTATTGAGGACAAAGCTGCAAACTTCTTCTGAAGGTATGCCTTGCAATTCAGTTCTCTCCTGAAGTCACCATACTTTACAGACTTAGTATTTTATTAGACAGGGACAGAGCAGTTAGGGCTTAACAAGAGAAAGTACCAATATAATGAGTATTCTCAAAAAGGCTCAAAACAAGCATGATACATACAGTTCTTATGCTACAATGATAGTTTTAGAAGTCTCTCAAACCAGAGAAGTCTCTCTCCATGAGAGTTTTTACGAAGAGATTAGTAGGTATAGACAGAATTAGAATATGTTCTTTCAGGTATGGGCCAAGCTTTGTAAGACTTGGAGCCTGCAAACCAGAGGGTCACATTACAAAATAGTCGTGTCAATCAATATTTGTTCAGTTGATGAATTCCTTAATGAAACAAAAAGAATACATACACAGCAATACCTTACCTTTCAATGTTTTTTTAAAAGTTTACAAAGTATTTCCACATGTATTTCCTTTGATTTCTATGAACACTTTGTATGCTGATAAAACTGGGATTATTATCCACATTTTACAGGTGGATAATAAGGCTCATAGAGATTTGGGTTGGTCAATGTTACTCAAAGGGCCAGGATTCAAAACTAAGTCTTCAGACTTAACTAAGTACTCTCTCTCCATGGCTTCTTCCAGCCTGGCTGGATTAGGCTTTACCTAAAGGCAGAAAAATGAACTTAAAGACCTCTCACATATCCCTAAGGCCAAAGGATTAGAATAGGGATCTGTTTAATAAGTAGAGGGTAGTATCCAACTTAGTTTTTAAAATTGCAAAAAAGTATTTTAGTAATGAATTCATAAGTTCATAATAAGAAAAGTTTTCCACCCTATCAGATACTTTTCTCAATGGCTTACTCAACTATATGGTATAACATAATCAATAAATATAGGGAGAAAATTATAAGGAACAGAAAGCTATGACAGATGTGCATTAAGTAGATATAAAAGCCACTGATCTAATCAGTAAATCCATAAGAATGGAAGCCCCTTCTCCCAGGTCTGTGGTTAGTTATAATCCATGACTGCCCCTATCACTCATGTTCATTGGGGAAGCCTATCTGTAAAGAGGATCACTTTCAGGAACTCAGAATAGTTAACTACAAGTACACATATATATGAAAAGATTCAACTTCTCCAGAAATCAAAGAAATACAAATTAAAATAAGATAACATATTTTATTTATGAATCTAGAAAATTATTTTTTAACAGTAATACTCAGTGTTGGTGGAGCACATTGAAACAGAAAATTCTCATACACTCCTGGAGGAAATATAAATGGGAGCCAGCTTTTAGGAAGCATTCTGGCAACATCTATTAAAAACATGTGTTTAACCCAGAAATTCTACTTATAGCAATTTACCCTAAAAAAATTCACACAGGCTAGTCTAATGTGTAAGGATGACCGTCACTGTTTTAAAAAAAGTAAAACAGCAGATAACAATCGTTTAACAAAAGGGAAATAAGGATAAATAAATTCTGGGATATCCATGTAACAGAATACTGTTTAGTCATTAAAATTCATATTCTCTTGTGACTATATCTCAATAAAATTGAATTTAAAAAAAAAAAAGAGGCAACAGGCAACAACCAAGCAGAACCCCTACACCCCATTACCCCATTTCCCAACAAGCGGCCTCTGAGAGGTCCACACAAGGAAGAAAACAAGTCTCAGGAACCAGAACCCCCCCGACTTGTTACAGATTCTACTGTAAAAACATGCTGTCAAAGCATATTGAGTGAAGTACGCCAGAAACCAAGGCAAACACTATAATGCCAATATGGACTAACTACAATGTGTAAACTCAGAATTGAATCTTAGAGCACAGCCTAAAAAGGAAATGATTATTTTAATGGTCCCTAGATTGTAAGCTCTTACAGCAGTCAAATGTATTCCTGAATTGTAATGGCTATCTCCAAACGCTGAGATGTTGATTCCTTAATGAATGACCTGATTGGTCTCTGGAACACTGGGTGTCCGTGTTACACTTGAAACTCAGAGCTAGAGCTCAGCAGATATGAATATCAGTATTAATGTACACAACAACTGTTAAAAAAAAAAAAAAAAAGCTGAAACAGAGCCCAGACTTCAATTAGAGATATGAATAAAGCAGATCTGGTTAAGACTAGAGCAAATTGGGCCAAAGGGTAAAGGTTGAAACTGACTGTATTCAAACTTCAACTTCCATGTGAGACCAAGGGAAGAGATGTTTATTTGGTGTAGGATCTATATTTTCTAAACAATATAACTTCTACAGTCAGTTTGTTCAAACACTACAATTACATGGAACTTTGAATAGGAAGTGAGCTATGGTAGGTCTGTATAGCTTAGAATGAAATAGCAACACATCCTAAAGTAATTTAGGTAGAGAATAAAAATATATATTCAGGGACCCCTGAAGAGCTGGGGGAGAATGCAGAGGTGTTGGACTTCCTCACCTGGATTGCTGCTGATGTTCTCACAAACATTGGGGACTGACGGCTTGATGTGCTGAACCTTCTGTCTTGGGGCTGGCCCCTGTGAAGTTTGTTGCTGCAAGGAGAGGCTAAACCTGCTTATAATTGTGCCTAAGAGTCTCCCCCTGAGTGCCTCTTTGTTGCTCAGATGTGGCCCTTTCTCTCTAACTAAGCCACCTTGGCAGGTGATCTCGCTGCCCTCCCCGCTATGTGGTACCTGACTCCCAAGGGTGTAAATCTCCCTGGCAACACAGGATATAACTGCTGGGGATGAATCTGGACCCAGCATCGTGGGATTGAGAACATCTTCTTGACCAAAAAGGGGATGCAAAACGAAACGAAATAAAGCTTCAGTGGCTGAGAGTCGAGAGGTCACTCTGGTGGACATTCTTACGCACTATATAAACAACACTTTTTAGGTTTTAATGTATTGGAATAGCTAGAAGTAAATACCTGAAACTACCAAACTTCAACCCAGTAGCCTTGACTCTTGAAAATGATTGTATTCTTGAAAATGATTGTATAACAATATAGCTTACAAGGGGTGACAGTGTGATTGTGAAAACCCTGTGGATCGCATTCTCTTTATACAGTGTATGGATGGATGAGTAGAAAAATGGGGACAAAACCTAAATGAAAAACGGGATGGAGTGGAGGGGAGCGATTTGGGTGTTCTCTCTTTATTTTTATTTTCTATTCTTATTCTGATTCTTTCTGGTGTAAGGAAAATGTTCAAAAATAGATTGGAGTGATGAATGCACAACTATAAGATGGCACTGTGAACAGCTGATTGTACACCATGGATGACTGTATGGTATATGAATATATCTCAATAAAAATGAATTAAAAAAAAAAACATGCTGTCAGTCTCTTTGTGTGGATTAAAGATTAAACATGAACCTCAAATTGCCAAGGCAGTCTTTAGAAAATAAAATGTGTAATTACCTCTAAACAGAAAAAAAAAATCATATTCTCAAAGAATGTTTAATGACATGGTAAATTATATAATATGTGAAAATATAGGATATATACATCTTTATATTCAATATGACCACAATTTTATCATATACATACACACACACACACACACACACACACACACACATTTAAATTATACTGGAAAGAGAAACTCCCAACTGTTAACCAATGGATTTTTCAGGATGAAGACCACATGGGAGACTGTCTCATCTTACTTTACAATGCAATCTGGAAATTTCTTACAGAACCAAAACAAGAATGGTAGTGCACTGACTTCTCAAGATTTATTTGTCAATAAAATGAGTGTCTTTATAATGGTTGGAAATGATGATGATGTTCCATGGCTTTGTCCCAAAGCTATCCTGCCTACAGTTGAGATGGGAAGGAACCTTAATGATATGTGAACCTCAAGTCCCCATATACTGGACCCCCAAACTAAACAACAGCCATGTAATACTTCCTTTTAAAATTAAATCAGGGGGAAAATGGCTCTCCTAAAGAACTGTTACATTTATTAAGCAATGGGAATTACATCATTTCTTTGAGATGCCAGAGTTCAGAAATACTCACTGACGTTTTTGCCTGGCTCTAGTATAACAGGCATATTTTGTATGGAAAAGACTGCAGACTTCAGGGTGAGAATCTATATGTTCTCCCTCTTCATAAGGTTTCATTCGGTGATTAGACATGTGCCTTTAAGATGCACTGTTTACCTTCTTCTATCCTTACCATGGCTTTTATCCTCACTGGTCTCATTTGAACCTGATGCTTATGCACAACCTACGCTTTGCATCTAAATTCTATTCGCCGAGACTTTCATTTTTACGTAGTTTGGCTCAGGAATTAATTCTACATATTGAACACATGCTAAACTGAAATACTAGGCCTAGGCAATAGGGCAAGTTATTGCCTTCTTCTGTGGTTGTGAGGCATAAAGCCTGGGAGACAGTTTCCAGAAGATTCATCCTGCACAGTTACCAGATCCCAACAGGGTAGAACAAGAAAGATGAGTCAGTGAATGAAGGAACTTCCAGAGGCAGCATTCAAAATGCACCAAGGCTTTCTATCCAGTCTAGAGACCTTGAGAGGACGGAGCAGATCAAGGAGACACAGAGTAGAGTCATATTCAGAGAATTTAACAAGAGGGGAGCCCAGAAAGGAAGGGGACCAGGGTAAGTCATTTCTATCAGTATTGTGGCCAAACCTTACTGACCACTACTGAGTAAAAATCAAGTAGAGCCAAGATTCCTCCTCAGGGATTCCTGACATTTTGAAGTGCCCTTTACAGGTGAGAGTTTAAGGTTGCTGGGACAAGTGCAAAGATTCCTAAATATCTTCACTTTTCCCTAGTCATTTTATGATTTAAGAACTACAAAGAGGACCAGTCTTTCCATAGCTATAGCAGTGGGGTATGGAATTGTGTGACTAATTCATAGCAATTCCCAAACCACACTGTATGGACAGAGAGTTCTACCTTCTGCTAACAGGTCTTCTGTTGGGTTTTGTCCAACTGTTAATTTAACTAAATGAAATGTCATCTCTTATTCCCCTATCTGGCCTCTGGTGGTATAAGGTGCTACAGAATCATCACCTCTGTGAATGTAGGACTGTGTACTGTTCACCATGAAGTATACCTCACCTGAGAGAGAAAGGAGGAGCCTGTTTCACATGAATGGTGTTTAAGTGGATGCTCATTTTATACCAGGGCACTAAACTATTCAGTCAGGGAACTGATGTTGTAGAGCATCATGATGTGCTTCTGGCAATGGACACAGTCACGTGGTAACTGAAACACACCAGGCACAAGTCAGGGTTCCTGGATGAGAGTCTCAACCTTGTACCCAATAGATGTATGTCCAACACAAGCCATGTTACCCCTTGCACTATGACTTCCTTAATAAATGAAATGGTCTTAATGATGTTGACTCTCACTCTATGATCCTGTGAATACCTGAGCTTCTCACTATTTCACTGTGCTGTGCACCCTTGGGCAAGCTAACTCCCCTGTGTGTCAGGTTCCTCATCTGTAGAATGAGGGTGTCAATAGTTCCTGTACCTGAATGTTAGGATTAAAGGGATAATAAAGTGCTGAGAACAGTGCCTGGCACACAGTAAGTATGCCAAAAATATTAGCTATTGTTATCATTATAATAATGCCATGATTATTATTTCCTTCACTCATCAAAAAAGCTAGTAACACTTCAGAGACCAGCTTTGATGTCTTTATCATTCTAGCAGAAACTGCCTTTATCTGATTCACCTATTCTCCTATCATACCATGTCTTTCAGTAGTTCCTGGGTATCTATACCATTTCAGGATGAGATTACTATACAGCACCAAGCTCCAAACCACAAGGTTAGGTCATTTCTGCTTTGTGATGGAGAAGAAAAAGGAAGAGTGGCTGAGAAAGGTCTAACAGATTGATTTTTTTTCAGTGAGAATAAAAGGAGCTATCTGAAGAGAAAACTAAGCATTAGGAGAAAACCCAATTGACCAGAGACCCTACCAGTTATGATTTAGGTAGGTAAGTCTGGCTTAAGATTGATAAAGTGTGGATAAATGTTGAAGCTGGGTACATGTGGTCCACGATGTTGTTCTCTTTGGTTTTTATCTAGTTGAAAATTTCTCAGTATTTTTTTTTTTAATTTATGAAAAATAAGATTGGTTTGAAAATAAAATCTTATCCTCTATGATTCAGGGGTATGTTTGAGCTGACAAAATCTTCCGGTTGGAGAATAACCTCTGAGATTCCTTTTCTCTACTCCCTATTTCAAGAGGTCCATCTTCAAATCTTAATAAATTTTATGTATCTATAAAGGTCTTAAGTATGAACACAAAGGAAGCATGAAATTTTTTAGAATTATTATATGCATCCTGTTCATATTACCTTAGAACCTATCCCTTACTAGAAAGGAAGACAAAAAAGCAAGGTGAAAAGAAACACCTTCATCTGCCAATTACCCAACTGCCCTATCCCTTTGAAAGTCCTTTAGCAAACTGCAAACTTTTTTTAAATTTTATATTCCTTAAGGAAAAAAGCCTGAAATATCATTTCTTTGTGATGCCCTCGGGTTAGAACTGCCTAAAAATAAAACATTACTTCAAGGACATGAAAAGAAAAATAAATTGCCCCATGAATGTGAAGCCACCAAGAGAATGAAACAAAAACAGAGAACAGAAAGGACAATGAAATATACTTATTTAAAATTGCTCAAGGCTCCTTTTTTTTTTTTTTGTAAGTTCATTTTTATTGAAATATATTCACACACCATACAATCATCCATGGTATACAATCAACTGTTCACAGTATGATCATATAGTTATGCGTTCATCACCACAATCTATTTCTGAACATTTTCTTTACATCAGAAAGAATCAGAATCAGAATAAAAAATAAAAGTGAAAAAAGAACACCCAAACCATCCCCCCCATCCCAATCTATTTGTCATTTAGTTTTTATCCCCATTTTTTTACTCATCCACCCATACACTAGAGAAAGGGGGTGTGATCCACAAGGTTTTCACAATCACACTGTCACCCCTTGTAATCTACATTATTATATAATCATCTTCAGGAGTCCAGACTGCTGGGTTGGAGTTTGGTAGTTTCAGGTATTTACTTCTGGCTCTTCCAATACATTAAAACCTAAGAGGTGTTATCTATATAGTGCATAAGAATGTCCACCAGGGTGACCTCTCTACTCCATTTGAAATCTCTCAGCCACTGAAACTATTTCGTCTCATTTTGCATCCTCCTTTTGGTCAAGAAGATACTCTCAGTCCCACGATGCCGGGTCCACATTCATCCCCGGGAGTCATATCCTACATTGCCAGGGAGATTTACACCCCTGGGAGTGGGGTCCCACGTAGGGAGGAGGGCAGCGAGTTCACCTGTTGAGGTGGCTCAGTTAGAGAGAGAGAGGGCCACATCTGAGCAACAAAGAGATACTCAGGGGGAGACTCTTAGGCACAATTATATGCAAGTTTAGCCTCTCCTTTGCAGCAACGAGCTTCATAAGAGCAAGTCCCATGATCGAGGGCTCAGCACATCAAACTGCCAGTCCCAATGTTTGTGACAACATCAACACCAGTCCAGGTGAGGAAGTCCAACACTTCTGCATCTTCCCCCAGCTCCTTGGGGCTGGGGGTGGGGGGCTGTAAATATATTCTTTATTATCTGCCCAAATTTCTTTGGGATGTGTCACTATTTCACTCTAGCCTATACTAACCTACCGTATCTCACTTCCTACTCAAAGTTCCTGTAATTGTGGTGTTTGAACAAACCGACTGTAGAGTTGTACTGTTTAGAAAATATAGATCCTGTACCAAATAGACATCTCTTCCCTTGGTCTAATATGGAAGTTGAAGTTTTAAAACACAGTCAGTTTCGACCTTTACCCTTTGGCCCAGTTTGCCCTGGTCTTAACCAGACCTGCTTCATTCATATCACTAATTGAAGTCTGGGCTCTTTTTCAGCCTTTTTTTTTTTTTTTTTTTTTTTTTTTTTTAACAGTGGCTGTATGTGCTATTACTGACATTCATATCTGCCAGGCTCTAGCTCTGAGTTTCAGGTGTCTCAGAGATATGCATTGTTCCAGAGACCAATCAGGTTATACACTAAGGGATCAGCAACTCAAAGTTTCAAGGCTCCTTTCTAGTACACAATACTCATAATTTGGTAGTTCTGGGGATGGTATTAAGCCAAGGGGGGAAACTAAGTAACCTCTGAAAGTCAGTAAAAGGAAAAACAACAAAGAGCAGAATAACTCATCCAAGATACTGTTTCAGCTTAATATGCCACATGCCACACATCAATGGCTCTCATTTGTCTAGATCCATTCATTCAACAGATTTACTGATCTTTGAGTATGTGTGAGGTGCTGAGGGTAGAGAGGGATGGAAAGGTTAGAGAGAGACTTTGGCATATTCACAATGTGCTACCAAAAAATAGAGACACATACCCTCAAAGGGATCACAGAAGAAATAACTAAGCCAGGCTGAGGAATGGGGCAGGGCAGAAGAGGAGGTCTTTCAAAGTAGAACATCTTGAGGGGCAAAATAGCTTGGTGGTTGAGAGCACAGGCTCAGGGCCAGATTGCCAGGGTTCAAATCCTGACTCCACTAACTTACTGGCTTTGTGACCTTGAGCAAAGCTATATAACCTCTTTCTGTCTCTCTTTTTACATTATAAAATTGGTGAAGATAGTTACTGTTTCAAACGTATAGTGAGTATTAGTGAGTAGGCTCTAAAAAATACCTGTAACAGCACCTGCCATATGATAAGTGTCCATAATAAAAATTGTCCAAATTGGATCATTCTGAGTATGAGAGAGCACACTATCAATAATTACACAAGGACAAAAAGAGTAAACTAGAACCACTGAAGGCAGATCATGGCATCTTGTCACCTTATATTTGTGTTTGTGGCTACTATTATTGAAGGTTGCAGGAGAGTTAGCCAAGCAAAGAACCAGGGGAAGGATGCTATGGCAGAGGAACAACATGTGCAAAGACAGAAAGGCAAGAGATAATGTGATGTCAAGGAATTCAGGTTCCTTAGTCACCTGTTTCCATTGAATATTTCTTTGCCTAAGAGCACTCAGTGCAGTTGGTAGTTATGCCTCCATCACTGTGGCTATTGAGCCCCATTAGACAGTAAGCCCCAGAGAAGCCTGGTTTTGCTCACAGAGCTTGGTTACTGTCACACAGAGGGCACTCAAATATCTTTCAAATGGTTGTTGAAGGAACTTGACATAGCCAGAGGAGAGAATATGAAGTAGAATACAATCATGAGATGTAGTACTCAGATTTCTTTTTAAAAGAGAATGAAACTTTACCACAAAGGAGAGTCTAAAGTTGTATGTAATGGTGCCTAAGAGTCTCCCCCTGAGTACCTCTTTGTTGCTCAGATGTCGCCCTCTCTCTCTCTAACTGAGCCATCTCAACAGGTAAACTCGCTGCCCTCCCCTCTACGTGGGATCCGACTCCCAGGGGTGTAAATCTCCCTGGCAACGCAGAGTATGACTCCCGGGGATGAATGTGGACCCGGCATTGTGGGACTGAGAGTATCTTCTTGACCAAGAGGGGGATGCAAAATGAGACGAAATAGTTTCAGTGGCTGAGAGATTCCAAATGGAGTCGAGAGGTCACTCTGGGGGACATTCTTATGCACTATATAGATAACACCTCTTAGGCTTTAATGTATTGGAAGAGTTAGAAGTAAATACCTGAAACTACCAAACTCCAACCCAGCAGTCCGGACTCCTGAAGACAATTATATAATAATGTAGATTACAGGGGGTGACAGTGTGATTGTGAAGACCTTGTGGATCACACCCCCTTTATCTAGTGTATGGATGAGTAGAAAAATGGGGATAAAAACTAAAGGACAAATGGGGTGGGATGGGGGGATGATTTGGGTGTTCTTTTTTCACTTTTATTTTTTATTCTTGTTCTGGTTCTTTCTGATGTAAGGAAAATGCTCAGAGATAGATTGTGGTGATGAATGCATAACTATGTTGTCATGCTGTGGACGGTGGATTGTATATCATGGATGATTGTATGGTGTGTGAATGTATTTCAATAAAACTGAATTTAATAAAAAAAAAAAAAAAGAGAGACTGAAACTGCTGCAAGGAGTACAATTAGCTGACAGCTCTTACCTGTGGGTATCTTCAGGATATGACTAGGTTCTCAAGCTTAGGCTATATTCTCCCCAGCCAATGACTGAGGAAGGCTCACTACTCCTCACCAGTGGGGACTTCTCCATAGATAATCTTTACACCAAAGCTTCTTGTTGGGCTTGACAAGACTTTTTCTGAGCTGCATGGCAGTCGGAGGCTCTTTCTAGTCAATAATCCTTCCTTCCCTATTTCTTTTTCACAGGTATCAAACCAGCATTGTAACCTAAAGGCTTTCCCTGCCTACTACTGCTCCAACTCCCCATTATCTTTCAGATGTTTCCCCCTAATAAATCTCTGCACTTCTAATTCCATCTTGGTGTCTGCTTCCTGCAGGAACCAATCAACATGCAGGCAGAGAGATACAATACTGAAGAATTAAATAGGAGGTATAGCCTTAAGTACTGTACTAAGAAATTTGAATCTTGTTCTGAAGCTGATAAGCCAGCACTGAACAGCAAGGCCGTGGTGTCAGAAGATCTATATGTCACAAATAGCAGCATGATGGATTAGCCTGAAAGAATGGCACAACCATCTTCCAGTGAAACATCTAGGTGAGAAGTGAGGAGAATATTGATAAAGGTGTGAGACATGACTACCACTGATACGTGCTGACCATGTGTTTTGGAACTGTAATTATCCCCATTTTACAGCTGAGGAAATTGGTGCATGAAGAGGCAGAGTAACCTACCCAAGGACACTGATCTAGTAAGCTTTAAGGTTAGGAATCAAAGCTTGGCCAGCTTTAAGGTCCACGTTTCTTTATCAGACCAAAATGCCTCCTAGATAAAGCAACCCAGAGGAGAAGCTTTCAGGAACTAAAGAGGGAGATAATGAGTTCTGTTTTACAAACAATGAGCTCCGACTAAGAGTTTACCTGGCTACAAAACTTTCATTTGCACAGGCATTATGCCCTAGTAGTTTTATAAAAACTGAGAAAATATCTAAACATTATATGCAGTGATGACAGTACACCACAATGACAATATTGAACTGCACTGGCTTTCTTCTGCCGAGACCCTTCTTAATCAGTATAAAGCACTGAGTGAATACTATTTCTAGCTTCTGAGTGTAAAAACAAAACAAAACAAACAAAAGCAATATATGGAAACTGTCCCTATGGATTTTAAAATCAAAAGGAGAAAAACAGACACACATACAAATAACCAAATATGTTGTCATAACAGATATGAACAAAGAGTTATGGGAAGGTAAACAACCACTAATTTTGACAGGCGCTCTCAGAAAAAATACAGCAGAGAAAGTGTTTGAGATAGACCTTGAAGAATAAGAAAGCACTAGAAAAAGCCTTTCTTCTCTGATGCTATTGTGAGGTACCAATGGTGACCCACAAATGCCCTTACATGGAGAAGATGTGGCAAAGATGCAAATGAATAGCTTAGTCTCAGCATCACAATTCACATAAATCATTTTTCAGAAACCCTTGCAAATAATCAGAATCAAAGAATTTGAAATTTGTCATACCATTGCCTTTAGATGCTTATTCCCACTTACTTCATCTGCAACAGTGAATGAATATGAATGGGGCAGGGAGCTGCAGACCGTTGACACTCTAAGCATGGTTGCCAGGGCTTTTGGAACGTGGTTGAATAGTTTCCAATATGGGCTCTCCTCCAGGTCTTCTTGATTTACAGTGGACCTTGGGCAGCTCACTTTAGCATACAGACCTCTATTTTATCAACCACCTCTCTTGTTGTCTCTTAGATGACAACAGGTAGAGTATGCAGAGAGAGTCCACTTCTGGTTACTCACAGCTTTGGTATTTAGCAAGAAAACACCTGCTCAAAACTCAAGTCTCACCTCTCCCCAACTCCACCCCAGGTTGATGCTCGGGCCTTGTAGAGAAAGTGTGTCAGCTTGCACTCAGAGGCTCCTCTACACCACCTGTGGGGTCTTGCCTTGAAGAAAAGGTACATCGGCACCTTTGTCCTGGTAGGAACACAACATTTCAGCTGTAGACACACACTCTTCCCTACTTTCAAGCTTCATACCTGTCCCATCTACCATTCATTTCCAGAATATTCCTTGCTTAGGCCCTTCTGGCCTTAAAGTGGCCATCAGCCTTTCCAACCTGCAGTTCCTTGTCTGCAAAGTGAAGACAGTGGTGAACATACCCCACAATCCCCAAAGAATCACTGGGAGGGGAGGATTTGGGTAACTCTACTTTTGGAACGTCCATTTTCTAGACAAAGTCCCAGATAAATTGGATATTTTGTCTCAGCTGACCATGTTAAAAGGCCCCCTCTTTAAACACAAGGAAAAACTCCAGGGAGGAAATAAACAATTTAGTGAAACGTAGTCACCAAGGATATCTTTCCCTTCTTAAGTCACAGCTCTGATTGTGCCATTCTTCTAGGACCTAATTATATACCACTGTTATTGCTTGTTGTCTTCAATAGTTAAGTAACTATAACATTTTATTTTTCAAGTTTGTTTTGTCATCAGAATTTAACTGAAAGTTTCTGAAAGGCAAGAACCATGTCTTAAGCATCTTAACCACACCAGAGTTTTGAACAGAGAGCTACATATAAAATAAGATTTCAATATCTATTTGTTGAATAAATTTTTGATAAATGAATACCTTCTTATGTATTCGAAAACATCAGCACCTTCTCAGTTTTTTCCTACAAGACCCAAATGTGATATGTTACTATACATCTGTATGTGTGTGTGTTTTTATGAGACAGAAAGAATAGAAGAGAGGACATTTCACACTCGTTAAATGAATAATTTAGACTTATTTAGTGTAATTATTCTGAATAAATAGATCAATTCCTCCAGTTGAACATATCTCAAATTTCTAATTACTTCCTGCTAAGCTGCATTCATATCTCAGTTGATTATCCACTTAAATTACTGAATCAATATCAATAATTGAAAATATCACTAATAGTTCTATGGCTTTTCAGAGGATCACAGTCTTGTAACTATGCTTTACTTTTCCTTGGGCCTCTCTAAGCCTTGCTTAATCCAACCCGAGATGCTCAGCTTAGCTCTTCAAGAGAAGCTTCGTAAAACATCGCTCAATTATCAAAAGGGAGGATCAGACATTGCTCTGTTTGGAAGTAGCCTGTCTTGTTTTTATACTTAAGAGTTGGAGAGGAAGCTGGAGCTGTACTTTGGGTGGTGTAAAGTGATTAGATGTCCCAAAGGTTTGAGAAAGAGGGAGTAAGAACCCTGCTATCCACAAGCAGTGATTCAGGAGCACATTTGAGGGTAGCTAAACACAAAGCCCTGAGATATGTACACACATTATGAGCTCCACATACCCCATGACTTTTAGCCCCAGGTATGCCTGTGAGACAGCTTTGTCCTACTCCTCAACCTATACCTACTACATGTTTCTGGTCAGAGAGCTTTCTCCTCCCAAGATCATTTTAACTTTAGAGAACTCTTTTCCCTCCCAGGCTGATTTTAACTTGTATAGATTAGAAGAGACACAGAAGAAAACTGGCAGTCTCCAGGGTGATTGCCTTGAATGCCCCTAGGGTTGCCTGGGAAGACATAAACCACCTGCACTCTTAACCTAAAATTGTCAAATGTGGAACTAAGAGCAGAGGCAACACTGAGTCTTGGAGCAAGAGCTCAGAAAGCCTAATCAGGTTTCCATGCCCATTCCTTAATGAAAGACAAGGATTAGAACCTTCCTGGAGTGGGCCACTGTGGTAGACTGAATCACGTGCCCCCATAAATACCCAGTCCTGTGGGTGTGAGCTCATTTGTAAACAGGATCTTCAATGATCCTATTAAGATGAGGTCAAATCGAATCAGGGTGGGCCTTAATTAAATATGACTGGAGTCCTTATGAGCAAAGGAAATTTGGACACAGTAGGAAAAAACACAAAAAGAGACAGATCACCACGTGATGATGGTAGAGACTGACTGCCAACAAGTCACCAGACTACCACAGACTGCTGAGAAAGGACAGCCTGCTGATACCTTGACTTTGGACTTCTAGCCTCCAAAACAGTGAGACAATAAATTCCAATGTGTGGTATTTTTTCTAGCAGCCCTGGCAAACTAAGCCATCTCTCCTGTGACTGTAAGCAGCATGAGAGGAAACCAGACTGAATGAACAGGAAGTTAACTTGTCACAGAACACAGGAAAACTGGAGGTGCAGGTATACTGAAGAGGGAAAAAAAAAAAGTTGAAGTGTTTTCATTTCTGCCTTCTTATCGGGAACTTTGGAGGCTTCCCCAGGGACAGAAAATGTGACCCAAATGCCCCTCTAAGAGACAGAGTTTGGTTTTTTTTTGCTAAGGATTTCATCCCAAGGAGGAACTTGGGATAACTGGGTGCCATGCTTCCCCAAACAACTGGCTGGACTTCTGTCCTGGGCCCACGCCCTCTTGCCCTGCATCCTCCACACACCTGGGTGGGCCGTGGGGGTGCCTGGACACCCTCCGTCACCTCTCACCCCCTTATTCCATCTCTCTCTCTCTCTCTCTCTCTCTCACACACACACACACACACACACACACACACACACTAACACCCAGAACCCTGCTACCTGGCACCTCCTAGGGGCAGCAGCCCTCCCTCACAAGGCTGGATCCTCACTCAACACCACTGCAATCACTACAATGAAAAAGAAAAAGAGTAGAGAAACACAAAGCATACTCAAATAGGTAATTTACTGTGCACAAATAAAGTCTAAGGTCTTACATTTCTTTTTTTTTTTTTAATTTTGCAATTTATACAATATTAGCTGCCTTCCCCTGCTCACCCAAATGGTCAGATACCCACTGTGCTGGTTTGAATGTATTACGTCCCTCAGAAAAAGCCATATTCTTTGATGCAATCTTGTGAGGCAGACATGTTAGTGGGGAGTAAGTTGGAACTTTTGGATTAGGTTGTTTGCATGGAAATGTGCCCCACCCAACTGTAGGTGATAACTCTGATAAGATACTTCCATGGAGGTGTGGCCCCACCCATTCAGGGTGGGCCTTGATCAGTGGAGCCATATAAATGAGCTGACAAACAGAGGGAACTCAGTGCAGCTGTGAGTGACACTTTGAAGAGGAGCTGCAGCCAAGAGGGACACTTTGAAGAAAGCACAGGAGCTGTAGATGAGAGACATTTTGAAGACGGCCGTTGGAAGAAGACTCTTCTTCCGGAGAAGCTAAGAGAGGACAAATACTCCAAGTGCAACTAAGAGTGACATTTTTGAGGAACTGCAGCCTAGAGAGGAACATCCTGGGAGAAAGCCATTTTGAAACCAGAACTTTGGAGCAGATGCCAGCCATGTGCCTTCCCAGCTAACAGAGGTTTTCCGGACACCACTGGCCATCCTCTAGTGAAGGTACCAGATTGCTGATGTGTTACCTTGGACACTTTATGGCCTTAAGACTGTAACTGTGTGACCAAATAAACCCACTTTATAAAAGCCAATCCATCTCTGGTGTTTTGCATTCCGGCAGCATTAGCAAACCAGAACACCCACTCATTCACTTCTCTCACCCCTTGTCTTGTCCTGACCCAGCCAGACAAAGCATGAGGAACCACAGGAGCCTCAGCCCCCAAGTCCTGATTTCTTTGCTGTGAATCTATCTGCTTCTTGGGCTCCAGCATGACCATTTCCAAGCAGTATCACCAGGCCTCCCAGCTCAGAAGGCTGTTATTCCCTGCTTTGGTATGGCAACCTGATTCTGGTCTTTTGATCCTGACCTTGATTTCTCTTCCTTTCATGTGATTCTCTCTAAATCTGGATCTCTGTTTCTATCACCCTGTCAAGGTGGTACAGCAGAAAGAGATTGAATCCCTCCCCTTTGCAAGGATTAGGAAGCTGAGCTGCCACCCATTGTACCACAGCCCCTCCTACATCCCAACCCAGAAAACTCTTTTGATCTTTAGCCAAATGAGGATGGCTGGATTAGAAAACTGAAAAGGTAATCAGTTCTAACATTCTGATTCTATATGTACTAGAAAAATCAGAGGGAACAATTTAAAGTAGAAGATTATAGAGTAAAAATTTAAGGCAGAGTAGCTTACTTTTTATTACATACTCTGCTTCTGCAGTTTTTCTGCTCCTTTCCCTTTTCTGCCCTCCTGCTGTCTCCTGTCTTGTCCCCAGCCTCTCCCCAATCTCCACCATTTTGTAATAGAAAGAACAATAAGCTAATCAAAACCCAAGGTCCAGACTCAGCTACCTTGATACATCAAGGAAGTCCCTCTCTCCATCTGTACCTCACACTCCTCGTATGCCTATCAAGAATGGCCATCACATCCTTGACTCCTAAAAGTGTGAAAAGAACTCTAAGCTGTGAAATGACAGACACATGTGAGGGATTGTTACTACTACAACTATTGGCACCCTTACCTGCTTTTACAGGAAAGTTCTTTTCTATTTCCTTTTAGCCTTTATAATTCCATCAATGCCTTGACTGATTCTTCCCTTGGTTTCCTATCCATAGGAATTACTTTCATCCCTTCACTGATCTTTAATCTGTTTTCCATTTTATCCTTTCACTCTGGCCTCTCAGTTTAGCTCTTAAATGACTAGACTCAAAGATTAGGAACCTCAGGGGGAGAAAGTACAAGTCAGGGAAATTCAGGGACGCTAGCCAAGAACAGAGCTGGGGACTTTAAACAGCTGTTTGATAGAGAAAAAACATGCTAAGGGCCTTATAACCTGCTCTTCAATGCTTTGGTGAGTCCCTGCATTTATTCCAATTCCTCAGGTCTGCCACAGCAGAGTCCAAAAACCAAGCATGAGAAACTCGCAGAAAACAGCTGTTTGCAGAGGAACTTGCCTGCAAGATAAAGGGAACCCAGTGTCATTAAAATCATGTGACGAAGAAGGGCAAGATGGTGGCATAGAGAGGAGTGGAATTTAGTCAGTCTCCTGGAACAACTGATAAACAACCAGGAAAGATTAGTAAACAATTTGGAATAACTGCTGGGAGACAAACGTGACTGTCCACACATTGTACATCAACCTGGATTGGGAGGAATGCCTGAAATTGCAGCATAGAATCTGTGAGCAAAAGCTGCAGAATTGTGCCAAGAGCCCCTACCCACCACAGCAGGCTGAGCTGCAAAACCTCGCTGTGGTAGAAAGCAAATATAGCTCAGCTGAGCGCCAACTGGGGTTTTAATTAACAAGTGTGGACTGCTGAATACAAATTACAAACCCCCAACAAGAAAACAGAGGCTTTTAGTGACAACTGACTTTAAAAAACTAGAAGACTCATCTGTCCCAGGAGGGGTAGCCCAGAAGACCAGGTGTTACCACTGGCCAATAAGTGAAACTGGGGGTCCATGGACTGGCTCTGAAAGGGGGCTTTCTGTCCCTTTTTCTCCCTCTCTCAACCTGAGAGGCTCAGTGGAGAAAACCTCAGCCATTTTCAGTTCACAGCACTCTGACCCAGATAAGGGTGGAGATACCAGAATCAGAGAGACAAAAAACCTATTTCAATGCAGATGATAACTCCCCAGGAGAGGTATCTTCCCTAAGAGGAAGGAGATGGTGCCCAGCTCTACTATGGGCTTTCCATTCAGAACCAGACACCAGAGCCTGGGGGAAAATAGCCAAAACAGAAATTAAGGGGGCCACACCTCCTTACACCAGTCAGAAGTGACAGGCTGACAGGCCCCACCTGCTTGGGCAGGTTAGGAAAAGCAAAGTGGCTAGAGGCCTCATAGGGTGTGTCAATCTTCTAAGACACACCCTCAGGGAAACCTGACACTGAATATTGCCTCCTTCTGAGACCTGAGCCCATTCTGGTCTGGGAAAATCTGATTGGGGTAACCAAGGAAACCAGATGCCTAGACAACAGAAAACTACAACCTAAACTAAGAAAAACAAAGATATGGCCAATCAAAGGAACAAACTTACACTTTAACTGAGATACAGGAATTGAAACAACTAATGTTAAATCAATTAAAAAAATTTAGGGAAGGTATGGTAAAAGAGATAAAGTGTATAATGAAAACACTGGGTAAAAATAAGGCAGAAATCGAAAGTTTGGAAAAACAACTGGCAGAATCTATGGAAATGAAAGAAACAACACAAGAGATGAAAGACATAATGGGGACACAACAACAACAGATCTCAAGAGGCAGAAGAAAACACTCAGGAACTGGAGAACAAGACACCTGAAATCCTACACACAAAAGGAGAGAAAGGGAAAAGCATGGAAAAATATGAGCAAGGTCTCAGGGAATTGAATGACAACATGAAATGCATGAATGTACGTGTCATGGGTATCCCAGAAGAAGAAGAGAAAAAAAGGGCAGAAGCAATAATAGAAGAAATAATCAATGAAAATTTCCCATCTCTTATGAGAGACATAAAATTAAAGATCCAAGAAGCGCAGCATACCCCAAACAGAATAGATCTGAATAGGCCTACGCCAAGACACTTAATAATCAGATTATCAAACATCAAAGACAAAGAGAGAATCCTGAAAGCAGCAAGAGAAAAGCAATCCATCACATACAAAGGAAGCTTGATAAGACTATGTGTGGATTTCTCATTAGAAACATGGAGGCAAGAAGGAAGTGGGGTGGTATATTTAAGATAGTGAAAGAGAAAAACTGCTAACCAAGAATCCTATATCTGGCAAAACTGCCCTTCAAATATGAGGGAGAGTGTAAAATATTCTCTGACAAACAGATAATAAGACAGTTTGTGAACAAGATACCTGTGCTGCAGAAAATACTAAAGGAAGCACTACAGACAGATAGGAAAAGACAGGAGTGAACGGCTTGGAACACAATTTTAGGTGATGATAGCACAGCAACATAAGTACACTGAACAAAGATGACTGTGAGTATGGTTGAAAGAGGAAGATTAGGAGCATGTGGGACACCAGAAGGAAAGAAGAAAGATAAAGACAGGGACTGTATACCTCAGTGAAACCTAGAGTGCTCAACAATTTTGATAAAATGTACAAATATGTTTTTACATGAGGGAGAACAAATGAATGTTAACCTTGCAAGGTGTTAAAAATAGGGTGGTATTGGGGGAAAAATACAATCAATGCAAACTAGAGACTACAGTTAACAGAAACATTGTTTTGTGCTTCCTATAATGTAACAAAGGCAATATACCAAAGCTAAGTACCTATAAGAGGGGGACATAAGGGAGAGATATGGGACTCTTGGCATTGGTGATATTGTCTGACTCTTTTATTCTACTTTAGTTTAATTCTATCTTTCCTTTCATTGCTTTTTAGCTGTCATGTTTTTTTCTTTATCTTTTTCTTTTGTCTCTCTACCTTCTTTGACTCTTCCTCCTTCTTTGTGGAAAAAAAATGGAGATGTCCTTATATAGATAGTGGGAATGGTGGTGAATACATAAATATGTGACTATACAGGGAACCATTGATTGTTTACTGAGGACAGAAAGTATGGTGTGTGAACAAAACCATCTGAAAAAAAAACTGGTTAATGAAGAAAACTTGCGGGCACTACATTGAGTGAAATAAGTCAGACACATAAGGACAAATAATGCATGGTCTCACTGATATGAACTCATTATAATATGCAAACATATAGACATGAAATATAAGTTAATAGGATATAAAACAAGGCTAAAGAATGGGGAGCAATTGCGTATTATGAGCAGAATGTTCAACTAGGTTGAATTAAGTGTCTGGAAGTGAACAGAGATGATGGTAGCATGCTATTGTGAGAATAATTAACTGTGCTGAATGGTGTGTGAATGTGGTAGAAAGGGGAAGCTTAGAGTCACATATGTCACCAGAAGGAAAGTTGGAGGTTAAAAGATGGAAATGTATAAAACTGAATCCTGCGGTGGACAACGTCCATGATTAACTGTACAAATATTAGAAATCTCTTTCATGAACTAGAACAAATGTATGACACTATAACTAGAAGTTAATAATAGAGGGGTATATAGGGAAAAATATATATCTATTGTTCTAGTTTCCTAATGCTGTCAGAACGCAAAACACCAGAGATGGATTGGCTTTTATAAAAGGGGGTTTATTTGGTTACACAGTTACAGTCTTAAGGCCATAAAGTGTCCAAGGTAAGTCATCAACAATTGGGTACCTTCACTGGAGGATGGCCAATGGTGTCCGGAAAACCTCTGTTAGCTGGGAAGGCACGTGGCTGGTGTCTGCTCCAAAGTACTTGTTTCAAAATGGCTTTCTCCCAGGATGTTCCTCTCTAGGCTGCAGTTCCTCAAAAATGTTAGTCTTAGTTGCTTTTGGGGTGTTTGTCCTCTCTTAGCTTCTCCAGAGCAAAAGTCTGCTTTCAACAGCCATCTTCAAACTGTCTCTCATCTGTAGCTACTCTCAGCTTCTGTGCATTCTTCAAAGTGTCCCTCTTGGCTGTAGCAAGCTCGCTCCTTCTGTCTGAGCTTATATAGTGCTCCAGTGAACTAATCAAGGCCCATGCTGAATGGGCAGGGCCAGTCCTCCATGGAAATGATCTAATCAGAGTTATCACCTACAGTTGGGTGGGTCGCATCTCCATGGAAACACTCAATCAAAGAATTACAATCTAATCAACACTAATATGTCTGCCCACACAAGACTGCATCAAAGATAATGGCATTTTGGGGGACATAATACATCCAAACCGGCACACCTATTGCAAACTATGTACTACAGTTAACAATATTTTAACGTTCTTTAATTAACAGTACCAAGTGTACTATACCAATACTATAAGTCAATAATGAAGGGGGGTGGTTAGGGGTATGGGAGCAATTGAGTTTTCTTTTTTTGTCTTTATTTATCTTATGGAGTAATGAAAATGTTCTAAAAATTGGAAAAAAAAATTAATTGTGGTGATGGATGCACAGCTGTATGATGGTACTATGGGCAACTGATTGTGCACTTTGGATCTTTGGATAATTGTATGGTATGTGAACAATCTCAATAAAATTAAATTGAAAAAAAATTTTAAATTAAAAAAAAATCCTGTGGCGACCACTCCTGGACCACAATTTAAAGGCAAAAGCACAAAGGTCCCTCAATGACCCCAACAGGCTGGCTGAGCCCCCAAGCTGCTGGTGTTTCCTGTAATGCCATCATGGAGCTCCTCTCCACCTCCAGAACCTACTACCCCAAATAAAAATAGATTGATATGGAGAGGGAACTCTACAATGCATAGTGGGGACTTGGATGGAGAGAGTGTGCCTGAAAGGACAGGTGAGTGTGTTCAACTGGGACCGTGGCTGGGTACTGGCAGCTGTAGCTGGACAACAAGTACAGGAGGGAACAGCTTTCCACACCTCATGGACCCATTTTAGCAGTTGGCTGAGGAGATAAGCCTTCACAGTCCCACAGCCAAAAGCTCACGAGAGGGAACTCTGGATTCAGTGGACTTCAGGTGACTGCACTTACTCTTCCTCCAAGGAAGCCCACAGTCTGCATGGCTAAGAGGTGGGGAGAGGTGAGGGCCATGCCTAGAAGAACCAGGAGCCCTTCCCCAACTGCAGAGACTTGCAGGTGTGCGGTGGACAGGGTTCAGGGTGCATTTGAGCTAGGAGGTGAGACACATAGCCCTGCAGTTTGACAGTAGTCCACTCAGAGACCCGGGAACTACCAGATTCACTGCACCCACAGGTGGACTACCTGCCAAGCTGCACAGGCCCCAAACTCTACTCCCAGGGATGGGAGGACCCAGTGTACATGGAAAACTGGTGTGCTGACTAGATTTCCACCTGATTTGGACCTTGCAAAGTGCAAAGGAAAATCACAGAAAAGCTGGCTTAAGAGTAACAGTTGGCTCAAGAGCACTATCTGCTGGGAGGACAGGGAAAGTGCACTCCAGCAAGTTGCAGCTCTGTCAAATTATAGATAAATGTTCAAATAATCCTGCATATTTCAAAATAACCTTAACAAGATAAGCAAATGTCCCAAAGCCAAGAGAAAA
This sequence comes from Choloepus didactylus, assembly GCF_015220235.1. Taxonomy (NCBI): domain Eukaryota; kingdom Metazoa; phylum Chordata; class Mammalia; order Pilosa; family Megalonychidae; genus Choloepus; species Choloepus didactylus. The sequence goes on from NC_051307.1 coordinate 163,474,318, forward strand.
TCACAAAAAATATGAAAACCCAATGAGATATGGACAAACCAAATGGCCAAATTAAAAAAGCCAGAGGAAACACAGAATCTGGAGCAATTAATAAAGAAGTACATACAAATCTCCAAAACAACTTCAATGGGTTGACTAAAGACATAAAGGACATCAAGAAGACTCTACAAGAGCATGAAGAAGAATTTGAAAGAGTAAATTTTAAAAATAGCAGATTTATGGAAATATGTAGATGTTCTAGTTTGCCAATGCTGATGGAATGCAAAACACCAGAGATGGATTGGCTTTTATAAAAGGGAGTTTACTTGGTCACACAGTTACAGTCCTAAGGCCATAAAATGTCCAAGGCAACACATCAGCAATCAGGTACCTTCACTGGAGGATGGCCAATGGTCTCCGGAAAACCTCTGTTAGCTGGAAAGGCACGTGGCTGGCATCTGCTCCAGGGTTCTGGTTTCAAAATGGCTTTCTCCCAGGACGTTCCTCTCTAGGCTGCAGCTTGTCTCCAAAATGTCACTCTCAGTTGCTCTTGGGGCATTTGTCCTCTCTCAGCTTCTTCAGAGCAAAAGTCTGCTTTCAATGGCCATCTTCAAACTCTCATCTGCAGCTCCTGTGCTCTCTTCAAAGTGTCCCTCTTAGCTGCAGCTCCTCTTCAAAATGTCACTCACAGCTGCACTGAGTTCCCTCTGTTATGTCAGCTCATTTATATGGCTCCAGTGATCAACTTATACCCATCCTGAATGTGCGGAGCAACACCTTCATGGAAATTATCCAATCAGAGTCATCACCCACAGCTGGGTGGGGCAATTCCAAAGAAACACTCAAAAAATTACAATCTAATCAACACTGATAATGCCTGCCCACACAAGATTACATCAAAGATAATGGTGTTTGGGGGACATAATACATTCAAACTGGCACAGCAGATTAAATTAAAAATATACTAGAGACCCACAACAACAGACTTTAAGAGGTAGAAGAAAGAATAAGTGAATTAAAGGACAGAGAAATTGAATGTGAATGCACAAAATAATTAATGGTGAAAAAAAAACTGAAAAATTTCAAATGGACCTCAAGGAAATGAAGGACAACATGAAGCATGCAAATATAAGAATCATTGGTGTCTCAGAAGAAGAGAAGAATAAAGGGCTAGGAAGAGTATTTTAGGACACAGTTGGGGAAAATTTTCCAACACTTCTAAATGACATAAATATTGAAATTAAAGAAGCCCAATGAACTCTAAATAGAATAAATCCAAATAGACCCACTCCAAGACATACACTAATCAGATTATAAAATGCTGAACACAACGAGAAAGTCCTGAAAGCAGCAAGAGAGAAGCGATTCACCCCATACAAGGGAAACCACATAAAACTAAGTACTGATTATTCAGTGAGCACCATGGAGGCAAGAAATAAGAAGGCAGTGGTATGACATTTTTAAGCTTCAAAAAGAGAAAAATTGCCAGCCAAGAATTGTTTATCCAGCAAATCTCTCCTTAAAAATTGAGAGAGAGGTTAAAACTTTCACAGACAAACAAATGCCGAGAGAACTTGTTAACAAGAAATACTAAAGGGAGCACTACCAGCTGAGAAAAAAGGAAAGGACAGAGAAGTTTAGAGAAGGGCACAGAACTGAAGAATATTAGTAAAGGTAACTTAAAGGGAAAAAAGAGAGAAGGGGGTAAAAATAGATCTGACAATTAAAAACCAAAGGATAAGAAGGCTGGTTCAAGAACTGCCTTCACAGTAATAACTTTGCATGCGAATGGATTAAACTCCCCAATTAAAAGATACAGATTGGTAGAATGGATTAAAAAGTATTGCCCATTGATATGCTGTTCACAAGAGACTCATCTTAGACCTTGAGACACAAAGAGACTGAAAGTGAAAGGATGGAAAAAAATATTCCACACAAGCTACAACCACAAGAAAGCAGGAGTAGCTATATTACTATTGGACAAAATAGACTTCAAATGCAAAGGTGTCATAACAGACAAAGAAGGGCACTTTATATTAATAAAAGGGACAATTAACCAAGAAGAAATAACAATCATAAATGTTTATGTACCCAATCGTGGACTTCCAAAGTACATGAGACAAACATTGACTAAACTGAAGGGAGCAATAGACGTTTCTACAATAATAGAGGGAGACTTCAATACACCACTCTCTTCTATAGATAGAACAATAAGACAGAGGACAACTAATGAAATTGAGAACCTAAACAATGTGATAAATGAATTAGACTTAACAGACATATACAGATCGTTACATCCCAACTTTGAAAGTTAACACTTTTATGTATATATGTTATATTCGACAATAAAAAAAAATTGAAGAAGTCCTTTGCTGAGGGCTAAGGACAAGTGACATGTAGACAATAATATGGCAGTGGGGTCTCTGAAATAGCAAAGAAGACAACTACTATTCTGGGATGTTTCTCTCTTCATGGCTGGCTTCTTCATGGCTGGCCTCTTCATGGCTGGCCTTTTTGCCCATTCTTTTGGAGAGATGAGTTTCAGTTCAACTCTCTCCTTCTCCCCCATCACTTCCTCCACCATGCTTTGAGAACATGTCCAACATTAATCACTGTTACTGATAAGAGTGTAAGAGAGCAATCTTCTGGGCAGGGTGGAACAAAAGTTGAAAACCTCTGAATTAGAGTATCCACATAACTTTAGTACATGCCGTGAAATTGTCTATTAGCCTCTCCCGACTGACATTTTCTAAAGAAATTAAAAGCTTTGCTAGTAGACTGTGAGTCCTCTGGGGCTGACTACGACTTTCAGCCAAACTTAATAGAAAACATTTTATACAACACAAAGTCAAGTGCATGTTATTAAAAATTGCATGTATTTTATTATGTGTATTATATTAAAAAGCATATATATTTAAATTTTAGACTCAAATTCTCTTTCTGCATTCCTCCCTCCCCAGATATCAATGAGTCTCTCTCTTTATGTTCCACACCAGGGTGGACCTTACTTTGGGCCTCGAGGTCTCCAGAAAATACTTGACCCCTTTCCTAGCAACCTGTCTCATGCTTCCTCACTCTTTCAGACTCATTCACTTGTTTTTCCTTGAGTTGCTGGTTTTAAAAGGAACATCATTCACATATGGTTTCATGCCTTTGTTCTCGTACTTCAAACCATCTGTTATCTGTTACTTCCTCTGTGACTCACTGCTGGTACAAATCAGTAGAAATGTCCTTGTTTCCCACAGCAACAAAACACCGGGGAAACAATAATCTCTCATTTTCCCCACCATCTCACAAAGAATGAGGTGCAAGATAGGGAATTATGGACAGGGGAGAAGGAAAAACCATGGGGATGTGCTAGATATGAGGAGTGATGAAGGGAAGGATAACATTACAAGAATGGTGATGAGATGGACTCCTTGAAGGACAGTATTGCTATTCAGTAAGGTTGCTTCAACTTGCTAGAAATCACAGCAAAATAGCAAGAGATACTCAAAATCACTGGTGATCAAAGAAATGCAAAAAACAGCAATGAGATTTCACTTTATATATATATATTAGCTAGGCAAAATTAGAAAGCTAGATAATGCTGCCAACCATCAGTGGCGATTTGGTGAAGCAGGAACCCTGTAGAACAGGTGGTTGAACGACAGTCTGGTACAGTCATTATGGAAAGTAATGCAATACTACCTAGTCAAATCAGTAAATGCCCACCCTATGATCCAGCAATTCCATTCTCTTGTATATATTTCAGAGGAAATCTCACACAAACTTGTAAGAGGCTGTTGATGACAGTATTGTGGGGAAGGGGGAGATGGATGCAATCTGGGAGAGCATCACTGGCTTGCTGGATGGGTAATGTGTGGATGCACCATGGAGAAGCACAGCAAAGAGAAGCAGCAGGTTAAATGTGTACATAACATGGATAGACCCCAAAACTGCAAGGCTTACTGAAAAAAAAGAAAAGAAAAACAAATGAGATAAGATATGCTATAATACATGGATACAAAACAAAACAAATTTTACATGAATATGTTTACATAAGAAAGATATACATTCAATGAACTAAAATAATTTCCTATGAAAGGAGAGCAATCAGAATGATATATCGGGGTAAAAGAAAATAAATATATAAATAAGTACCAAAATGGGTCTTATACAATCAATGCTGATTATGTGCCATGAACCAAGGAATAGGATTAACTCAGCACTCTGTACCTGGGATTTAAAACAAAACAAACAATAAACCCCACAAATTTGGAAGATAACTAAATAGCACTTAAAACCCCAAAATTGCCATTCTAATTACGTAAGTTGGGAGAAGTTAAATTAATCTCTCTGAATTTCAGTATCATCACTGATAATTCTGAGCAGACTAAAATTCTTATCTTGAGGGGTTTTTAGAGGAGTAAATAAGAAAAAAATATATGTGCCTGAAACATAGTACTGTACACACTGAATAAAAGTTGGTTTCCTTCTAGAGCAGCATTGTTCTTGAGAACTTTCACTTCCCAGGAGAGGGAAGTTCGTTGAAGACCTCCATCAGAGTTATCAGCTCACTCCCTGCTCTATGGAATTTGGACTTGAGCATCCCCACAGTTACGTGAGACACTTTTATAAAATCTCATATTTACAGATATCTCCTGTTGGTTCTGCTTCCCTAAAAAACCCTAACTAATAAAATTGTCTGACAGAAATTTCTGCAGTGATGTAAATGTTTTATATCTGTGCTGTCCAGTGTGGCTAGTAAGCACTTAAAATGTGGCTAGTGAGACTGAGAAATAGAGTTTATTTATGAACTTCCAAGCATTTGCTGTGGGATAAGATGGCATGAAGTGAGGATAAGGAAAGCACCAGTACTACTGAATGGTACCAAAATTGAAAAGCCTTCCTGACAGCCCAGACAAAATTAATTGCTACTTCAGCTATGCTACCAAATGCTTAACTTATGCATCTATTTGTGACAAGAACAAAACAACAAAAAGAAATACAAAATTCAACATCATTAGTCATTAGGGAAATGCAAATCAAAACCACCATGAGAGCCACTAAGATGGCTAAAATGAAAAAGACAGACAATATAGAAAATAACAAGTGTTGACAAAGACGTGGAGAAACTGGGACCCTTATACATTTCTGGTGGGAATGTAAACTGTTGCACGTTGCTTTGGAAAACATCTTGGAGATTCTTCAAAATGGTAAGCATAGAGTTACCATATGACCCAGCAGTTCTACTCTTTGGTATATAGCTATGAGAAATGAAAACGTGTCTCCACACACAAACATGTACATGAATGTCCATAGCAGCACTATTCATAATAACCAAAAAGTGGGAACAACCCAAATGTCCATCAACTGATAGATAAACAAATTTCGGTATATCATACAATGGAATATTTTTTTTGCTTATGAAAAGGAATGAAGTACTGATACATACTACAATATAGATGAACCTTGAAAACATTAATTAAAAGATGAGAGATTACAGAAGGTCATATATTGTATGATTTCCACTTATATGAAATGTCCAGAATAGGCAAATCCATATAGACAGAAAGTAGATTAGCAGTTGCCAAGGACCAGGGAGTGGAAGGTTGGGAAAAATGGGGAGTGACTGCTAATGGGTATGAAGTTTCTTTTTGGAGTGATGAAAACACTCTGAAATTAGATAGTGGTGATGGTTGTGCAACTCTGTGAATACATTAAAAACTACCGAAATGTACACTTTAAATGGGTTAAGTGTATGGTATATGAATTGTATCTTAATAAAGGTATTATTTTTTAAAGGAGGCATATTAATAAAGGAAAAAAGTATACATCAGATATTTGGTTAAAAGCAAGAGCAAATTAATTTGATGGAGAATCCTTTGGCAGAATATATATTGTCTTTTTCTACTTTTTACATTGTCAGTGATGTACAGAATTATGAGCCTATGGTCTTACAAAATCTTTAATGATTTTAGATCAATTTTGATCAATGTATGAAACAAAAACAGTTTCAGCTTAATCCTAAAGTAATTATATTGTCTTTAACCAGAATAACCCATTCTCTGGTTAACTGAGGTTACATCATATTCTACTTAACAGATTTTAACAGTATAACATTCACAACAAATATTTATTTTAATGATCTGTCCCTCTCATTTTTTTTACTTTATTGGCCTTATTTTTACATGAGTATCTTTAGATGCCTTTTGCTGAGATCCTCTTCCTCAAAGTCGCCAGGTTTCTCCTAATGATATGGTAAGCTTAGAAAGTATGTTCTGGCATTTCAGGGTGAGGTTTAAAAAAAAGCAACATTAGCCATGATTCAGTATTTTTTATTTAAATAGCTTTATTTCTTCCTTTGAAAGTCTCTATTTTCTTGACTATCTGGTAGCCCTAGACACATGTCATACACTTCTGCAAGGAAGCAACTAAGTACTTCATAGAAAAAAAGTAGATGCCAAACTAGCAGTTTTTAATGGGTATGAACCCCATTCTTAAATTTCATAGACAAGGTATATGTTAGTAAAAATATTTACAATGTTCCAGCAAGTCACTGATTAAATTACTATAACAGTATTGCATTTACATAATGAAAACTAAACACTTGGATGGTGTTTACTTTAAAAAAAAAATGCTCATTGCTTCTCAATTTAAAAAAAAAAGCGACATCTAAGCATTTGGGCCCTCTCTACGTTTTTGAATGTCTGCTCTGAGGTGAGGAGGATCAAGGTCCTCATAAAGTCAGCATCTGAAAACTGAACTGATATAACTACATATTAGAAGGGATAGAAAGTTACTCTTGGGAGGAAAGAGGAGCTCTGTAAAAGGCGAAAAGGGCAGAGAAAGAAGATGAGCAAGCATGAATTTTGAAAAGAGAAGAGATGGGAGCAAATGACTAGCTCCAATGGCTGAGGCAGGAAGGAGGATTTGATGAGCAGTGCTGTGGTGATGGCTGGGATCCCCTTTAGCTTCCTCTTTAAGAGACCTCAGGAAAGATTTAAAGCATTTCTCAGTGCATTTTTTGGAAGTCAAATCATTTCCTTTGTTGCTCAGATGTGACCCTCTCTCTCCAGCTAACCCATCTCAGTGGGTAAACTCACTGCCCTCCCCTCTGACGTGAGACCTGACTCCCAGGGTGTAAATCTCCCTGGCAACGCAGGATATGACTCCTGGGGATGAGTCTGGACCCCACATTGTGTGATTGAGAATCTCTTCTTGACGAATGGAGTCGAGAGGTCACTGTGGTAGACATTCTTACGCACGATATAGATAACCCTTTTCAGGTTTTAATGTACTGGAATAGCTAGAAGTAAACACCTGAAACTATCAAACTGCAACCCAGTTGCCTTGACTCTTGAAGACAATTGTATAACAATGTAGCTTACAAGAGGTGACAATGTGATTGTGAAAGCCTTGTGGATCACACTTCCTTTATCCAGTGTATGCATGGTTGAGTGGAAAAATGGGGACAAAAACTAAATGAAAAATAGGGTAGGATGGGGGGATGATTTGGGTGTTCTTTTTCACTCTTATTTTTTATTCTTATTTTTACTTTTTCTAGTATAAAGAAAATGTTCAAAAAAATAGATTGGGGTGATGAATGCACAACTACATGATGGTGCCATGAACAGCTGATTGTATACCACAGATGACTGTATGATATGTGAATATATCTCAATAAAACTGAATTTAAAAAAAAAATTGCTGAGACTGACCAGCAGGCTATTTAGCTTTATGTAGTGCATATAAACATTCAAATGTCTACTTGGCCAAATCTGAGAATTTAAGCACCAAAATAATTAAGGATACTAATGAATTATAAACCATTGAACAAACAGGAGTAGATGAAGAAATACAAAAATGGAGGAGAAGGGAGAGCTCATGCCTACAGCAGGATGTCTAGTATTGATTGCTCAATATGAAAGTACTAGGGAACTAGACAGGTAAGGTCTGAAAAATCATCATTATGCAATCATCCCAGTAAAGACTGATTCAGGCAAGAATCATAAATGGATGCTAAATCTAGGAGGAAACTTTGTATGAGAAGCAGTATATTTACATGGTCTTAAAGATCTCCACACAAATTACTTACTAGTAGCAAGAAAAAATATTAGTTACTATAGAGTAAAGAAACTGGATATCTTGACCAGGTGATCAGAATTACCACCACCAATGAGGGGCAGATGGACATCTGAGTGTAATAATCTGAGAAGGACCCAATATCACTTATGTAGTATACGGACCAGGAATGCATAACCTGAATCTAAGCCTGAGGAAAAATCAGAATGTTCCTCACCCTGGATTTATCTATTCAAAAAGGGATGGGGGAGTATATTTTTCAAAAAGGTGAATGTCAATTGAGAGTAAAGAAATAAACCCTTATCCTTATCAACTTCAACTGATTTTTGGCAAAAGTATCAAGGCAATTCAATGGGAAAGAAGAGTCTTTTGAACGAATGGTGCTAGGACAACTGGATAACCACATGCAGAAAGATTAATTCACACCTTGCTTCACATCTTATACTTGCTTCACACCTTACACAGAAATTTAGATGTAGTCATACATCTAAATTTAAGAACTACATAAGAAAACATAGGAAAATACCTTCATGACCTCAGTTAGGCAAAATATTCTTAGACATGACATCAAAAGTATGATCATAAAGAAAAAATTATAAATTGAATGTCATCAAAATGTAAAACTTCAGCACTTCAAAAGGTACCATTAAAAAATGAAGACAAGCCACTGACAGTGAGAAACTATTTGCAAATCATATATCTGATAAAGGACTCATATCTAGAATATATAAATAACACTTCCTATTCAAAAATAGAAGACAAACAACCCAATTTAAAAAGTGGGCAGAAGATTTGAATAGACATTTCACCAAAGTAGATTACAGATGGCTAATAAGCACATGAAAAAATGCTCAATATCATTAGTCATTAGGGAAATGCAAAGCAAAACCACAATGAGATACCACCTCATACCCACTAGGATGGCTATAATAAAAAAGACAGAGAATAACAAGTATTGGCAAGGTTCTGGAGAAAATGGAACGTCATAGCATTGCTGGTGGGAATGTAAAAGGTACAGCCATTTTAGAAAACAATTTGAAAATTTCTTTAAAAGCTAAACATAAATTTATCATGCACTCCTGCAATTCCACTCTTAGATATCTATCTAAGAGAAATCAAAAGATATATACACACAAAGATTTGTGCATGAATGTGCAGGGTGGCATTATTCATAATAGCCCAAAAGTGGAAACAATCCAAATGTACATCAAATGGTGAACAGGTAAGCAAAATGGTATATGCACACAATGGAATACTATTCAGCAATAAAAAGGAAGAAAATACAATACATGCTACAACATAAGCAAACATTAAAAATATTATGATAAGTGAAAAAAGCCAGATGAAAAAGACTATGTATTATATGATACCATTAATATAAAATATCAAGAAAAGGTATATTTATAGAGACAGAAAGATTAGCAGTTGCCTGGGGCTGGGGTTGGGAGCTGGGACTGATTGCAACTGGGCCTGAAGAATCTCTTGTAACTAAAGTGCTCCAAAACTGGATTGTGGTAATGTTTGCACAATTCTGTAAATTTACTAAAAATCATTGAATTGTAAGCTTAAATCAGCAATTTTCTCATACATAAAGTATATATTGATAAAGCTGTTTTTAAAAAGGGAATGTTATAAAGGACAAAGAACGGCTGTGAAACTGTTCCAGAGTAAAAGCAACTAAACAGACATGACAACTGTTCTCATTTGCTAATGCTGCAGAATGCAAAACACCAGAGATGGTTTGGCTTTTATAAAAAGAGGGTTTATTTGGCTACACAGTTACAGTCTTAAGGCCATAAAATGTCCAAGGTAACACATCAGTAATTGGGTACCTTCACTGGAGGATGGCCAATGGTGTCCGGAAAACCTCTGTTAGCTGGGAAGGCACGTGGCTGGCGTCTGCTCCAAAGTTCTGGTTTCAAAATGGCCTTCTCCCAGGACGTGCCTCTCTAGCAAGCTTGCTCCTCTTCAAAATATTACTCACAGCTGCACTGAGTTCCTTCTCTTTGAGTCAGCTCATTTATATGGCTCCACTGATCAAAGCCCACCTTGAATGGGTGGGGCCACGCCTCCATGGAAATATCCCATCAGTTATCAGCTACAGTTGGGTGGGGCGCATCTCCATGCAAACAACCTAATCCGAATGTTCCAACTTCATCCCCACTATTATGTCTGCCCCACAAGATTGCATCAAAGAATATGGCTTTTTTTGGGGGACATAATACATTCAAACCGGCACAACAATCAAATGCAATAAGTGATCTTAGACTAGATCTTGTACTGGAGGAAAAGAAAAATGCTATAAAGGACATTACTGGGTCAACTGACAAAAGTGGAATACGGAGATTAGATAAAAGTATTGTATCAATGTTAAATTTACCAAGGTTGGTAAAAGTGCTGCACTCATATAAGAAAATATCCTTATTCATAGGATATATACACATCTAAGTGTTTAGGGGTAAAGAATCGTGAGGTATATGCAACTTACTCTCAATTAGTTCCAGAAAAAAAAAACATGCATATACACACCTATGTACATATGAATCCATATACACATTGAGTGCATGCACAAGCATACAAATGGGGCAAAATGTTTAACAATAAGTGAATCTGGGTAAAGGGTGTAAAGGTAACGTCTGTACTACACTGTAACTTCTCTACGAGTTTGAAATTATTTCCAAATATAAAGTGAATTCCTACGGAGTACCTTCTACACACCACGTACTGTGTAAGGTACTAATAACACAGAGAGAAACAAACAAGAAATCCTAAGCCCCTGCCTTCAAGTGATCAGATGATCAGACCCACATTAGTTAGCAGTCTAGTGATACTATCTCCTCAACATGAGCTCACCAAGGGCAGTAAATGTTGAAATAAAATAAGAAGCAGGAGAACCACGGAACATGCAAGGTTGTTACAGCAGCCTGGCTCCTCTGTAGCCATCCACAGTTCAGAACACAATTCATTTCTAATGACAACTAGCTGCTAAGTGAACAAGAAAGTATTCACAGTACAGTTTATTGTACTCAGATTAATAAAATGCTTTTTCTGTGGGTGCCTGCCAGGATGTGGACATTGCCTTGTCTTAAGAAAATGAGTCCTTGTAATGAAATGTTATAATTAGATTTAACTCTGTTCATAACAAATATCTTCTAGGTTTATCATCTGTTTTTCCTTTATATCTGTATTCATAGCATTTCCCCATAGGTTTCATCAGAATTGTAAACCTTTCCCATGTGCCCTCCTCCTTGCCCCCCTCCACTCCACTGTGGGGGTTTTTTGGGGAGGCCAAAGTCCCTTTTAGAGGTCTCTTTACCCTCTTTCCAGGCACAGTTCAGATTCTGGGCTAGGTTTCCAAGCAGGCAGCAGGCTGGCTAGAAGTGCTGGACGTGGATGAGCCATTGCCAGGGCACTGCCCAGGCAGAGTGAGGGAATGTTGGAGGGAGATCATCTTTGGACCTGCAGCCCACAGGTTAAGGAAGAGGGGCACAGGCTCTTGTTGGCAGAAGAATCCAGCTCAGTGCAATCAGTCGTCCTCATCTGGATACCCGAAAGCTGCCATCTCAGATGCAGGAAGGACGAGACGTACATGTCTCTGGCTATATTGTTAGCCATTTTGCCTTATCTGCCTTAGCACATTTTGGGTATTGCTTATCCATCCCAAAGTATGGTGTATCATCAGTCCACCTCCAGTTATTTTTAAAGTTGAGGCCAATCCAATATGAATCACTTAGGTCATCATGTGAGAACACTTGACGTAAGGAGCTAGAGAGAGAACCTGTATAATAAAGAGATAAGTCTTCGAATTGGGCTAGGTCAGAGGACAGAGAAGGGAATACACTGTTAAATTTCCTCAACTTCTGAAGCTCTCGGCCCACAAGCTAAGAGAGCATGGGCAGTGGCAGCAGGGCAGGTTAGCCACAGCTCTGCAACTGCCCAGGCTGAACTTCTTAACAGAGATGACCAGCATCTTGGTGAAGTCAAGTCTTCTATGCCTGTCTTGTATTATTTGTTCACCCCTCACTTGTGTAAAGCTCTCCTCCCCCAACAAGATGACAGGTTTCCCAGAGGATGGCACAATGAATCATATGGACTGGACTCTTATTAAACACTTGCTGAAAGATGGTCACTGAATCTGTGACTTTGACAGGCTTATCAAAGTGGCCTGAACCTCCTGCAACAAGTGATGGAAGGTTGGCAATGACCAATCACAGTCATTATACTAGTGTTGTCACTCTGTGACTCCATGAAGGAGAAGGAGTGTCAAGTGGTCTGTACAGTTTAGGGCCTTCACTGACATTTCCTTACCACATAATGAGGTATAATGGATGGTTCCAATCCATGAGAAAAGAATGGGTCAAAATACAGCAGTGAGCTTTTATAGGGAGACAGGAAATTTAGAAAGATACATTACAGGTGGAGGGGTGCTGCCGAGCAGTATCAAAGAGAAATCCATTATGCCAGAGGAGGGAAATTTATCAAGTTTTGTGAGTAAAAAGAAAATATATTAATTAGCAAATTCAAGAGAATATGTGTCAGCAAGATACTGTGGAAAAGCAGACAAGATAAGGAGACAGAAAAACACATATTCTTGGGAGCATAAGAAATAGGTGAGTTAATTACACAGCTGGACTTTGACTAAACAGACATACAGACAAAGACTGGAAGACTATGTGTCATTCCTGGCCACAGGCATGATGTGGGAAAGGGAAAGTCATATGGAAATGAAGTAAGCCAGAACCCAGGATGGAGTACCATGTGGTCTCACTCATTCCAGCTTATGGGCAGGTTAGGGAGGATCTGGGGCATAAAATAAGAGATGAAATACTGAGGGGAATGGCTTGGATTGCAAATAAAAAGATCTGTACTGAGCAGGAGCTTAACTTCTTACATAACAACTGACTTGATCCTATTGGCTTAAATAGATAAATTCGGTGGATGCAAACTGCCTCAACCAGTTTTTTCTCCACCACTGCTAAACGGAATATTAATCCCCAGATAAGTACTTGCCCAATTACTTAAATTATTTTAAAAGGAATTGGCTCTTCTACGTAAAAAGCTAATGTCTAGCTAAAATCCACCATGTGACTTAGTAAAGACCCGTAAGAAATTGAACCAATACCAACAAAATAAGTCTTCAGTCATGAATGTGATGAAGGTGTTTGCAAAGAAACTGAAATCCTAACAACATCTTCTAAATCAGGGTCATCAGCTATATCATCACAGAGATGTGAAAAGTTTGTCTGTTCTCTACTCCACTAGTGGTTCCATCTTTACCAGAAGACAGGTAGGTCATCCAACGTCTCCCACAATCTGGCAACAGCTTTCCCTCTTCTAAATTCACCTCCCAGCCCTCCTCTGTTCTATCCAAACAGGGGTCTACGCCATAACGTCCTGCTTGGAAGTCTTCCCTATTCCCCACTATTTAACTTCTACTCATCCCTCCAGGTCCCCATCAAATCTGACAACTCCCCCAAGAAGCCTTTCCTGATTGCTCCTGGCCAGTGACTTCTCCCTTTTCTGAACCGCTAAAGTATGGCTTCTTTGTACAGCTCACTTGGAAGTTACTTCTACCAGTTTTATTATGTGCTTCACCACTTCAAATGATTATGAATGACTTTTTGAGGGGAAGGACCCCAGTTTGTATCCTGGTGCCTAGTACAGTGCCCCATAGAAAACATGTGTCCCCATGTTTGTAGTTGTTTGTAGTTTTGTGATTCTTCAAATTTTCACCAGCTTTCCATTGCACTTAAGTGTGAATCCATACTCCTTAACCTGCCCAGAAGGTCCTAGGTATCTGACTCTTTCCTAACTTCCAGCCTCTTCCAAACCAGCATCAATCCAGCCACGTCTGCTCTCTTACAATCCCTAAACATGTCAGGCTTTGTCTTGTCCCAAATTCCTTACACATGTTGTTCCTTTTCTGCCTGAAATGCTGCCTCTGACCTCCCCTTCACCTCAACCTACTTCATACATAGTAGTCACATCACATGGCTGATCCCTTTCAGTTTATCATGACTCAGCTAAAATCACCTGCCTGCAAGGCCTCCTTGACCACCACACCACCTGGATTAGATTTCCCACATTAGCCCCCATCTCAGCACCTGATTCCTTCATAATGCTTACTTTAATTTATACTTTGTGTACTGCCCATTGGTCATAACCCTCACAGACATGTAAGCTCTCTGGGAGCATAGCTCATATACTGTCACAGACTAGGTGCAGTGCAAAATAATTACTGATTATATATTGAATTAATTGAGAAACTCATAACTTAACACATTTGAAAATGTATTCTAAACTCTTAAGCTAAGAAAGTGATAGCATACAAACATTAGTAATTCAGACAACTGAAGCAGGTGAGATGCAGTCAAGCTCTGGGTGGACAGAGGAAGGAAACTTCATAGATAAGTGAGAAGTTGTCAAGAAAGGTCCCCCCCTGTGGACCAAATGGGCAGGAAATTCACCTCTGGTGCCAGGCTTCTGACCTGGCAATACCCTTATAAAAAATGCAGCAACCACTTTAGTATTTGCCAAACCAGATGGGCAAATATTAAAAAGTCAAACAATAACAAGTCTTATGAGACCTGGAGCACAAGAGCTCCCATTACACTAGTTGGAGCATAAAGTGGTATAACCATTTTGGATAACAATTTGGCACTATCTAGTAAAGCTGAATATGCACCATCTCTATGACACAACAATGTGATAATTATATAAATCTAGAGGAAGTCTCACACATGTGTACCTATATAAGACATACACATGCAAGACAGGTACCAGGAGACATAAATTAGAATATTGATAGCACAATTGTTCATAAGGGAATGGATAAACAATGCACATTTGCATAAGTGTAAATGAATGAACTATAGGTATAAATTTCAACATGGATAAATTTCAAACAATGCTGAATATGAGAAACAAAGGTAACAGAAAAACATACACATTATGGTTTCATTTTTGCTTAAGGATGCACAAATGGATATTAAAATTTAAAAACAGCAAGGAATAACTGCAACATTTAGGATACTGGTTATCTCCAGCAGGGAAAAGGGAGGGGAATGCAACTGGAGAAAGGCACATTTGGGGGCTTTGAAGGAACTGAAAATGTTCTATCTCTTAATTTAGGCATAATTTGCATGGAGGTACTCATTTTATTCTTTATACCTTATACACACATTATTACTACTCTTCTATATATGATACTTTTTTTTTTTCAAAAGTTTACAAACACTAATCAAACTATAGAAAGGAGGAAGATATGCTTTCATATTAAGAATACTGTGTAATGGAGTAGAGATTCCTTCAAAATGGCTGCTATGAAGCCTGAAGCCATATATATGCCCACTCTAAAGTAAGAATACCAGTCAGTTTAGCCTACAATTTTCTTGCCTTGTTTCAATGTCTATTTTTACTATACTACCTTTTTCCTTTCTTCTTTCAGTTCCACTCTTAAATTTTAACTTGTTATATTTTATGCATCTTGCTTTCTAGAATAAGATGTGGTATGAAATAAATGAGATATACATTAGAAATAATAATGTTAACATACAACAGATTGAAAGAAGTATCTCATAACCAGGCACACAAAACACTAAAAGGGCTCACACCAGATAGCAATGGGAATGAACTTGGTAGTTAACTTAGTGTAACCAATTAAATTTCAAGCTCCTGGAAAGTCCTTACTTTACAGAAAAGATGAGTATAAGTAAATCAATGGGAATCCAGTGAGATATGTCATGCTTAGGCCACCAAACATAGTAAAATAATTGGAGTGTAAGTACACGTGAAGAATTATAATCATAGTGAACACTCACAGAAACCACTCGAATGAAGGAAAGATGAGAAGCTCTGCACAGCTATTAGAAATGTTTTGAATCCTTATACTCAACTTAGAGAATATATTTACCCATTACAGAAGAACCTGCAGAAGTCTATTTCCTTGTTTATGCAACCAAAATTGCTGTGAATTAATAACCATACAATTATATTGAAAAATTCAGATGTGTGATCCCACACACGTCAAACCTTGAAAACAGCTGAACTGTGTAGAAATAGGCACATGCTGGTACCACAATTTTCATTTTAAAATATTTTTATTCCTAGAATGCTTTGCATAAATGAATGCCATTTGGGCACAATAAAGTCTCTCATTTTTTTTAAATGGCTTGGTTAAGAATAAGCCAACTGGTTAGAAATAAGATCAAGGAGTTATCAATTAATTGTTATCATAGAAGCTCATAATTAAGGAATAATGCACCCTATGTTGCAGCCCTCTTAATTTTTTTCAGGAAAAATAAACCTGTTTCTGGAGCATGAAAGAAACTGAGTTTCTTCTATACTAACCAGGGCTAAAGGAACGTTAAAACTAGGTAAGAGGTGCAAAGATTAGGCTTAAGACAGTTGGAGAAGACAAAAGACACATTTCCTCTTCCAGAGCACTAGGATTTTATGATTTCCTAAGACAAATTTGTTTGTTTCCTCCATGTGGCAAAAGATGAAGAAAATGGCAAAGTAAAGATTTACAGTAAACCCACTTACCTACCATAATTTGAAAGTGCAAAATTCTGGCTAATTGAAAATTATATTAGCGAAAAGTCAGTGTATCTGTGTACACGAGTATCATTGTGCCAGTGTGTATATCTATGTGTACACATGTTTATGTATATATTTGTACATCTCCTTGCACAGATCCCAGTGTATAATCAGAAAAGAATACACAGTACTAAAAATACACTGAACATACTTCAATTCATTCAATAAACACTCATTAAAATATATTTATATTCAAGGTTCACATCATTGTGGCTTTGGCACCAAGTACAGCTCAAAGAGTGACACCATGTCCCAAAAGTCACTGTGCATAGGGCCTAGTCTCTGCCTTCTAAAAGTTTATGGTCTAATAGGGATCTGATTTAACACTGCTATCTCAGAACTTTCAGGATCTTCCAGGGACTGCATTATGATCATGACATACTGTAGATGTGAAGAAGTGTCAATGCAAACTTCAGGCTGAAAAAAATAAATGCAATAAACCAACTTCGTTTGTGTTTATTATTTACACACCATGTAAGCAAGCCCCAGGAGTAGATATCTTTGTAAGGAAGGAAGGGGTACCTTTAAAACCATAATTTCATCAGCACCATATTCCCCCACTTCAGTCCATCTCTGAAAACCTGTATCATATGCCACAATTTTCCATAAGAAAAGAGGGTTTCCTTATCTTACCAACCTTTATATTAACATTTGTTGCTTCTTTTTGTTTTGAAAATTATGATTCATATCCACAAAGTTCTCTTCTACACAAAGTTGACCTTTAAAATTGTAGTATTAAAACAACTTAAATGTTTCATAAAATGTCATGGCTATGTGACTTGCTTATAAAGGATGCAGGATTTTACAAGGAGGAATTAGAATTAAAATTAAGTTCTTTTACCAAATATATCTTCAACCTCTTTATTTATTTAAGTGTGAATAGGGGTCAACAGACTGTGATGTGGAGAACAGACACACTGGCATCTGTCCACAGGGATGCAATAAGGACTTACCAAAGAGTCCGTTCAGAATCTAAAATCCAGTGCTTACAAGGACTTAAACACAGATTAATTTCCTCCAAAACAGATCACTTAAAGTCTATTTCATATGTTTAGTTTCTTTTGGCTTGTACTACAGAATTCTTTTTGGACTGACCAGAAGATAGAACCAAATGCTTTTTAGGTTGTATGCTGGTTCGAATCTGTTACGTACCCCACAAAAGACTATGTTCTTTAATCTACTCTCGTGGGGGCAGACCTATTGCAGATGGGACCTTTTGATTAGATTATTTCCATGGAGATGTGAGTCTTAATTAGTTTTCTGGAGTCCTTAAGGGAGAAACTTAGAGAGACATTTTGGAGAGAAGCTAAGATATGTAATCCAGAGTCTGCACCTGGGAGAAGAAATGAGGACCCACAGGAAGCCAAGAGAAGCTAAGAGAGAGAGAAGCTGAGACATTTTGGAGAAAGCCACAGAAACCAGAAGCTGAACCTGGGAGAGAACCAGCAGACTCCAGCAATGTGCCTTCCCATGTGACAGAGGAATCCCAGATGCCACCAGCCTTTCTTCAGAGAAGGTATCTTCTTGTTGATGCCTTAAATGGGAAATTTTCATGGCCTTAGAACTGAAAATTTGTGAATTAATAACCCCCATTGTAAAAGCCAATCTATTTCTGGTATATTGCATTTCCAGCAGCTTCAGCAAACCAGAATAGGTTGGTAGAGGTGATCCCTAGGTGTAGACCAAACGTCTTCCTGCAGACAGTGTCTTAATTGAGCAGAGCCCTACAGGGCACCTCACAGACGCTCTGCCCTTGGACTGGCATACACTGCAGCTTTCATCTGTCCCGACACAAGCAATACAGAGGGGTAAATGGGAAGGAAAGAAGAAGGAAAAGGAGGACTCTTCTTCAAGTACAAAGTAATCAGCAGAAACATGACAGTCAAAAGGGACATTGTCGGTGTTGTGAAGTGATCCACAAAGCTGAATAAAGCAGAAGAGCCTTCCATGGCCCTCAAATGCTCTTTACACCTCCCCTGGCAGGTCCCTAAACAAGAGTAAGAATGAGCTCTGAGTGCTTGGATTTAAGACAGTCCCTCTTCTGGCTAGAGTTAAAAGGGAACCCTATGTACTCTGAGTAAGAATATCCTTCAAGCAGCAATTTGGTGGGAGTTCCAGAACCCTGGGTGCTCCAATATTCACACCACTCTTTCCCCAAACCACTTCCTATACTCATAGCCTTGGGAATATCAGGACTAATTTCATCATACCTTCTATCCCACCACGAGAAGCACTGGACTCCCAGGTCATCTCTCATTCCCCAAACTTTCATCACCATATGACCCCTTCCATTCCCTTTCCTGACCCTGTTTCCCACCACTTCTCATCTGTTTTCTGAAACTCACAAGGTCCCTATATCCTTGACCTCTTCACTGAATGCTCTCCCCATCTTCCTCCTGTTCTAACTGAAACCTAACTCTCTCCTGAGGATACTGCCACTCCCTTGGCAACTGACTTAAGTGATGACTCTTTTCTCCCCAAATTCCTTGAACTATAGGGCTTAGAGCTGGGGTAGGTGTCCTTACTGCTTCTTTTACCACATCCTGACCATTCACTCTCTTTTTCTCTTCTGTAAAAACCCTCTGCTTTGAACTGCACAAAATCAGACCCCCCAATCCTCCTCCTGTCCACACTCCCTTATGCTGGGAAGATCTAGGTTCCTAGCTCCCTTGCCCTCTCCATCTCTACTGTGACAATTCTAGGTGATTCAACATCAACACAGATGATCCTTTCCAACACTTTGCCTCTCAGTTCTTGTCCTCTGTCCTAACTCCAGGAACATATACTACCAATTCTCAAATGAAATTCTTCCATATTACTCTCTAGCTCTCATCACCTCCTCTTTTTCAGCTCCCTGCCCCTGGCACCTCAATTCCAGCAAATGTCTGCTCCTACTGAGACTGCAACCCATTAATCCTATCATTTTTCATTGTCCCTCACCCTCCCCATATCCAGCCTCAGCCTCTTTCACCAACTTAAATTCCAAGGTCAATTGTCATAACCACTCCCTACCATACTTCTCACCTGAACCTGCTCACTTGACAAAACCACAACACAGTTAACTACAATACTATACTTATTTGCCTCTAGACCCAATATTCTCACTCTAAATTCATGATCCAGAATCTCAAGTGGGCCCTTAACATTCCCATGCAATCAGCAAACTCCCCAAAAGTGTTGTCTCCAAATTTTCTCCTCCCATTCTCTCTTGAATCCACAGAGTCTTCATCTTTTTGGAAATGAAATGAACATTAAATAATGTCACCAGATATTGGACTAAAACAAATTAAATTCTAGAAAAATAAATTTTATATGAGATTGACTTCAGGTTTCTGAGGAAGTATATATGAACTGAGTTAGAATATGCATGCAAAGATTCCCCTTAGCACAAATTCTTATGATAAAACTAAAAGAAGAAAATGGATGGCAGAGTATATAAAAGATTTTAAGCCTACTAATTCCTTCAAAGGAACCTACTCCAATTCTTTAGACCATGGGCTCATACCCGATAGGCTCATAAGAATGACCATTAGCAGCAGACAGATTTGTTTTTTTTATTTTCTGAACCCAGAGAAAACTAAGACAATTCTAAACAAGTGCATTTTAGTGAAGAATTAATAAAATTACTAAAAACTCTAAAAAGCTTTCCTGACTATTGTTTGTGCATCAGGTCAAAAGGTTATGATTTCCCAATGTCAAAAAACAATTAGTATGATGCTGCTAGAGGAAAACATCCACATCAGAAAAAGAAAAGCTGGACAAAGGAATGACTAAGCACTGATTTTATTTGCAAGGCTGAAAAGTGACCTTTTCTTCTATAAAATTCATTCTCTTTCTTTCCAGAACTGCCAAGCAAGAATACTATTTTAGAGTCAGTGGCCACTGCTATCTGATTTAAACTACAGGTTTTTAGGATGTCTAATGAATTGCCAATGAATAAAATTGCTAGTTCTTTCTAAAAGTAAGTGCCCAAACTGGTAGCAACATTCAGTTAAATGGTACTGGAGGTCCAGAAAGTTGTGCCAAATCCCTCCTTCAGTGTGAAGCAATCACTGATGTTCCTTCTGTATTTGGATAACAACTCAAGGTAAGCACTCAGTTTGAATATACATGCTATCATAAAATCTTCTCTAGGCAGGTACTAATATATTCCACACTACAGAACTGTACAACTAGTTGATAACCTATTGTCTTAGAATTATTCCAGACTTTAAGCTCCTAGGAAACAAGGCCACGCCTCTGTATTCATATAATTTAGTGTCAGAGTGTGTATGTAGTTGAACTTAACAGATGCTCTATAAAAACAATGTCCAGTCCTTGCCACCCATTAATGTGCTGCCTTATTTAGATGATGTCACAAATACACTGTCAGGAGGGACAAGCATGTTTTAGATATTGTTATGACTTTTAACTATGAGATATGTTCTTTGTACAAATATTCAAAACACCCACCAAAATAGCTGGAAATAGACAGAAGTTAGAGAAGGAGGAGTAGAAACCTAACATGTTCAGAATGTATAGCTAGGTTGAACTTAAAATGTTTGGAAATAGATATGGGATGCGGGTAGCTTGTTAGTGGGAATATAAGGAATAGGGCTGTATTATAGTTGACTTTGGTTGAATGGGGTTGTTTCGAGTCATGTGTGTCACCAATTAGCACTACATATTTAAATAAGTACTTGCATGAACTGTACAAATATACGACACTGGTATAAAGAGTTAATAATAGAGCGGTATGTCGGGGTGGGGAATACCTACTGCATACTATGGGCTATCGTTAACAGTAATGCCTTAAAATTCTTTCGTCAACAGTAACTGGTGTGCCACACCAATAGCTGGGGTCAATAATAGGGGGAGAAGAGGGATATGGGGTATTTTGGGTTTTCTTTTATCGTGTCTATTTGATAATTTTCTTTTTGGAGTAATGAAAATGGTTGAAAATTAAGTGTGATGATTATTGCACAACTAAGTGATAATACTGTGAGATATTGATTGTATAATTTGGATGGAATATACGGTAAATGAATATACCTCAATAAAATCTGCAAAATATAAAAAAATAAAATCCTGAAAGGTTAGGGACAATTGAAAAAAAAAAACTTAAAACTTATGAAGAAATAAACTATCACAAGGTTAAAAGGAGCTCATAGAAAGGAAGCCAATAACTGCTCTAGAAGGAGGTAAGGTACTAAAACATTGTATACTGTTTCGTAAGTAGTAAGGAAAGAAAAATATAAAAGCTTTTCTTATTTTCAAAATGTAATTAGTAGCTCTTTCGGCCGTCTTTCCGTGCCGCCATGGTGCACATGAACGTCCTGGCTGATGCTCTCAAGAGCATCAACAATGCGGAGAAGAGAGGCAAACGCCAAGTTCTTATCAGGCCATGCTCCAAAGTCATTGTCTGCTTTGTAACTGTGATGATGAAGCATGGCTACATTGGTGAATTTGAAATCATTGATGATCAAAGAGCTGGGAAAATTGTTGTGAACCTCACAGGCAGGTTAAACAAGTGTGGAGTGATTAGTCCCAGATTTGATGTGCAACTCAAAGATCTAGAAAAATGGCAGAATAATCTGCTCCCATCCCATCAGTTTGGTTTCATTGTACTGACAACCTCAGCTGGCATTATGGACCATGAGGAAGCAAGACGAAAACACACAGGAGGAAAAATCCCGGGATTCTTTTCTTAGGGATGTAATACATACATGCAAATAAAATGCCTTTATGGACTTGGAAAAAAAAAAAATGTAATTAGTAAGAGTTTCATGGCCTGGCTAATCTGAGTGACCCAATGAGACTTAAGAACATCAAAGTACTTTATTGATGGATTCCCACAAAATTCAAAGGAATTAAAACATGGCAGCATAGAAATCTGGGTTTCAGGCCAAGTTCTGCTATGCAAGAGGCTAAATTAGCCTCGGACAAGTCACTTCCCTCCTCTACATTCACTATCCCCAGCTTAAACACTGCATTCTTACAAAAAGCCTTCCTGGATGCTAAGGCAATTTCCCATCACAGGCTTCTGTAACTCTCAGAACTTAAAGCTCTCATCAGATTTTTAATTACTTATTCAATGTTATTTTCTCCATTTGATGGGAAATGTCATACCTCTGTTTACCTCACATCCACTGCTCCTTGCATGGTACTGGCACAAAAGGGTTTAATTAATAAACAAATGGATGAATGAATGAAGAAATAATTTAATCAATAAATTGATAGATTAAATAAATGAGATGGTAAACCAGATGACTTCTATAGTGTGCTTAAATGCCACTGAATTAAGGGCATTTCTCTCTCTTGAATTCTAGAAATGCATGGGTCTAATTAGGTTAAAATATTTACAGATCACCTACTTTTGAATGGAGCCTTATGCTCAGTCTATAGGGAGATAAAGGGTGGCCAAGCATACATAAGAATTAGGTCTTGTTCCTGACTCTCAAAGAAATGGATCTGGCTAGAAAAGAAAAAAAAAAAAAAATGCATTAAACAACTAGGACAAAGGAATAGAAAAACTTTAATGAAAACAATGACTTCACCAATGTGATGGAGAACCAATGTGATGGAGAACTCTAAGTAAGAGTTGGATGGCTGTCTCCATTATCTGAATGAGAGTACACTACACAGGGAGGTAAACTGCCTCCTCTGTAGCCATATAACCAAATTCAAATGAGACCTGAGGAAACAACCTAGGGCCCTGCCATCTCTTCACCCCGAAGGGAAAAGAAAGCACCTTAAGTCAAAAGTCGGTCTCATGTTCTTGACATTGCAGACTCTTCACAGGGTTACAAGAGAGGGAAAGGTTAAGATTCAGCTCAGCAGATAAAGTCAGATATGGCCAAACGAATCCTAAAGCAGGCTGCAGAATTTGGACCCTTCCAGGAAAATGAAGGTCAATCCAGGGAGAACTAGGCAAGCTGAATGAAAATATAAGAATAGTAAGTGAATGAAGGGAAAGGGAATGAGTAAGACAGACTACAAAGAGAAGCTATTAATGCAATGAAACCCCCATAGTCTGAGCTACTGCTTTGTGCCTCCTACTGTAAAGGGGATGCACAGAATGCCAGAGAAGCACATGGCATGGCCCATGCCCATAGAGTCCTCACTGTCTTTGTCTCATCTGCGGAGACAAAACACATAACTGAGGGAAAAAATACAATAAGTAACAAAGCCTCATGTTCCCAGCTGAAATGTGTCCCCAAAGAGACAAGGCTAGGTAAACAGGGAAGCCTGGAGCAGAGCTATGAAATGTGGTTTGTCATTGGCACCTCGTGGCCTCTTTTTGAGCCTCTCAGTTTTCAGAAGCATTCCTCCCCCATCCCTTTCACCTGGCAAAGAGGACCTGTAGGCACAAGCGAGTATCCAAAGCACTTAGCATTCTATCCTTATAGCCAAACAACAAAAGACAGGAAAGGAACCCCAGACAGAAATATGTGGCAGAGAGAGTTCCTGGCAGCAGCAATTCTGATGGCAGAGCAGGGTGTGAGCTCCAGCCCCAGATGTGAAAGAAGAGTAAAATGCAAGTCCTTTTTCTTTCCTCAGCAGCATACCCTCAGAGGTGCTGTCAGTTCTTCCTAGGCAGGACCCTGCTCCCACTAGCTCTTCTGCTTAAATTCTGAGAGAACAGGGGTGAGCATTCAGGAGCAGAGAAAAAAATCTAATTAGCCCACAAGGTGGGAAATGGAGAAATTTACTTAAACATGAAGGAGGTGTAGGCCATCTGACCTCACACATGCCAGCAAAGCAGACACATATTAGAGTCACCGTGCATCTCTCCTTCCATTAACTTTTTTTTTCTTATTTTCTTATATTTTTTAATAATTTAACATTAATAGTTAAAATTCCAACTAATTCAAAGGCTGCATTTCTTGCTTCCTCCAACTATGAATATTTCTAATGGGAAAAGAGACACATATCTGAGGTCTTATTGCCCCCTCTTTAGAAGGATTAATAAGTAATTTTGTGCAATTCAGGCTTACACGTTATTGTTACCATCTCTTCTTTCTTCCACCCTAAAACACACCCAAACACAGGCACAACCGCCTCTCCATCAGTGCTCCTGGAGTGAAAAGGGGAAGGGGCTCCTGTTGCCAGCCTATAAAATCTCTCCATTCATAGAGACTACTCTAAATAACCTTTGTGATTATGAGACTAAAAAGTAATCTACCTTAACTCTTCTGTAAAAGAGGAAACTGGGAAGAATAATATATTTTGACGGATCCTATCACATCATGATTATTCCCATGCCATTCCACATATTTCCAACAAGAGCCTAAGGTAAAAACAGATGAAACTACAAAATTTTGAAAACTGATAAGGGTCCAATTAGCAATATAATGAATAATTGAAGAATGCAAAAGAATCCAAGCAGTTGTACTCAGTGTCCCTCACCAATATATATGAGCAAAAGAGACACAAAGTTAATTAAACGAGAACCACACATATATATGCAATAACCAGCCCATGCTAATAACCAATAGCCAACAGATTAAACTAGAAAACAATACAAGAGTCTAAGTTATTCTTACCTTCAGTAGGAAAAAGCTTTGAAAGCTATACGTGAGACACCAGGAAAATGCAGAAAAGAGAAAGGTAAGAGAAAGTGAGAAGAGACAGAATGAGATAGGTATTGAGAAGCCAGAATGTATAGACCTTTGAGATGCCAATTTATAGACCTAACATATAGCATAAATCATGTGAACAAGTAGAAAATGATTTTTTAAATAGGGTGAACAAAAGATACACTGATGTGTGTTCGGCTCGACAGTCAGAGAAGGGCAGAGCTGCCAGGAGAACATCATCGTTTGAGAAGGCTGACAGGTTCATTCATGCTAAGCATGCTATAATTGAGAATCAATATGGGGCAGAGTCTGCTTAAATAAACTCCAACTGTTTGTACAAGCTATCCTGTTAACATTGTGTTGCATTTTATTAAATAATATTTGGAATAAAAAGCCTGTTGGTTGGGCCTTGGAAAACTTTGTTTTAAAGAGGTATTCCTTATGATGTCAGCTATAACATTTGATCTTATAAATCTCAGTTTACCTGAAAGGAAACAAATGCTGAGAAAATGAATCAGTGCTCAAGGGTATATATATATCTTGAGTTGAAAAATTACTTTTTTGCATAATTTTTGAGTGGCTGCAAAAATTACTGTCAATTTCTGATATGAGCAGTGCAGGATGCCATGAGTGTCCATGAATATATATAATTTCC
The DNA here is from genome assembly GCF_015220235.1 of Choloepus didactylus. NCBI lineage: Eukaryota > Metazoa > Chordata > Mammalia > Pilosa > Megalonychidae > Choloepus > Choloepus didactylus. Next base: position 163,500,175 of record NC_051307.1, read on the forward strand.
ATAATCACTGGTAGAAGGGAGTGGAGAAAGGAGGATGCATCTTTAGATGCTTACTGATAGGGTTAGGGGTGCTGGGGTCCTATCAAAGAAAGGGGACATGATGAAAGAAGATATGAAAGTGGCAAGTAGAGATTGACTAATCAAGAACTGTGATAAAGACCAGCTCTGAAATTGGTCAATAATTATTGATGTTCAATAATTTAATCAGCAAGCACCTATGAGGAGCTGACATGCAGCATTTTGTGTTAGACAAGCAGAAAAGAGGACCCCAAATACCATGTGAAATGTGTCACCTCTCTTGATGCTCCCAAGCCTTCTATAAGGTAATTACTATAATTCCCATCTTACAAATAAGAAAATTGAGACTGAGAGATATTACAACATTTTGCTCAAAGTCACATTTCTAATACAGATACAGACAGGATAGAAATGCAGATCTATCAAGTTACCAAGATCTATCAGTGTTACCAAGCGGTCATTGAAAAGAAAAAAGGATATTCTATGCAGGGAGGAGAAAATGGAACCAAGGACCAGTTTGGGTAAAGGAAAGTTTTGCGTACAGAAAGAGTAAAAAGAATGTCAGGAAGGAAGTTGGAGTCAGACTGTGGACAACCTTTATGCCTAGTTAAGAAGCCTCTTATCCTACAGTCCCCTGGGAACCACAGAACTTGGGAAAAAAAGGGAAAGACATAAGAAAGCAGGCAACAGACTAAAGGACCCAAACAGGGTTAGAGAAAAGAGGGAAACGATGGAGGGACATTTGGAGAACCTCACTCCACAGGGAGTGGCCTGTGGCCGAAAAGGATTCAAGGATTCAGGACCCTGGGGTCTCTGTCTTCTTTCAGAATCTCTTAGAATTTCTCTATGCTCTGGAAAGAGGAGATGTCTTTACCACTGCCACAGAATCTCCATCTAGGGGTTGCAAATTAATTCCTAATTCTATGGATCAAATACATTTTGTTTTATTTTTGAAGGAAAAAAGTTTCATATGTACAAATTTGAGTTACACTATTTCTAATTAATACTGCAAGATTAGTGCTTCATTAAAATTAAAATTGAAGATTTTAATCTTCTGGTAACATGGTTATCTATATAGAAATCTTCCTGTTCAGAAGAAACATGGATATATGGTAAAATTAATCAGATACAATTCTATATTTTTCCCTACTCCTTCCCATTTTTGTTTAAATTCAACAGTAAAGATAGGGATTTCAAGGAGTAAGAAGAAGAGAAACTGGATCAAGTGATTCATCTCAGCTCTTTTCACCCTGGTAGTCATCCCTGAGTGAGAAAGCTGACCCTGATCACCCTTCAGTAACAAGCTACATTTTTCTCAACCACTAGTTGGAGACGCTCTGCTGAACCCTTTCTTTGTTGACTCCCTTTCATCAAAAGCTTCATGCTGTATTCCTCTAAGGAAATTCTGAGTCTCTGTAATGTGGTGCCACCATGATCTAGCCACTGGAGGAGGAGAATTCAGTGTTAGAGCCATAAATGAATTCAACCAAACAATGGGCTATTTGTGCTGCCATGGACCCTCCACTCACAGCTGTACGGGTCCAAATGGAGCCTGGACTGCCATTCTTACCTCAAATCATAAATAAGGACAGAGCTTTCTGCAATATCAGAATGCATCTCCTTCTAAAGTTACACTCAATCATTTGTTCAAATGAAACTGTAACTCTCCAAGGATGGGGGAAGCAAACAAAACCCACTATAAAACAGCTTTTAAATTCCACTTTGTAAGGCAGTAATCCCCCAAACGACAACATTTATACGGAATTTATTTTTAGAATAATAAGTCAAGTTATTTCCCTTTGTCACAACTGGAGTCTTCAAACCCAGCTGTTGAACAACACTTGTCAGAGATGTCAAAACATCTTTCAATATTTAGACAGTCACCTACCCATTATTCCTGTGGGATATATGGGTAGCTGAGAGAATCACATTTGACAGATGCAAAAAATGAGATATCCATATGGAAAATACAGCTTTCTATTTCCCAATTATCTAGCCCACTAGCAATTTCCCCACCACTCTGCACTAGGATGCTGCCAGTCTTCTCAAATGATAGAATGCATTCTTGCTTTTTCACAATTGCTACTGAACACGTAGGCTTTGTGAATAATCTTCCATTTCTTTATTATATACAAAACCCACAAATACTGTTTATATTGATTCCAGGAGTTAGGATTTCAGGGTCGCTATAGTAGAGAGGGGCCTCAGTTCTATTAGTCTACCGCCACCCACACCCCACCCCATCGCTCCCTTCTAGGAAAACGGACAAGATCACAGTCCTCACCGAAGCAAGTAGTCCTAGGCCACAGCTGTTTGGACCAGAAGAGGGCAACCGCATCCCTAAAATTGCCTGGTATAAGAGCTTTCACCAATAGGGACAACAGAACCTAACATATTCCTTTTCTTTTCTTGGAGCTTGATCTATTCAGATCATCAGTTAGGTTGTGGGGCCAAGTTGTGGGAGCAGAAGCAGAAAGACACCCAGAAAGAAGCCCAAATGGAAACGATGAGCCATGAAAATGGCCAAGAAAGAGAATATAAACCAACTAAGCACTATTAGTTCAGACACACCCAGGAGTTGCAATAGATGGGGAACAATATTCCTACTCCTGGGTTATATCCCATTTCCATGAGGTCTGGCCAGACCATGGCTCTCTCTCATCCTCAAAGTCCCCTGAGATTCTTCCCAGACTCACCACATGACTAGGATTCCATTTTCCTTTTTTCCCATGCATCCTTACTTAAACCTCCTGTTTTTTAAAGTAATTGAGTGAGCTTCTGTTCTGATGATCAAAACAGTTTACATGGGTCCCACAGCAAGATATCTGAAAGTGTTCCCTTTCTCTTTGCTAATTATAAAATGGTTCCAGATCTACCAACAAAACTTTCAACTTCACCAATATATGCAGCTATGGAGAAAGAAAGGAGAGAGCTGGCAAAGTCTATCTTTCTTGGATTGTCTTTAAATTGCTCACTGTTGCATTTTGTTCACCAGGGATATCCACTGCCACATGTAGATCACAGACTACTTTCAAGTAGATGTAGAAACTTTAGTTGCAGTGAGTCAAGATTGAAAACAGCATCTCGTGGGAGCCTTAGGAATCTCCCCACTCTCTCTGGCACTGAAAGGGCCCCCTTAAACTGCTGGGTTCATTTCAAGCCTCTGCAGCCAAGTCTTGCCATAGAAGAATGTGATTCTTCTTGTCCCAATGGAACAAAATCAGCTCCCAATAGCAACACTGGCATTGGGATAACTGGCTGCTTCAAGCTACATGTCAGAAATTAATGAACCTGCACCTTGGAGCACATGTACCTTTCCTAACCGAATCACTCCTCCCTCCCAAACAAGACAATAAACTCATCTCTCTAGCAGTCAGTGATTCTCAATATCAGGCCTTTGGAAATGTGGGGAGACACCTTTAGTTGACACAATGACCTGGTTAGACTAGTATGGACATTTCTGACTAGGGATGCTAAACATCCCACAGTTGATAGGGAAGTTCCATCCAATAGGATGACGAATCATCCTATTGAAATGCCAAAGTACCCTCCTTGAGAAACTTGGGTCCTCCTCCAATAGTTTGGTGGCAAAAGAGGATGAGAAAGGCAAATTGAAGAGGGGAGTAAGGGAACAAGCAATGTACCCCATTAGAAGTGAAGTAGTAGAGTTAAGGCTGTCCAGAGACCAATGTAATCGCCCATTCACCTTCTTCCCCCTTTTCTTCTCAATAACACTAACAGCACACAAAATCTTCATTCTCTCATCCCCTCTCCCATGCAAAACAATCTTGGGCTCAGTTAGCTTTCAATTACATCTTTTAAAACTTGAGTCTTTACTTTCACATTATTTGTTCTAATTATGATAATTTCTTAGCGACTAATATTGATAATATTAATAGATAATATCAACTGAAAATTCTTACATGTTGCTAAAAGGCTTAATTACTAAATCTGTGCTGTGATAAGACTGTTGGAAAATATACTTGAGACTAATTCTTCAGGGGATAACTCCTCAGAGGTTAAGCATGTGAATTAATACCCTCTTAAGAAACACTTTTATGAGCTATGCTGGAGGAAGGGAAGAAGCAGAGGTAAAAATTCTCTTGCCGCCTCTTTCAGGCTCTTCGTAAAGCTCTAGCAGTATCAAAAGAGACAACCTGCACAAACAAGCTTCACCACCGAGGGTCAGGGCATGGAAAAGACCAAATGCAAAAAGACAGCTCAGCAGCCTTAGAGTAAAGGGCAAATATTTTAGAAGAACTGCACTAAATTATTTCAGAAAAACAGACCCATGGCACTTTCTGTACCAAGCAGGTGCCACAGCAAGTTGAAAAGTTCAGTAAGATACACTCACAGACAGACTGAAAATCTCCCCAGGGTGGAGAAGTCCCAAACTCAATTCTGTTTTAAGTGAGCTGAGGTCTTATTTTAACGAGAGCATACCATCACTACAAGTATGGATTTCTGACTCATTCAAGTAAAAATGGACCCTTACAGGTTAAAGCAGTATTGTCCAACAAAACTTTCTGCAATAATGGATATATTTTGTATCTGCACTGTCAGTATAGTAGCTGATAACCATATGTGGCTACTGACCACTTAAAATGTGGCTAGAGCAAATAAAGAACTGAATATTTTATTTTAAGTTAATTAATTTAAATATAAATGCCACATGTGGCTAGGCGTTGCATTGGACAATGCAGGTAAAGTTTTAGACCATGATTTGGGAAAATGATTGAAGAGGTTATCACAAGACAATCTTATATATCTACTGACCACCTGGGAAAATACTTTTTTAATACTCCAACACACACCTCAATACACACAGAGACAATTTCACTGTCTCAGATACCACTAGACCAGTGTCTCAAATCTTAGCATTCATCAGAGTCACCTGGAGATCTTGTTAAAATGGTAGATTATTGGGTCCCACTCCCAGAGATTCTGATTCAGTAGGTCTGGGGTGAAGCCCAATAATTAACATTTTTAACAAGTCCCAGGTAATGCTGATGATGCTGTTCCAGTAGCCATTGTAACATTAGAATAAAAAATGTCAACATTCAACACCAGCTTCTCTACCAAATGGAGCTTCCTGCACTTGTCACCTTTTAGCTACCCAGAAGTGCCTCTTTATTCAAGACACCCAGAGTCCTCAGACATTCTTATAAGTTTTGCTTAACACCTAGTACTATAAATGAACGACAGAATGTAAACAAACACAGCTAACTAAGATGGCTTCTCCACACATTAGATCCAAGATGGAGCACATCTGTTGTAAGCTTTGTGTGTCTAATAATTGCAGGGACCAGAAACACAGCAAGGGTAAACTCACACCTACCAGGACAGTTTAAATCTAATCCCTGCACTGGCCCTGTCTTAGAGTGGAATCTATGCTTTCTATTAAAAACATGTAGATTACTTCAGGTCTTGGTCAGGGTTATAGCCTCTTTCACCATTCCAAAACAGAGAACTAGAAGACTATCCAAAGCATATACATGACATATTAAAACATTTACTTATCACTCAAAGGCACATACTGTAGACAATTCCTTTACATACTCCAAAGAAAAGAGGAAATAGAAATGTAAAGGCTATAGAATAAAAAAAGATTTCACCAAACATTTTCCAGTCTTCATTGCATTACCTACAACAAAAACTGTTTTGGATTAGCAGTCATTTGCGGGTTACTTCCTTATGTCCTTTGTTCTAATTGTACATGAGTCACTTTAACATTAAGAGATTACTCCATCAAATGCAATTTCCTTGACTGCTCTTCTGAATAGTCTCCTTTCTGCCTCCTTTGCTCTTCCTTTTCTTAATTTTTCAAAAGAAAGCCTGTATCCAGAATCTATTGTCATAATGAATTAGGACACAATGCCATCAAATAAATTCAGATTTCAGTACTGTTCATCATTTCCCACATCCTTCTCCCAACTCCCACAGCTCCTCAGTTACTGCCATCACAAGGATTAAGTGCGATCGTTGGGTCCTGGAAATTTTAGGACACAGGTGTTGTTTCTTGGCATTTATAGAGTTCCTGACTTGTCACACAGTACTACATACACTACTTCCTTAGACTATTGAGTTATTAATGCTGTGTCTATTTTACAGGTAGGGAAATTGAGGCACAATGAGGTTAATATAATTAAAATACAGTCCCAGAGAAACTCCAAGAATGATTAAGTTATTTTATTTCCTCCTCTAGTGGTTCCCAACTGGGGCAATTTTGTCCCCCAGGGATACCTGCCAATGGCTGTGGACATTTCTGACTGTCACAATTAGGGGGAAAGTGCTACTGGTGCTACTGGCATCTTGTGGATGGAGGCCAAGAATGTTGTAAACATTCTATTATGCATAGGGCAATCCTCACAACAAAGAACTGTCTAGCCCAAAATGTCCCACAGTACTGAGTTTAAGAAACCCTGGTCTACTGTTATCTCTATCATTACTTTCTTTGGCCCCTAATCAATAATTACAGATTGGCACCCTCTACAATGTGATCACTTTATAGTATTTACATGGAAACATGCCAATCAAGTGCTATTTCTGGCATCTATACAACTTAGTTACTTTTAAATAGAGGATATAGGAGAGGCACAGAGGAAAATGAGGAAAGTTAGCTAGCAAAGGCTGGTTCCTTTCCTTTAACAAGAAAACTTAGCAAACCCCAGCTCCTTTCATTAGCAACCTCCAGGCCCTAGGCTATGGGTCTGTGTCTGGCTGCCTACCTGGACTCTTCAATTGCTGACGTGCTTTGCAGCTGCCTTTTCCTGGCTTTGCTTATCTCCATGCATGTGCATCACTCCAGAGCAGTAATGATGTACATTTATGGGAATCTCCAGAGATCTACAGCCCCTGTCTATTTTGTTCAGTAAATTGTGCTCATTACTGAGCTATGTGAGGCACCTAAGGACATGAGACTTACTGGTTGTCCACTGCCTGAGCCTGGGAAATGGGACATTATCTGGCAAGGGCTCCAAAGATACAACTGAGCTGCTTAAAACAAAGTTCCAACCTGTCTTTCAGCTTAATGCATTTTTTGTACCTCCTGTACCTCTTTCTTAACCATCATTAGCTCTGCTTAGATTTTTATTAATTGTAATTTCCTCTTCAAGAACTCTGGTCTTAATTCAAGCTCTATAAACTGGGGAGCTCAGAAAGAGACATAGTGTCCTTTCTACCTCTCCTTCCACGACCACCACATGGACTCTGAGAAGAAGACACCAAACAGTGAATTTCTCCTTCTGGCCTCATACATCTTCAGCAAAAATGAAAATTCAAAACCAACTCTGGTTAGAAAGTTCCCAGTGCTGATATGAATTACACTAGAGTCTGCAAGTAGATGAAGAGTAAAAAGACATGTGACTGTCAGTAACACTGGCTAAAATAAAATGGAACTGGCATAACCATGTGCTTTGCCAAAGCTATTATTACTAAACCTGGATCTTCAACTCTCTGGCAATCTGTTTTCTTCCTGAAAAAAAGTGATTAATGAAGGAAAAGTCAAGGAAAGTGATCCCTAGAGGAGGAGGAAGGTGGACAAGGGGAACGGAAGCCAGCAGAGCCAACAAAATTTTATGGCTACAGAAAAAAGCAATCAGGCCCAGTTATATTCCCATAGTATATCTTAGGAAGGTCCAACAACCCCTCCTTTATCCTAGCAAAACCACATCTTAATATAAACTCAGTAGTAATTCCTATGTTGACATATTTCCATGCACAGAATGGATTTCATCCCATCACCTTAGTAATGGTTTTCTCTTCATAATTGCTGATTTGCATGGTGTTTCTAGCTGACTCAGAAGGCTTTGGGAGCCTTTCACAGACAGGGTACCCCAGTGCACTGACATCAGGAGGCTTGTAAGACAAGAGCCTCCGCGACTTGGTAAAGCCAGAAAAACAATGGCAGAGACTGCCTTTGTCTTACCCTGGAGTAGAGGGTGTGGCAGCCTTCAAACACACTTACATCCTTGCGACCCATTGGCTTTTCTGCTTTTCACCACTCACTCACTTCTGCATGCTGGACCACCACTGATCAATCACCAACTGCCAAAGACAAAAAGTGCATAAATAAGCATTAGGCCAAAGGTCCCACAACTTCAAGTCCCAAGTCACTGCTCGAGTATACTTGTTAGGGTCGGCTAAATGCTTAACAGATAGATCAAAACACATATAATGGCTCAAGCCCAATAAAAGTTTATTTCTGACTGTCGTATGCATAGTGGAGAGATGAGCAGGTCAGTAAGTGGGGTGGCCCACCCTGATGCAGTGATCCAGGGGCACAGGCTGATAATAGTTCTGACATTTTCAAACACAGTTTCCAAGGTTGCCTGGGGGTTATCGCCATTCCAGCCAGCTAGGAGTAGAAAGCAACATGGAAGAGCTCAAAGGGAGTTCTTTCTCTTTTCATATTTTTTTCCTAGGAATGATTCACAACCCTTCCCACTTCCACTCGCATTCTGTTGGCTAACTCAGTCACATGGCCACACCAACCCCATGGGCTACTGAGCAGCTGGTAGTCCCTGTCCTACAAGGCTGACTCCAGCCCAAACAAGAATAGAAGATTAAGTTTAGAATGGAGCATCCTGAGTAGACAATAGCACAGTAACCTTGACTTAGTTATGTAAAACCTCAGCGTCTCAGCTTCCTCATCTGTAAAATACCCTGTCTCCTTTACAAGGTCAATGTGAGACTCAAAAAGAAGACAAAGTGGCACCTGAGCATCTTGACAAAATACAGATTCTGATTCAGCAGGTCAGGTGTGAGGCCTGAGACTATGCTTTTCTAACAAGCTCCCAGGTGATATCAATTCTGCTGTCCTCTGATCACATTTTGGGTAGAAAAGAGATGCAGAGTTAGAGAATATTTTTGTAAACCACAAAGTGATTTGCAGACACACAAATTTATTATCCTGCTACCAACTTTCATGATTATAAATGAATTCCCAGCTAACCAGCATTTTTATGACATGTTTAGTCTGGGTACTGGTAGAATTCCATAAAATCACAGGATTTTGGAACCAGAAAGAATCTTAGTGGTTACTGCCCTCTCCCCTTATTTTCCAGACAAGGAACAAATTCAGAGAAGAAAATGATGCTCTCCAAATCTCACACTAACTCAGTAGTGTGGTGGATTAGAACACAGAAATCAGCTGTTTTTCCGTCTTTACATAAGCACGATTGAAACTTTCTAAAGAAGAAAAGATGTTCTTATTGTTCCACTAAAACAAGAACTCATATTACTCCAGCCTGTACCCAAAAAGGTACTAGACAGTGGCATTCACCAGCACAGATCACCATGATACTAAATATAAGCAAGGTGTCACAGGATACATGTTAAGGGATTGTCAAGCAAATTTTCTAGAAAATGCAGTGATTTCCCCCAGTTATGTCCTGCAAATCCGAAATGTGACTTGAACACAAATTAACTTCTACAGATTTGGCAAAAACAAGAAATTCTGTTTCCAATATATACAAACTCTGAGTCACTCCTATCTGGGATAATTAAAAAAAGAGGCAAATTGAGATTGCAAATATAAAAGGGAAATAAAATAATTAGCTGAGGGAAAGCAGTGGTTTCCATGGTTAACCCTGGGGACAAATAAAGGAACCTAAAGATTTTTCTTATCCTTGCATATAAATTTTGCATCTCTGCCTAGCAGCTCATAAAACATAAGATGTAGGACCTCAGAAGTGAAAGGCAGGAGTCAAAAACTCCAAGTCATAAATCCGAAAGGTAATGAATATTTGGAAACCAAAGCAGATTGGGGGAGAGGGATCTCTTTCCATGCATGTCATCTCCAATTTTAAAGCAATGTGAATTTGCAAGTACTCTGGTGACATTAGGAGAGAGTACTTACTGAGCAAGGAATGATAAATTGAAATCAATACTTTTATACCCATTATTAATTTAGATGGGTAAAATGTCATTATTAGCATCTTCATTTAGTGAGCAATTTTAAACATTTTAATAAAGGTAAAGACATTCCTAAAACTTTCATAGTTCCATAGGTTCACTCCTGTACTCTGCCCCCCAACCCTCTTTCACCATAATGTCTTTAGCTACTCAATCAAGAATTCTCCCATCCTGGGGATTTTCTCTAGAATTCTTACCCTTTTGTTTGTGCCATGGACCACTTTGGCAGTCTGTTGAAGCCTAAGGACCCCCTTTTCAGAATAATGTGTTAAATGTGTAAGATAAAATACATAAGATTACAAAGGCAGGTGACAATACTGAAATACTCTTCTATCCACAGAGCCCTTGGTGATTCCATGAAGCCAAGGTAAGAAAGAACTCTTTTAGGATAATGAAAGTTTTTTCTTACAGGAAACAGATGGTATGCAAAAAAGTTTAAAAAACCAAAAAAATGCACAGTAAAAAACCCTGTTCAAGATCAGTCAGTGAAGAAAGGATGAGCTTCAAAGAGAAGCCTGACATAGAATTTCTGCCCAAACTCGACACTATTCATGCTGTGACATTAAAATCCTACAATGAGGAATCACATTCAGAATATTTTTTGGCCCCAGCTCTACAGACACAGCATATTCTATGTCCTGATGGCAGCTGAAGAGAGGCAGCATTAAGGAAGAGAAGACTGACATCAGTCTAGAGCTTGGGCCTCAGCCCCTACCTAGTTCTCTGCCACTAACTAGCTCTTTTATCTTGGTCAAGTCACTCAGCTTCTGAGTTAAAATTTCCTATCTATAAAATGAGAAGTCCCTTCCAACTCTGAACTAGTATAATTCTACGATAATCCATAACTATTTCTCTGGGCAGATACGTTAGCGAGACTTGAAATTTCTTTTTGATCGAGGTTCACAATGTGAAAATACCTTCTAAATGAGAATTTTCCAGAGGCTTCAAAATACCTTATGAGAATCACTTAACCATAGAATTTTAGATTTGGAAGGGATTTTAAGAAACACCTGCCACCTCACCAATTCCAGTGGACAAAGAATATCTATCTCAAAGAATAGCCCATCTAGTTATTTCAAAAGAGGAGAATGGATGAATAAACCCTGGTTAATAAAGTCAACAAAACCAAAGTTCAAATTTTTGGTTGCCAATACAAACCTGAAAGGACAGCATGACCTAAGAAAATCTAAAAATACTTGTTAGGAACTTTCTAGTTTTAGAAGACACTGATTCAGAATAAATTTGATCTGGGCCAGCCCTCAGATCTAGTGACTAGTTAACCAGCATTATTTTTTACTAATACATTCATCACTATTTTCAGAGCATAAAATTACTGGATATTAATCAGGTTTACAAGTCACATGTGAATTTCAAAAGTCCCACCCATGTGTGCAGACTAGCTTTACAGGCAAAGTATTAGAAAATATGAAGTTGTGGAGGATTGTGATTGAATCATGATTTCAACCTCATGTTCAACTAACCAACATGTATGAAAAGTACTTTCAAAATCTGTGGTATGATGCTTAATTGTCAGTTTATCCTTTGCCTTCTTCCCTACTACACACACAAATACACACTCTCACACCAACAAAGTAACCACAAGACATTATTCCTACCTTATATAAACATTCTGGCTTTCTGAACTATTTTCTTTGAGATTTCTCTCTGATTGAGAGCTGACACAGCCTTTCAAAATCTCTAGACTAGACGCTACACACTGCTGATTTGCTAGCTCCATATTTTATCTCCTCCAGGAATTCCCAGAGACAGTAGCACCATCTACTGGTAGGGAGGGCACACCTTGTTTTCTAGAAACCTGTGTGTGACAGGAATCAAGGAACGGAAAGAAGACAGCCTAGATTTCTGTCTTTCTGAGCCTTTCTTTTCTAGAGCACACTAAAAACACAGCTGATGCTTACTGGAGACATGTCATATCCATAGAAGCCTCCGCTATGTGAATGGCAGGTCCCCTGCAAGCCATATAAAGAAAGCCAGGCTGGCCAATAGCGAGGCAGTTCTGCCTGGAAAAGCTTCTTCAAAGCTCCAAACACAAGCACCAGAGGCTCACCGAATTAAACATTTCCTGGCTCTTTATTTTCCCCCCAGTGCTTGGGTATCAGATGATCTCACCTCTTGCCCCCACCCATGGCAATGTTATCCAACTCTATCTTGCAGCTTTTGTCCTTAGGAAGGTGCTCGGACCCCTTGCAACATGAAGGTTCTTTTATTTATACAACGTGACACAGATCATCCTCAAAGGACACTACTGCTTAGGTATGCAGGTTGGACACTAATCTCTTTCAAATGCTCTCCATCCTCCCAGCCCCTGACCCAGGGGACAGAAACGATAGAAAGAAAATGGTTTTGTTGTTGCTTTGAAAACAATACTAGTGGACTTTTATTGAAACAGAAAATAAAACGTTGTCCTGTAGGTCACTGAGGTACCTTGCTTCCCTCAAGATGCACTAAGCTTGCCAATCTTCCTGTTTTCCCTTGCTTAATCTATTCAGTGTTTCTCAACCTTTTCAAAACTCCTGCCTCCCTTCCACAGCCTAAACATAAAGACAGCACACCCTTTGTGTGGTTTATGTAACAAAAATGACATTTTTTCTCTAGATGTAAAAGTATATACTTTTCAAACTGTACCATCTACCCCACCCTCAGATTCCTTCCTTCCACATACCACCATCACAGACCAGCTAAAAAAAAACTGACAAATTTTTAAATTATTCCCACTAATTTGCTTTGTGTTCCAATCTACCAGATGACAATCTTTATCTCACTTTACTAAGAACATTTGTTATGTCCCCAACCAGCTAAGTAGCAACTTCTCTCTTCTTTTCATTTACCCAAAGTTGAATTGGTTCAGCTGAAAAAGGTGAGTTCTGATGCCCCTAACAAATTTAAATACTTCCTCTTCAATTTGTTTTAACTTGCCAAACAAACTGATTTCCTAGCAAGTATACTGTTTGAAAATCAGACTGTTTCCTAAAATGTAACTCTGTAGGGAAAGACAAGAATAAAAAAGAGCTTTGAAATGGTATCAGGATGTTTCCAAGGAATGAGGTAAAGAGAAATCCTTGTCTATTTCATACCAGAATAAGTTCTGAATGGATTACATGAAAACTCGAGAATACAGTAAAATATTTCCAATAGAAACTAGAACCTTTTCTTAAAGAGTAGACTACCAGGTACATCCAACAAACTAACAAATTAACCAGTGGACTTTCTATGTTTCACTCTAAGGATGTACAGCATGCTCTTGCTATTGTAGATCTGGAGAAAAGGAAAGAGAGAGGCAGGGGATACCTTGCAGTTTTAACCTGCTCTTAAGCTCCTGCATATATTCTCCTCCTTTGAAAGTATGACTTAATGGAGACACCCTCCCCCTCCACACACTCTTCTGGCAGCCAAATTGTCTTCTTTAACGCATGCTTTTCAAAGAATTAAGGGGGTCTGAATAGCTTTAATCTAAACCCTTCCTTTTCTCTCCCTACAGTCCATTAATCTACAGAAAAAAAGTTAATAACCCACGTGGGCAGCCCCAGCAAAAACTCAGTTTACAGAGATTACCACCCCCAGATCCTCCCCCTCCCTCAACACCCCAAAAGAACTGTCTTCTTGAAGAAAAATCTCAGAGTGATGAGCTGGTCTGCAGTTCACTGCAGTCATTTCCCTCTTCACAATTTACCAGTCATCAGCTTCACTGTATCTGTAATTCTTTTTTGTAGCCACTCATTTAGACCTGCTGCACCAGTGCCCAACTGCTTAAAAAAAAATTTTTTTTTAAGCTCTTAATGAATCTCTGGATTCCGTCAGCAAGCTCAAAGGGTTCAATTTTCGTGAAACTCTGGGGCGAGAGCTCACTTGCAGGTCCAGCGGGTAGGGAAGCCTCTTCCGGGCAGTACCCGGGCTTGGTCCCACCGGTCATGCCCTCCCGCCCCCACCCGCACCAAGGCAGGAAGCCTCTTCTGCACCTAAACGCTTGGAATTCGGCTTCGCTCGCAGCTGCCGGATTACTTTGGGTCCAAAGGCTCCAGAGGTTCGAGTTCCACGGGCTTGGTCTAAGTGACACTACATTTTATTTTCCTTCTCCCATGTGACAGGTCCCGCCGCATTAAAGCCACCTTCTCTTCGGCCCCAGACCGGGTCCAGCGCCCGTGACGCCCCCGCCCCACTACCCGCACCCTTCACCTGGGGAGGGGGCCGATTCCAGCATCCCTCCGGGCGGGAAACAAAGACAGAAGCGAGGCTGCCAGGTGGGCAATTCCCTAAGGGCGGACCTGCCACCGCGGTGAGGAGGATGGGGAGGTGCATAAGGGGATGGGGAAGGGCAAACCGAGGCACCGAGGGAAGTGGCTGAGCCTGGGTCTGCATCATCTTTCGAAGCGGGTTCTCCGAGCCGGCGGACTCCAAATCTTCCCCTGCCCCGTCTAGCCCCAGCCCCTCCCCACCCGGCTGTCCGGACCCGGCCGCAGAGAAGCAGGTGGGGACCGCCCTGAGGCACCGCTTACCTCCGGAGAAACGCTCGAGCTCCTTCCGACGGCTGGGGAGAAAGCCTCACCGCTCGCGCACGCGCACTCGTGCTCTCGCGCCTTCGCCCCTCCGGCCACCGCGCGCTCCCCGCCGACAAGGCTCTGCCCCGCCCCGCCCCTGTCCGTCAGCGCCCGCAAGAGCCAATCCAGTAGCAGGGGATGCCCAGCGCCAGCCACGTGGCTGCGCCAGCCAATCACCGACATGTCCTCGGCAGCTCTGACTCCGATGTCCCTGGGGGTTCGGTTGCTACTGCGCTGAGGGAAGCAAGGTGGGTCCAAAGGGCTGAGTCTCCGTTTTCGGGGGCTGAAGGGCGCTTGATTGATGGATTACCAGATCAGTTAATTTCTCAAATTCTAATATGTATAGGTAATCCCTGGTTGGCTTGTTAAAATGCAAATTCTGACCCAGTAACTCAGGAGTGAACATCTGAGATTGTGCCTTTCCAACAGGCACCCACGTGGTGATGCTAATGCTCCTGGTCTGAGGACCTCGCTTTGAGTTACAGGATTTTAAAGGCACCTGTCAGAAAGTGATGGTTGTACCCCTTGCTGCGTGTTATTTGAAAGTTTGGAGACCTTTTCCTTCCTTCAGTGACGAAGAGCATTCGGTGACTGACTAAACATGGGGTGTTCTGGTAACTTTCATAGTTTGAGCACCAGCTGAAGGAAGGTACGTTTAGTTCCCACATTACTCGCCCTTAGGCTATGAGCAGCAACTTCTGTCACCGTGGTGGTTGGGGTGTGGAAACTAGAAGTGAAATTTGAATGCTTCTCGAAAGAACACTAGGTGTGCGTTCATCCTAAAGCGTTAGGCATGTGGGTCTGACTCTGCCAGAAAAGGGACCTACGTGGTCCCTGCTTTCTGGAAACTTACAGTCTGTCGTAGAACTCCACAGGCAAGCTCAGGAAGAAGAGTATAGGAAAAGCATGAAAGGAACTAATGGTTGCAGTACCTTGGACAATTCAGGCATAAGCCAGAGAAGTTATAAAATAACTTGTCTTGGGCATCATTAAAATTGTCTAGTTTTTCTTGTGTCAACAATTCCAGAGTCAGGAAGTCAGGAAGCCCAGTATCTCCTCTCAAACTTGACCTAAACCTAAGTTTTTTTAGACTGACCAGCAACTTTGTTGCTAAGCACAGCCAAGCTCGTATTACCCAATATTGTACCAAGGTGGTTCAAGAATCTAGGTGCTAAATTCTCCAAAACCTCCTTGCCCCAGCTCTTCAGACCAGGTGGGATGAAACTATCGCACTGCTTCAAAGGCAGTTGTAACTATTCGTCAACATGATTAAACTGCCATTTAGAGAAAACTTCACACTTGTCATTGTATCTTGGGCCTCTCTGGCTTATCAGCCCCAGAAGTAAAGCCCACTTCACTTCAGCTGTCAGAGCTGGCATAGCACAAAATTCAAAGTTTCAGGGAATACTTGACTCTAGCACAGTACCGGTTCTGGCTACAGCAGGAGGAAAGAAATGTATAGTAAAGAAAAATATGTTTGAAAGCCTCAAAGAAACGTCTCCTTTGCAATAATTAAGCAAGTGGTTCTCAAGTTTGGCTGCACAGAGGAGCTTTTAAAGGTATATATTTTGAAGCCCTGTACCCAGAGATTCTCATTGGGGGGAGGTGTGGAGTCTGGGCAGCTACAGGTTTAAAAATTTCCACAGGTGATTTTGATATCCAGCCATGTTTGAGAATACCTGCAATAAGGTGCTAGATCAATGGATTCATTCTTTAACAAGGAAAAATCAGCTCTGCAGTACAAAACACTAATGATACAAAGACTGAAAACAGAAGAGATTTCTACATAATTAAGGAGAATAGTTTTTAGAAGGCCAATACTAATCTGTAGTTAGTGATTACTCCAAAGACTATTTAATGGAACAAAATGAAAACCCAAGTCCACAATTAGGTTTAATTCCAGTTGACTAACTAAATATTTCGAAAAGAACCTATTATCTTTTGTTAGCCATGCCAAACTATTCAACTCTCCAGTGATATCTTCACTCATTTTATGCCCCTCTTAACCAAGAGCAGATTTCTATTTTGGAATTATTAAGAGTTATTTTCTGAGGCTTTTCCTAAAGTGTGCAAAAGAATTGCCTGGGGTACTTTTTAAAATGCAGATTCATGGGCCTCACCCAGAACCTTCTTTAGCCCCTGTCATGTAACAATTACCAAGCCAGTAGTGTTTAAATGTGGGCCCTAGTTGTACCTCCTGATACAGAACACCTACATATAGGCAAACTCTCAAGTTAAATTGCTATACTATTTGTTTGGTTTGCCATGTTAGCTAAAAAAAAGGTCAGTCCCATTTTAAGGAATGCCAAGAGAGTCTCAATTCTTTTTACTGGAATTTTATCAAACTATGTTATTTTGTGAAAAAAAAAAAAAGATGATTAGTACCTGGATCTTGGAAAGATATTGTAAAGAGTTTCTCTATGGAATGATATTTGCTATGGTGGGATATGGCCTAGTTTTAACTGAATTATTGAGGCCCCCTCAGAACACTCTGCCAACAATAGCCATCTTACCCCAAAGTGACTTTATTTGCAACACCAAAAATATGGAAACCCAATGTGTGAGTCTGCAAACTAGCTTCCCTCCTGCTCTGACACTTTTAAAAATATGTTTCACAGCATTCAAATTGTGGAGAAAATTTTATCACTTTGTGAACTTGTAGCTTTATTTATTGGGTAAAATAAGGACAGTTTTCACTAGTATTTAACTAGCATGAGTACTGTGAATTTTTAACTAAAAAAAAATTATCTTTTTTATCTTTGTAGATGCCATCATTATAAAGAGAAGTAACAGGAAACAAAGAGATGTTTAATTGAGGATATGAATTTGAAAAAAGAAGAGCCAAGACATCATTGATTTTCTCAGTCAGCTTTCCTCACGTATGTAAACTGATTATACCATCTCAGTAAATAGATATCTTAGTGTCTAATATAAATCGCAAGTTACCTTCAAGCACTTTTTTTTTCCAGAAATTGATCAACAAGAGATTTGGGTATAGAAGATATAAGCACTCTACCCATTTGCCAAGTCCCCAGAAATCCACCCATTGCTCCATTATGATTAGGACCCCCAAAGCCTCCTTTATAAATGCTAATTATACTTTTATCTCTCTACCAATAAATAGCTTCTCTAAACTTAATTGATTTCATTAATGAAGACCCACAGATTACCCAAGATTCTACTCTCCATCTGTTATATAAATACAGCTGGGATAACATTGTATACCTATGAATCTGTGTCTTAGTAACTGGTACTTTTCTCCCTATTGGTGTAACTGTGTATGTACAGATTTAACTTAACACACAAGTCGTTTTTGTTTTTTTTTCTTTATATTCTTTATAGGTTACTACTGTTTTTTATAAAATAGTTCAGACTTTAAAATTGTATAGATAACAACATGATACACCTCTCTATAACTCCTAGCTCGTCTCAAGAAATAAAACATTATCAGTACAGTCAAAGTTCCCATGTGGCCCTCTCAAAAAGTTGATTTTTTTAGTTGGAGATTTCACACTTTCCAAGGAAACACCATATTGTATGCCTGTAATAGACAACATAAATGTAAATTGGCAAAATTCTTACTGAATAAAATGTTTGGAAATTTCAAATTGGTATAAGCAAAAGATAACAGTTCTAGACAGTTCACATCATCCACCCCTGTGTATTACAATGAGAAATTGGGGGCTGGAAAGCAGGTAACTTTAGAAGGCAACTGTTTCAATTTGCTAAAGCTGCCAAAATGCATTATACCAGAAATGGGTTGGCTTTTACAATGGGGATTTATTAGCTTACAATTTACAGTTCCTAGGCTGTGAAAATATCCAACTCAAGGCAGGAACAGGACAATACCTGGATTCTGAAGGCAGGCTGCCGGCATCTGGGATACCTCTGTCACATGGGAAGGCACATGGCTGGCTGGCATCTGCTGGTCCTTTCTTCTGGGTTTTGTTGCTTTCAGCTTCTGGCTGTTCCATCTCTCAGCTTCTCTGGGTGCTTCTCTGAATTTCATCTCTTGGCTTTTGTGTTTCTTTCTCTCTTTTATTCTTTTATAAAGGACTCCAGTCACAGGATTAAAACCCACCCTGAATGGGGTGGGTCACATCTCAATTGAAACAACCTAATCAAAAGGTCCCACCCACAATACGTCTGCACCCACAGGAATGTATTAAAAGAATCTGGCCTTTTCTAGGATACATAACATCTTCAAACCACCACAGTAACACAGGTAGTTTGGAGCAGAGGTGAGGTGAGGAACTGGTTCTCATTCATTCAGTAAACACACTACATGAGCCCTGTCGTTCAGCTCATTTTAAAAGACAGACCTTCACAATTCAAGATAAAAAGTGTTATATTACAAGTGAGACACACATAAAGCACTATAAAAAAGCACATAGAAGGAGCACCAATTCTAATTGATGGTATCAGGGATGGCTTTCTGCAAGAAGTGATGCCTGAACTCAATTCCAAAGAATGAGTAAGGGTTATCTGGCAAAGGGCTAAAGGAACGGTGTTTGAGGCCTAGGAAACAGTTCATACAAAAGCACAAGAGCATGGAAACATGGGGAAGAGAAAGTGGTTTAATTTGACTGGGTGTGAGGGGAAGGGAGAGAAATGATGATCAAAAGATGTTGCAAATACCAGAATTCAAGGGTGGCAAATGTATTATATACCATTCCTCCCTCCTTCTGTACCCAAGGCAGATACCACCAGTCAAACATGGCAGACAACTATGTTAACAGTGATTATGAGTAGAATCTAGGGGTCTCTGAACTAGGTTAAAATCCCAGCTTCTCATCTTACTTGCTGTATAAACCTGGGCAATTTGGCCCTTGGAAGATATTGAGATAAATGATTTGTACAGTTTTCCCTTTTGAAAAATAGAAATAATGGCGATATAGGTACTTGTCTCTTATGGTTGCTAATGAGCTAATTAATAATTAAAAGGTCTTAAAACAGTGTTTGCCATGAAGGAAGTGCTAAATAAATGTTAGCTATTATATTATTCTCCAGAACCTGATGTGGCCTCAGATTCCTCAACACAATGTTACTGGCAACGTATTTCAACTAATTAAAATTGGCACACAGGGGGAACCTCCCTACCATCTGACAAAACTCTGATTTAGAACTCACCATCCTAGTGCCATGCAACTATACCATTTCTTATCTACATTAAAGACAAGTTCTCTTTGTGTTCCAGTTTGCTAAAGCTGATGTTACCCAAAATACCAGAAATGGATTGGCTTTTATAAAGGGATTTATTAGGTTACAAATTTACAGTTCTAAGGCCATAAAAGTGTCCAAACTAAGGCATCAACAAAAAGATACCTTCACTAAAGAAAGGACAATGGCATCCGGAACACCTTTGTCAGCTGGGAAGGCATGTGGCTGGCGTCTGCTAGTCCTTTGCTCCCAGGCTGCATTTCAAAATGGGTTTCTCCAAAGTATCTCTGGGCTTCTGTCTCTCTTAGCTTCTCTCAGCTCTCTGCTTGGCTCTCCTGGGGTATTTCTCTCTAAGTGCCTGGGAGTCTTCTCTTAGCTTCTCTGGGGCAAACTCTGGGCTTCATCTCTTAGCTAAGCATCTCCAAATGTCCTTCTATCTGCATCTCCCAGTATCTGCAAGAATCTGGGTCTGTGTTGGCTCTTAGCTTTTCCTAGGGGCAAACTCTGGATTACAAATCTTGGCTTCTCTCCAAAATGTTTCTCTCAGCTTCTCCCAGCTCATTGTTTCCGTGAGCTCTCTTAAAGGACCCTAATGAAGACCCACCCAGAATAGGTGGGGTCACATCTCCATGGAAATAATTTAATCAAAGGTCACAGCCACAGTTGTGTGAGTCACATCTCCATAGAAACACTCAATCAAAAGTTTCCACCCAACCAGATTGGATTAAAAGATCATGGCTCTTCTGGGGTACAGAACAGTTTCAAATCAGCTCACTGTAATAAAATGTCCCTCTAAGTCCAATGCCAACTCAAGAAAAATTAGCCATCAACGCACCTAAATTTCCTGTTGTAAACAAAGAGATTATTTTCACTGATTTTTTCCTTATTGTTTTAAATAAGGAAACCACATACTCTAAGTAGTTTAGGTGATTTTTTTTTTCCTTTAATGCATTACTTCTCACTTATTCTCTCTCAAGTTTACAGGCCATTTTTATGACTACACTTTTTCCCACCCCTGGGCTTCTGAACTATATCGCCACCAACTTGCCATTCCTATACAGAAGAGCTTAGCATTCTTTATGAAGATGTTACATTGGAGCATGTGGCCTCTGCCAAATGATTCCTAAAAATTCTGAAAACTAATTTGTGGACCCAGGATGGCTTTGATGCTTGCATTCATTCCTACTCCAAAACACCTCTGGAATTCTCTGTGGGGAGGAGAAACTGGACTAGATGCTGAGGATACTGGGCTAAGCAAACAGGCATGATTTCCACCTTCAAGAAGCTTACTATCCTCTGCCTGCCAAAATCTTGTCCCTCTGGAAATCCTTCTAGCCCTACCCTCCAGGTTGAAAAGCCCTGAGGTGGACACTGTAGACACCATGGATGCCCTGCCAAGATCCCCTTGGATCCCTTTACCCCAGCCTCTGATCCTTGTGCTATAATCTTCAGAGGATTATCTTTGACACTGGATCCACTTTACCTGTACGGAGAACTGAAAATGATATTGAACAAATGCCTGATGATGTACACAACAGCCAATCTATGGCTCTGGGGTTTCAAAGAGAGAAAGAGTTTATTGCTACATGCAAAGCAGGTGATCAGATGGCCTCTCAGCCCAAAAATCTGTCTCTCCCTAAGCTGAGGAGTTCAGGGTTTTATGGATTCAAACAAAGGGAGATGGAATTGTTACTCTTACAATATCAAGTATAAAGAGGTCTGAGGCTAAGCTAGAAAAATCATTACAGTAGTAAGCATGCACAGGACCAAGACTAGGGTAGAATAACCATTACCATAGTAACTGTAAACAGGGCAGTTGAGTTTCAGTAACTTCAGGTGTTAACTTCTGCCTATTCTACAAAATAGAAAGGAAAAAAAAATCTATATAATGATTCAGTAATCATAATCATTTGTTAATTCTTAATTTCTTGGTCACAATTCCTCCCTTTTGTTTCCAAGATTCATTCCTCAATCTTGAGGGATATCTGGGTGATGGCAGTTCTAACTTCATGCTGAAAAGGGGTGTTGACATTATGGGGTGGAGGAATAAAATTGGTTGTCATTCTTGGAGAAACTGGTACCTCTGGTATTTGGGACTTAACTGGCTTATGAAAAATCTGGAGGCTTTAAGTCTGAAAAAGAAGTTTAATAAAGAAATTGAAAATTATAGGTTTAAATAAAAGGAGTAGAAGGAGGTGATTTATAGCTATGTTACATGGGGGAAATAACTTTTTATAGATTTTATATAGAACTTAGGGTGTTCCTCAGGGTTTGCAGGAATAGTGTTGAAAATATCTGGCTGACACCTGCATAAGAGTAGCTTTAGGAATGATGATCTGACTCTATTTGAAATCTCTTAGCCCTTGAAACTTTATTTCATTACTTTTCCCCCTTTAGACCACAAACAACATGGAGACTTTCAGAGGGTGATTTTTAGGCATTGTGTTATTACAGAAATAAGTTTTCCTTTTATTAGGCAGCGCTTACATATTTTAGAGAAAATAGGAGCCCCTATTGCTTGAAAGAATAGTAGTATTCTACTTTGCTAATGCTGCTGGAATGCAAAACACCAGAAATGGATTGGCTTTTATAAAAGGGGGTTTATTTGGTTACACAGTTACAGTCTTAAGGCCATAAAGTGTCCAAGGTAACGTATCAACAATCAGGTACCGTCACTGGAGGATGACCAGTGGTGTCCGGAAAACCTGTTAGCTGGGAAGGCACGTGGCCGGCATCTGCTCCAAGTTCTGGTTTCAAAATGGCTTTCTCCCAGGATGTTCCTCTCTAGGCTGCACTCCTCAAAAATGTCACTCTTAGTTGCTCTTGGGGCGTTTGTCCTCTCTTAGCTTCTCTGGAGCAAAAGTCTGCTTTCAAAGGCCATCTCCAAAATGTCTCTGTAAGCTGAATCTCCTCTCTCAGTTCCAGTGCATTCTTCAAAGTGCCCTCTTGGCTGTAGCGAGCTCACTCCTTCTGTCTGAGCTTTTATAGTGCTCCAATAATTTAATTCAGTCCTACCCTGAATGGGCAGGGCAACACCTCCATGGAGATTATCCAACCAAATGTCTTGTCCACAGTTTGATTGAATCACATCTCCATGGAAACACCCATAGGAGTCCAAAATCTAATCAACACACTAATATGTTTGCCCACACAAGATTGCATCAAAGATAATGGTGTTTTGGGGGACATGATGCATTCAAACCGGCACAAGTAGGAATTGCCCAGGTGGGGAGGTTTAATATTTCCACACTTTCTTGCCCCAGTCTCTCCAAGGACCTTGCACATTCTTTTTCATTTTATGCCCAAAACACTCTGAAATGCATCAGGGTATTACATCAATTTGTACAGAATACTAAGATCTCATTCCCTATTCCAGGTTCCATGTCAAATAAAGCTGAATTTGATTGTTTAAATAAACTGAACAGAGGTTAAATTAGTGTGCCACAGAAATTTTAAGTTTTGGACGAGGTAAACCCCTACTCCTTTGGTCTCATACAGAAATTAAAGTATTAAAATACAGACAATATCATTTTTTACCCTATATTCTGATTTACTTTAGTCCTAACCAGATCAGCCTCATTTACATCCCTAATTGAAGTCTAATATTTTTCAGCTTCTTTGACAGTTGCTGTAAGAGGCAGTGTTGTTCCTTTAGTACTTTTAGAGTAACTGCAGAGAACTCTGAGTCTGAGTTTCAGGTGTCACACAGATACCCAAAGTTACACAGAGCTACCAGGTTATACACAAAAAGCAAAGCATCTCACAATTTAGAAATAGCAGTTAAAACTTGGGAATAAATGTGACTTCTGTAAAAGCTTACATTATAGGCCATAATTCTTATGTGCATTTTCTAAATGAAGCTATTTTCAGATTCTGATATGGCATAGAATCTTTGTCTTCTAGATAGAATACTCAGATAGTTAAGAAAAACTTCTTATAAACTTTCATTAAGAACAGACCAGCAATCTGCATTATTTTAACAGAGAGTAAACTAAACTCCAGTTTTGTATGAATACACAGTTTCACACAAAAAGCTCTTACAAAATATTATAAACTAGCCTATCAAATTTTTGGTCAGCATAGACTACAACAAACAATTCACTTTCACAAAATTTCTTTTTTTTTCTTCATTTTTTTATTATGGAATGTAACATATACATAAAAGTGATAACTTTGAAAGTGTGATCTAATGCATACATAAGAGAGCAAATTTCAAAGAATGTATGGGTCACAGTTTCAGTTATTTTCTTATGGTGAAATATAACGTATACACAAAAAGATGATAACTTTCAACATACAATTTAATGAGTTGCTAGAGCAATTTTCAAAGAATATTATGGGTTACAGTTCCACAATTTCAGTTATTTCCTTATTGTGAAATATGACATATATGCAGAAAGATCACAACTTTCAAACTATGATTTAACAAGTAGTTAAATAGGAAATTTCAAAGAATGTTATGGGTTACAATACCATAGTTTCAGTTATTTCCCTGTTATGAAATATAACATATATACAGAAAGGTGTACAATTTAACATGTAGCTATAGGGAAAATTTCAAAGAATGTTATGGGTTACAGTTCCACCATTTCAGTTCTTTCCTTCTAGCTATTCTAATACCCAGCAACTAAGAAAAAAATTATAGAGAGATTCAGTATTCATAATCCTTTGTTAAATTCTGTCTTGTCTGTTGCTACCCCTTCCTCTAGTTTAATCACTTTCCCAATCTTCAGGGATGTCTAGGGAATGACCACCCTAACTTGTTCATGTTGAAAAGAGGTGTCAACATTCTGGGAAAGGGGGATGCATTTGGTTGATGTTCTTAAACAGGTGGTTGCCTCTGGGGTTTGGGGACTTAATCTGGCATAGGAACATTCTGGAGGATTTAAGTTTCTAAAGAATAAACTTAGTGAGTGAAACTTTTATAGAATCTTAGACAGGGACCAAGGTATTCTTTAAGGTTTTCAGGACTACTTTCGATTTGGACTTGTCATACTGTGGCATTTGGCATATCTAGATGAAACTTGCATAGGAGTAACCTCCAGAACAGCCTCTTGACTCTATTTGAAATCTCTTAGCCACTGAAACCTTATTTTCTTGCCTTCTTCTCTGTCTTTTGGTCAAAAAGACATTCTCAACCCCTTGATGTCAAGGTCAGGCTCATTCCTGGAATTTGGTCCTACATTGCTAGGGAGACTAACTGATCTGGGATTCCTGTCCCATGTCACGGGGAGGGTGATAAATTTATTTGCAGAGTTGGGCTTAAAGAGAGAAAGGCCACATCTGAGCAACAAAAGAGGTTCCCTGAAAGTGACTCCTAGGCATAATTATAGGTGAGCTTAGCCTCCTGTTTACAGCCATAAGTTTCATAAGAGCAAGACTCAAGATCAAGGGCTTGACTTACTAAGTAGGGGGTTCCTAATTCCACATAGCATGTGTTCTATCCAAGATAAACAATCAGTGTTTCACATTATCTTCACTTAGTTGCACAATCATCATCACCATGCTTTTTAAACAATTCTCATGACCCAATATTCCCCAAATTTCTTATCAGCTCTTATTTATTTATCCCCTAGTATTTGTGTGGTACTGGTAAGGTATTCCTATTAATTATAGTCCCTAGTATGCAATAAGTAGTTTTTCCCATATACTACTCTGTTGTTAACTCTTTGTACCAGTATCATACTCTTTGTACTGTGACAATGGTACAAAGAGTTAACAGCAGAGTGGGAGACATGCCTTTAAAGAACCCCTTTCAATCATGTTCCCCTGCAATTCAGCTCTCATACTTCTAATCCCGTGAACAATCATCACCCCTATCTGTTCCCATACCTTTAAATTCACCCTCATTGACATATCTGAACATATTGGGTTATCACTCCCCCTTCACTAGCTTCTGTCTGTCTTTAGGTCCCCTACATTCTACATTATAACATGCTGATTTTACACTGTTCAGGGAGTTCACAGTAGTGGTAACATAATATCTCTCCTTTTGTGTCTGACTTACTTCATTCAACATTTTATCTTCAAGTTTCATCCATGTTGCCATATGTTTCAGGAACCCATCCCTTCTTACTGCTGCATAGTATTCCATCACATGTTATACAACATTTTGCTATCCACTTGTCTGTTCAAGGACCCTTGGATTGTTTCTATCTCTTGGCAATTGTGAACAATGCCACTGTGAACATTCATTTGCAAATGTCCATTTGTGTCTCTGCTTTCACTTCTTCTGGGTATATACCGAGAAGTGGAATTGCAGGATCATAGGGTAACTTGATATCTAGTTTTCTGAGAAATTGCCAAACTGTCTTCCACAATGGCTGTACCATCAAACATTCCCACCAGCAATGAATAAGAGTTCCAATTTCTCCACATCCTCTCCAGCATTTATTGTTTCCTGTTTGTTTAATGGCAGTCATTCTTATTGGTGTGGGATGATATATCATTGTGGTTTTGATTTGCATTTTCCTAATAGCTAGTGAAGATGAACATTTTTTCATGGTGTTTTTTAGCCCTTTGTGTTCCTTCTTCAGAAAAATGTCTTTTCATATCTTTTCCTATTTTATTATTGGGCTGTTTGTACTATTGTCATTGTGTTGTAGGATTTTGTTATATGTGCAGGATATCAGTCTCTTATCAGATATATGTTTTCCAAATATTTTCTCTCATTGAGTTGGCTGCCTCTTTACCTTTTTGACAAAGTCTTTTGAGGGAGAGAAGCTTTTGAATTTGAGGAGTTCCCATTTATCTATTTTTTTTCTTTTGTTGCTTGTGCTTTGGGTGTAAGGTCTAAGAAGCTACCTCCTATTACTAGGTCTTGAAGATGTTTTCCTGTATTATCTTCTAAGTGTTTTATGGTGCTGTCTCTTATATTGAGATTTTTGATCCACTTTGAATTAATTTTTGTATAAGATGTGATGTAGGGGTCCTCTTTCATTCTTTTGGATATGAATATCCATTTCTCCCAGCTCCATTTGTTGAAGAAATTGTTCTGTTTCAGTTCTGGTGACTTGGGGGCCTTATCCAAAATCAGTTGACAATAGATCTCAGGGTCCATTTCCAAACTCTTTATTCCTTTCCATTGATCAATATGTCTATCTTTGTGCCAAACCATGCTGTTTTGACCACTGTGGCTTTATAGTAGGCTTCGAAGTCAGGAAGTATAAGTCCTCCCACTTCGTTCTTTTTTAGAATGTTTTTGGCAATTCAAGTCTCCTTTCCAAATGAATTTGATAGCTAGCTTTTCCAAGTCTGTAAAGTAGGTTGTTGGAATCTTGATTGGAATTGCACTGAATCGGTAAATCAGTTTGGGTAGAACTGACACCTTAATGATATTTAGCCTTCCTATCTATGAAAGCAGAGTATCTTTCTACCTAATTAGGTCTTCTTTGATTTCTTTTAGTAAAGTTATGTAATTTTCTGAGTAGAGGTCTTTTACATCCTTGGTTAAGTTTATTCCTAGGTACCTGAATTTTTTTAGTTGCTATTGTGAATGGAATTTTTTTCTTGATTGCCTCTTCAGTTAGGTCATTTCTAGTGTATAGGAACATTACTGGCTTATGTGCATTAATATTGTATCCCACCACTCTGCTGAATTTGTTTATTAGCTCAAATAGCTTTGTCATTGCTTTCTCGGGATATTCCAAATATAAGATCATATCATCTGCAAATAATGACTGTTTTATTTCTTCCTTTCCAATTTGGATACCTTTTATTTCTTTGTCTTGGCAAATTGTTTTGCCTAGAACTTAGCACAATGTTGAATAATAATGGTGACAGTGGGGAGCCTTGTCTCATTCCTGATCTTAGGGGGAAGGCTTTCAGTCTCTCACCACTGAATATTATACTGGCTTGAGTTTTTCATATATCACTTTATCATATTGTGGAGTTACCTTCAATTCCTACCTTTTGAAGTGTTTTTATCAAAAAGGGATACTGAATTTTGTCACATGCTTTTTCAGCGTCTCTTGAGATGATCATTTGATTTTTCCCTTTCAATTTGTTATTGCTTTGTATTACATTGATTGATTTTCTTATGTTGAACCACCCTTGCATGCCAGGAATGAATGAACTTGATCATAGTGTATAATTCTTTTAATGTGCCTTTAGATTCAATTTGCAAGTTTTTTGTTTATTTTTATTTTTATTTTGAGAATTTTTGCATCTATATTGATTAGGGAAATTGGCCCATAGTTTTCCTTTCTTGTAGTATCTTTATCTGGTTTTGGTATTACACTCATATCAGCATCATAAAATGAGTTACTGGTGTTCCATTTTCTTCAATTTTTTTGAAAGAGTTTGAGCAGGAATGGTGTCAGTTCTTTTTGGAAGGTTTGGTGAAATTCCCCTGTGAAGCCATCTGATCCTGGGCTTTTATTTTTACATAGATTTTTGATGACTGATTGGAGCTCTTTGCTTGGGATTGGTTTGTTGAGGTCTTCTATTTCCTCCTGGGTTAGTCCAGGTTGTTCATGTGTTTCTAGGAAATTGTCCATTTCCTCTATGTTGTCTTGTTTGTTAGCATACAGTTGTTAGTAGCATCTCTTTTGATTTAAAAAAATTTCTTTGGGATCCATAGTAATGACCCCACTCTCATTTCTGATTGTTTTTTATTTGGGTCTCTTCCTTTTTTTGATTTTGTCAGTCTAGCTAAGGGTTTGACAATCTTGTTGATCTTCTCAAAGAACCAACTTTTGGTTTTATTTATTCCCTCTATTGTCTTTTTGTTCTCCAGCTCATTTATTTCTGCTTTAATCTTTATTTCTTTTTTTCTACTTGTTTTAGGGTTAGTTGGCTGATCATTCTCTAACCTCTCCAGTTTTCCATTAGATCTTTGATTTAGCTCTCTCTTCCTTTTTGATATATGCATGTGGAGCTATAGAGTCCCCTCTCAGCACCACCTTCACTACATCACGTAGGTTTTCATACATTGTGTTCTTGTTTTCATTTGTCTCTAGATATTTACCTATTTCTCTTGCAACTTCTTCTTTGACCCACTAGTTGTTTAGGAGTGTGTTGTTTAATGTCTGTATATTTGTGAAAGATCTGGTTCTTTGGTGGCTATTGATTTCTAGTTGTATTCCATTATGGTCAAAGAATGTGCTTTGAATAATTTCAGTCTTTTTAAATTTATTAAGACTTCTTTTGTGCCCAAGCATATGATCTATCCTGGATAATGTTCCATGAGTGCTAGAAGAATGTATATCCTGGTACTTTGGGATGTAATGATCTACATATGTCTGTTAAGTCTAATTCATTTATCACAGTGTTTAGATTCTCAATTTCATTATTGGTCCTCTGCCTTATTGTTCTATCTACAGAAGAGAGTGGTGTAATGAAGTCCCCTTCTATTATTGTAGAAACTTCTATTGTTTCCTTCAGTTTAGCCAATGTTTGTCTCATGTACTTTGGAGCTCCTTGATTGGGTGCATAAACATTTATGATTGTTATTTCTTCTTGGTTAATTGTCCCTTTTATTAATATAAAGTCCCCTTCTTTGTCTCTTATGACACTTTTACATTTAAAGTCTATTTTGTCTGATAGTAGTAGAGCTACCCCAGCGTTCTTTTGGTTGAAGCTTGTGTGGAATATTTTTTCCATCCTTTCAATTTCAGTCTCTTTGTGTCACAGGGTCTAAAATGATTCTCTTTTAAACAGCATATCAATGGGTCATACTTTTTAATTCATTGTACCAGTCTGTATCTTTTAGTTGGGGAGTTTAATCCATTCACATTCAGAGTTTTTGCTGTGAAGTCAGTTCTTTAACAAGCCATTTTATCCTTTGGTTTTTAATTGTCAGATCAATTTCCCCCTTCTCTCTTTTTTCCCTTTAAGTTACCCTTACTAATATTCTTCAGTTCTGTGCCCTTCTCTCTCCTTTCTTTTTTTCTCAGCCAGTAGAGCTGGGCAGGGCAGGTCTCTTGTTAACAAATTCTCTCAGCATTTGTTTGTCTGTGAAAATTTTAACCTTTCCCTCAATTTTGAAGGAGAGCTTTGCTGGATAAAGAATTCTTGGCTGTCAATTTTTTTCTTTTAGAATCTTAAATATGTCATACCACTGCCTTCTCGCCTCCATGGTGTCTGCTGTGTAGTCAGTACTTAGTTTTATATGATTTCCCTTGTATAGGGTGAATTGCTTCTCTCTTGCTGCTTTCACAACTTTCTCCTTCCTTCAGCATTTGATAATCCGATTACTGTATGTCTGGGAGTGGGTCTATTGGATTTATTGTATTTGGAGTTCATTGGGGTTCCTTGATTTGCATATTTATGTCATTTAGAAGAGCTGGGAAGTTTTCCCCAACTATGTCCTCAACTACTCTTCCTAGACCTTTACTATTCTCTTCTCCTTCTGGGAAACCAATGATTCTTACATTTACACACTTCATGTTGCCATTCATTTCCCTGAGATCCATTTCAATTTTTTTTTTCACCATTAGTTCTTTTGTGCATTTCACATTCAATTGTCCTGAGTTCTTTCTTCTGCCTCTTCAAATCTGTTGTTTTGTATCTCTAGTATATTTTTAATTTGATCTACAGTAGCCTTTATTTCCATAAGATCTGCTATTTTTAATTTACTCTTTGAAATTCTTCTTTATGCTCTTCTAGAGTCTTCTTGATATCTGCTATATCTTTAGCCTACCCATTGAAGTTGTTTTGGAAATTCATATGTGCTTCTTTGATTATTTATTCCAGATTAATTTGGTCATTTGGTTTGTCCATATCTACTTGAGTCTTTATATGCTTTGGATTTTCTGTTGTCTTAAGGATATTTCCTCATCTTGATAAGGTTATTTTGAGATATAAAGGATTATTTGAACATTTATCTATAATTTGGCAGAGTTACAACTTGCTAGAGTGCACTTTCCCATTCTTCACAGCATGTGACACTCTTGAGCCACCTTTTACTCTCAAGCCAGCTTTCCCCCAACTTTGCCTATGTGCTGTGTGGGGTCCAAACCAGGTAGAAATCCAATCAGCACACCAGTTCTCTATGTGCACTGGGGACTGCCAGCCCTGGGGTAAGGGTTGGGGCTGTACAGCTTGGCATGGAGTTTACTTACGGGTGCAGTGCACCTGGTAATTCCTGAACATCTGTGTTCTAGCTTGCTAATGCTGCCAAATGCAAAACACCAGAAATGTATTGGCTTTTATAAAAGGGAGTGTATTGGGTTACACAGTTAGAATCTTAAGGCCATAAAGTGTCCAAGGTAATACGTCAACAATTGGGTACCTTCACTGTAGTACGGCCAATGATGTCCAGAAAACCTCTGTTAGCTGGGAAGGCATGTGGCTTGTGTCTGCTCCAGAGTTCTGGTTTCAAAATGGCTTTCTCCCAGGACATTCCTCTCTAGGCTTCAGTTTCTCTCCAAAAGGTCACTCAGTTGCTCTTGGGGCATTTGTCCTCTCTTAGCTTCTTCAGAGCAAATGTCTTCTTTCAAAGGCCATCTCCAAAATGTCTCTGTAAACTGCAGTTCCTCTCTCAGCTCCTGTGCATTCTTCAAAGTGTCCCTCTTGGCTGTAGCAAGCTCTCTCCTTCTGTCTGAGCTTATATAGTGCTCCAGTAAACTCATCAAGGCCCATGCCAAATGGGTGGGGCCACACCTCCATGGAAATTATCCAATGAAAGATCTCACCCACAGTTCAGTGATCACATCTTCATGGAAATATCCAATCAAATATCTCCAACCCAATCAACACCAGTACATCTCTTGTCCACACAAGACAGCATCAAAGATAATGGTGTTTTGGGGGACATAATACATCCAAAGCAGCACACTCTCTGAGGCCCACTCTCAAACTTCGGGGCTGTACATCTCACCCCCTAGGTCAAATGCACCCCAGACTCTGTCTGCCATGTGCCTGCAAGCCTCTGGGGTTGGGGAAGGTCTCCTGGCTCTTCCGTGTGAGGCCCTTGCCTTTCCCCACCTCTTGCCCATGCATATGGCAGGCTTCTGTGAAGGAGGAGTAAATGCGGTCACCACAGGTCCACATGGGAGTCCCTCATGGGAGCTCTCAGCCATAGAGCCTTGAAGGGTTATCTCCCCAGCCAACTGCTGAAATGGGTGCATGGGGTGTGGAAAGCTGCTCCCTCCCATGCTTCGTGTCCAGCCCCAGCTGCTTGTCCTCTGCGGCTGTCTCAGTTGAACACACTCATCCCGTCTTTCAGGTGCAATCTCTTCACCTCTCCATCCAAGTTCCCACTATGTATTGTAGAATTCCCTCTCCAGACATTCATACCCTGAAATCACTGTTCTGGGCACCCTCTGTCCCTTCTCTAATCCCTTTCGGGGAGGAGAAGTTTGCTCTGCCTCTCCTGTTCTGCCATCTTCCACTTTCACAAACTTTCTACAACTTTTCATATCCATTCAGGTCTTATCTTACACATTAAAACTAGCCATTTTACTTTAGGACAAAACTACACTCCCATAGTTCAAGCTTATCAAATTTTAGTCAGCATTGACTATGACAAACAAAATTCACTTCCACAGACTTCCACAATTTTCCATATTCATCTAGGCTTTGCCCTACACATTCTTGAGGACAAAACTATACACCTTTCTTTAACAAAGCACGTCCTGTATACTTTACGTACCTGCATACCTTAAGTTACCAAAAAGATCTTTGATATTGTCTTAAACATCCTACAAAACGTAATTATTTAAAAATCATTTTTCAAAATAATAATTTAATTTCATTATACACAAACTTACATTTTTCACTGTATTTTAAAGATCTAACTGAGATAATGCAGCTTATTTTATCAGTAAACGTGTATAAATTTAGGGAGAACCAGATTTACCCAAGTGGAATAAAATTGTATTTGTTTGGTTCAAAAGTCAATATAAAAACAGGAAGAAGCTAGACTTTGTCACTGCATTTCTGCAGCTATGTTTGCCTTTTTTTATTGGAAGTTAAAAAAAAAATCTTTTTCCCCCATAATATCATAAAATTATGAACAATCTCAAAAGCATCGAACTCTTGAAAATATACAATTTTTTAATTTGTCTCATGCATAAATCCAGGAAAACTTTTCCATAGCTCTCAAGTACATTTTCTCTTACTTACTGAAATTTGGCAATTAGTTCTTGTTCAATTACTGCTAACCCAAGGCTATTAATACTTCAATAATGATTTGTTTTTATCATTGCAAAGGTATTATTGGGAAAAAATTTTAATTGGGGAATTCTCTGAGAATAAATGTAGTTATTCCACAACATTTCCTCTGTGCCTACCATATCAAATTTCCAGGCCCAGTAGAAAGAATTCTAAACCAAGCACACCCTCCCCCAACTTTCTGCACGAAGCCTTCCCCCACAGCTGCCTTAGCTGTTTAGGCCCTAGGGGAAGGGATAAGTGAGACAGAAAGAATGAAGCCTGGTTTTAAAAGTTTTAAATGAGGGTGGTGGTATTTAAGACCCATAAGGTGACCTTAGTGTTGATAAGAGTTCCTATGCCCTTCTTTTAATTGTTTCCAATTATTAGATCTATCTTGCCTAAAGCTGTGACCCAGACCATTAGAAAAAGCTCTGTGCTGCCTTAGGGAAATTTCAGGGTGCCGTTTCTTTCTAATGTTCGGGTTTGTTTACAGTAATTACAAAAACTATGGCCTTACACCCTGGTGCCTAGAGGGTTCTGTGCCCCCCCACACACACACACACACACCACCTCTGGAGCTCTAGGAATACTAATATATATGCACTTATTTATCTTTAAGCAACTCAGCAATTCAAATAGAGTTCTTTTAAGAATTTTTGTTTGCCAATTTGGTATTACCATGCAGAGGTAGGAAAATATATAGTGCACAAACAGATGCAAATAGACACACACAAAAAACAGAAACATAAAACTATAAAACTCATTAATTTGAACCCTATGTTTTCATCCTTTTCGGTATGCTTGAAAATTATTATTATTCTCAGGCCTCCCTGGTCTTTGACTCCTGTCCTGGTTTGAATGTATTATGTCACCCAAAATGCAATTATCTTTGATGCAATCTTGTGTGGGCAGATGTGTTAGTGTTGATTAGTTTGTAATTCTTTGATTGAGTGTTTCTATGGAGATGCAACCCACCCAACTGTAGGTGATAACTCTGATTAGACAATTTCCATGGAGGCGTGGCCCCGCCCATTCAGCATGCACCTTGATTAGGTTACTAGAGCACTATTTAAGCTCAGACACAAGGAGCAAGCTTGCTACAGCCAAGAGGGACACTTTGAAGGACATACAGGAGCTGAGTGAGGAGCTGCAGCTTACAGAGACATATTGGAGATGGCCTTTGAAAGCAGACTTTTGCTCCGGAGAAGCTAAGAGAGGACAAACACCCCAAGAGCAACTAAGAGTGACATTTTTGAGGAACTGAAGCCTAGAGAGGAATGTCCTGGGAGAAAGCCATTTTGAAACCAGAACTCTGGAGCAGACACAAGCCACATGCCTTCCCAGCTAACAGAGGTTTTCTGGATGTCATAGGCCATCCTTCAGTGAAGGTGTCCCCTTACCTTGGACACTTTGTGGCCTTAAGACTCTAACTTTGTAACAAATAAGCCCCCTTATTTTATAAAAGCCAATCCACTTCTGGTATTTTGTGAAAGGGAAGCATTAGCAAACCAGAAAACTCCTATAGGCATTTGCTGGAGGGGAAGAAGTTTTGCCAGTGGTTCTGTTGCTGGTTTTAGAGAGCAGCCCTGGCTAAACTGAGTACCCTAGTGGGTATAGGAGGGGAGACCATTTCTATCTCAGGGTCTTTTACCTCTGATAAAGAGGAATAAAGAGGAGGAGTGGGAGGAGATAGGGGAGCTTCCTCCTTTCCTGATCTATTGGCCCCTCAGTTATAGGGTAGAAGTGGAGCAGATGAAGGAGTTAACAAAAGTTATATTGGATCCTCTGAATTTGAATCAGGGAGGACATTTTTCTTTTCTCTGCTAGTCTTTACAAGTAAAATTTTACATTTTCTCATCAACATTGATTGCTGGGAGAGACAAAGGATTGAACACACATCCTTTCATCCCATTTCTGCTCTCTCTTGCAGAACAACTCTAACTTTAATACAGTGTTCTTTTCTATAGAGCCATTCTCAGGCTATTTTTCTCCTGATTCTAAATCATAATGAGGACAGTCTGTGTTACAGAAATAAACTATGTGTTGTTTTTCATAGGCTTGTAACTAAAATCTTTCTAGTTGTTCAAAATACAGCCCAAAGGTCTACTATATTCAGGAATGCTATTAGAATTAGAATTTCCAATTTTAAAGAATTTTTGTAATCAGTAACCAATTAAAACACTTGAGCAATACAAGTACAGTAACACACAAATTTAAACAGATGCTAAACACTTACTATATATTTAACTAACACACCAATTAATAACTAGACTAAACATACCAGTTAACAATTAAGCAGGCATTAAACACTTACTATACCTACTGTGCCAGTTTGAAACTGTTAAGGACCCCAGAAGAGCCATGATCTTTTAATCAGGGTGGGTCTTGATTAGTTCACTGGAGTACTTAAGAGAGCTCAAGAGCCAATACAAATGCTGACATTTGGAGATGCTTGGAGATGCAGACAGAAGGTCATTTGGAGATGCTAAAGCTAAGAGATGAAGCCCAGAGTTTGCCCTGGAGAAGCTAAGAGAAGACCCCTAGATGCTTAGGAAGAAATGCCCTGGGAGAGAGAAGCAAGGAAGTACAGGAGGTGAGAGAAAGGAATAAAGACAGAAGCCCAGAGACATTTTGGAGAAAGCCATTTTGAAACACAACCCTTGAGCAAAGGACCAGCAGACACCAGCCATGTGCCTTCCCAGCTGACAGAGGTGTTCCAGACACCATTGGTCTTTCTTCAGTGATGGTATCCTCTTATTGATGCCTTAGTTTGGACACTTTTGTGTCCTTGGAACTGTAAATCTGTAACATAATAAATCCCCTTTATAAAAGTCAATCCATTTCTGGTATTTTGCATAACAGCAGCTCTAGGAAACTGTAAAACCTATGTAATACAGCAATTAACAGTTAAAAAGGCATACTTAATTTCATTAAATACCAATTGATTGTTGGATTACTTATTTTCCAGGAGTATACTCAACAGCCAACTCAGATCAGGGCCTCAAACCCCATACAGACAAACTCAGGTCAGCACCTTGAACCCTGTACAGAATGGTAGCCAGAAAACAGAATGGTGTAGAGGTCAGAACAAGGGAGATCATTCTGGAAGTGGGACCCAGGACCTCAAACCCAGGTCCAGGGGACTCAAACCACTGTACTAACTTCCCAATCCACTTTTACCTTGTTGACCCAGTCAGTCAGTTTTCCAAACTTGGAACTGGAAACTGTTTCTCTCTTCAAAGCTTCTTAAGGCACCAGGGGTCTGGAGTGCTGGCAGAGTAAAGCTCAGTTGCTGAGCTTCTGGAGTAAAGGGCTTGATTACTGTGTTTACCTGTCCCACCGGGACTCTAGAACTCTGGGCAGTTGGACCCCTTGCTTCTTAGGAAACTTTGTCCCTTCTGGGGTTGCCAAATTGATACCAACAAAATACAGGGTTTTCTGCCTGATGTGCACAATAACCAATCTTTCGTGCTGGGGTTTCAAAGAGAGAGTTTATTGCTACGTGCAAAGCAGGAGATCATATGGCCTATTGGCCCAAAAATCTGTCTCTCCCTGAATCTAAGGAGTTCAGGGTTTTTATGGAGTCAAAGGAAGGAAGATGGTGTTGTTACCATTACAATATCAAGTATAAATAGGGCTGAGAGTAGGTTAGAATAACCATCACAATAGTAACTATAAACAAGGGTGAGACTAGTTGAGTTTCTATAATTTCAGATATTAACTTCTGCCTATTCTACAATATAGAAAGAAAAAACATCTATATAATGATTCAGTAATCATAATCATTTGTTAACTTTTAAATTTTCAGTTAACAAAATGCCTGAGAGTGTACACAGCTTTCTTGGGCAGCGCACAGTCAATGATTGACAGCTGTACTTACACAAAAATGCAGCTCCTTTGCCTCAAATTGTAACAGACTCTGAAGTATAATTTACACTACAGAACTCCCAGCAGGATCAGACTGGGTCTGTTGCTTGAAATGGCACCCTTGCTTGGCCCACTGCATTACTGGTTTCTCTTGAGAGTATTTCCTTTATAAATCACTTGCATCTGAATACTTGGCTCAGGGTCTGCTTCTGGGATAACTTGACCTAAGGCCACTGCTTTGCTTTATTAAGGTGTAGCATTTATCATCCTGTATTCACTTAGACAAAGTTATAAGATATAATCTGTATTGTAAGCTGCTTAAGGGTAGAAACCATGATTTATTCATCTTTGAAACCTCTAAGTTGTGGCCCACAGCTGGAGCTCAACAAATCTTTGTTGAATTGACTTTAGCTGAAATGTCTCTGACATGTCTTCTCACACCATTCCCCACCCATCACCAGTCACTTCTATCTTATCCCCCTGCATCTTATACCCCTGCCTCTCTGCCACTGGCTAACATGACTCCAGTCATAATAGCCTTCTTTACTGTTCCTCAGATATACCAAGCACAACATTGCCTTAAGCTGGAATACTCTATCCCCAGGCTAATTCAAGGTCTCCAAGTCAGAAAGGTTTTCCCTGGTAAAATGATCCAAAGAAGCACAACATTCCCCAGTTGTCACTCTCTAACTCAGCTCTTCTCAACCAGGGTTCTCCGAGATAATTAATCCCTACAGAAAATTATTTCAGTGACTATTTTCTCACATTTTCCAAGGATGGTACCATCTGGTATCATTCTAACCTCATAAGAGAGAAGTTAATTTATTGTATTCAGTGGTTGCCTTAGGACATTAGAATTTAACTCTCTAGTAGAACTGGTGTACAAGGGCTACCCTAAACTACTCTCCTACTTTATTTTTCTTCTTCACTCTTATCAACACATGACAAGTTATTTTTTTATTGTCTCCTTACTCTACCACTCACTAGAATGTAGCACAAGGACTTTGATTCTGTCCCCTGCCGATTTATCCCCAATGACTAGAACTGGAACATGTAGGCACTCAAAAAGTATTTGTTGAATGAATTGCATGGGATCAAGTTGTGTTTATAACTTTTCATGTGAAACAATTCAATTGTTGAAACAATTTATGTTAAAACTTCTCTATTCAGAAATATGTTTATTATAGATTACCAAAGTGGAATGGTGAGACAGAAAATGTTAAATGGAGTTGGGAAACCTGAAAAAATTAGTCAAGTTAATAATAATGAAAGGACTTAATTATCCAAACACAAAGTAACCAACTGCTGAATCAATATGAGAGATATGAGGGGAGGAAGAGGTTATAATTTGAGGGCTGTTTTCTAGAGCCCACAAGGCAGGCAAATAGAGTGAGCTTTCATCTTAAACAGGATCAGAAATAAACCCAAGAGATTGCTATGGATGAACCACTAAGTACGAATTAATAATATAATTAAATTTTATATCCTAATGGAACAGGGGAAAACCAAGGAACCCATCTCATACACTCTAGATTTTTGAAAAGGGAAATATGATAGGTATATGCACCATTTAGGAGACAATTAAAAGGAAGGACTTTAAAAAGTCAATAACCCACAAAAAAGTCTATATATTTTTTTTTCATTCATGAAAATCATATGCCAAGGAATAAAATTAAAAGCATTGGGGGTGGGAGCTAAAATGAGAGCTGGTAGTCCATATAATTACCAGAGAGAAAAGAGGGCAGTTCCCCCTAAATAGTAAGGAATTTCATGTGAAAAGAATAAAGAAATCCAATAAATTATACATTAGGAGAATAATAACCACAACAAAAAAGATTTTGAAAATAACCCTCCAAGTATCTATGAAACCAATGTAAGGAGATTATTTTAACATGTCAAAGAGAGGAATTAATTCAAAGAATAAGTGGAATCCTTTGATCTTAGTGGGATATGGGATTTGTTCAAGAATAGAAAGGGGGAGATTTCACAGGTAGAATTATTTGCTCCAAATTAAGGTATTGAAAAAATAATATGGAGACATCCTGTTCAATGTTGTCCCCAAAGATGGACTAGTTAGAATTACTCAATTGTAGTAGTGTCCACATGTTACTCAAGAATTTGCCAGGACAAACCATCACTGAGAGATGGAGAACCTGCTGATTCCAATGGGTGTTACTTGTATTTGCAAATGTGTAGCTGTCAACCCTTTCATATGAAGTGGTTCAGATGGGACCTGAAGAATCATGCTCAGGAAAGTCTTGCTTTAATACCAGGAAAAGTCATGGAGCCTACAATTGATTAAAATCATTGAATATTTCAACAAAAAATCTTTGGGTGGAAAGGCAGTGTGATATTTTAAAGTAAAAGCATGTTTAATTTGTTGAAGTTTCATGAGAGATGAATAGGTATGTAACTAAAGAAATGAGAATAGATGAATGTACTCTGGGCTACTACATTTCTTTCCAATTGACTTTAACTGGGCTATACATGATGGAAACAGGGGTACAGATGAGAAATATTGCACTATCAATAATGACTAAAGTGCCCTCCTGTAAATGAAGTGAAAAGAGCAGGCATCCTCAGGGATCCCATTGAACATACACCTACTTCTTAACACTTATTGTAAAGAAATACTTAAATGTTTGCTAAGTGAATCACTTTTAAAATTTCAAATATTTCAGATGCCCTCATCATATTCATTGCCTTGCCAATTAATGAATAGAAAATAACTTAATAAAATGACTAATTAGACCCCATAAGAATTACGTGTCCATTTTTTTTCTGTTGTTTCTTTTCTCTCTTGACCTTAACTATCATTTGTGAATTTATTGACTAAATTGCACTTAGTGTTACAGATTTAAAACAAACTGAAAACCTGACACATAGTAAGCATTCAACAAATGTTACCTGCTTTTAATTTGATTTTTAAAAGAAATTCAGGCTGCCTGCCTTTTCTGCCCCTTTATTTTCTTTCCTTTTTTTTATTGGCCTCCCCCTGGAATTCCATCAGTCATCTGTGTCTATCTCAGCAACAGCCCTTGGACAAAAAGCTGTCCCTCACATGTCCTTATAGCTACTTAGACTTAAAAATTTTTATGACTATAATTCCTCCTGAAAGGATCATGGAGTAGCTACAGCCAGTTCCAATAGGGAGAGTGTCCAGGTCTTCTGTTTTCAAAGATTCATTTTCTCTTGGCTAAAGCCCCACCCCCTGCCACCACAATGTTACGATTGCCTGTGCTTCCTAAGTTAGAAGCTTTGTTTCAAAGAGGTCTCTGGACCCTGTACTATGTTTCTGCCAAGGATTTGGATTTCCATAGTCCAGAATCCCGCCCCTCCATTGCATGCCCTCATAGCATACACATTTTCTATTAAAACCCAAACTAAGACTAATGCTTCCCATCTCAGAGATATAATTAGAAACAAATCTCGGAGAAGTACTTACCTAATTTCCTTCAGTTTGCTTCTCCATGTTTCTGCTTTAGATATCATAATGGCCATTGCCGTGGCTCCCACATCCCAAGTCTGGGTTTGATGCCTCTCTTCTGAGCTCTCACAGTCCGTTTGTATTTCCCCTAACATAGTTCCCATCATACTGTATGCAATTGTCTGTATAATGATCATGTAACCCCCCCTAGACTAAGTTCTGTGAGGGCAGGGACCATGTCTATTTGGCTGTGGCCATTACCTATCAGTGGACTTGCCCTGTCATTAATATTCCTTTCTGTTTCTTTTCCTATTTGGGTTACATGTTCTCTGTGCCAATATGTGCACATATAAATCTTTTAAATTTCTCCTGGGTTAAATTCACGCCTTCATTCTACATTTCTTCCTTTCTCCTTGCTAGCTTTGTTAAAATCATCAAACTTAAATAGTACCACTTCAAATATGAGCAACTAACACCTTGTACAAATTGCCAATGATTTTATCAATAGTTGTGAAATCCTAACAAGCTAAAAAAAATACAAGATATTCTTGAAATTCCATTCCTTACATTCCAATTTTTCTAATATTAAGCAGAAATTTCCTTTACTATGGGTTTTTCTATCGCCATATCTCATTCATTTACAAAACACTATGTCAATGGGTCTCAATTTCAGCATCCATCAGAATCACCTGGTAGGCTTGTAAAAAAAAATTGTTGGGCCCCACCACCATAGTTTCTGATTGGGTAGGTAGAGGCTGAAATTTTACATTTTTATCAAGTTCCTAGGTGATGCTGATGCTGTTGGCCTGGGACCATGCTTTAGAACCACGGTACTGTCATGAAATTCCCATAAACCATATAGGAAAAAGTAATATAATCAAGAAATAATACAAACTTAATGTACTAAAGGAAGAACTATGGTTGATTATGACCAAAGGTGTGACCGAAAGTCATTCCAGGATGTCAGTCCAATATGGCTCTATAGCTCAAATGATCAATAAGATGTTGAAAATCATTCAAAATGAACATTTTTTGCCTTCTTATATAAAACCATACGCACCTCTGCTTACCAAAATTCAAGAAAGCTACAGTAGCCCTGGAAAATGTGCCAGGAAGGGTAGCTAGGCTGATGGAAGGCAAGAATTTCACTGGAGAGAAACCTGCCTTATAAGGCCACATGAAAGAAGGTGGGAGATTTTTAAAATTTCAGGATGGTAGAAGCTAAAAAGTGGAATAATCAAAACTGGTATCACCAGAAACAGTAAGGTTAACCACCCGATTCTGAAATACTGGGTTGCAGGGAGTCGTTTGAAACCTGAGCTTAGGGGAGGTTTATAAAGTACTAGTTCGTTCACTGGGTGTAATTTGCAGTTTTCATAGCCCCCAAGAATGACACAAGTAAAGAAAATAAAGAAAATCAAAATGTATTTTGTCAAGTAGATGAAAGATAAAGCCATAAATTGCTTTGGTAATTTGCAGTGGTAAATGCATCTTGACTCTTGCCTGGTAGCATGGTTCCTAGGTTCTTTCATTTTTAACTCCTAAAACCAGATGAGCGATCTAAGACCTTCTGACTTCATGTTGTCCATTTCATTAATAAAAATTAATATTTTTATTAATTTAAAAATATTTAAATTAATGAATAGTACTACCATTCATTCACTCATACATATTATGTCCTGCAGCTTTGAGAAAGCCCACCCTGGACATGATAATTTAGACAGCCCTGATAATTGTGTGAGATTTGGGAGACAACAGTCACCAGGGCTGAGGCACAGGCAGATTAGTCATTACATAAGACACAGTAAAGGAAAAAAGAGTGAGAGAGACCCCGACTGTGTTTAAGGCAGAGGTTGCAAATGTGCAGAGGATGAGACCATCAAGCAAATGAGTGAAGCAGGCTGGGATGAGACAATAGGAAGAGATGGGGGTTGTGGTTGTTCCTTAGTTGCAGCCTATTATTAAAACATGGGAATGAAAGACCTGCCACATCTC
This sequence comes from Choloepus didactylus, assembly GCF_015220235.1. NCBI lineage: Eukaryota > Metazoa > Chordata > Mammalia > Pilosa > Megalonychidae > Choloepus > Choloepus didactylus. Next base: position 163,542,211 of record NC_051307.1, read on the forward strand.
ATGATTTTTAGAGGTATAGAATCTGGATTTTTATGGGAATGTATCTATTTTTTTCAAAAGGTATCTCTGTGGGCCAAACAAAACACATTTGCAAATTAGATAGGGGCCACAGCTACAGCCTTTTGCTAAAAGGGTCAATTCCCCATCCTCAAATCTCACAGTCCGCTTCCCAGAACTTCCCATGATCACTGCTAGGTGCAGGGGAAGCTGGGAGGTATAGCTATAGCTATAGCTATAGCTATAGATATAGATATAGATATAGATATAGATATAGATATAGATATAGATACAGATATAGATATATAGATACAGATATATACAGATATAGCCATAAAATGTGGATTCTGCTACCAAGCAAGAAAGGAAGATACACATCCTAAGGAGGGAGATGCCCTATGCTTTAGAACACAAGATCTAAGAGAATTCCCCAACATCAGTTGTCTCAGCAACCTCCTTTATCCCTGCTCTTAAATGTTCCTTCGAGATCACTAGATCAAGTCATTAGCCTGAGTATGATGTGACGTATACTGTTTCTTTTTAAATTTTTAGAGAAGTTTTGGGTTTACAGAACAGTTATGCATCAAATACGATATTCCCTTATACCACCCTATTATTAACACTTGCATTGATGTGTAACATTTGTTACAATTGATGAAAGCCTATTTTTATAATTGTGCTATTAACTATAGTCCACAGTTTAACTTAGGTTTCACTGTCTGTGTAGTGCAGTTCTATGGATTTTTAAAAAATGTTTATTCTGTTCCCATATATACAACCTAACATTTCCCCCTTTTAACCACATTCATATATATATTTTGGTACTATTAGTTGTGTTGACAATGTTGTGCTACCATCACCACCATCCATTACCAAAACATTTCCATCTTTCCAAATAGGAGCCCTATACATTTCAAGCCTTAACGTCCCATACCTTATCCCTACCCCATCCCCTAGTAACCTGTATTCTAGATTCTGACCCTGAGTTTGCTTATACTAATTATTACAAATCAGTGAAATTATATTTGTCCTTTTGTATATAGCTTATTTCACTCAACTTGATGTCTTCAAGTTTCATCAATTATTGTATGTATCAGGACTTCATTCCTTTTTATGACTGAGTAATATTCCATTGTATATATATATCATATTTTGTTTATCCATTCATTGGTTGATAGACACTGAGTTGCTTATTTGTGAATAATGCTGCTATGAATATCAGTGTACAAATATCTGTTCAAGTTCCTGCTTTCAATTCTTTTGGGTATATATTTAGTAGTGGGATTGCCAGGTCCTATGATAATTCTCTACTTAATGTTCCGAAGAAATGCCAAACTGTCCTGGACAATGGCTGCAACATTTTACAATGTCACCATCAATGAATGAGTGTTCCTATTTCTTCACCTCCTCTCAACACTTGTGGTTTTCCATTTTAAAAATAGCAACCATTCTAACAGGTGTGAAGTAGTATTTCTTTGTGGTTTTGATTTGCATTTCCTTCTGTTATTGATTTTCAGCTCCATTCTGCTATGGTTGGAGAAGATACATTGTATGCTTTCAATACTTTTAATTTATTAATACTTGTTTTGTTACCTAACATATGGTGTATCCTGGAGAATGATTCATGTGCACTAGAGAAGAGTGTGTATTCTGCTGTTGGGTAAGGTTTTCTATTTGTGTCTGTTAAGTCTAGTTGGTTTAAGGTATTGCTCAAGTCTTGTCTTTCCTTATTGGTCTTCTGACTAGATGTTCTATCCATTATTGGATGTGGTATATTAAGGTCCCTATTATTAACAGAGAACCATCAATTTCTCCCTTCAAATCTGTCTGTATTTACTTCATATATTTTGGAGCTGTGCAATTAGGTGCATATATATTTATAATTTGTTACTCCTTTTTGTTGAATTGACCCCTTTTTCAATATGTAATGACCGTCTTTGTCCCTTGTAACTGTTCTTCACTTAAAGTCTATTTTATCTGATTTTAGTATAGCTACCCCAGCTCTCTTTTGGTTACTACTTGCATGGTATATTTCTTTCTATCCTTTCCCTTTCAACCTCCTTAAATTCTTTGAATTTAAGGTGATTCTCTCACAGACAGCATATAGTTGGATCATGCTTTTTTATTCATTCTGCCAATCTCTGCCTTTTGACTGGAGAGTTTAATTCATTTACATTTAAATTTACTACTGATAACGCAGGACTTTCTTCTACCATTTTGCTGCTTAGCCTTTATAAGTCATGTCTTTTCCCTCCATGTTTCCATTAATGCTTACTTTTATACTTATTTGATTTTTTGCATTGTACTATATTGAGTCCATTCTTGTTTCTATCCATATATATTGTTGTACCACAATGAGAACCTTCTCTTTTCTATCTGGATATATTTTTCATATATTTTCCTCAGTTTACCATGGGATTAAAATGTAACATCCTAAATATACAACAATCATATTTGGTTTGATACCAACTTAACTTCAGTAGCATACACATAAACTTTTCCTATACCCTTCCATCCCCCCATCTTTATTTGTATTTGTTACCGCTTATATCTTTGCACATTGTGTGTCCAAAACCATAGATTTATCATTACTATTTTTGTGCATTTGCATTTAAACACCTGTGGAAAGTAAAAAGTGGATTTATATATCAAAACATACACTACAATAATACTGGCATTTATAATTACCCAAATGACTACCTTTACTGGAGGTCTTTATTTTTTATGCTGCTTTGAATCACTGTCTAGTGTTCTTTCCTTTTAGTCTGAAGAACTCTCTTTAGCATTGCTTATAGGGCAGGTATAGTGGTGATGAACTCCCTCAGCTTTTGTTTATCTAGAAGTGTCTTAATCTCCCCCTCTTTTTTGAAAAAAAGTCTCACTAGATATAAAATTCTTGATAAATAGTTGTTTTCTTCCAGTGCTTTAAGTATTTCAACCCACTACCTTCTTGCTTCCATGGTTTCTGATGAGAAATTGGAATTCAGTCTGATTAAGATTCCCTTGTACATAACACTTTGCTTTTCTCTTGCTGCTTTCAGAACTCTCTCCTTGTCCTTTGCGTTTGATAATGTGATCAGTATATGGCAGGGTATATTTTTTTCTTTATGTATATCCTGTTTGATGCTTTCTGGGCTTCTTGGATGTGCATATTCACATCTTTTGCTAACATTAGGAAGTTCTCTGTCATTATTTCTTTGAATATTCCTTTTGCTTCTTTCTTTCTTTCTTCGCCTTCTGGGACTCCCATAATGTGTATATTGATACGCTTGATGGTGTGCCAGAGGTGACTTAGGCTATTTTCCCTTTTAATAATTAATTTATCTTTTTGTTCCTCAACCTGACTCATTTCAGTTGTCTTGTCTTTGAGTTCACTGATTCTTTCTTCTACCAGCACCAGTGTGCTTTTGAAAGTCTTCTGGGAATTTTTCATTTCAGTTATTGTAGTCTTCAACTCCAGTAATTCTGTTTGGTTCCTTTTAAAAATTTCCATTTCTTTTCTAAGATTCTCATTTGGTTCATTCATTGTTTTCCTGGTATCTTTTAGTTCTTTTTCTATATTTTCTTTCATCTCCTTGAGCATTTTTTAGAATCATTTTTTAAAGTCTTTGTTTGGTATGTCCACAATCTGGTCTTCTTCATTAGTGTTTCCTGTGTTTTTATTCTCCTCCTTTGGATGGGCCTTCATTTCCTGTTTCCTTATTTATCTTATGCTTTTTTGTTGCACACTATACATTTTAATATTTTAAAATGTTAACTCTGGGCTTTATCCCCTATGATGTCTGTTTCTGGAGTTTGTAACCAGCTGGTAACAAGACAGATTTACTTGGGATTCAGCCCTCCTATCAGGGAGGTCTGCCAAAGGCAAGCGCCGTGTGCAGGGCCCTCCCTGTGTTTTCTAGGTCTGTGTCTTTTCCTGAGCTTGTATTTGTTAGTTGTTTTGGAGTTCCACTTTATACAGGAGTTTGAATACCCCCTCTACTTCCCAGGAGATAGACCTCCCTCTCTTGGGGGTTTAAAGCAGGAAAGACTTTGCCACTGACTCGCTGCCTTTATAGTTTCTTACTCTCCTTTCCTTATCTCAAGCTGTTTTTGCCTGGAGGGCAAATTCTGGGAAGGGAGGGCAAGCCTAAGGAGAGTTTCCCAAGGCAGTCCTTCCCAGCTGAAACAGGGCCAGGGACTCAAACCAAGTTTTCTTGTCCTGCCCAGCAAATGCAGCCCTTCAACTGTCACCCACAGCCCTGAGGAAGTCTAGCATTTTAAGTCTCCTCTACCTCTGCCTTTGTCCAGGGTGGGTTGGGACAATGGCCACCCTCAGAGCTGGGCCCCAACAATCTGAAATTGTTAATCAAAAGCTGTGATCAGTGATCAGCCATGCCCATCCCTGGTCTTGGGAAGATTTTTATGTCCCTTTCTGTCACCAGTGAGGTAGCCAGGGGCTGGACCCCATGTCGGCCTGCTGCAAGACTGGGGGATGGGTGCTGGTAACTGCTAAGTAGAGAGAGCAGTTTACTGCTCTTTACCATAATTTACCAGTCTCTTCCTCTTGCTGTTCCCTGGATGCTGTACAGTGTTCTTCTGGCCTCCAGAGTTTCAGAATAGTTGTTTCAGGCAGTTCCTTCCTGTTCAGTAGTTGTTCTGGTGAAAGAACTGAATCCTGGAGCTCCCTACTCTGCCATCTTCTATAATCCTCAACTTGTACTGTTTTATTATACAACTACTTTACATTAAAGGGTTGTATTCATTGTGGCAAATGTGACCATTTTCGATATAGTGTGAGTTTGCATAAAGCAGAGAAAGGGGAAAGGAAAGACATGCTAGAAATTCCAGGTGTACAAATTAAAATGGGAATCCCTGATTTTGCTAGGGCTTTCAGGATATGACAGATGTACTTTTGTCACTGTCCAAGCCTCAAGACAAGCAAATGTATTAAAAGCATTAGGTTTAAATTACTTTGGGAAATATTCTTGAAAACCAAAGATGTATGGACCAAGTACACATTTCTCAATTTCACATCAATGATTGTCTTATTTGAAGAGTTAATTGATCCAATTTTAAAATATAGAAAGAAAAGGCAGTTATCTAAAAGTAATGATGCAGTAGCTATGGGTGAAGGTTGATTAAGTCCTCAAGACTGCCTTATCTTTTTTTCTGATTTAGATATGGTGGGATTTGCTTTAAACAACAAAGGTGTAATGCATCTACTTGAGACACTAGGCAGAATATCAGTTTGGGTTTTCTGTAGTCTCAAGAGAGCTGGATTCACTGTTGATTTTACCTAAAATCCATTTTCTTCAAATTTTATGATAATCAAAGGAGTGATTAACCTCATTTCCCATTTAATGGTAAGAAAGGGAAGCTATTTGCTTCCATTTTTACTTTGTATTTTTTTATAGGTATGTTTTGTTTGTTTCTCGAGTTTTATGGAAGTGTTCATTTTTTGTTGTTGTTTTGTTTTGTTTTGTTTTGTTGTAGTGATGATGTAATCTTCTTGATTTAACACCCCTAGTCATAAAGATTTTCTGGCGCTAATGATGACTGAGGAGTTTGCCAATAGCAACACAAATCCACATTTGAACATTAAATCCCCAGAGATGAAATTGTTTACTCTGGGCCATGCTGATCAGCTCTTTGTGTGTCTTCATCTATTTCATTGAAGTGGGCTGCCAGCTTTCATGGAGCTAATATTTGTGCCTCAATCTAGCCAAGTCTCTTTGGAATGCATCCTTCATTGCTCTTCCAGCGAGAAATGTCAAGGCCATACCCTTTCCTGCAGATTTAGGGAATGGCTTGTCTTCATCCTCATATTCCAAAGCAGGAAACACATGGGAAATATTTTTTTTATCAATTCAGTAGTTTCACTTATAATACACTTGCCTTCAGCAACCCATGCTAAGTATCATGAGTTGATCTTTAATTTAGACTTTTAACCTGTAGTTTGAGATATAAAGCTTCCCTCTGTATTAGATAGGATTGCTTTGGACTGGTATGTGAGAAATCCAGCTGCATGGACTTATACAAAAATTTTTCAAAAATTTTTCCTGCAACAAGAAGTCCAAAGATAGACTGGTGCTGCAGCTGTGCAAGGTCATTATTGTAGGTCATATTCCCAGAGAAGCAGACTCTGTGATGGAGGCTGCATGAGGGAAGTATACTGAGGAGTACTCTTAGGATCAACATCTATATTGTAAGGGAAGGAAGCAGGATCAGGTAGAGGAAGAAGTCAGATTATTTTGTGGTCACAAGAAGGCCTCAGGCAGTCACGTGATGAGCTCTGAAGCTGGGATGGTCCTTCAGAGGTTTTCTGTGTTGGGTCTAGGGGGCAGGCCTTTATACCTCCTCATCAACCAGTTTGATGGGAAGGAGACATGACCTTGGGTGGGGTGTCTATCTTCAGTTGAGGGCAATTCCCAGAGAGGGTTAATAGCAGTCCCAGCGGTGTGGGTAAAAGACTTTAGGATTTAGGCAGTGCAGCACAGTGCCCACCAGGGCTGTCAATGTTCCAGCCTCCTTCTACCTTTCTGGTCTGCCATTTGTAGCGGGTGGCTTTCAGGCTCATGTTGCTTCATGGTCTCAAATGCCTGTTCCACACCCAACCTTATTTCTGTACTCTGAACAGGAACAAGAAGGAAGCAATACAAAGGAAGATGTAGAACCTATACCAGGAAAGCAACTATTTCCTGGGAAAGTACAGCAATCTTATATCTATGTCTCACTGGCCAGAACTGTAAGAGATGCAGGAAAATGCGTGTTTTCACCAGATACATTGCTGCCTCAACCAGAATTAGAGTTCAGAATTCTGGTTTTAGAGAACAAGAGGAGAATGGATATTGGTATTAGCTACTAGCTGATCTCCTACACCATCTGATTTTCAAAAATAATTAACTCCCTTTGATAAGGAGTTTGTGATGCTCCGTAAACCTCAGGTTGTTTTTCTCTGTTTTCTTAAAAGCCACTTCTCTTAATTGTGTACTGGCTGTACTACTGTAGCCACTGGATGTTAGACTTCATTTTTGAATAGTCGTAGTTGTAGAAAAATAGCAATTCTTAAAACTTCTTCCTAACTGATTCATCACTTCTCTCTTTTTCCCTCTCTCACATACAGAAACACATACACACATTGTTTCACTGTTCATGTGCTGTTGAGGAAAAAATGACAATAAACTCCCCCATTTCCTTCAGTTTAAAAATCAGCCTTAGGTCCTTTTCAATGCTGGATCAAACTAACGTTCATCTAGAGATGAGGAAAGAGAGGGACCTTTGTTAAAAAGCACACACAGAGAACAGAGATATGACAAATCCAAGATAGGGAATCCTGCTGAAGGAGAATTGACCAGTAGCAGGGTTGTCATATTTAGCAAATGAAAATATGGGATGCCCAGTTAAATTTGAATTTCAGATAAATAATGAATAATTTTTAGTGTAAGTATATTCCAAAAATTGCATGGGACATTCTAATACTAAAAATTTATTTATTCTTCATCTGAAATTCTAATTTAACTGAGTATCCTGCATTTTATCTGGCAATCCTCACCAGGAGGAATAGTGTCCATACTATCACAGAGTTAGGTACTGCCACTGTGCCCACTGCTATTGTTACTGCCTTCACCCACTTCCTTGAAACTTTCTCACATACCTCTAGACTGAGAACCACTGACCAATAATTTTGGAGACTCATCAGTCTAGCAGTTAAATCTGAAGCATTTTTTTTACATTTTATTATTTCCTGGAATACAAATCCTCTAGGACACATGAATGAGTTTCAAGTGGGTCTCTGAACCCACTGAAGTTGAATGGGAAATTTTGTGTGTCATTGGCTTATGTACACTTTTCAGGGGAAGAAGGTCCATAGATTTCAGCCTTCTCTAAAAGAATTTGAAGAGTCAAAAAAGTTCATTCCAAGGTAGAGGATATTGAGAAAACACCAGGCTGTTTATTAACCTACCTTGGGTATTTTATATGGGACAGGGATGGAGATAGCAACCATGGGACAAATGCTTTAGAACTGTTTTAGGGAAAATTTGGAGTGCATGTGAGGAGAGATTCCCTTTTCCATTCAGTTAAAAATCAATTATCAAGTTACACATTAGTCACCTACACTGTTTTCTCAGCATCTTTATGGGTGAGATTTCTCTCCTCTAACCACTGAACTGTTTCAAAGGGTAGGATAGAGATTAGAGACCACTATACTCCTCCTGTACCCCCTGTCTTCAGAAAGGCAGATTAAAAGGTCTGTCTGTGGTCAATCCCTCTGGGCATAACTTTGTCAGTACTTTTCTCCCATAAGTGTCTTGTCCATTCACAGTGTTTAACAGTAAAGAACTCCAATTACAATTCTTTGCTTCTCATTTGGGCTTCTGTTCTTTTATAGGGAAGGCTTCAAAGTAGCAGGTGTGGAAACAGTCTCATGATCTAATGTAAGAAAGCAGAATGGCCCATGCTTCATACTGCCTTCAGTTCCTAGTGCAAAGGCACTGTCTAAGCTTTGAAGCATTATGCTCTCCTTAGATTTCTGAATTCATGTGCTCATAAATTATGGACTCAGTTGCCACAGACCGTGGCAAATTGTCAAGAAAGCTCCCAGTCACATCTGCAGGATTCTCCAAGGATCCCTAGCACACTACCATTAACTATATCCCAGAGTGATTTATTTCAAGTATACATGAATATCTTACATGAAGGGACTGTGTCTTATTTGACTTTTTCCCTGAACCTAGTTTAGTGCCTTGAATACAATAGGGAGCCGTAAATGCTTGTTGAATGATTGAATGAAAGGATGGATGACTGAATAAATGACTGACTGAATGAAATCTGCATAAGATACCAAGAAACAGACTTAAGATAGTTCCACCAAAGGTTAATATCACCCTTCCTTCTTCTGGGATGCAGGTCTCACTCTTGAGAACTCAGAATGCAGAATTACCCCATTCCTCCCCAGCCTCGGCAAAGAAGGGGACAGATTAACAATCTATATTCTTCTCCTGAGGGATTTTATCTTTTATTTTGAATATTCTGGTGAATGGATTTGGGAGAGAGAAAGAGAAGACTCATTCCAAGATCCCAGGTCCATCTTAGAAACAGCCTCATATAGGGAGATTTTATTCACTGCCTTATTGCTTTTTTTTCCCTTTTTCTTATTTCTGTTCCTTTTAATTCTTTAAACTAAACATCCATCTTTTGTTTTATTACTGTTCTGTCCTGACTTATACTTGTCTATCCTGAAACCTTTTTTCTCAAAACAAGTGTTAGCACTTTTAATATTTTTACACTAACCTTGACAATTTTTGATTGATACTGTCTTTTATCTCTTAAGTTCAGGTACTCTTCTTTTATACTCAGGTGCCAGTATGTATGTAATGGTAGGCTGTTGTTTGTGTCTGTCTCATTCCCCTCATCATTGGATCCACTTCCACCTTACTCCCTATGCCAGGAGGTTCTGGAATAACTGTCACTCACAATGTCCCACCTACCCGCAGGCTGCAGGCAGAAGTACAGGACCCGGCCTGGCCAATCACGAAACTCCCTTCCCTGCCCACAGACATTGTTCCAAATACTAAGCACCTGACCCTCAGAGGGCTGCCAGGGACCGTCTTTCCAGCACATGGAAAAAGCTTGTCTCTGGTCGAAGACAATGAAACCAACACACAAAGAAAAGTCAAAAAAAAAAAAAAAAAAAAAAAAAGCCAAGATATAAAAATAGGTTTCTGACCATATCATTTCCATACCTGGATTCAGCAGTGCCTGAAAACAAAACACCTCAGCTTTTTGAGTTAAGAGAGATAAACAAGTTAGCTTAAAAAAAAAAACAAAACTTATTTTGAGAAGGTTTCTTTCATAAGAATCTTTTAACTAATGCAATGCCCTACTAATAATATATCAAACCAAATGCTATGTTAATTATATGAAATAAAATTACTTTTTATTTCATGAAAAGTAAAGAGGCTAATGAGCATTGGGTCAAGGGGAGAAACATGTTCAGAGTAGAGAAACCATGTGGGGGTACTGTAGTCCTGGACTGAGAGATACCTTGGCATATTTGAGACAGATCAAACCATATTGAGGAGAAGTATCACCCTTAGCCATGGACAAGACCCCTCCTCCTACCTCCCCCACTGCTCTTTCCACTCAGAGATCCTGTTTTTTAGACAGCCTTCCTTGAAATTTTCTAAGTCCTTCCCCAGTGTCTAGGACCATCTGTGTATGACAGTCTCATTTGGGTAGGGAGCTTAGAGTCCAGAGCCCAGACTGGGAGCTGCATGGGCCCTGTTCTCTATTTCTCTCCTTCAGAATGCCCTCTAATCCTCTACCACCTATGTGGTATCAGCCAGATGCCCCAAGGAGTTCTGTATCATTCCTACTGGGTGTCCTGGGGCCCTAGGGCTAGGCCCTAGTTCCAGAAGTGATCTGGTGAGCAGATAGCTCCTGCTGAAAGGTGCAGTATTTCTTGTGTCAGATCATGTGAGATTGAGCCATGAGAATGGTGCTGACACACTGATTTGGGGAGATTCAAACTGTTATATAGACGGGTATTACAAAAAAAATTTGCCTGGGCCAACACACTATGTGCTGGTTTGAATATATTATATCCCCCAAAATGCCTTTGTAATCTTGTGTGGGCAGACGTATCAGTGCTGATTAGATTGTAATTCTTTGAGTGTTTCCATGGAGATGCACGCCACCCAACTGTGGGTGATGACTTTGGTTGGATAATTTCCATGGAGGTGTTGCCCTGCCCTTTCAGGGTGGGTCTGAATTAAATTACTGGAGCACTATATAAGCTCAGACAGAAGGAACAAGCTTGCTACAGCCAAGAGGGACACTTTGAAGAATGCACAGGAGCAGAGAGAGGAGCTTCAGCTTTCAGAGACATTTTGGAGATGGCCTTTGAGAGCAGACTTTTGCTCCAGAGAAGCTAAGAGAGGACTAATGCCCCAAGAGCAACTGAGAGTGACATTTTGGAGAGAAGGTGAAGCCTATAGAGGAACGTCCTGGGAGAAAGCCATTTTGAAACCAGAACTTGGAACAGACACCAGCTACGTGCCTTCCCAGCTAATAGAGGTTTTCCGGACACCATTGGCCATCCTCCAGTGAAGGTACCCTTTGTTGATGGACATTTTATGGCCTGAAGACTGTAACTTTGTAACCAAATAAACCCCCTTTATAAAAGCCAATCCATTTCTGGTGTTTTGCATTCCGGCAGCATTAACAAACCAGAACACACTATATGGTGGCTTTATTAAGTAATTTAGACTTTACCCCAAAAGTAAAAGGAAAGATTAAACTACACTACCCAAAAGGTCGTTTCATCTAAATCTCTCATTTGTTATGTAAGAAACTAAAGCTCAAAGAGGTCAACTTGTCTAAGATCACACAGGTGACTGACTAGTGGGAAAAACTGTATGGTGCGGTCAGTGTTTTTCCCACTTTTCCAATGCATTCATTTTATGGATAAGGAAACTGAGTCCAGAAAGGCAAAGTGACCTTGAACAAGAGTCTGTGGACAGGTCAGGTATATAACCAGCAAGATCTCCCAACCCCCTAGGCCAATGCTCTGCTTTTACCACCTCAATACTTCAAGCTGTTTTAATCACCCTCACCATCTCCCTCCCCAGTTCTTTTCACCAGAAATTCCAGGCCTCCTTGCACCAAAATGTGTTTCACACAGCCAGTTACCACCTAAAAATGGTTTTCTAAATCAGTGCTGAGGGGGCGTCAAATCCATTGGCTGTAACATGTCTTCACACCAGACTTCAGTAGTTTGTCAGCTTGGGATTAAAGAAACTACTTGCCACCATTTCCCATCACTGCTAAAGTTCTGCATGTATCACTTTTGGCTGCAAATCAAGTTTAAGAGATTGGAACAGTAACTTAGAATATTTCTAATGCATTCAATAGATTAGTTTGCTTAAATATATTGTCATTTAAGAGTGGCACATAGTAGGTGCTCAATAAATATTTGTTGTAGAAGTGAATTCGGGTATTACTCATTCAATTTTTTCCCATTTAAAAATTAAAGTATAACTTGCATACACTAAAATTCACCTTTTTTAAGTGCACAGTTCTGTGAGTTTTGATAAATATTTACAGTCACATCACCACCACCACAATCACAATATAGAACAGTTCCGTTGCCTCCCCCCATTTTTTTTGTGCTCCTTTGTAGTCAAGCCCTCCCCCCAACCTCAGTCCCTGGAAACCACCAGTTTCTTTTCTGTTCCTATGGGTTTGCCTCTGCAAGAATGAAACATAAATTGAATCATACATTATATAGCTTTTTGAATCTGGCTTATTTCACTTAGTGTAATGTTTTTGAGATTCATCTGTGTTGATTCATGTATTAATAGGTCATTCCTGTATTCCACTCCATGTTGTACCATAGCTTGTTTATCTATTTCTCAGTTGAAGGGCATTTAGGTTGTTTCCAGATTTTATTGTGCATTGAATTTTGATTTCAGTTTTTATTTTTTAAAAGGCCTATTGATATATGGGGCTAAAAGAAGCAGGCATGCTCAAATCTTTAGCTCACATGAGTTTCTTTGCTTGTATCATCTGTGTTGGGGCTGGAAAAGATACTAAGGTTAAGGCAAAGTGTAAGTCTAACTTCCTGGTAGCAGAGCAAGAGGTATAATGCAAAGCATGAACATAAAATGCCTAGATGCTAATTGATATTAGACTGATCAAGACCTGGGTCTAGATGCTCATACCGGGTCTGCTGTGGAATGTGTGGGTGTTTTTCCTTCTTCTGGCCCACTTGCATCTTGTGACTATCCTGCCTCATGTTGGGGGAACATACCACATTATGAAACCTGTCTCATATTCCAAATCTTTTTGCACATGCAGCACAGTCACATGAACTTGGCTTGCATGGTATGAAACTTCATTTGGAAGAGAGCAAGGTGAAGAGCTATGTGCTTCAGGGAATCCATTTTCTGGGAATGTGGTGAAGGTGTGCTGCTTCCAGGGCAGTAAAAGATGGAAGTTCTGGCACCCAAAGCCCACCATTGCAGATGCCACCTGTGATGTCTGTGCTCAGTAGCAACATTAGCTAAAGAGGGATCAGTTGTTGCAGCTAATAGAACTACTGTCTCATCAGAAAGGGCCAGTAATTGAGCCTTCTTTTATTTTCTCTTCAGTAAAGTAAGATAAAATTTCTGACCTTTTCCTGGGTTACTGTTGAGAGTGGTTTTCCCTCTATCACACACTATGTTCTCTAGTTGAGGATCCACCAAAGTAAATGATACTCAAGTTTCATGAATCGGTGGGCTTCCCCTAGAGATGCATTTTTATCTTATAAATATCTTGAATAATGTAATTGATTTGATATTGTTTCCCTTATTTAATTGGCTGCCAGAGAGATAAGAGCCAAATGGGTGGCCCAACTGCAGCTATTGAGGTTTTATGATGTGGATTTGTGTTCCAAATTTACTCATACATTCATCTAATTTTTATACTCTTTTTGAACCTTATTTCCAGTTGACTCAGTTTATAAAACTTATATCATGTTACCTAAAACAAGAGAAATATAAAGAAAAAAATGAACATTATCCTACCATCCAGAAAACTCCAGGAAATATGTACTTGGTTAGAAAATTCAAACTGTGCAAAAAGGTACAAAATAAAAATAAAAGTTTCCCCTCCCTTCTAAAATCCATTTTCCCAGAGATTATCACATTTCCTTCAAGGACAATATATATAAAAGATACTGTCTTATGAAAAAGTAAGAACAGAATGCTATACTAACACCACTTAGAGCCATTAAAAATACTTGCAGGCAAATAACAAAAAAAGACACCCCCACCCACCCCCCCCCCAAAAAAAACCCACGTATTTTACAAGAGCACATACAAACCAAAAGATATATGGAAAACAAAATAAAGTCCCTGTCTTTGGAAGAATGGTCTGAACAATGGAAGGGTTGTTGTATGAGGAAATGCTAACAGTATGCTATTCACTGAGAAGGATAAGAAAAGTCAACCCTCCCCACCTGAGGTCCTAAGTAAATTCATAAATATATATGTATAGACTGCATCCTGCCAGTAGGCTGTCACATTTTTTATGGGCCTGGACTTACAGTTGGATCTCAAGTATCTTTCTTACCCAGAGTAAGGGTCTAGTTGAATGCTCCTAGCTCCTTCAGTCTCCCATCCTGGAGTAGTAAACATAGCCCAACTTCTTTCCAAGATATGAGAGTCTTTTTTGTAGCCCTCTCAATGTTTCCAATCCCATACTGTGATTACTCTTAATTGAATTCAGGATGAGCAATAGCTGATCTGAAAGGAACCAATAAGTCCAGCTGTTCAAGAATGACTCCCTAAAGAACTTTGTTGTTCATTATTGAGTTCTCACTGTTTGCCAGGTGCAAGTGCCAAGCACTTTCTCTCATTTCATCCTTTTATAAAAATTTTAAAGTTATATTTATTTAAATTTACACAAAAGGGCTCATACCTACAAAATTTTGTGCACCTTGGTTTTTTTCAGCTACTTAATGTATCTTGGTGATCTTTTGGTATCAGCATATTACAGAAGAACCACTTCCTTTTTAATGCCTCCAAAGTATTCCATCATATTAATATATCAAAATTTACTTAACTTATCCTCTGAATAATGAACCCTATGGGTTTTTTTTTTTTTCCAGTTTTTCACCATTACAAAAAAATTTGCAATGAATATTCCTAAAATTATATCTTGGTGAAATTGTGCAAATAAATTCATAGCAATGAAATTGCCATACCAATTGGTAAAAGATTTATGAATTTTGATAGATATTGCTGAATTGCCCTCTAGGAAACTGGCATCAATTTTTACTCTATGAACTTTGTATCCGCATCACCATTTCCATGTACTTAACTGGATATCATCAGTCTTTAAAATTTTTTCCAGTGGAAAAATGGTAACTCACTCTTGTTTTTACTTTCATTTATTTAATTATAATTTTCAGGGTTGAAAAACATCTTTGAACTGAATATATCTTTGGAACCCACTTCAAAATCTTTTAAAATTAATGTAGACTATAAAAAATTCTATATAGTACATTTATTTAAAGTACTTAAAAAGTGCCTGTCCTTCCTCTAAATCAGTTCTTCATCCTGGTTCCACATTTGAAATACCTGGAGTGGTTTTTAAAAATGCCTTTGCCTTGGTGGGCGTAAATCCCAGACCAATTAGATCAAAATCTATGTGGGTAGAGCCTGACCTTGGTAGTTTTTAAAAGCTCCCCAGGTGATTCACAAGTGGTTGAGAACCATTGTTTCAAATGATATTATAAAGGGTGCTACAAATGACATGTGTAAGAGATGTAAGGCTCAAGTCTTAGACTAAACCAGATGAATGTACAGAAGCACAACAATTTTCCAAGCTGCCTTTTTCTTCAAACAAGAGTCTGATGTATTGATGATGGTAAAGTGACTGTCCCCTTGCTCACTACAGTCCTTCTCATCTCCTCTAGGTACCAATCTGTGCAGCCAGCATTTCAGTAAAAAATTACAAATTCACATTTTACAAATTAGTAATTAATACAACCAAACTAGCAGAATGGTGATTAATCTCTTTATGACCAAAAGTGTAAGAGTCACTGGTGAGCTATGACCACAATTGGCTCCTCCCCTTGTAGAGAAAAAGCAAAGATGGTTATAAAGAAGGAAAGCCACTGCCACCCCTTGTGAGGCAGACCCTTTAAAGTTTGTCAGTCATTCTTAAGTTTCCCTGGTTCCTGCGACAAGTTTGTCACAGGCTGTCATTTTATTCACTGGAGCTAAACCATGATGAATTTTTCTGCTAACTCAGCCAATTCTTAATAAAGGAAAAACAGCTGGGGAAATGATCTGGTTTACTGATTCAGTTTGAATTTTCTATGATATTAGGAAAAGATCAGATAAAGTGAGAACAATAACTCCTTACAAGATTTATGAATGTCTTTGCATTTTAAACACAAAATCAGACACCGAGTGGGAAAATAATTTTTTACCTCTTACAGTTCAGTTTCTTTTTAGCTTCTGATTGTTCATAATAATGTATTTTCTCCTGTTCTCTAAGGAAAGTAGATCACATTTTTAAACAAAAGTTGTTAATATGTGAGTATCAGAACACAAAAATCTTTTAAAAATACATATAAGAATTAAAAACAAAGTCACCAATAATTAATGTCAATGCTAACAATAGAATTTTGAAAGAGAATATTTGGAATTTTAGCCTTTTCTTTTTTTAGTCTACTTTATTGTAGTATGATTTGCATACAATAAACTGTACACATTTGAAGTGTACAATTTTATGAGTTTTTCTAGATGTATAAACTCCTGAAACCACCATAGCAAACAGGATATAGAACTTTTCTGCCACTCCCAAAAGTTTCTTTTTATACCTTTGCAGTCCATTCCTCCCTCTACTCCTGGTCCCCAGGTAACCTCTGATCTCCCTTCTGTCTCTATAGATTAGTTTGCATTTTCTTTTTGTATGAATAGAATCATACAGCATATACTTTTCGTATGGCTTCTTCTGCTCAGTGTGATGTCTGTGAAATTTATGCAGATGGTTGCATTTGTCAGTAATTCGTTCCTTTTTATTGCAAAGTACTGTTCTATTGTATGGCTGCTCTCCAGTTTGTGTATCCATTCACCTGATGATGGACTTAGGTTGTCTGCATTCTTGGGCTATTATGAGTAGTGCTGCTGTGAACATTCTTGTACAAGTGTTTGTGTGGACAGATAATATACTTTTAAGATTTTAATGTTAGTGTGTATAGTTTTAAGGTCTAATGCTCATGTATAATTTTGTTGATTTTTTCAGGCATTTTATAGAATTCAAATACTATAGTTTCCCATGGCAAATGAGATGGCTCTTTACCCTCCCCAGTCTGTCATCTCAGTCCCCAAACAAAATATCTTTCAGGTTCTACATGCACAGCTCTACTGGGTGCCATTTACATCATGGTACACCATCTGCTCAAATCTACTGGCAAACTTAGTTCTTAACTAATTCTCTTTCAATGAGGCCAGCATATTTCCTCTTGCCTGTCCCCTGATATTAATTGTGGTGAGTTGCTCTTTCTAGATATCACTCCCGTCATTGTTCTCTCATATTTAAGAATGTTCAGTGGCATATCCTTGTCACTCTTCCACCTGGCATTCAAAGCCCTCTGTGGATGGGTCTCCATTTAGGCATTATTTCTCATGGCTTCCATACATGATTTGTCCATAGCAGTCCAACTTCTCTGCCATTCTCATGCCATCATCATGTTTCATGTGTGGTGTCAGCCCACCCTCCCACCTTCCCTGCCTATCCCACTTCTTTCAAGCCCTCTTTTGGTCTTCCTCACTTCAATCCCTGACTTTGTGGACTGAATCCTTCTCTGAATTCTTAAAGTCCTTTCATGCTGTGCTGTACATCCTAACACTTGCTCTTTAGTTATTTCTCTAGGTATATCCAATCTCCTGAATTCAATTTCAATCTCCCTAAAATTAAGAATTATATAATTTATTTTATATAAATATAAAATGAAACACTTGCAAAATATATTTGTATCCCTTAAATTAACCCTTAATACTATACAATAGCTACAGTAGTCACCGACTTCTCTGACTTCACTTTGAGCATGCAAAAGTTTTACTTCATTTTATGTGAGAGCTCTTTATTGCCAGGTGCTTAGGTTATTTGGACCAAAATTTGGACACAAGCCAGTCTCTGCCTCCTAATTTTGAATGATTGGAGCCTGTCCTTGGATGAAAGATGATGATCATTACAGGAGTTTTGCAGAAGCAAAGGCCAGTAATGGTTAAATCTTTGGAGACCTTGATGACTTGGATCAAACACAGATGCATCCCATATTTAGGAAGAGACCAGCAAGGAGGAAGGGGAAAGGGGGAGATGCTGATATCAACAATCCATTTTAGCAGAGTGTACTGGGCCTGAATAGTCTTAAAGGGCTATTTTTAAAAGCCCTTCACTTTGTGCCTGATTTATAAGATAGACACTAAAAATATTAATAAGTAGAAATGGTGCTGATCCCTGAACATGATGAGCTTTCAATTTCTGGAGCCACAAGATGACAGACTGCCATGAAGATGCTTGCATGCTCGTAATATCCTGGAGGGATCCAACTTGAAAGAAGAAAACATTGTTATTTTAAATCCCACTTTGGCATTTAACTGTGTTAAGTCATTCTGTTACATTGGCATCACTTAGCTTTTTAAAAAAAAGAATATTAAAAAGAAGATTGTACTATACATCGCAGAAACTTTAATATAGATGTTTTAAGCCCAAGGGAAATTATGTCCCATGCAAATTGATTCTTTGATAATTGTCTTTCCTCTGGAATAGCAATTTACAGATGGCTATTTTGGTAAAGGTCAAAGGTTCATGAAAAATGACAATTATCAAGGCAAAGGCAAGAGAAATAATGTATGGAGTAGTGTATCACTGGGAGAAATTCAATCAAGAAAAACAAGAGTTGGCAGACAGTTGTTTGCAAACCAATTTACTAACCTATTCTTGCCAGGAAAAACAGGTGCAATCCTTAACCACAGACTTGTGTACACCATTATAATAATTAAAAATACAAAAGCCAAAGCATGGTACAACCACTTTAGAAAAAGTTTGGCAGTGTTTAGTAAAGCTGAAGGTAAACATACCTTAATGAACCAGCAATTCTCTTCTTAGGTAGACACCCTACAGAAATGCATGCTCATGCATACCAAAAGACAAGTGAAAAAATGTTCACAGCAGCAACTTTGTAATAACCTCAACTGGAAGCAACTCAAATGCCCATTAATAGGAAAATGAATAAACAAACTGAGGTAGTCACACAATGGGATACCACCCAACAATGAAAATTAACAAACTGCAGTAACATGGATGAATCTTGAAGATATAATATTAAGTAAAAATGTTAAATAAGACAACAGTAAAAATTTGAAATACATACTGCATAATTCAAAACAGCATGAATCAAACTGTGTTTTTTAGGAGTGCAAAATTAGAAAAGAAAGGATGTGAGTGGCATGACAGTTAGAGTGGTGGTTATCTCCAGGAAAATAAAGGCCTTATGATAAAGAAGTTCACACAAGGGCCATCCGGGATGTTGACCCTATTCTCTTGCTTAACCTAAATGGTGTTAACGTAGATTCATCTACCTACAGTTTGTTAAGTTGTATATTGATGGTTTATGCACATTCCAGTATGTTGGTTACATTTCAAAATTCTTAAAAAAAGGAAAAATGGGAATAATGTATTTTGGATTTCTTGACAAGATTATTTTTCCCCTGCACACTGTCAAGGGAATTTAGCAATAAATCTATTATTGTATATCTGTGTGTATTTTTTAAAGTTGAACCATTGCCCACTGTGCTGGTTTGAGTGTACTGTGTCCCCCAAATGCCATTATCTTTGTGGTCTTGTGTGGGGCAAACGTTTTTGGTGCTGGTTGGATTTGCTTGGAATGTGCCCCACCCAGCTGTGGGAGATGATTCTGATGAGATGTTCCCATGGAGGTGTGGCCCCGCCCATTCAGGGTGGGCCCTGATCGGTGGAGCGATATAAATGAGCTGACTCAAAGAGAGGAAAAGAGAGTGCAGCTGGGAGTGATGTTTTGAAGAGGAGCAAGCTTGCTAGAGAGGAACGTCCTAGGAGAAAGCCGTTTTGAGGCCGGAGCTTTGGAGCCGATGCCGGCTGCCTTCCCAGCTAGCAGAGGTTTTCCGGATGCCACTGGCCATCCTCCAGTGAAGGTACCCAATTGCTGAGGTGTTACCTTGGACGCTTTGGGGCCTTAAGACTGTAACTGTGTAGCTAAATAAACCCCCGTTTTATAAAAGCCAATCCATCTCTGGTGTTTTGCATTCTGCAGCATTAGCAAACTAGGACACACACTTTAAACAAATTATCCTTGAAAATATCTATTTTCTCATTTTCTCTAAAGAAAGTAGATTACGTTCTCAAATAAAAGCAAAATAAAATGGCCACCTGCATTGGGCATTGCTGGGAGGGACCCCTTCCCAAGAGAAAATTTTCTAGAATACAAAAACAAATGACTTGCAGGGGCTTTTTGGGAAAATGGAGCAATGGAACGTTACCCTAGAAGTTTTCAGATAAGCAATACTAGATAATAAACCAGTTTTGGTCCAGTAGAGAGAGCTTACCAGAATGGACACACATGCCATACTAATCAATATGTATTTGCACCCCATTTTGTAAGTCCCACCTATGTACAATGGAAACTTAATCATCAGCCAATCAGAATATTTCCTCACTTGCTTCCATGTTTGACCTATATAAGCTTCCCCTTTCCACTCCCTTGGCTCCTTTCCACAAGTGGTTTGGATGCTTCCTGATACAATAATCATTAAGTGTTTCAGTAAACTCTCATGAAGGATATTTTGTTTAATATCTTATTTTAACATCGGCAAGAATTAGAATATTTTAAAAAATGAAAACTATCACTGCCCTTGATTCAAAAGGAGAGAAATAGAATTAATTTTTGGAAGCTATTACTTGAAATCTTCCCAAGTGAAGCTATTAGGTTATTTAACAGTGACTAACATGTGAGACCATGAGCTCTCCTGCATACCCCTTTTCTTTTGGTTGCTCATTCATCTCAAATCATTTCCCCCAGTTACAATCTGACCTCCCTCTGATGCAAAAGTGTTTTATTTTTAAGCTTTTTATTATTGGCATTTACAAATGTTTTTCTTCTTGTATCCATTTTTTAAAAAATTACTTCACTACTCTCCCCTTTCCTTTATGTTAGATTTCAACACTATCCTGGGATAGTTCTATTTTTTAGCTTTTGCTGCATTTTTGTCATTTTTCAAATATTTTAATTCTTTTGTTCATCAATGAATACCAATGTCTTCACTGGTTCTCCCTTTTTCTTCCTACTTCCCCAGTGATTTGGAATTATATTTGGCAGTTAGGAGAGAGCAAGAGAGTAGGTAAGGAGGGAGATAGAACCAGCACAGAGATGTAGACGGTTTTATAGATGGATGTACTTTCTACCTGAAAGTCGCTTTACAACTTAAAATGAGATTTTGACTCTTTGAACATCTTTCCAGTGCTATTTATTTATGTATCAGACAGAAATAGAGACACTTCTACTCCAATTCTTTTAAGAGAAAAGTAACGGTATCAAGCTGGGAAAAATCCAAGGGAAATAAAATTTAATTATGCAGAATGGATTCAGGGAAATTACCAGAAATCCTAATACTTTAATATACAGTCAAAGTGTTTGATCTCTAGAAAAAGCTCATGGATTGAAAACAAACAGACCTAGATTTTCCTCTCTATCTACAACCACTTTTGTGTCATAGACACCTTTGAGGCACTAAAAAAAGGTTATGGATGGCACCTCACACCCCAAAAAATAGGACAAAAAATTTACATACACTATCAGAGGATTCACAGTTATGCTGAAGCCCTTCCATCTATTGCAACCCTTAGGCTAAAGATCTAAAGCTCTAGAATAATGGCTGTGGTACTTCCAGCTGATGAAATGCAAAGATCGGGAGGCATTCCCTTTCCCTCTTGACATCTGGACAGGTGTTTTCTTAGGGAAACAGTAGGAAGGAAGAGGAGCCACCATTTTTCCAGCTGTGTTTTCCAGCTGTGTGAGCTAGGCTTTTTTCATTGCAAGGAACAGTCTTAATCAGTTTTGTTCATGGCGAATTCATTGTGAAGGTACCTGGGGAAACTAGCAAAACAAGAATGTCAACTCTGTGGCCAGCCTCACTCAGGGAAAACTGCACAGTCAGGCCTCATGCTGAATTGGTGATGGGGACTCATGGATTGGGGCCTGGGAGGATGTTTAGTACTTGGAGGGACTAAAAAAATGGTTCCTGCATCTTTACCTTAGTGTGCATTTACTATTCAACTCTTACCAGAATTGCCAGCCTGCTGACTTCCCCTAAGAAACTCAGACTCCCACTTCAAATTCACTTACTAGAATTTCCAGCCTCCAGTCTTCCCTACAGAATTTGAACTTACTAGTCCCCACAATCATGTGAGTCAATTCCTTAAATCTCTTTATATATATACATGTATATTCTGTTGCTTCTGTTTCTCTGGAGGACCCTAATATTGAGAGAATGCCATTTAAACTGTGCTTGTTGATAGAGGTAGAAGTAAGTTCAGTGAAGATAAGGGAGTAAAATGTTTTCCTGTCTTTCCCCCATCTTCAACCCAGTTCAGCCTGTATTTTGGCAAATGAGACATAGGTGAGAAAATGAAGAGTCATTGATTCAAGTATTTCGAAGTGGTATGCACACATTCCATTAGAAGGAGTTAAATTTATGACTAACAAAGGACTAATTTCATTTCAAACATTGTCTTGAAATAAATGAGTGGTATTAACAGTGTGAAAACCCCCAAGATCCTTAAGAAAGGATCAAAATATAATCACCTGGTATCAAGAAGGGGGTTTGACAAGAGAAAGCTAGAGTTCACCAAGGAGCAAGATGGCAGACAAGGATTAATAAAATTTCCTCAAAAAAGAAAGTCAATGAGCCATGTTAGAAATGTTTTTTGAGGTCACTAACTCTGACTCAGGGTTATGTGGTCAATCTACCCAAATGTTGCTGCCACAGTTAAAATGGCCCAGGTTAAATAAGAAGCTGAAGTTGGTGTTTCCCAACCTCATTTGAAGTTGTATCCAGTTTTTCCATCTTTATCCCCTTGAACTATGTCTGTCCCATGTCTCATTCCTTTAGGTCCATACTTGAAAGATCTCACCTTGGAATCAAGAGAAGAATCCTGTCTTACAATCTGAACTAAATTTTTCGGTTTGCATTTTTTCCATATGGTCCTCTTACAATCTGAACTAAATTTTTCGGTTTGCATTTTTTCCATATGGTCCTCATGAACAAGTCTTCCCAACCTCCTCAAATATAAAATGGAGATAATGACTGTCTTCTTGAATATCACATGGCAGAGTCATGAGGACAGGGTGATAAGATATGTGATAGGTTCCTAACTATCAGAACATGCAATACAGAAATAAGGCATTATAAATATGTTTTCCTCAAATCAGGAAATCAGCAATAATCTGCCAGTGTCTCTTTATCTCCATTTCTCTTTTCAATTATTTCTGTATATTGCTGCCAAACTAATGTCCTAAAATTATACTTTTAAAAAATGTCAGTTCTCTACTCAATTATTCATTGTAATTACTCAATTACTCCTATTAGTAAATGCAGTGTATTTTTTTGGTTTTGTTTTAGCATTTTTTTAAACCAGAGAAGTAGTAGGTTTAAAGAAAAATCATGCATAAAATACAGAGTTGCTATGAACTACTCTACTATAAACACCTTGCATTAGTGTGGTACATTTGTTAAAATTCATAAAAGAACATTTTTATAATTGTACTATTAATTAGTCCATCATTTACCATAGGGGTCACTGTTGGTGGTATATGGTCCTGTGGGGTTTTTAAAATTTTTATTCTAGTAATATATATTCAACCTAATATTTCTTATTTTAACCACATTCAAATATATAATTCAGTGCTGTTGATTACATTCACAATGTTGTGATACCATCACTACCATCTATTACCAAAGTTTCATAATCAACCCAAATAGAAACTGTACAATTTAAGAATTAACTCCCCACTCTCTAACTGCCCCAGATGCTGGTAACTCATATTGTAATTCTGACTCTATGAGTTTGCTTATTCTAATTATTTCATAGCAGTGAGATCATTCAATATTTGTCCTTTTGAGTCTGGCTTATTTCATTCAACTTGATGTCTTCAAGGTTCATCCATGTTGTCACATATATCAGAACTTCATTCCTTTTTATGGACGAATGATATTCCATTATATATTATACCACATTTTGCTTATCCATTTATCTGTTGATGTACACTTTGGTTGCTTCCAAATTTTGGCCATTGTGAATAGTGCCGTTATGAGCATCAGTGTGCAAATATCTGTTTGAGTCCCTGCTTTTTTTTTTTTTTTTTCCTACCTAGAAGTGGGATTGCCAGGTCACATGGTAATTCTATACTTAACTTTCTGATGAACCACCAAACTGTCTTCTACAGCAGCTTTAACATTTTACATTCCCACCAACGACTGAGTGTTCCTATTTCTCCACACCCTCTCCAATACTTGTAATTTTCTGTTTTTTTAATAGTAGCTATTCTGGTGGTTGTGAAATGGTATCTCATAGTTTTGATTTGCATTTCCCTGATAGCTAAAGATGTTGAGCATCTTTTCATGTGCTTTTTGGCCATTTGTTTATCTTCTTTGGAAAAACGTCTGTTCAAGTCTTTTGCCATTTTTAAAAATGAGTTGTTTGTCTTTTTATTGTTGAGTAGTAGGATTTCTTTATATATTCTGGATATAAGGCACTTACCAGATATTTGATTTTCAAGTATTTTCTCCCATTGAGTGCACTGTCTTTTTACTTTCATGATAAGGTCTTTTGATGCATAAAAGTTTTAAATTTTGATGAGGTCCCATTTAACTATTTTTCCTTTTGTTGCTTGTGCTTTGGGTGTAAAGTCTAAGAAACCATTGCCTAACACAAGGTCCTGAAGACGCTTCCCAATGTTTTCTTCTAGGACTCTTGGCTTTCTTGGTAGCAAAATGGTGGACTGGTAAAGTTGAATGGGCCATGTATTGCCTATGGTCATTTTGTCTACCATTTAACATCTTCAGGATAACTTCTGAAACAAGTCTGGTCAAGGTTGCAAAGTTGCTGCAAAAGGCAGGGTAGGCCAAGTAGAAGCACCTTAATCCCAAGGCCATGAATGAAGATAATCTTTGTGAACGTCCACCACAACAGCCCAGGCTACTAGGGAAAGGGTTGTATAATGGCGGTAATGGCTGCACTGTTTTTAAATTGAGTTCTGCAGAGCCACAGGGCTCCATAGAGTAACTTGAAACCCCCAAACATGAGAAGGGTAAACTGTCTATCAGAGATGGGGTCTATATTCCCCTCCTCTTGAATCTCGGTGGGTCTTTTGACTACCTCAACTAATAGAATATGTCAGAAGGGATATTTGAATTCCAAGGCTAGATCATAAGAACATCATGCACTTCTACCTTGTCCTCTTGTAACACTATCTCTTGTAAACCTAAGACAGAAACCCAAGCAGTCTGTGGAGGAGGCCATATGGAAAGGAACTGAGGCCTCGGGTCCACAGACTTGACTGAGTTCCCATCTGACAGCTAGCATCAACTTGCCTCACACATGTGTGAACCTTCCTGAAAATATATCATCCTGCTCCCAAACTGCCTAAGCTGTTCCTGCATATAGCAGAGATATATATACCTGCCAAGCCTTGCCTGAATTTCAGATTCATGAGCAAAATAAATGATGTTGTTTTAAGCCACTATGTTTTGGGATGATTTGTTACACAGCAATAGGTAACTGACACAATATCTAGCTGAGATAAATCCTAAAGGCAGCAGCAACAAATGAACTGTCAGAATTAGAGTAAGACTTTTTACTCACAAACATCAATGTGTTTGATTATGAAAGAGTAGCTCCTCTGTTCACAAAAGCCTTCAGGACTCTGAAAATCCATTTGAAAAGGAAGGAAATGAGATGTAGAAATGGTGGCCCAGGAGAGAGCCTTTCAGAAGAAGTCTGCAAAAATTGACAATTGTAGCTTATCTTTTGAACTGATTTTCTAGGCAGGATTGGTGACTAACAGTGACATTATCTGAAGAAGCTGGTTTGATTTCCCACTGAGGTACTCTGAAAAAAATAAAAATAAACATACAAACATTTTCAGCTCAGATCTGAAATTCTCCACATCAACTATTATCCCTAGCAACTGAGATCCCTTTTTACAAAGTTCTTAGTTACAGAAGCTAATTGCAGTAGCTTCTCCATTCCTTTCTTTCATCATTAACCCTTTATGCAACACAGCATGCTGATTATATTGATAAGCAAACAGTGGTTGGATAGACCAGAGAGTTCAGGGAGGCTGAGAGAGAAGAGTGAATATTTAAGACCTTCCCAGCATCAAATTTTAACCACTTTGAAGTTCATTGATAATTCTTTTCCCAGGCATAAAGCTGAGAACTTCCCCTGCCAATTCCTACCATTTAAATCACAATTTTATCTCTTATTTTTATTGAGGTTATTAGCCAGGTAAAATGACCAAATTCTCCTTTAATAATTATCTACAGAAAAGGCTTTTTCCATATACATAAATTCTGCACTAGATTGGAATTTTTTGTAAATGTTTCACTTGAAGTATAACGTACATGCAGAAAAGTGCACACATCATAAGTGACAGATGAATGAAATTTCACAGAACACATCCATAGGACTACAAATGAGTAGAATTTCAAGTATCCTAGAAAACTCCCTTGACTCCCTCCCAGTTATCACACACCTCTCTACCCCACTTGCCTACCACAAGGGTGACCAACTCCATCAAAAGTTAAATTTGATGACAAATCCTATTCCCTTCATGTATGTTATATTTTGCTTGGAGTCACACTGATCCCTCAGTTTACCTTCTGTCTCTTCCTGATTCTTCTTCCTAATTTCCACACCATGGGATGCCACCTCTAGATTTCTCCCAGAATTCAATGGGCCATGATCTGGTGAGCAAAGAAAGAATTGTGAACTGTTGGGGCTAAAAGAGACCTTAGAGATAGATCATCTAGTTTGAATCCAATTTCTTTCCATTTATAGAAGAGAAAACTGAGGCCCAGGGAGATTAAGTGGGTTGCTTTAGGTCACATCACTAGTTAAAGGCAGTTCAGAGCTATAATTATTTCTGCTGCACAGAAATGTGTCCACACCACCCTTTGAACACATATAACTAAGGAGGAGGAGACAAATCAAACTTATGTTCAGCTGGGACATTGTCCCAATGAAAAGAAGGCAGACCAACCTTACATTCTTAATAGGGTCAAACCCTTTTCCTTTAGGAGTCTTTTTAAAACATATTGCCATATCAGAACAGTTTTTGAACATACTTAGACATAAGTATTACTTTTCTTATTAATCCATTAATTGATATGTACTCACATTCATTTAACAAATACATATTAAATATCCATTATGTGCAAGGTACTGTTCTGGAGATATAATAACAAATAAAACAGTAAAAAAGCCTCATCCTCATGCAGCTTGCATTCTAATGGGGATGAGAGTCAAGACATTAGACAGGTAAAAAAATACATTGTGTGTTAGATGGAAATTGATTTTATGGGAAACAAAAAAACAGGAAGGAGGGCTAGTGAATGCTGAGAGGTGAAGTGAGATGTAAATATATATACACGTACACACACACATACACACACATAATTTACTTAAGCAGTCTTCTATTGATAGAAAATAGTTATTTGAATTTGGGTGGCATAAGTATTTCAATTATTTGTACCTTACAAATGCTGCAGTTGTAATTCAATGACCATTTTTTACATCTTTTTTTTACATTTTTAATGCAATTTCATTAAAATATATTCACATACCATGCAGTCATCCAAAGTGTACAACAATTGTTCACAGTATCATCATATAGTTGTGCATTCATCACCACAATCAATTTTTGAACGTCATTACTCCAAAACTTAAAAATAAAAGTAAAAAAAAAGAACACCCAAAACCTCCCATATCCCTCCCCACTCACATTATTCATTTACTTTTTGTCCCCATTTTTCTACTCATTTGTCCATGCACTGGATAAAGGAAGTGTGAGCCATAAGGTTTTCACAATCACATGGTCATACTATATAAGCTATATCCTTATACAATCATCTTCAAGAATCAAGGATACTGATTTGCAGTTCAAGAGTTTCAGATATTTCCTTCTAGCCATTCTAATAAAGTAAAAACTAAAAAGGAATATCTATATAATGCATAAGAGTTACCTCCAGAATGACCTCTTGATTCCATTTGAAATCTCTCAGCCACTGAAACTTTTTTTTGTTTCATTTTTATTCCCACTTTTGGTCCAGAAGCCTTTCTCAATCCTACGATGCTGGGTCCAGGCTCATCCCTGGGAGTCACATCCCACATAGAGGGGAAGGCAGTGAGTTTACCTACCAAGTTGGCTTAGGGGAAGAGGCTACATCTGAGCAACAAAAGAGGTTCTCTGGGGGTGACTCTCAGGCACAATTATAAGTAGGCTTAGCTTCTCTGCAGTAACAGACTTAATAAGGGAAAACCTCAAGATCGAGGACTTGACCTACTAAACTGGTTGTCTTCAATGTTTTCAAGAATATCAAGAATTCTCCAGGTGGGGAAGTTTAGTATTTCTACATTTTCCCCCAGTTCCTCAAGGGGGCTTTGCAAATACTTTTTGTTCTCTGCACAAATTACTCTGGGATGTATTGGGGCTTCATGCTAACCTGTACAAACCAACCAGATCTCACTCCCTATTCAAGGTTCCATACAATTATGGTGTTTGATTAAACTGACCATACAAGTTAAATTATATAGTGTGCTGTAGAAAATACAGATTTTGCACGAAATAAACGTTTCTTCCTTTGGTCTCGCACAGAAGCCGAAGTTTTAAAACACAGTTAATATCCTCTACCCTTTAGTCTGATCTACCCCAGTCTCAACCAAGTCCATTTTGTTCATATCTCCAAAGTCCGATCCCTTTTCAGCCCCTTTAACAGTTGCTGCATGGGGCAAGGCCAACATTCACAGCTGCCGAACTCTGGCTCCCAGTCCCATGCACCACAAAGATCCCTGAAGCTCCAGGGACTGACCAGGTCACACACAAACAGCTCTTCATCTCAGAATTTAGAAATAACTGTTACAACTCATGAATAGATGTGACTGCTGTAAGAGCTAACAGTCTAGGAACTTTTACAATAAGCCTTCCCCTGATAACTCATGCTCCCAGATTCAATTCTCAGAGTTTGCACATTATTGTTAGTCCATATTACTGAGGCATTATGTTTGTTTTTTCATTTCTGGCTTATTTCACTCACCCTACTGTCCTCAAGGTCCATTTGTCTAGTTGCATGCCTTACAACTTCATTCCTTCTTGCCGCTGTTCAATATTCCTACATGTACACACCACAGTTCACCATTGCGTTTATTAGTTGACGTGCCTTTAGGCCACCTCCATCCATTGCAAATCATGAATACTACCACCAAAAACACTAGGGTGCAAATGTCCACTCATGTCCCTGCTCTCAGTTCCTCAAGTATACAACCAATAACAGGGTTATAGGACCATATGGCAACCCCATACTTAGCTTCCTGTGGAACCACCAAACTGCCCTCCAGATGGGCTGCACCATTCTACTTCCCCACCAACAGTGAAAAGGTGGATCCCTCTCTCCACATTTCCTCCAGGACTTGTATCCCTCTGTTCATTTTTTATGCAGTTTTATTCATACACCATACAATCCATCTTAAGCAATCAGTGATTCCCAGTGTAATCACATAGTTATGCGTTTACCACCAGAATCTATATAAGGACATTTCCATTTCTTCTACAATGAAAGAGGAAGAGGAGAAGAAAATGAAGAAGAAAAAAGGATAGAAGAAAAAAAAAATAAAATACAATGAAAAGTCATACAACAAAAACAACATCAAGAATCCCATACCACTCCCTTGTATTCCCCTCTTAAAGACATTTGGCTTTGGTATATTGCCTTTGTTACAATTAATGGAAATATATTACAATATTAGTGCTAACTATAGACTCTAGTTTGCATTGATTGTATTTTTCCCCTATACCATCCAGTTATTAACACCTACAATGATGACATTCATTGGTTCTCCCTCATGTAAAAACATTCTTATATTAGTACACTTAATTGCTGTTATTGACCACTCTAGGTTTCACTAAGTTACACAGGCTCAGTCTATCTTT
Source organism: Choloepus didactylus (assembly GCF_015220235.1). Lineage (NCBI taxonomy): Eukaryota > Metazoa > Chordata > Mammalia > Pilosa > Megalonychidae > Choloepus > Choloepus didactylus. The sequence goes on from NC_051307.1 coordinate 163,571,993, forward strand.
TTTCTTTCTGGTATCATACATGCCCCTAGTGTTCCTCTTTCACCTGTACTCACACTCATCTTTGTTCAGAGTACTTACAATATTGTGCTTCCATCACAAAGTATTGTTCTATCTGTTTCTGAATCTATGCAATCAATCCTACTGAACATTCTGTACTCCTTCAGCATCATCTTTCTATCTCCTGATAACCTGTGTTCTCAACTTTAACTTTCAAGTTTTGCTCATTAATGTTGGTTCTTATTAGTGAGATCATACAGTATTTGTCCTTTTTTTCTGGCTAATGTGAAGCTACATAATATTTACTGTCTACCATTTTGTCTTTTGGATTTTATATGTCATGTTTTACTTTTATTTTTTTCTCTCTCTCTTTTTACCCTTAATGATAGTCTTCATTTCTACATTCTTCTCTGAACCTCTCTCTCCAGTCTTATCCTATCTGTCTGTTGTGATCCCTTTAGTATTTCTTGTAGAAAAGGTATCTTGTTCACAAACTCTCTCAGTGTCTGTTTGAAAATATTTTAAACTCTCCCTCACTTTTGAAGGACAGTTTTGCCGGATATAGAATTCTTGGTTGGCAGTTTTTCTCTTTCAGTATCTTAAATATATCATACAACTGCCTTCTCGGCTCCATGGTTTCTGCTGAGAAATCCATACAAAATCTTTTTGCGCTTCCCTTGTATGTGATGGATCACTTTTCTTTTGCTGCTTTCAGAATTCTCTCTTTGTCTTTGACATTTGACAATCTGACAAGTGTTTCGGAGTAGGTCTATTTGGATCTATTCTGTTTCGGGTACACCATGCTACTTGGATCTGTAATTTTGTCTTTCATAAGAGATGGTGTGCCAGTTTGTATATATTATGTCCCCCAGAAAAAGTCATGTTCTTTGATACAATCTTGTAGGGGCAGATTCATTAATCTTTTTGATTAGGGTGTGACATCTTGATTGGATATTTCCATGGAGATATTACCCGCCCAACTGTGTGTAATACCTTTGATTAGATTATTTCCATGGAGGTGTGGCTCTGCCCATTCAGGGTGAGTCTTGATTGATTTACTGGAGTACTTTAAAAAGAGCCACGCAGGCCCAGACAGAGCTGCAGCCAAGACAGACATTTTGAAGACGGCCATTGAAAGTAGGCTTTTGCTACTTCAGAATTTGCCTGGGAGAAACTAAGAGAATACCTCCAGAAGCCTAGAGAGAAACATCCTGGGAGAAAGACATTTTGGAACACAACCTGGGAGCAAAGGAAGGTGATGCCAGCCTTGTGCCTTCACAGACAACAGAGGTGTTCCAGATGCCATCAGGGTTCATCTGTGAAGGTACTCTATTGCTGATGCCTTAGCTTGGACATTTTTATAGCCTTAAGACTGTAACTTTGTAACCACATAAACCCTCTTTATAAAAGCCTCCATTTGTGGTATTTTGCATGACAGCAGCATTAGCAAACCAGAACAGAAGGTAAATTTCAGTGATTATTTTGTCCATTATTGTTTCTTCCGCTTTTCTATTCTCTTCTTCTGGGACACCCATGACACATATATTCATGTGCTTCATGTTGTTGTTCAATTTCATGAGATACTGCTCATATTTTTCTCTTCTTTTCCCTATCTGTTCTTTTGTGTATAGGTTTTAGATGTTCTGTCCTCCAGGTAATGAATCCTTTCTTCTGCCTTTTCAAATCTGCTATTGTATGTCTCCATTGTGTTTTTCATCTCTTGTATTATGCCTTTCATTTTCATAAGTTCTACCATTTGTTTTTTCAAGCCTACAGATTCTTCTTTATGATCACCCAGTATCTTCTTTATATCCTTCATCTGTTTTTGCCACATTTTCCTTCAGCTTGTTGATTTGATTTAGATTTGTTTGAACATCTTTAATTAGTTATTTCACCTCCTGTATCTCACTTGAAGTGTTAGTTTGTTCCTTTGACTGGGCCATATCTTCATTTTTCCTAGTGTTACTCATAATTTTTCATTGTCTAGGAATCTGGTTTCTTTGATTACCCCAATCAGATTTTCCCAGACCAGATGGGCCCAGGTCTCAGGAGGAGTCTGTATTCAGTATCAGGTTTTCCTGAGGGTGAGACCTAGCAGATTGTGGGACTTTCCGGTGAGGCCTCTAGACTCTGTGCTTTTCCTGTTTTGCCCAGCAGGTGACACATATCAGCCTGTAGCTCCCCACTGATGTAAAGAGGTGCCATGCCTTTAATTCTCAGTGGACTCTGTCCTGGCCAGGGGCCAAGGGTGCCAGACCAAGCTTAAGTTGTTTCTGGTCCCATCGCCCCCCACCCTGGGGTCTGAATTCTCTGAGGGAGGGCCATTTGAGCTGTTCCCCATCCCTTCCCATCTTTTCTTAGGGAAGATATGCCCTTTAAAGAATTATGTCTTTCACTTGACTTTTTCCTTTGTCTCTCTAACTCTTAACTCCACCCTTGCCTGGGTCAACTCTGACAATTGAAAATGCCTGAGGCTTTCTCTAATGAGCTACTTAGACTGAGAGAATAAAAAGTAAAAAGAAAGAAATCCCCTTTTCAGAGCCAGTCCCCAGTCCCCCAGTTTCGCCAGTCAACCGGAATTGGTACCTGGTTCTATGTGCCCCTATTCTTGGGACATAGCCATTTTCCAGTATTCTGAGCTTAGCCATCTCCCAAAGCCTCTGTTTATCTATCTATCTATCTATCTATCTATCTATCTATCTATCTATCTATTTCTGTCAGTCCCTCATCCTCTCTGCCAGGAGAGACCTCAGGGTTCCTTAACTGCTTGCTCCAAGTTTATCTGTGCTTGTAGCTTGAATTCAGTAGTACAAATTTGATAATTAAAACCACATTTGGAGCTTGGTTGAGTTACTTTCCCTTGCAGGTAGTAGACTGCTTCTTTTTCCCATAGGGAAGTGTTCCTATTCAGCCTGCTGTGCCAGTGGGGGAAAGGGTGCCAGCTCCACAGTTTTGGGAGCTTTATTTACAGTTCTATGCTGTGATCTCAGCTGTTCCACCCATTCCAGACTGGTGTATGATGCATGTCAGTTAACAGATATCCCCTAACAGTTGTTCCAGGCTATTTACTAGTTGTTCCTGGCTATTTACTAGTTGCTCTAAATGACTACATCTCACAGCTCCCTATGCCACCATATTGACCCTCCTACTACATCATTTTTTAAAATTCAGTTTTATTGAGATATATTCACATACCATACAATCAAACATGGTCTACAATCAACTGTTCACAACACCGTCATATGGTTGTGCATTCATTGCACCAATCTATTTTTTGGACATTGTCTTTACACCAGAAAGAATAAAAATAAGAATAAAAAATAAAAGTAAAAAAGAACACCCAAATCATCCCCCTCCCATCCCACCCTATTTTTCATTTAGTTTTTGTCCCCATTTTTCTACTTATCCATCTATACACTGGATAAAGGGAGTGTGATCCACAAGGTTTTCACAATCATACTGTCACCCCTTGTAATCTACATTGTTATACAATCATCTTCAAGAGTCAAGGCTACTATATTGCATTTTGATAGTTTCAGGTATTTACTTCTAGCTATTCTAATATATTAAAACCTAAAAAGGGAATATCTATGTAGTACATAAGAATGCCGACCAGAGTGACCTCTCGACTCCATTTGAAATCTTTCAGCCAGTGAAACTTTATTTGGTTTCATTTCACATACCCCTTTTGGTCAAGAAGATGTTTTCAATCCTATGATGCCTTGCCAAATTCATCCCTGGGAGTCATATCCTGCGTTACCAGGGAGATTTACACTCCTGGGAGTCAGGTCCCATGTAGTGGGGAGGGCAGTGAGTTCACCTGCCGAGTTGGCTTAGCTAGAGAGAGAAGACCACATCTGAGCAACAAAGAGGTACTCAGGGGGAGACTCTTAAGCACAATTATAGGCAGGTTTAGCCTTTCCTTTGCAGTAACAAGCTTCATAAGGGCAAGCCCCAAGTTAGAGGGCTCAGCATACCAAATTGTCAGTCCTCAATGTTTGTGAGAACATCAGCAACAATCCAGGTGAGGAAGTCCAACACTTTCACATTTTCCCCCAGCTCCTCAGGGGGCCCTGCATATATATTTTTATTCTCTGCCCAAATTACTTTGGGATGTGTCACTATTTCACACTAACCTATACAAGCCTACCAGATCTCACTTCCTATTCAAGATTCCATCCTACATCATTTTTATAAGTCACTTTCTGATGATTTCTTTAGAATAGATTCATTAAAATAGAATTGCTAGGCCAAAAGGTGATCACAGATTCAAAGTTAAGTATAGTGTCAAATTACCAAAACAGGCACAAGAGGCTGAACAATGAGTGAGAGTGTTCCCCCATAGACTCACCAACACTCAACATTATTAATCATCTTAGTCTTTACCAATCTAATGGGCAAAAATATCAAATTTCAACTTGCTTTTCTTTAATTTTGAATGAGGATGAACACCTTTCATTTGTTAATTGTGTTACTGAGAAGCATGTATGATGGTCTAAGAGCCTATGTACAACCAAAACCTATGGGATGCAGCAAAAGCAGTGCTAAGGGGGAAATTTATAGCACTAAACGCATATATTAAAAAGGAAGAAAGAGCCAAAATCAAAGAACTAATGGATCAACTGAAGAAGCTAGAAAATGAACAGCAAACCAATCCTAAACCAAGTAGAAGAAAAGAAATAACAAGGATTAAAGCAGAAATAAATGACATAGAGAACAAAAAAACAATAGAGAGGATAAATATCACCAAAAGTTGGTTCTTTGAGAAGATCAACAAGATTGACAAGCCCCTAGCTAGACTGACAAAATCAAAAAGAGAGAAGACCCATATAAACAAAATAATGAATGAAAAAGGTGACATAACTGCAGATCCTGAAGAAATTAAAAAAATTATAAGAGGATACTATGAACAACTGTATGGCAACAAACTGGATAATGTAGAGGAAATGGACAATTTCCTGGAAACATATGAACAACCTAGACTGACCAGAGAAGAAATAGAAGACCTCAACCAACCCATCACAAGCAAAGAGATCCAATCAGTCATCAAAAATCTTCCCACAAATAAATGCCCAGGGCCAGATGGCTTCACAGGGGAATTCTACCAAACTTTCCAGAAAGAACTGACACCAATCTTACTCAAATTCTTTCAAAACATTGAAGAAAATGGAACACTACCTAACTCATTTTATGAAGCTAACATCAATCTAATACCCAAACCAGGCAAAGATGTTACAAAAAAGGAAAACTACCGGCCAATCTCCCTAATGAATATAGACGCAAAAATCCTCAACAAAATACTTGCAAATCGAATCCAAAGACACATTAAAAAAATCATACACCATGACCAAGTGGGGTTTATTCCAGGCATGCATGGATGGTTCAACATAAGAAAATCAATCAATGTATTACAACACATTAAGAAGTCAAAAGGGAAAAATCAATTGATCATCTCAATAGATGCTGAAAAAGCATTTGACAAAATCCAACATCCGTTTTTGATAAAAACACTTCAAAAGGTAGGAATTGAAGGAAACTTCCTCAACATGATAAAGAGCATATATGAAAAACCCACAGCCAGCATAGTACTCAATCGAGAGAGACTGAAAGCCTTCCCTCTAAGATCAGGAACAAGACAAGGATGCCCGCTATCACCACTGTTATTCAACATTGTGCTGGAAGTGCTAGCCAGGGCAATCCGGCAAGACAAAGAAATAAAATGCATCCAAATTGGAAAAGAAGAAGTAAAACTGTCATTGTTTGCAGATGATATGATCTTATATCTAGAAAACCCTGAGAAATCGACGATACAGCTACTAGAGCTAATAAACAAATTTAGCAAAGTAGCGGGATACAAGGTTAATGCACATAAGTCAGTAATGTTTCTATATGCTAGAAATGAACAAACTGAAGAGACACTCAAGAAAAAGATACCATTTTCAATAGCAATTAAAAAAATCAAGTACCTAGGAATAAACTTAACCAAAGATGTAAAAGACCTATACAAAGAAAACTACATAACTCTACTAAAAGAAATAGAAGGGGACCTTAAAAGATGGAAAAATATTCCATGTTCATGGATAGGAAGACTAAATGTTATTAAGATGTCAATTCTACCCAAACTCATCTACAGATTCAATGCAATCCCAATCAAAATTCCAACAACCTACTTTGCAGACTTGGAAAAGCTAGTTATCAAATTTATTTGGAAAGGGAAGATGCCTCGAATTGCTAAAGACACTCTAAAAAAGAAAAACGAAGTGGGAGGACTTACACTCCCTGACTTTGAAGCTTATTATAAAGCCACAGTTGCCAAAACAGCATGGTACTGGCACAAAGATAGACATATAGATCAATGGAATCGAATTGAGAATTCAGAGATAGACCCTCAGATCTATGGCCGACTGATCTTTGATAAGGCCCCCAAAGTCACTGAACTGAGTCATAATGGTCTTTTCAACAAATGTGGCTGGGAGAGTTGGATATCCATATCCAAAAGAATGAAAGAGGACCCCTACCTCACCCCCTACACAAAAATTAACTCAAAATGGACCAAAGATCTCAATATAAAAGAAAGTACCATAAAACTCCTAGAAGATAATGTAGGAAAACATCTTCAAGACCTTGTATTAGGCAGCCACTTCCTAGACTTTACACCCAAAGCACAAGCAACAAAAGAAAAAATAGATAAATGGGAACTCCTCAAGCTTAGAAGTTTCTGCACCTCAAAGGAATTTCTCAAAAAGGTAAAGAGGCAGCCAACTCAATGGGAAAAAATTTTTGGAAACCATGTATCTGACAAAAGACTGATATCTTGCATATATAAAGAAATCCTACAACTCAATGACAATAGTACAGCCGGCCCAATTATAAAATGGGCAAAAGATATGAAATGACAGTTCTCTGAAGAGGAAATACAAATGGCCAAGAAACACATGAAAAAATTTTCAGCTTCACTAGCTATTAGAGACATGCAAATTAAGACCACAATGAGATACCATCTAACACCGGTTAGAATGGCTGCCATTAAACAAACAGGAAACTACAAATGCTGGAGGGGATGTGGAGAAATTGGAACTCTTATTCATTGTTGGTGGGACTGTATAATGGTTCAGCCACTCTGGAAGTCAGTCTGGCAGTTCCTTAGAAAACTAGATATAGAGTTACCATTCGACCCAGCGATTGCACTTCTCGGTATATACCCGGAAGATCGGAAAGCAGTGACACGAACAGATATCTGCACGCCAATGTTCATAGCAGCATTATTCACAATTGCCAAAAGCTGGAAACAACCCAAATGTCCTTCAACAGATGAGTGGATAAATAAAATGTGGTATATACACACGATGAAATACTACGCGGCAGTAAGAAGGAACGATCTCGTGAAACATATGACAACATGGATGAACCTTGAAGACATAATGCTAAGCGAAATAAGCCAGGCACAAAAAGAGAAATATTATATGCTATCACTAATGTGAACTTTGAAAAATATAAAACAAATGGCTTATAATGTAGAATGTAGGGGAACTAGCAATAGAGAGCAATTAAGGAAGGGGGAAGAATAATCCAAGAAGAACAGATAAGCTATTTAACGTTCTGGGGATGCCCAGGAATGACTATGGTCTGTTAATTTCTGATGGATATAGTAGGAACAAGTTCACAGAAATGTTGCTATATTAGGTAACTTTCTTGGGGTAAAGTAGGAACATGTTGGAAGTTAAGCAGTTATCTTAGGTTAGTTGTCTTTTTCTTACTCCCTTGTTATGGTCTCTTTAAAATGTTCTTTTATTGTATGTTTGTTCTCTTTTTAACTTTTTTTTCATACAGTTGATTTAAAAAAGAAGGGAAAGTTAAAAAAAAAAAAAAAAAAAAAAAACAAGGAAAAGAAAAAGATGCAGTGCCCCCTTGAGGAGCCTGTGGAGAATGCAGGGGTATTCGCCTACCCCACCTCCATGGTTGCTAACATGACCACAGACATAGGGGACTGGTGGTTTGATGGGTTGAGCCCTCTACCACAGGTTTTACCCTTGGGAAGACGGTTGCTGCAAAGGAGAGGCTAGGCCTCCCTATGGTTGTGCCTAAGAGCCTCCTCCCGAATGCCTCTTTGTTGCTCGGATGTGGCCCTGTCTCTCTAGCGAAGCCAACTTGAAAGGTGAAATCACTGCCCTCCCCCCTACGTGGGATCAGACACCCAGGCTAGTGAATCTCCCTGGCAACGTGGAATATGACTCCCGGGGAGGAATGTAGACCAGGCATCGTGGCACGGAGAACATCTTCTTGACCAAAAGGGGGATGTGAAAGGAAATGAAATAAGCTTCAGTGGCAGAGAGAATCTGAAAGGAGCCGAGAGGTCACTCTGGTGGGCACTCTTACGCACACTTTAGACAACCCTTTTTAGGTTCTAAAGAATTGGGGTAGCTGATGGTGGATACCTGAAACTATCAAACTACAACTCAGAACCCATGAATCTCGAAGACAGTTGTATAAAAATGTAGCTTATGAGGGGTGACAAGGGGATTGGGAAAGCCATAAGGACCACACTCCACTTTGTCTAGTTTATGGATGGATGAGTAGAAAAATAGGGGAAGGAAACAAACAGACAAAGGTACCCAGTGTTCTTTTTTACTTCAATTGCTCTTTTTCACTCTAATTATTATTCTTGTTATTCTTGTGTGTGTGCTAATGAAGGTGTCAGGGATTGATTTGGGTGATGAATGTACAACTATGTAATGGTACTGTGAACAATCGAAAGTACGATTTGTTTTGTATGACTGCGTGGTATATGAATATATCTCAATAAAATGAAGATTAAAAAAAAAAAAAAAAAAAAAAAGACATAATGCTGAGCAAAATAAGCCAGGCACAAAAAGAGAGATATTGTATGTTACCACTAATGTGAATTCTGTGAAAAATGTACAATGTTTTATACTGTAGAATGTAGGGGACCTAGAGATACCAATTAGTGGAGGGGGAATGATAATCTAATAAGAACAGATAAACTATGGAGGGTAATCTCAATGTTATGGGAATGCTCAGGAATGATTATGGTTTGTAAACTTTCTTGGATATAGTAAGATCGTGTTGGAAGCAATAGAGTTATTTTAGGTTTTTTTTTTCTCTTTCCTTTGTTTTCTTAGGGGTTGTTAATTTTCTTGGGGTATGGTAGGAACATGTTGGAAGCAATATAGTTATTTTAGATTATTTGTTTTTCTTACTCCTCTGTTTGGACATGGTTTATTAATTTTCTTGGGGTATGGTAGGAACATATTGGAAGCAAAGTAGTTATTTTAGGTTATTTGTTTTCCTTAATCCATTGCTTTGTTTGAAATGTTGTGGGGTTTTTTTGGTTGTTGTTTGCCTGTTTGTTTTTAATTTTTTGATAAACAAAAGTAAAAAAATTGAAAAAAAATCAGTAGAAAAATGGGAGTAAAAACTAAATGACAAATAGGGTGGGATGGGGGGATGGTTTGGGTATTCTCTTTTCACTTTTATTTTTTATTCTTATTCTGATTCTTTCTGATGTAAGGAAAATGTTCAGAAATAGATTGTGGTGATGAACGCATAACTATATGATCATACTGTGAACAGTTGATTGTATACCATGGATGACTGTATGGTTTGTGAATATATTTCAATAAAACTGAATTAAAAAAAAAAAAAAAAAAAGAGCCTATGTACAGGGCCACTGAGATTCCCTCTAATACCAGTTACAGATCACTGGCTGGTTACACAAAGTAGTCCAGCAGACACTGTGGTCATGCAAACACACACCCTTCCTTCTCCCACACCATGGAATTCAGTGATTAAGCTAGGCTAATTTTATCTGGCCTGTCTGAACAGACTTATGAGTTGTCATGCAAAAATTAAACCATGGCTGCTTGCTCCCAAGGTCGAGGCAAACTTGCTCAAACCTAATTCTTGTCTTATGTTACCCTCTGTAGCATCTTGGGTCCTTCCAGGGCTCCTGGACACACAGATGAGGGGGAGGAGTAGGGTTTCTACAAGGCCAGCTCCCTGGCATGGCCCAGCCTCAGCTCACTATCTACCTGCTTGGAGACTCAGAGGACACCCTATACAGAGTGGGGTTCCCACTTTCTTTGGGTTCTTGGTCTCTCACTGGTGTACTGTCTTTAAAGCACTCAGCGCTATCTGAAGTCAACTTGTTCAAAAATTTGTTTTGTTTTTTAATGTTTGTTTTGGGCCCTCTTGAAATCATTGCCCTGCCCCCTAGAACAGTATCTGACATGACCAGCCCTGGTTCTTGGCTGATGTCATCCCCAGTGGCTTAATGAATATTTATTAAGTAATGTTGAACAGGACATTGTGCAGGGTACTCTAACCACTTTATCTCAATTGCTCTTTTTTCCACCAAATTTTTATTTGGAAAATTTTATACATTAAGAGACATTGGGAGATTAAATAATGAGCACTTGAAGATACTCTTATCAAGATTCAGCAGTTAATGGAACTTTGAATAGGAAGTGAGATACGGTAGGTTAGTATAGGCTGGAGTGAAATAGTGACACATCCTAGAGTAATTTGGGCAGATAATAAAAAATATATTTACAGCCTCCCCCTCCCCAGCCCCGAGGATCTGGGGGAAGGTGCGGATGTGTTGGACATCCTCACCTGGACTGGTGTTGATGTCACAAACATTGGGACTGGCGGATTGATATGCTGAGCCCTCGAGCATGGGACTTGCCCTTATGAAGCTCATTACCACAAAGGAGAGTCTAAACTTGTATGTAATGGTGCCTAAGAGTCTCCCCCTGAGTACCTCTTTGTTGCTCAGATGTGGCTCTCTCTCTCTCTAACTGAGCCATCTTGACAGGTGAACTTGCTGCCCTCCCCTCTACATGGGACCTGACTCCCAGGGGTGTAAATCTCCCTGGCAACGCAGAGTATGACTCCCGGGGATGAATGTGGACCCGGCATCGTGGGACTGAGAGTATCTTCTTGACCAAAAGGGGGATGCAAAATGAGACGAAATAGTTTCAGTGGCTGAGAGATTCCAAATGGAGTCGAGAGGTCACTCTGGTGGACATTCTTATGCACTATATAGATGGCACCTCTTGGGCTTTGATGTGTTGGAATAGCTAGAAGTAAATACCTGAAACTGCCAAACTCCAACCCAGCAGTCTGGACTCCTGAAGACGATTGTATGATAGTGTAGATTGTGGGGGGTGACAGTGTGATTGTGGAGACCTTGTGGATCGCACCCCCCTTTATCTAGTGTATGGATGAGTGGAGGAATGGGGATAAAAACTAAAGGACAAATGGGGTGGGATGGGGGGATGATTTGGGTGTTCTTTTTTCACTTTTATTTTTTATTCTTGTTGTGGTTCTTTCTGATGTAAGGAAAATGTTCAGAGATAGATTGTGGTGATGAATGCATAACTATGTTATCATACTGTGGACAGTGGATTGTATATCATGGATGATTGTATGGTGTGTGAATGTATTTCAATAAAACTGAATTTAATTAAAAAAAAAAAGATTCAGCAGTTAGCATTTCACCATATGTGCTTTGACTCTTTTTCCCTTTCTCTATTTCCATGAAAACATACTTTGTTGTTGTTGAATCATTTGAGAGTGAGCTGCAGACCTCATGAAACCTCACTTTTGAGTACTTCATCATGCCTCTCCAGGGAATACATATATTCTCCTATCAAAGAAATGAATAATACTTCCATAATAGCTGATATTATACAGCCCATACTTAAATTTCTCAATTGGTCCAAATGAAGATCCAATCAACATTCACACAAAGCATTCGGTTGTTATTACCATACCCTACTTTACAGGTGAGGAAACTGAGATTCAGAGAGGTTGAGGAAGTTGCCCTCCCTGAAGTGGGAAAGCCAAAATACCATCACACATCTCTGACACCCAAGCATGTCTTGCCCACCCCCACATTTTTTAAAATGTCATTGTGGTTTTACATATATAGATAACATAAAAGTTGACATTTTAGCCATTTTTAAGTGTACAATTCAATGGCGATAATTACATTTACATTGTTATGTTATCGTTACCACCATGTATTACCAAAACTTTTTCATCACCCAAAGCAAACTCTGCACATATTAACTAACAACTTCCCACTCTTCCCTTCCCAGAATCCCTGTTAACCTCTAATTTGCTCTATGTCTCTATGAATTTGCTTATTCTAAGATATTTCATATAAGAGGAATCAAACAATATCTGTCCTTTTGTGTCTGGCTTTTTCACTTAGTATAATGTTTTCAAAGTTCATCCATATTGTAGCATGTACCAGAACTGTATTACTTTTTTTCATTGTTTACTAGAAAAGCTGTGGGTTTACAGAAAAATCATGCATAAAATACAGAATGCCCAAATACTACCCTATTATTAAAAACTTTCATTAATGTGGTCTATTTGCTACAATTGATGAAAGAACATTTTTAAAATTCTACTATTAACAATATTCCATGGTTTTACTACAGGTTCATTGTTTGTATTGTACAGCCTTAAGGATATTTTATTTTTTTCTAGTAACATATACAACCTAAAATTTCCCTTTTTAACCACACTGAAATATATAATTCAGTGATGTTAATCATGTTCAAATTTTGTGCTACCACCACCACCATCCATTACCAAAATTTTCTGTTATCCCGAATACAAACTCTTTATAATTTAAGCATTCCTGATCCCCACCCCAGCCCTGGTAACTGATAGTCTCATTTCTAACCCTATGAATTTGTTTTTTCTAATTATTTCATATCATGAGATCATACAGATTTGTCCTCTTGTGTCTGGCTTATTTCACTCAACATGATGTCTTCAGGGTTGATCCACGTTGTGCACGTTATCAACCCTTCATTACTTTTTATAGCTGAATAATATTCCATTGTGTACATACCACATTTTGTTTATCCATTCATCTGTTGATGGATGCTTGAGTTGTTTCCACCTTTTGGAAATTGTGAATAGTGCTGCTATGAACATCAGTGTGCAAATATTTGTTTGATTCCCTGCTTTCAATTCTATCGGGTATATATTAGAAATGAGATTTCTGGGTCATATAGTGATTCTGTGGTTAACTTTCTGAGGAACTGCCAAAGCAGTCTTTAGCAGCTGCACCATTTTACATTCCCACCTTCAATGACTGAGCATTCCAATTTCTCTACAGTTTCTCCAACACTTGTAATTTTCTGGTATATAGTTGTGGTTTTGAGTTGCATTTCCCTAATGGCTAATGATGTTGAGCATCTTTTCATGTGCTTTTTGGCCATTTGTATACTTCTTTGGAGAAATGTCTAGTCAAGTCTTTTGCCCATTTTTTTAAAATTTTATTTTAAAATAAATTCAAACTTACAGGAACAGTTGCAAAAACAATACAAAACCCACACACAGAACTCCAGCATACCCCAACCCCCCTCCCCCGATACGCTGATCCACCAACTTTAACATCCAGTCACACCACCATTTCTTTCTTTCCCTCCCTCCCTCCCTATCTATCCTCTATCATCTATTGCTCTGTCTTCTGAACATATGAGAGCAAGCTACACACATCCTTGAACAAACAATATAATTCACATATACATTTCCAATGAACAAGAATATTCTTTTATGCAATCCCATTAAGCACAGCTAAGAATTTCAAGAAATTCAACATTGATACAAAGTTTACATTCTGTATTTCCTTTTTTTTTCTTATGTGCCAATTGTGTCCCTTTGAACCTCCTCTCCTCCATCCTCAGATCCCATCCAGGATCATCCTTGGAATTTAATTGACATTATCTAGTTAGACTTTTTTTTTTTTTTCCCAATTGTGGAAACATGTATACAGCCTTAATCTTCCCATTCCACCCCCTCCCTAGCATTCCATTAGTGGGATTAATCGCATTTAGAATGTTGCAATGCCATCACCTTCCCACCATCCATTACTAGAAATTTCTCTTCACCCCAAACAGCAACCCTATACTCATTTCTTAACTCCCCATTGCCCCTTCTCCCACTTCTCATAACCCATACTCTACTTTTCATTTCTATGGTCATATTCTCTGATACTTTCTTTGTGTTTACTGTGGGGCCTAAATTTAACATCTTAAATCTGTAACAATCTTGTTTTTCTTTGATACCAACTTAACTTCAATAGGACACATAAACTATGTTCCTATACTCCTCCATTCCCCCACATTTATGCAGTTTTTGTCAAAGGTTACATATTTTACATTGAGTGCAAAATCACTGATTTATCATTACAGTTTATGTATTTTAGATCCTGTAGGAAGTAAATAGTGGAGTCACAAATAAAAAATAGAGTAGTATTGGTATTTATATTTACCATGTGATCTTTACTGGGAATCTTTATTTCTTCATGTGATTTCAGTCAATTATTTAGTGTCCCTTCCTTTCAGCCCTCACAATTCTCTTTATCATTTCTTATAGGACTGATCTACTGGTAATGAAGTCCCTCAGCTTTTGATTATCCGGGAATGTTTTCATCTACCCCCTCATTTTTAACCTCCAGGTGTTTGTGAATTTTCTAAGTCTCTGATGGTTATGCTGCCCATTTTTAAATTGGGTTGTCTGGTTTTTTATTGTTGAGTTGTAGGCTTTCTTTATATATTCTGGACATAACCTTATCAAATATGTGTTTTCCAAATATTTGTATAGATTATAGCTTTTCTTTCATGATTAAGTCTTTTTTTGTATTTTCTTTTTTTAAATGCAATTTTATTGAGATATAGTCAACCAACATATAATTCATCCAATGTATACAATCAGTGGTTCACAGTATCATCATATAGTTGTGCATTAAATGCCACAATCAATTTTAGAACATTTTTATTACTCCAAAATAAAGAAAAAAATAAAAATAAAAATGAACACCCAAAACATCCCATACCCCTTATCTCTCCCCTATTATTTATATACTTTTGTCTTTATTACTCATCTGCCTATACACTGAATAAAGGGAACATAAGTCACAAGGTTTTTACAATCACACAGTCACATGATAAAAACTAATGATAAAGGCTTTTGATGAATAAAAGTTTTTAATTTTAACAAGGTCTCATTTAGCTAATTTTTCTTTTTTCACTTGTTCTTTGGGTATGAAGTCTAAGAAACCGTTCCCTACCACAAGGTCCTGAAGATGCTTCCCTATGTTTTCTTCTAGGAGTTTTATAATTCCGGATATTATATTTAGGTCTTTGATCCATTTTGAGTTGATTTTTGTATATGGTGTGATATAGGGTTCTACTTTCATTCTTTTGCATATGGATATCTGGTTTATCCAGCACCATTTGTTGAAGAGATTAATTCCCAATTGAGTGGACATGGCACCATTGTCAAAAATCTGTTGGCCAAGTATACCTGGATATTAAATGAACTCTAATCTTAGCATACCTGCTACTTGTAAGCTTCTTTTTGATTGAATATTTTTCAGAGCTTCAGCAGAAGGGGGCCACATTATTCCCCAAAGTTTGGACCCACTTGGGTTGGAAAACCTGGACTGTGGTAGACTTCCTAGTGATCACTGGGGTCTTCTGTGTAGCTTGGATATAATATTGTGACCTGCTTTTCAAATACGAGGTTTAAATTACTGTGTAGTTTTGTTTTGGATTTTAGCAAATATAATTTTTACCTGTCTGGAAAAGTAGGTTTGATATGGAGGAATTAATATACTGGATCACATAAAAGAAAATCCTACTGTGACTTTTGTTTCATGGATTGTGTCCTCAGATTTCAGAACTAAATATTAATGTTTACTTAAACTAAAGTGTGCCCTTGTTCAGAGATGAGACCTTATAATGAAAGGCACAAAGCCTATCAGAGCTTTCAATTGTGGTCATAGTGTCAGCTGGGTTCCATGCAGGGAGCCAACATTGTCTTGGGGTAGACTTTATACTTGATTTGTTTTTTTCACCAGGTACTAGAATTGTTAATATTTTAATAAGTCCTCAAAAGAAAAATACTTTTTAATGTCATAAGAGGTTACTGAGTCCTTGGGACTGGCTCTTTTAATTTTATTTGGCAAATTCAGATCATCTTAAATGAAAAAGTTAGCTAACAGTGTATAAAGAAACTTTAAGGTTGAAAATTCCTTGCCTCTTTTATTCATGTTTATAGAGAGACAAAGTTAGGGTTGATAATGATTAAAGTCAGTTTATAGCAGCATCAAAACATTTTTCTATGAAAAAAGAAAATGTGTAAAGAGAAACAGGCTTTTAGTTTTATTACTTGTAAAACTGAATTATTTTGCAAGAGGTGAATAAAGTACACTTTAAATGTGCTTTAAAGAAATGTTTCTTTGCACCAGACATTTTTAAAATAAAGAATTTTACTTTTTTTTTTTTTTTTTAACTCCATTGGCCACAAATGTGAGGGTTGATATCTGAACTCTCAATTCAATTCCATTGGTCTGTATGTCTGTCCTTGGGCCAGAACCATGCTGCTTTTATTGCTGTAACTTTGACATAAGTTTTAGGATCAGGGAGTGTGAGTCCTCCAACTTCATTCTTTTTCATGATGGCTTGGACTATTTGGGGCCCCTTGCCATTCCATATAAATTTGATGATTGGCTTTTCCATTTCTGCAAAGAAGGCTGTTGGAATTTTGATTGGGATTGCATTGAATCTGTAAATCAATTTGGGTGGAATTGACATCTTAACAACATTTAGTCTTCCAGTCCATGAGTATGGAATATCCTTCCATTTATTTAGGTCTTTGATTTATTTTAGCAATGTTTTGTAATTTTCTGTGTACATGACCTTTACATCCTTGGTTAGATTTATTCCTAAATATTTGATTTTTTTTTTAGTTGCTATAGTAAATGGAATTGTTTCTTGATTTCTTCTTCCAATTGTTCATTAGTAATGTATAGAAACACTACTGATTTATGCATGTTAATCTTGTACCCTGCCACTTGGTGGAATTCATTTATTAGCTCTAGGAGATTTGTTGTGGATTTTTCAGGATTTTCTGTATATAGGGGCATATCATTCTCAAGAAGTTTTACTTCTTTCTTTCAAATTTGATTGCCTTTTATTTCTTTTTCTTTCCTAATTTCTCTGACTAGAACTTGCAGTACAATATTGAATAACAGTGGTAACAGTGGGCATTCTTTTCTTGTTCCTGATCTTGGAGAGAAGGATTTCAGTATTTCAGCATTAAGTGTGATGTTGTCTGTGGGTTTTTCATATAATGTCCTTGTCATATTGAGGATATTTTCTTTTATTCCTAGTGTTCTAGGTGTTTTTATCAAGAAGGGGTGCTGGATTTTGTCAAATGCCTTTTCTGAATCAATTGAGATGATCATGTGTTTTTTTTCCCTCCATTCTGTTCATATGGTATATTACATTAATTGATTTTTTTTAATGTTGATACACTTGGAATCAATTTTTTAACATTGATACACCTGGGATCAATTCTACCTGATCATGGTATATAATTATTTTAATGCACTGTGGCATTCGGTTTGCTACTGTTTTGCTGAGGATTTTTGAGTCTATGTTCACATGAGATATTGGTCGGTAATTGTCTTTTCTTGTGGTATCTTTATCTAGCTTTGGTATGAGAGTAATGTTGTCCTCTGGAATGAGTTAGGGGATGTTCCCTCCTCTTTAATTTTTTTGAAGAGTTTGAGCAGGATTGGTGTTAATTTTTCTTGAAACTTTCATAAAACTCCCCTCTAAAGCCATCTGGTCAGGGTTTTTCTTCATTGGGAGGTTTCTGATTACTGATTCAATCTCTTAACTAATTATTGGTCTATTGAGATTTTCTGTTTCTTCTTGAGTCAATATAGGCAGTTTGTGTGTTTCTAAGAATTCATCCATTTCATCTAGGATATCCAATTCATTGGTGTACAGTTGTTCATAGTATCTTCTTATAGTGCCTTTTATTTCAGTGGGTTCAGTATTAATGGCCACCTTTTTATCTCTGTTTTTAGTCATCTGTATCCTCTCTCTCTTTTTTTTTCTTTGTCAGCCTAGATAATGTTTGGCAATTTTATTGATCTTTTCAAAAAATAAACTTTTGGTTTTGTTGATTCTATTTTTTTTTTTAATCCTCTATTTCACTTTTCTCCATTCTAATCTTCATTATTTCCTTCCTTCTGCTCAGTTTAGGTTTAGTTTGCTCCTCTTTTTCTAGATCCTCCAATTTTGAGGTGAGGTCTCTGATTTAAGATCTTTCTTCCTTTATAATATAAGCATTTAGAACTATAAATTTCCCACTGAACACTGACTTTGTTGCATCCTATAAATTTTGGTATGTTGTGTTTCCATCTTCATTCCTCTAAGATATTTCCTAAATTCTCTTGTGATTTCTTCTTTGACCCATTGGTTGCTTAAGCATATATTGTTTAATTTCTACATATACATGAATTTTACTCTCTTACTGATTTCTAGCTTCATTCCAGTGTGGTCAGATAAGATACTTTGTATGTTTTCAATGTTTTTAAATGTATTGATACTTGTTTTGTGACCTACAGCATAGTCTATCCTGGAGAACAATCCATGTGCACTAAAATGAATGTGTATTTTGCTGCTGTTGGGTGAAGTGTTTTACATATGTCTGTTAGGTCTAGTTGATTTAGAGTATCATTCATGTCTTCTATTTCTTTATTGACCTTCTGTCTAGTAGTTCTATCCATTATTGAAAGTGGTGTATTAAAGTCTTTTACTATTAATGTAGAGCCATCTTTTTTTCCCTTCAAATCTGTCAATATTTCTTTATATATTTTGGGGCTCTGCCATTAGGTGCATATGTATTTATAACTGTTATGTCTTCTTGATGGATCAATGCCTTTATCAGTATAAAATGACCTTCATGGTTGCTTGTAACAGTTTTTGTCTTAAATCTGATGTTAATATAGCTACCCCAACTCTCTCTCAATCTCTCTCTCTCTCTTTTTAACTTTTGCATGGTATATATATTTTCCATCCTTTCCCTTTCAACCTGCTCATGTCTTTGAATTTAAGGTGGGTGTCTAGTAAACAGTATATATTTGGGTCATGCATTTTTTTTAAATTTTTATTGGGATTGTTCAGATACCATACAATTATCCAAAGATCCAAAGTGTACAATTAGTTGCCCCTGGTACCCTCATACAGCTGTGCATCCATCACCCACACTTAATTTTTCTTCAATTTTTAGAAGCTTTTCATTACTCCAGACAAGAAATAATGTGAAAGAAGGAAAAAAAAGAAAAAAAAAGAAAGAAAAAGAAAAGGAAACTCGAATCCTTCCATATCCCTAACCAACCCCCCTCAATTGTTGACTCGTAGTGTTGATATAGTACATTTGTTACTGTTTATGAAAGAATGTTGAAATACTACAAACTGTAGTATCTAGTTTGCAATAGGTATATATTTCTTCCCTATATGCCCCTCTATTATTAACTTCTTGTTGTATTGTCATACATTTGTTCTGGTTCATGGAAGAGTTTTCTAATATTTGTACAGTTGATCACGGACATTGCCCACCATAGGATTCAGTTTTATACATTCCCATCTTTTGACCCCCAACTTTCCTTCTGGTGACCTATATGACTCTGAGCTTCCTGTTTCCACCTCATTCACGCGCCATTCGGCACTGTTAGTTATTCTCACATCTTGCTACTGACACCTCTGTTCATTTCCAAACATTTAAGTTCATCCTAGTTGAACATTCTGCTCATATTAAGCAACCACTCCCCATTCTTAAGCCTTGTCCTATATCTTGGTACCTTATATTTCATGTCTGTGCGTTTACATATTATAATTAGTTCCTATCAGTGAGACCCTGCAATATTTGTCCTTATGTGTCTGGCTTATTTCACTCAGTATATTGCCCTTGAGGTTTTGTGGGTCATGCATTTTTATCTATTTTTCCAATCTCTGCCTTTTGAGTGGAGCGTTTTATCCTTTACATTTAAAGTAACTGCTGAAAATGCAGATCTTACTTCTGTCATTTTGCTATTTAGTCTCTGCAAGTCTTACGTCTTTTTTTTTTTTTTGACATTCAATTCTTCCACTAATGCCTGCTTTCATATATATTTGAAGTTTTGTATTGTACCATTTCGAGTCCCTTCTCATTTCTTTCTTGATATATTTTTCATATATTTTCTTTGTGGTTATCATAGGGTTAAAATTTAACATCCTAAATATATTACAATCATTTTTAATTTGATACCAACTTAACTTCAATAGCATACACATAGTATTCCTTTACCCCTCCATTCCCTCCATCTTTTTTTTTGTACTGTTACAAATTATATTTTTGTACATTGTATGTCTGAAATCATAGATTCATCATTACTTTTATGCATTTGCATTTTAGCACTTGTAAGAATTAAGAAGTGGAGTTACATACTAAAATATACAGTGCAATATTACTGGCATTTATAATTACCCAAATGGTTACCTTTATTAGAGGTCTTTATTTCTTTAAGTCACTTTAAACCTGTCTAGCGTCCTTTCCTTTCAAGCTTAAGAACTCCTGTTAGCCTTGATTTTAGGACAGGTCTAATAATTATGAACTCCTTCAGCTTTTGATAATCTGGAAATGTCTTAATTTCTCCTTCATTTTTGAAAGAAAGTCTTGTCGGATATAAAGTCTTGCTTGGCTATTATTATCTCTCAGCACTTTAAATATTTCAACCCACTGACTCCTTGCCACAATGGAGGCACTTAATCTAATCGGGACTCCCTTGTACATAACATGTTGCTTTTCTCTTGCAGCTTTCAGAACTCTCTTTCCTCCTGTGCCAGTTTGGGTATGTTATGTCTCCCAAAAGGCCATGATCTTTTAATACAATCTTGTTGGGTGGAAACTTTTGATTGAGTGTTTCCATGGTAAAAGCCAATCCATTTCTGGTATTTTGCATAATGGCAACATTAGCAAACCAGAACACCTCCTTTGCATTTGACAATTTGACTACCAAGTGTTTGGGTGTATCTCTCTTCAAATTTACCCTGTTTTGTCCTTGATGGCTTCTTATATGCACATATTCATGTCTTTTGCCGAGTTTGGCAAGTTTTCTGTCATTATTTCTTGGAATATTCCTTCTGTTCCTTTTTCTCCTTCTTCTCCCTCTGGGACTTTCATAATGAATGTAATGTTAATGGTGTCCCATAGGTCTCTTAGACCATCATGTTCACTTACTCTAATTTGTTTTTCTTTCTGATACTTAGCCTGACTCACTTAGAACATCTTATCTTTGAGTTCATTGATTCCTTCTTCTTTCTTCTGCCAGTTTTCCCAATAGAAACCTTTCTGGGAATTTTTCTTTTGAGTTATTGTGGTCTTCAACTCCAGTAGTTCTGTTTGGTTCCTTTTTAAAATTTCTCTTCACTAAGATTTTCATATTGGTCATTCTTGTTTTCCTGACACTATTTAGTTCTTCCTCCATATTTTCCTTCATCTCCTTGAGCATATTGAAGAACTTTTTTTTTTTAAAGTCTTTGTCCGGTATGCCCACAGTTTGGTCTTCTTCATTGATGTTTTCTGGGATTTTACCTTCTTCCTTTGGATGGACAATCATGTTCTGTTTCTTTGTTTGTCTTGTAATCTTTTGCTGCATATTGTACATTTTAATATTTTAAAATGTCCACTCAGGTCTTTAGTTCCTGAGCTGTTTCTTGAGGTTGTAACCAGCTAGTGATATGGCAGAGCTTTTCTTGAGTTCCAGGAGCTAATAAAATCAAGCAAACCAATGCGAAAAAAAAAAAAAAAAGGGAAAAAAACTTTCAGTTTTTCGAATTGGCTTTGCATTGGCTGGTGCTCTCCTTGGTAGCTCTCCTATGAAGTTGAATGTAATGTGCAGGGTAGTCTCTATCTTTTCTGGCCCTATGGCTTGTCCTGAGCTTGTGCTTGCCTTAGGAGTCCCTCTGTTTATAGCAACATGAGTGCCTTCTCAGCTCTCCAGGAAATAGACCTTCTCCCTTTCCATCCCACTCCATTGCAATAGGTAAGCCTTTGCCCAGGGCTGTCAACTCAATTATTTCTTACACTGCTTTGGCTGTTATACTGCTTTTGCCTAGAGGGCAAATTCTCCTATTACTGTTTGAAACTGTGTTTTTTTAATTCAGCACTTGCCCAATAAATGAAGACCTTTACTGTTTTCCATGGTTTTGAGGAAAGTTCTTTAAGACTCCTCTGCCTATTTTGCCTGGTGCAGGTAGGAACAATGGCCACCTTCAGAGGTGGGCACCCCCAGTGATCTGAAGTAACTAATCAAAAGGAGGAATCAGCTATCATCCCACACATCCTTAGATCTTGGGGATCTAGGTCTTTATATCCCACCCTGGCACCAACAAGCTGTGCAAGGGGCCAGGGTTGAGTCCCTCACTGCTGCCTGCAGGGAGTCTGGGAGATGGGCAATGGTAACCACTGACTGGAGAGTGCATTTCACTACTATTCACTGTAATTAGCAGCTTCTTCCTCCTGCTCTTCCCTAGATGGTACACAGTATTCTACTAGACTCTGGAGTTTCAAAATTGGTTTATTCAGACAGTTCCTGCCTATTTAATAGTTGTTCTGGTGGAGGGGCTGGTTCCTAGAGCTTCTACTCTGCCATCTTCCCAGAATCCAAAAGCTTCATTGCTCTTTATGGCTGAATAATATTCCATTGTGTGTATATGCCACATATTGTTTATCAGTTCATCTGTTGATGGACATTTGAGCTTTTTCCACATTTTGTCTAATTGTGAATAATGCTGCTATGAACATTGGTGCACAAATATCTGTTTGGGTCCCTGCTTTCAATTCTTTTGCATTGGTAGTGATACCTTGGTACTCATCATTAATTGGTTCTGGGAGGCATGATGAGTATCAAAAACAATGAGTACCAAACAAATTTTTCCCATAAGGAATAATGTAAATAAATTTAATGCATTCCCAAACCAAAGACAATGAACATTTTTAAGGCAATATGTGAAAAATATGGTTGCATTTAGGTGTTCTTTCTCTTTTCTGCCTTTTTTCAACTTGCACCAGAGACTCTGACACATTCTTTGTCACTTCACTAAAAACTTATACAATGAGGACTGCTTCTGTCTTCTTTTCAGAATTCCTCAAAAATGTGAAATTGTTTGGTCATTCAATAAATTCACATTTCTACTTATCAGAGTTTTGTCTGGGTGGTACTTCTCCAAAAAGTTTTGAACTTCTGCTCATTTTACACACATCTCTTTTATCAAAGAACTGGGGACATCCTCTCTTATCTCCTCCTCACCTGAAGAAATCTCTTCAGTCACATCTTGCTGCTGCTTCTGCAATTCCTGCAGAATGCTGCTTTGTTACTGCTTTAACTCCTTTCACAACATCAGTCTTTTTTGTCAATTCTTTATTCTTAATGATGGTGGAACCATTGTTCTAGGCATACTGTATTCCCTAGCAAGATCAATAATGCAAATACTACTCTCATATTTGCCTATTATTTCTTTTTTCTGCTCAATGGTGGTGCAAAGTAATTTTCTTTTCTGTTCTGCACTATCACTGCTCATTTTCTTAGGACACATGATGAGAAAAAAAAAAACACAAAAATACACAAAATGACCACAGAACCTAAGATAAGACTGCAAGGGGGTATGCACAGGGCAAGAGCTGCATGACTAACGTGTGACCCTTTGTTTCAGCTGGAAAGTATAGCGAGACATGAGGCAGCTGACACTGACCAGTTCTAGCTTGCTCATGGAGTACCAAACAAACGACGAGTAGTGGGACAAAATTTTCACTTTAAAATGTGTCGAGTACCAGATTTGACAAGTTTCAAAGCAGTCGAGGACCAAGGTACCACTCTATACCTAAGAGTGGAATTGCCAGGTGATATGGTAATTCTGTGTTTAACTTTTTGAGGAAAACAACAAACTGTTTTCCACAGCAGCAGAACAATTTTTCATTCCCACAAGCAACGCATGAGGGTTCTGATTTCTCCACATCCTTGCCAACATTTGTTATTTTCCATTTTTAAGATAATAGCCATCCTAATGGGTATCTCATTTTTGTTTTAATTTGCTTTTCCCTAATGACTAATGACATTGAGTATATTTTCATGTACTTTTTGGCCATTTGTACATCTTCTTTGGAGAAATGTCTCTTCAAGGCCTTTGCCCATTTTTAAATTGGGTTATATGTCTGTTGAATTGTAGGAGATCTTTGTATCTTTTTATATTTTTTCTGGATATTGAATATTTATCAGATATATGATTTGCAACTATTTTTCTCATTCTCTAGGCTATCGTTTCACATTCTTCAAACTATCCTTTGATGCACAAAATTTTTAAATTATGATGAAGTCCAATTTATCTATTATTTCTTTTTTTCATGTGCTTTTGGTATCATATCTAAGAATCCTTTGTCAGATCCAATGTCATGACAATTTTCCCTGTTTTCTTTTAAGAGTTTTATGTTTTTAGCTCTTATATTTAGTTCATTGATCCATTTTGAATTAATTTTTTATATAGTAAGAGTTAGGGATCCAACTTTATTCTTTGGCATGTGGAAATCCAGATTTCCCAGAATCATTTGTTTAAGAGACTAGAGGTGTTTTCTTTCAAAACAGGTAAGCCAAAGTCTCAATGAGGTAACACATAAATCAAGTTCTGAAGGAGGTAAAGAAGTGAACCATGCAGATATCTTGGGGGCAGGCAGGGGGAACGTTCTACACTGAGCAAACAATAAGTGCAAAAGCTCTGTGGTGGAAATAGGCTCAATGTGATCAAGGAACTGAAAAGAGGTTAGTGTCACTAGATCAAGGGGAAGAGTAGTAGGAGGGGAGGTCAGAGAAGTAATGAAGATCCAGACTATGCCTAGCCTTGTATGCTAACATAAGATCTTATTCTTCTACTCTGAGGGAAATGTGGAGCCATTGAGAATTTGGGACAAAGAATGCCATAATATGACTGTTATTTTAATAGGATAACTTTGGTGACTCTAGAAAACAGTCTTTAGGGAGGCAAGGATCAAGAAACAGGGATTGTTGGTAGCAGGCTATCAACAGGTCATTTTGGGACCAGTGTGATGACAGTGGAGGTGGTGAGAAGTGGTTAGATTCTGAATACATTTTGAAAGTATGACTAAAAGGATTTGTTTACCATAAATAAGTGTGGATCCAAGCATTGTGATTTTAAAAACTAGCTGAAAATTCTTTGATACTCCTGCCAAGATCTACATCCCTTCCCCTTGAATCTGGGTGAGCTTATGACTACTTGCACCAATAAAGTTGGGGCATTGATGCTATTTGATCTCAATAGCTAGGCCATAAAACACCATTTAGTTTCTGCTTGGTCTTTGGAAATACTTCCCTTTTGGTTGTTCCTTCTTGGAACCTAGCTGTTCTAGTTTGCTAATGCTGCTGGAATGGAAGACATCAGAAAAGGATTGGCTTTTATAAAAGGGAGTTTATTTGGTTACACAGTTACAGTCTTAAGGCCATAAAGTGTCCAAGGTAATGCATCAACAATCAGGTACTTTCACTGGAGGATGACCAATGGTGTCTGGAAAACCTCTGTTAGCTGGGAAGGCACATGGCTGGCGTCTGCTCCGGAGTTCTGGTTTCAAAATGGCTTTCTCCCTGGACATTCCTCTCTAGGCTGCAGCTTCTCTCCAAAATGTCACTCTCAGTTGCTCTTGGGGCATTTGTCCTCTCTTAGCTTCTCCAGAGCAAAAGTCTGCTTTCAAAGGCCATCTCCAAAATGTCTCTGTAAACTGTAGTTCTTCTTTCAGCTCGTGTGCATTCTTCAAAGTGTCCCTCTTGGCTGTAGCAAGCTCACTCCTGTCTGAGCTTATGTAGTGCTCTAGTAAACTAATCAAGGCCCATGCTGAATGAGTGGGGCCACATTTCCATGGAAACTATCCAATCAGAGTTATCACCCACAGTTGGGTGGGGCGCATCTCCGTAGAAACAACCTAATCCAAACGGTCCAACTTAATCCCCACTAATATGTCTGCCCCCACAAGATCGCATCAAAGAACATGACTTTTTCTGGAGGACATAATATATATAAACTCGTACACCAGCTTTCATGCTATAAAAAGCCCAACCAACATGGAAAGACCAAGGGACAGGTACCCCAGTCGACAATCCCAGAAGAGTCCAGCCTTGGAATAATCCAAGACAAAGAACCAGATATGAGTGTGAAGAAATGTCCACATGATTCAGCCCTGAATCATTTAAGTTTTTCCAGCCAAGGCCTCAGACAGTATGGAGATGAGACAAGCATTTCCACTGTGCCCTGTCTGAATTCCTGGCACACAGAATCTATAAGAACAGCAAATGATTGTTGTTTAAATCACCAAGTTTGGGGTGTTTGTTACATAGCAATATATAATCAAAACACAGACTCTCTAAGTAGGCACTTGCAGTTCAGAATATCAAGAACCATCTCCCTAACTAGATTACACCTGATCATTTTGTTATGTAATACCTACTGGGCAGATTCCCAAGGTCTGGGGACAGAAACTGTGCCATCACCACTTAAGTATATGTATATTTGGGATAGGTAATGGCACTGAATTCAGTATCTCCCACTTAGCAATAATAAAATCTGCCTAATACTCAAAAAGCCGAATTGAACAGATGTACTCAGCAATCTGGTTCTTCCCTTTATTAACTTTAATTATGATCATTTTGCTTTCACTGGCTCTATTTTTATTAATATTCCCTCAAACAAGCCAAAAAAAGAAAAGAACAAATACTTTCATATATGCCTGCTTCCAAGACTAAATGAAACATGAGATAGGAATGACCTGTTCTCCACATATTCAGCACCTGTATCAGAAATTGGAAGGGACCAAAGATTCACACTGACTGAGGAGGAAGAAATTTCATATGTGGACTCAACATTGTCTACTGGACTATGTTCCAGGTAGGAATCATGATTCTTGACTCCTCTTCTATCATTGAGCCACGGAAGCAAGCCACTCGCCAGTGTCTCTGTTTCTATTTCCTCTTGTAAGGAAAAAAAAAATCTACCATAATGACAATCAGCATTGTGTTATGTTCCCAGGGCCTAAAAGAAGTCATCAGTTCTACTAGAAATGGAATAGACTGTTTCTGTTTTCTAGTTCTTTTGTGATTTGGTGGTTTTAGAAAACTGCATTTCTATTCATCCATCCATCTATCTACTCAAAGTCTTATCAAGAAACTAGTATGTGCCATGCTGTTTGCTAAAGTGAAGAAATAAAGAGATGAAGAAGACAGGACAAGATTCATTTTTCAAGGGTTTGTCCAGGTATTCCTTCTACAAAGCTTGGCAACAACAATGCTGAATGATCACACAGCTCATTTTCTTTTCCTCATGTGCTACACTGGAAGAATAACTTGCTAGCTTCCCTTACAGTTAGATTTGGGTCATGTGACTGAGTTCTGGCCAATGGAATGTAGGCAGATGTGATGTCTGTGTGAATAGCCTGGCCATCAACCCCCCAGGCAGTACTCTGCATATCCTCTTTTCTGTCTGCAGTGTCTTTAAAGGCCATGTGTTGAAGATGGTGAACTAATGTGATGGAAGGAGCCTGGGTCCCTGAATGAAGCAGAGCAACTCTGGCTGACCTCCTTGTACTATGACGGGAGCAAACAATTAACTTTTATCATGTGAATCCACTGTTAATTCAGACAGTCACTCCCCCTCTCCCCACAACTAATTTAAGTTTCTTAAATTGACACATGATTCAGTCAGGTTCCACTCAGGAGACGGAAAGCACATTCGTTTTTTTGAATAGAGAGAATTTAACATAAAGAATTGTTATTTAATATAAAGAATTACTGATTGTAATTGTTAACTGACAGAGTAAAAGGAGCATACTAAGGTATCAAGGAGGTAGCAACTGCAGGAGGCAGCTACCACCCCTTGGGACTGAGGGAACAAAGGGACCCCCATTATTTAGAAAGAGGCTCAAACTGGCTAGTACTGCTGTCTCTAGGATAACAATGAGGTTGGTTCTATGAGTGTTGGAGAAACTACAAACTGGATTCAGCTGTTGCTGTAGGAATTGCTGCTGCCTGAGGAAATAAGTGTGGCTGTGGTGATGCTGGCAGGAATAAGAATAAAAGCAGAAAACAGACAGGAGCAAGTTCCTTCCTCCTTCTCCAGTTTTTGATTCTCCCTCTAGTGTCGCCTGTTGATGGAACCTAACAAAGAGCAAGCTGGAGAAGCAAAAATGTGGTTTGCAGAGTCCCAGCCCCAGCAGCACAAAGTGGAGTATGGAAGGGTGGGTTTGGAGCTGAGAGGCAATAAACTTACTAACTGGCCCACCACACCAGGGAGTGATCTCTCTGCTCCACATCTCAGCAGTTTATCTGCTTGCTTTAATGGCACATATCACCTTCTACCCTAAATGGGATTCTTTGGATTTGTTTTAACTCCCTGATGCAAATGTAAACTCCTTTAAGAGCAAGATGAGTGGTTGATTCATCTCTGCATACTTTTGTTTATGGGGGCAGGATGATATTTAACCAGAGGTATCTGGAAACCCTGCTGTTATTTGATTTTGGCTACTTAACTGGTAAGAGGAGAGGTGAAGAGTAGAACACGGTCTGTCCCAGGCAGAACTGGCCTCTCCTGAATCTCTTCATGATCTCCACAGAATACTCTGGACCAGTTCTTAGATTCTAAGCAGTTAGAGGTGGCAGAGACCCTAGAGACCTGATGGCCCAGTTACTATTTATGCATCACTAATTATTCCCAAACATAAAACAACAACCATTTTATTATGCTCATGGATTCTGTGGCTTAGGAATTCAGAAAGGGCATAGTGAGTATGGCTTGTTTTTGCATAAGGAGGTCTGGAGTCTCTGTTAGGGAGGCCCTGCAACTGGAGATGACTTCATGGGTGGGTACTAGAATGATCAGGGCATATCTTCATTACATGTCTGTGACTGATGCTGACTGGTAGGACCTCAGCTGCGGCTATCAACTGGCACCTACTGTGGCCCTTCTACATGGCCTGGACTTCTTCACAGCGTGGCAACCTCACAATATCCCAAATTCTTACATAATAGCTCAGGGCTCTAAAAGCAAGTGTCCCATTAGATAGGGTAGAAACTGTCTTACTTTTTATGTCCTAGCCTCAGAAGTCATGCAGTGCCACTTCTGCCTCATTCTGTTGGTTACAATTGAGTCACAAGTTCACCCAATTTAAGAAGAGAGTACATAGATCCTATCTAAGTGGGATGAGTGTCACTATTATCAATTATAGAAAAGCATATGAGATGGGAGACATTGTTGAGAACATCTTTGGAAAATATAAACTGTCATAGCTTTTAAATCCATTCTCCACACTTTCCAGATGAGGAGACTGAGGCCCAGAGGACTTGGGAAGCAGCTTGTAAAGGTCCTTCAGTTAGTCCTCAGAAATCCGATCCTTTATGAAACTCAGAGGACAAGGAGAACATACAGATTTATTCTGTGTAAGGCTGAGAAGCATAGACTAAAGCTGTACTGAGGGAATCTTTCTGCCAAGTTTGGGTCAAGGCTCCAAAGGCATTTCAAAGAGAAAAAGAGACCAGGATTGTTTGAACACACTGGATTTATGTCACTGAAATACTGGCAATTCAGAAATAAATGCTGGCCAATGAGTGCCATTGGAGAGGATCCCACTGATTCCAGTGAGAGATCAGGTACTGGAACCAATTCTCCCTCCCCCATTTCTAAATAATGATTGAACAACTGCAAAGGCATTGCAGGGCCCCAATAGCACCAGCTTGGCTGTCACACACTCCACTGACAAACAGAGGGGACTAGTAGAAGAGATGAATAAATAGAGAGCTATTCTCTTACCCCTGGCTTTGAACTTTGAATGGTGACTTTCCCTTCCATCAAAACAGATGATACAGACAGAAATAATAGGGCCTGTGGGAATTTAACAAAGCTGCAAGGAGCTCTAGATGTTAGGGAAACTTATTTTACTGGCTCTATCAGTGTCCTTCCCTACAGAATGTAGAAGGATATAAAGTATTTTACATGAATCACTAATAACAACAGCAGAAAAAAACAAGAATTGTTACTATTTATTTAGGGGCCACTAAGGACCACACACTATGCCGAGTGATTTGTGCATACCATCTGTAGCAGATGCTATCAGTGTTCTGCTCAGATCTCCTACAATCCCTTTATTGTTTTCTTGCACACTGGCTTCTGGTATGCTTTCACTCCCTCAAGCTACATCTTTTTTCTTGGAAGGCTGTCCACTTTTCTGGCCACAGGGAGAGCTGGAAGTTCCTGAGAATTTAATCTACTTGGGGGCAGCATTTAAGTAATGAATTATAGATGTGAAAACATAAATCCTCTAGGGATATAAATATTTCAGCTCCCTTGTTCCTCCTCTGTATTGTTACCTACACTCTTCTCCAGACAACCCTTGTGGGATTGAGCTAAAGTTGCTGTCCATGAGATGGCTTGATGTCTCACCCTTGCTTGGCCTACTTCTCCTTCCTGTTCAAATTCCTTACCACTCTACTGTTTTTCCTGGTGACACATCCCAAAAAATAATTTTCACACAAATTCTGATTTCAGGGTTTGCTTCAGGGAGCCCAACCTAAGATACCACCCTGTCTAACCTTCACAACCACCTCCATGGGATCAGATAGGAAGGTTTGTCCCCATTTCACAAACACAGAAACTTTAGCTTTGAGTAGATCTGCTCCAAATCATGTGATAATTAGTTACTGTCTTGACTTTTACTTTGACTTTTCTCTATTGTATTTCCTCCAAGACACAACTTGTCTTAATTCCCTTTCCACCTCTTAATTGCTTTGGGTTTTCCTGAATATTTTTTTTCATCATGCCCAAAAGAAACCCCCTGCCCATTGGCAGTCAAGCCCCATTTTCCTGAATTTCTTGATTTATTAAATTGATGTTCCTGTTATTTCCTCTGGTGGGATTTACCAAGTCTGGGTTTTCACAAGAAGAGTGAATGGAACAGAGGAAGTATCTTCATGTTCCCATCTCATGACATAATGTAGTAAATTAGAGATAGCCCCAAATTCTTTGATACTCCTCCCATTGAAGTTTGGGTTCTATTCCTCCTCCCCTTGAATTTGAACTAACCATGACAGCTATGACCAATTGAGTATGGTGAATGTGATCTGGGACTAGCTTTAAAAAGGACTGATAGCTTCTGCCTTGATCTTTTGGTTCCCTGAGTTGCCATGTGGGAAATTCCTCTATCCTGATACTGCCATGCTATAAGGAAGCTAGAGGCCATGTGGATAAAGAGATATGCAGCCATCCACTGACTTTTAGTTATCCCAGCAGAGACTTCAAACATTGTAAAACAGAAATGAGTTATCTTTGCTATGCCTTGACTGAATTGCTAACCCACAGAATCCATGATCATAACAAATGGTTGTTTTTTATGCCACTAAATTTTAGGGTAGTTTGTTTTGCAGCAGTAAATAACTGGAACTCTCAAGCATATCAGATGGTGTAGAAAGCACCTGAATTAGATATAGTATCTAGTCTACCACCTCTTAACCAGGAATCCCCTCCACATTGCCATTCCCCCTGTTCCTCAACCTTTCTCCTCTCGGTTGGAAAGAGATGAACTCTCTTTTGAGCATCACTCAGTCACAGCCACAATCAGCTTCTAACTTGACACTTGATCCAAGGCATGGATATGCTATTTGGACCAACTAGTCTTGGGTAAAACAAATGTCTTGGAGACCCTATATTTTAGTTTCCTTGGCTGCTTAAGCAAATGCCATGAAATGGGTCAGGTTAAACAATGGGAATTTATTCACTCATGGTTTTGAGGTTAGGACAAAGTCCAAATTAAGGCATCATCAAGGTGATGCTTTCTCCCAAAAGATTGTGGTGTTCTGGGGCTGGCTGCTGGCAATCTTTAGTCCTTAGCTCATCACATCGCAAGGCACATGGTGGCATCCCCTGTTCTCTCCCTTCTCTTCTGGGTTCCACTGATGTTCAGCTTCTGGTGCCCCCTCAGTGGCTTTCTCAATCTCTGTCTAAAGTTCATTCTGCTTATAAAGGACTTCAGAAATAGGTTTAAGACCCATCCTGACTGAGGTGGGCTACACCTTAACTGAAGTAACCTCATCAAAAGCTTCTACTTACAGTGGTTTCTTACCCACAGGAAAGGATCAGGTTTAAGAGCATGTTTTTCTGGGGTACATCCAGCTCCAAATGACCACACCCTGTAAGTTATTTTTAGCTGCTATGGAGCCCTAACACTTCGGAGCATGATGAGTTGGCATGTTCTTATGTGTAGGGAAGGCACTACTGAAACATTTGGTTGTCTTAACTTTGCCACTTTGTCACCTTTGACAAATTACAAAACTCTGAGCTTTATTTTCTTGCCTCTAAAATGGGATGGTTGATGTGTGAAAGTTTTGTGGCCTCTCCGGGAGAATGATGTGTTCCTAGGGTTGAATTCCTGCTGCTCTTTGTACATACTCATATTATAACTTGTATCACATAGCATTACACACATATTCTATTCATATCAGACAGAACTAGTGCCATGGAAGAAAGCATTATATAGGTTGTGAGCTTCAGAGTCACACAGACCTGGGTTTGCCATTTGCTAGCTGTGTGATGTTGGACAAAGGCCTCTCAAATTCAAGTTTTCTTTACATGCAAAATTAAACATCACATGGGTTATATTGAAGATCATGGTAAATTATGATTATTTAATAAATAAAGAATGATGAATATTATTATTATTCAATAACTGCTGCTATCCGTATCCTGAAGACGTTTCTTTTAAAAACAATTCATGAGACTGTTTACTTCTACTTACATTTTAATTAGCCTGAAGCAAAAATTATGACTCTAAAAACAGGCAGCTTAAAAAATGGTATAAAGCAGATGTATAAATTACAGCAGCCAGAGTAAAAGAGCACACTCTCATTTCTTCTATGAACTCACTCAAAAGTAAACATTTGCCATGTCTTAGACAAAAGCACACACCCCACACTCCTCCCTCCACCAAATCGCAGCCAGCCAAAGAAGACAAATATATTTCATATAAAGCCAAGAGGTCTTCTTCAACTTTAGTCTGAGGGCATCCTATCTGGCTTCAAAAGTTTTTGAAAAGAGCCCAGTCTGCACTGCATCCCAAAGCCGCTCTCATGGCCGCCTACAAGCTGGTGCTGATCCAGCATGGCAAGAGCACCTGGAACTGGAGAACCACTTCAGTGGCTGGTACAACACCGACCTGAGCCCAACAGGGCCTGAGGAGGTGAACTGCAGTAGTCAGGTGCTGCGAGATGCTGGCTTTGAGTTTGACATCTGCTTCACCTCAGTGCAAAAGAGAGCAATCTGGACCCTCTGGACTATGCTGGAAGTCGTTGACCAGTTATGGCTGCCAATTGTGAGGACTTGGTACCTCAATGAGTGACACTATGGGGTTCTTACTGGCCTCAATAAAGCAGAAACTGCTACCAAGCATGGCGAAGTTCAGGTTAAGATCTGGAGGCACTCCTGTGGCATCCCATCACTGCCAGTGGAGCCTGACCATCCCTTCTACAGCAACATCAGTAAGGATCACAGGTAAGCAGACCTCACTGAAGATCAGCTACCCTCCTGTGAGAGTCTGAAGGACACTATTGCCAGAGTCCTGCCCTTTAGGAATGAAGAAATAGTTCCCCATATCAAGGAGGGGAAACAGGTATTGATTACAGCTCATGGCAATAGTCTTCGGGGCATTGTTAAGCATCTGGAGGGTCTCTCTGAAGAGGTTGTCATAGAGCTGAACCTGCCCACTAGTATTCCCATTGTCTATGAGTTGGACAAGAGCTTGAAGCCCATCAAGCCCTTGCAGTTCCTAGGGGATGAAGAGACCATGCATAAGGACATGGAAGCTGTGGCTGCCCAGGGCAAGGCCAAGAAGTGAAAACAAGCTTGCAGACTATTATCCCAAGAATCACCCTCTTTTGCCCATCCCATTCATTTAAGCCTGTCCCCTATGCTTGTCACACTCACCACATCTGTAGGCATTTTAAGCTGTAGCTGCAGATGGGGACCAGTGGCTCCCATTTTCATTTCAGTCGTTTAGTTTCCTGCACCCATTCCATTCATTCAGTCTAGTCAGAATGGCTGTTCTGGGGCATGGGTCCTCAGTCCAGGGCCTAGCTACTGACCCTGGGGTTTTTTGCGAGTGGCTAGTTTACTAAGGACCTGCTTAAGCACGAGATAGGGAGGAACCATGATAAGGCATGACCAATGAGGGGAAGCAAGAGCACCTATTCCTTTCCCTGGCAGCCTGTACTATTCTGGAGTAGGTCACTCTCTGGGGGGGCCCTAGTCATTGTGGATGATAAATGTAACCTGAATGGTGATTTAAAAAAAAAAACTTGTTTCCTCCCTGACCCCAGAGGAGCTGGCTTCTGAAGGTTGGGATCAACCCTGAATGTTTACGTGTTGCATTTACTTTTACAAAATATATATAAATAATACAAAAAACCCTTCTGGGGTCTCTAGTGGCAGTTGAAATAATAGTTCCATATGTGGTAATCAGAAGATAAGCCATTCCTTACACCACTGTGGGGTAAGCTCCTTGACTTCTGAGGGGGGTAGCAGGAGTTCATCCTTCTGTGTATTTTAGAATACCTCCCTCCACTGTTTTGTGACAGTGAAATGCCCCTTGATCGTGTCCAAATGTGTCTTTTACTGTGTCCAATTTCTGAATCATGTTCCAGTTGTTTGACCCTACCACTTGGGCTCAGTACCCAGTTTGAGCATAATTGTACT
Source organism: Choloepus didactylus (assembly GCF_015220235.1). NCBI lineage: Eukaryota > Metazoa > Chordata > Mammalia > Pilosa > Megalonychidae > Choloepus > Choloepus didactylus. The sequence continues at coordinate 163,606,660 of NC_051307.1, forward strand.
AAATCTTTTTCCCAGATAACTATAATAAAGGAGTGATGTGTAAGTTTAAAAAAAGTTTTTGAAAAGAGAAATGCAAAAGAGAAGGAAATCTCAGCCATTTCCACAATCCACTCAATAAACCATGTCAATATTAAGTGGTTTTCAACTTAGGAACCCTATGTGTATCAGTCAGCAAAACAGTGGTCCTGCATCATCACCGGGAGACAGAGGATCCTAGAGTAAAGGGCTAGCTCTGAGGATGCTGACCAGCATGATTGACCTTGGCACCATAGCCATACGTGTTTTGGCTTTACATGTGCTCAGCACTCGTGCCTGTGAGTTTAACTTACTGCACTACTGAGAGATGTCAGTCCCTTACTTTTTCCAGGGTTGGGGATGGGGGTGGGGCATCAGAGGCAATGTCTTACTTGTCTCTGTTTTCCATCTCTCAGGACAATACTAAGACAACAATTAATGTGTATTGAATGAGTGAGTGAGTGAATGAATGAATGATTAAATGAATTAATGTGTTAATGATATCAGCTGTTTTGTTTAATTCACCACTGACTGACCTTTAGCTCTTTGTCATTTAACATTTTTTTTTTAATTTGGGCTGGAGAATAGAGAGAAAGCATAATTTATGAAGAGCCTACCATCTTCTACACACTGTATACTCTGTCACTTTATTCTAGCAACTCTATTTTATGATGAAATAGGGACATTCAGATAAATTTAGTAATTCTCCTAAGTGCCCATAGAAAATCAGTGCTAATTTCAGGATGGAAACTCCAATTTTATGACTCAAAAGTTCAAGATCTTTCCACTGTGCCATGCCATTTCTCAGAATTAGAGGGAGGTGCTGGTTGATTTAGAAGAAAATAAAAGGGTAGGGGTCTTTCCCTTGATTTAATCTGCCTTCCTGTTGCATGGCATTCAAACCACTTTAGACAGATAGGATCCTCCCTTCCTGTTACAGATATTCTGGAATGGGGACAGCCAGTCACTCCACAAAACTTGACAGCAGCTTCTATGCTCCTGGCAACATCCAAGATTGATAAATCAGTCCCCAAGTCTTCTCTCAAGGAACTGCCCAGAAAATCTTCATTGACCTTTCTTTTAAGGCAATTATTAAAAATGAACCTATGTAACTTTTTTTTCAGCATCAGCATCAGAATAGCAATAAGCCCCAAAGAAAGTAGATTCCATTTTAGATTTTAATTCATATCAGAGGATTATGCACAGACACGGAGATGGCTATATATTTAAAGCAACAGTTAGAAGGATGAAATTCCTAAAAATAGTGCCAGATGCTGGTGATTCATGCATCTGTAAAGCCCCAGATCACTGACCCGTATGTGCTTCTGTGTCATTTTTCCTCAGCATCCTCCTTCAACAGGTCAAAGCTTTCACAGACACTTACCTTAGCAGGATTTCTGCTGGAAGGAGTTTTAAGGCCCTTAGTTGAAAGATGCTAAATGTAAGTCTCTGCAAAAAAAAAAAAAAAAAAAAAAAAAAAAACAGCACTTGAATGTCAGCAACTGTTACTGGCCCCAAACCATTTCTCTTCTCACCTGAGGAGGTTAAAAATAATCTCAAGAAATATGTTCTGGAGTCGGGAGCAATGTAGGGACTCTCCTGAGTGCATTTTCCCCAAGCTGACTTTATTTTTTGGCAAAAGGAGACATAAAGACATGGATACACGAGGCTTCTGGCCTTAATGAAAATAATACTGGGCAGAAAAGAACTTGGGAATTCAATGCCCTACCTTTTTATTTGGCTTTGGACATGTCACTTGCCTCTCCGTTTCCATTTCTCCTGCCTGGCTTCTCATCCTTACCTATCTGACACCTGGGATGAGATTTATTTTTTTATTCAGCACAACTTGAGATTCTGAGAGAGAGAATATACATGGACAATGTATTTCCTAGACCTCAATGTGTCCCTCCTTTTTCAAATCACTAGATAGAAACATTTTTAGAATTTTCCAGAAGCCTCAGAGTGGAAACATAACCTAAACCTTCCAGCCCAATCTTACCCATCACTTGGAGTTCCAGACTCTATCTATAGCCATGAATGGATGCTGTCCCACAGAAAATGCCATGTTCTTGATTGGATATTATTCCTGTTGTTCTTAAGTATTATACATTTTACTTCTGTACCCATCTTTCCAAGAGATATTTGGAAGAATGGTGATAATGTAGGGGAATAAAAAGATTAATTACCTCATATTCACTGATGAAATCATCAGATCTCTCATTGTATTTTTGGTGTAAAGGTGTAAAGAGTTGCAGATTTTACCATTAGACCTTCTTATTTGGCTGGTTATTGTCCTGGCCTCCACAACCTAGTAAAGGAAGTGGGGATGAAGGAATTTTGCACATGTTTGTGCACCTCTTTCCAACATCAGGAATCACTGCTGTCCCATATGTATGAGCACTCCTCATTCCAGTTGTCTTGGTCATGACTCACCAAGGACATCCACTTTTCTTCCTCAGAGGCTACATACTCGCTACAGAGCCTGCAAACCACATGGTTAGATCCGGCCTGCCCTAATCCTATCTCTACTATTGGAATGGTATCACTACCTAAAGACCAGGTTAGAGATTTTGCAGTCCAGAGAGGTTGATGTAGTAACATAGGATGCTGTCTCCTTTTCCCAGACCTGGCCCTGGAGGACAGTGTGGTACTGAATGAGGAACAAGCAAATAGATCGTTGGAAGAACACAGAGGCTCTGGATATGTGGGCACCTGGCATGTGTTAGAATTGGCATATCAATTTTTAAAAGAATTTTTAAAATACCTATTTATTTTATTTAGATAGGTGGTGGTGGGAAAATTGAGTTCACCATATAGAGAAAAACAAAGTTGGATTCATGCTTCATACAACATGAAAAAGAGAACAAAATAAAATAAAAATTTCCAAAACAATTAAAGGCCTAGAGTGAAAGGTAAAACTATATAGCTAAAGCTAATTAAAGATAATGGAGGAAGTAGGGAATAATTTATTAAAGCAGACCCCCAAATTTCAAGTGATAAGGATGAAAATGATGAATTAAACTATATCAAAATTAAGGGTATATTTTCTTAGAAAAATTAACAAGGTAAAAGATAAGTAACTGTCTAGGATTATGTTTGTGAAATTTAAAAATAACAACAATATAACAAAATATGCAAGGGCCCAAAACAGAAAGGCAAGAAACACAATGGAGAAAATGGGCAAAGTCTATGAAAAGGAAATTCATAGAAGTAGAAATGCAGGTAACTAAGAAGTGCATAAAAAGATTCTCAGTCTCACTGTTATCAGGGAGATACAAAGTTGAAACCAAAATAAGATAAGATCCATCCTGCCCCGGAGAAACTCTCATGCAGATTCCAAAAGGGGTCATATACGGTTGGTTAGGTTCATCCCAGCCTTAGGGATGAAAGGGGATGTGTTGAATATATGATAGAGTGGATGTTCATGGGAAGTAGAGAGGAATGGTATTAGGGATGGGTATGAAGGAAGAAAGTAATAAAATCAATGAATTAAAAAAGAAAGAAATCATGAGAAGGCTTTACATGGATTAATAATGATAGCAGGCTATGGACAAGGAATATTAACTCCTAACCCTCCTCATCTAATCCCCTATAAGTAGGTTCTAGAAGTAGTCTCCGGGGCCTACACTGGGTGTCTAGGGCCTAAAGGGAAGAATTTGACTTTTAGAGCACCTACATAAGAAATATTAAGTCAGATTCCTACTTCTTGTCTTAACAAGAGAATCTTGCAAGATTGTGGCAGAGACTGTTCTGTGTTCCTCAAAGCCTTTTTTCTTTCTCTGCTGAGAGAAAGGCCCCCAACAAAATTCTTAGTCTCCCTTGCGGTTTGGTGCTGCCATGGACTGAATCCTGACGAGTAGAATGTGGACAGAAGTGATATGCACCATATCTATATAAACCTTCTACAAACCTCCTGTCAGTTTCTTCCTCTCCAGTAACTTAAAGGAGAGTATAGTCTCAAGAACAAAGGAGCTGGGGTCCTTGCAGTCCATGCAGAAGACTGCTCAGCTAAGAACACCTGCATTGGACTATGATATAAGCAAGAAGTAAACTTTCAGTGTAGTGAACCACTGAGGTTTGGGGGTTTATCTGTTACAGTAGCTAGTGTTGCCTTAAATAACACAAAAATAAATTCAATATGAATTAAAATATAAACCCATAAATATCCTACAACATAACTTGCAAGAATGATTTTAAGATCAAGAGGTGGAACAGAATTTCCTGAGTGTGGAAGAAAAGCCAAAACACATAAATTAACATATATAGATTTGACCACATGAAAACTTATTAACCAATCACTGTTTATTTAGATAAAAATAAACTTTTACCTTTGTTTTTTAGCTATAGTAAATACAATTCTGGGCAAACAAAATCTGTCTTTGCAGTTAAAAACAACTCATATCTGAATTAAACATATCTTACTCCTATTGTTGTTGATGCTATAATAATGGTAATTAAAATTAAAACACAGTCTTTATATTAACTAAAGAATAAAATAAATAGAAATATTATTCATGAGTTGATATCTAAATATTATTTTCAAACACTGAAAATCATAGTCCCTTCAAGCTTCTATTTAAGCAAAATTTACTCTCTTAAATAGTGGTAGATTTTTAAACTCATAATAAAAGGTAAATACTTTTTTTTTTCCTTTTTAATTTTTATTGGGATTGTTCAGATACCATAAATCATCCAAGGTTCCAAAGTGCACAATCAGTTGCCCCTAGCACCCTCACACAGCTGTGCATCCATCACCACACTTAATTTTTGTTCAATTTTTAGAAGCTTTTCATTACTCCAGACAAGAAATAAAGTGAAAGATAAAAAAAAAAAGAAAAGGAAACTCAAATCCTCCCATATCCCTAACCAACCCCCCTCAATTGTTGACTTGTAGTGTTGGTGTAACACATTTGTAACTGTTTATGAAAGAACATTGAAATACTACTAACTGTAGTATCTAGTTTGCAATAGGTATATATTTCTTCCCTATATGCCCCTCTATTATTAACTTCTAATTGTATTGTTATACATTTATTTTGGTTCATGGAAGAGATTTCTAATATTTGTACAGTAAATCATGGACATTGCTCACCAAAGGATTCAGTTTTATACAGTCCCATCTTTTGACCTCCAACTTTCCTTCTGGTGACATGTATGACTCTGAGCTTCCCCTTTCCACCTCATTCATGCACCATTCAGCACTGTTAGTTACTCTCACATCTTGCTACTGACACCTCTGTTCATTTCCAGACATTTAAGTTCATCCTAGTTGAACATTCTGCTCATACTAAGCAACCGCTCCCCATTCTTAAGCCTTGTCCTGTATCTTGGTACCTTATATTTCATGTCTGTGAGTTTACATATTATAATTAGTTCCTATCAGTGAGACCCTGCAATATTTGTCCTTATGTGTCTGGCTTATTTCACTCAGTATATTGCCCTCAAGGTTTTGTCATCAACCCATTTTTTTTTTTAAGTTGGTTTTGTTCACACACCATATATTCCATCCTAAGTAAACAATCGATGGTTCTCTGTATGGTCATATATTTATGTGTTCACCACCTTCACCACCATCTGTATAAGGGCATCTGCATTTCTTCCACAAAGCAGGAGGGAGAGTCAAAGAAGGTAGACAGGCAAAAGAAAGAGGAAAAAAAAAATGGAAGCAGCAAAAGGAAAAATAACCTTAAATCAAAGTAGAGTAAGTAGTCAGACACCACCACCAATGTCAAGTGTCTAACATGTCTCCCCTATCCCCTCCTCTTATCTGCATATACTTTGGTATATTGCCTTTGTTACATTAAAGGAAGCATAATACAATGATTCTGTTAGTTACAGTCTCTAGTTTACATTGATTGCATCCCTCCCCCAATGCCTCCCCATTTTTAACACTTTGCAAGGTTGACATTTGCTTGTTCTCTCTCGTAAAAGAACATAGTTGTACATTTTATCACAATTGTTGAACACTCTAGATTTCACCAAGTTACACAGTTCCAGTCTTTATCTTTCCTCCTTTCTTCTGGTGTCTCACATGCTCCCAACCTTCCTCTCTCAACCGTATTCATAGTTATCTTTGTTCAGTGTACTTACATTGCTGGGCTACCATCTCCCAAAACTGTGTTCCAAACCATGCACTCCTGTCTTCTCCTATCACTCTGTAGTACTCCCTTTAGTATTTCCTGTAGGGTGGGTGTCTTGTTCACAAAGTCTCTCATTGTCTATTTGTCAGAAAATATTTTGAGCTCTCCCTGATATCTGAAGGACAGCTTTGCTGGATATAGGATTCTTGCTTGGCGGTTTTCCTCTTTCAGTATCTTAAATATATCACACTGCTTTCTTCTTGCCTCCACGGTTTCTGCTGAGAGATCTGCACATAGTCTTATTAAGCTTCCTTTGTATGTGATGGATTGCTTTTCTCTTGCTGCTTTCAGGAGTCTCTCTTTGTCTTTGACATTTGATAATCTGATTATTAAGTGTCTTGGCATAGGTCTATTCAGATCTATTCTGTTTGGAGTGTGCTGCGATTCTTGGATCTGTAATTTTATGTCTTTCATAAGAGATGGGAAATTTTCATTAATTATTTCCTCTATTATTGCTTCTGCCCCTTTTCCCTTCTCTTCTCCATCTGGGACACCAATGATACATACATTCTTGTACTTTGTTTCATCCTTAAGTTCCTGGAGATGTTGCTCATATTTTTTCATTCTTTTCTCCATCTGCTCCTTTGCGTGTAGGCTTTCAGGTGTTTTGTTCTCCAGTTCCTGAGTGTTTTCTTCTGCCTCTTGAGATCTGCTGTTGTATGTTTCCATTGTGTCTTTCGTCTCTTATGTTGTGCCTTTCATTTCCATAGATTCTACTAGTTGTTTCTTTGAACTTTCGATTTCTGCCTTATGTATTCCCAGTGTTTTCATTACAGCCTCTATCTCTTTTGCAAAATCTTCTCTAAACTTTTTGAATTGATTTAGCATTAGTTGTTTAAATTCCTGTATCTCAGTTAAGTGTACATTTGTTCCTTTGACTGGGCCATAACTTCGTTTTTCTTGGTGTAGGTTGTAGTTTTCTGTTGTCTAGGCATCTGACCTCCTAGGCCACCCTAGTTAGGTTTTCCCAGATGAGAACAGGCTCAGGTCACAGAAGGAGGAAATATTCAGTATCCGGTTTCCCTGATGGTTTTTCTTAGAGGATTGACACTCCTGTGCTTTTCTGCCCAGCAGGTGCACCTGTCAGCCTGTCACTGGCTAGTGTAAGGGGGTGTGGCTTGTGGCTCTCCTCCCCCAGGCTTTGGGGTCTGGTTCTGGTAAGGTGGCAGTAGAGTTGGGCCCCTCCCTTTCCTCTTGGGAAGTATGCCCCCTCCAGAGAGGTCATTTGCATATCAATAAGTTATTTGTTTCTCTGACTCTGCTGATCAAAGTGTTTAAAATGGCTGAGGCTTTCTTTACTGCAAAGTGCTGTGGGCTGAAAATGGCTGAGGTTTTCTCCACAGAGAGAGAAAGGGAGAGAAAGCTCCCAGATTCACCCATCAGCCAGAGATAGACCCGATCCTCTGGGCTCCCCATCCTGAGACAGATATGTGCCCCAACTCTCCCAAGGTCAGTTGTCACCAAAGGCCTCTGTGTGCTTGCTGGGGATTCGCTATCTGTATTGAGCGGTTAATATTAAAATCCCAGTTGGAGCTGGGCTGAAAGAGTGCTGCTCTCTAGCACCACGAGGCTTCTGTGAGGGAGGGGCTCTCAGCTCTCGGCTCTCAGTGTGGGGCTGCAGTTTTTACTCACAGATTTTATGCTGCGTTCTCAGGCATTCCTCCCAATTCAGGTTGGTGGATGACGAGTGGACAGTCACGTTTGTCTCCCTGCAATTATTCTAGGTTATTTACTAGTTTTTGGGTCATTTATGAATTATTCCAGGGGGGACTAACCGTCTTCCACTCCTCTCTATGCTGTCATCTTAGCTCCTCCAGTAAATACTTTTTAAAAAGAGACAAAAGAAGACCCTGAATTTTTCAGTATGGTTCAGGAAGTGCAATATTTGGTTTGTCTGAAGGTTGAGTGAATCTTCTTAAATGAACCTACTACTATTTTCAGGATTTGAAGGTGAGTTGAGGGTGATATCTATAGAAGGAAGTAGAAGAAGCTAAGAAGACGGAGGAAAAGGTCCTCATTATAGAAATTGTCCCTGCAAAAATGGATTCAGATTGAATGAAGAGATGGGTGAACATAGTCTGCTAGCTTAGTTTTGAACTGAGTAGAGAGGGGAGGGAAGCTCTATTTTCACCTGGAGGTCACCTGTTGGTGAGGGACCACATGGGGATTGGCTCTCAGTCTGATGCTTTATTAGAAAAGCTGCCTGTGATGCTATGTCTTGATTAATCTTCAAGTGAATGCATCTTCCTTATCATTTCAGCCACCAACTATTCTTCTTCTGAGCATTTAGTGCTTTCTTCATTCAAGTCTTATCCTCAGGAAGTTATTCTATCCTTAAACTTCTCATGCTTTTTTTCCAGGCTCAGCATTTCTGATGACTCTTTCTCCAGGCTAGTATTCTTCAAAGATGGCTACAGTGCTTCATATTCTTTTTTTTTTTTTTTAAAGTATATAATTCAGTGGTTTTCAGTTTATTCACAGAGTTGTACAACCATTGTTACAATCAATTTTAGAACATTTTCACACCACTCTAAAAAGAAAATCCATTACTCATAATCAGCATTCCCCATTTTTCCTTAATTTTTCCAGCCCTAAACAATCACTAATCTACTTATCTCTATGGATTTGTCTATTCTGGAGATTTCTGTCATAGAATCATACAATATGGGGTCTTTTGTGACTGGCTTCTTTTTTTTATTTTTTTAATTCAGTTTTATCAAGATAAATTCACATACCATACAATCATCCATGGTGTACAATCAACTGTTCACAGTACAATCATATAGTTGTGCATTCATCACCCCAATCTATTTTTTTTTTCCTTTTTAATTTTTATTGGGATTGTTCAGGTACCATACAATTATCCAAGGTTCCAAAGTGCACAATCAGTTGCCCCTGGTACCCTCATACAGCTGTGCATCCACCACCACACTTAATTTTTATTCAATTTTTAGAAAGTTTTCATTACTCCAGGCAAGAAATAAAGTGAAAGATAAAAAAAAGAGAAGGAAAAAAAAAAAAGAGAAATGGAAACTAGAATCCTCCCATATCCCTAACCAGCCCCCCTCAATTGTTGACTCGTAGTGTTGGTATAGTACATTTGTTACTGTTTATGAAAGAACGTTGAAATACTACAAACTGTAGTATATAGTTTGCAATAGGTATATATTTCTTCCCTATATGCCCCTCTGTTATTAACTTCTAATTGTATTGTTATACATTTGTTCTGGTTCATGGAAGAGATTTCTAATATTTGTACAATTAATCATGGACATTGCCCACCATAGGATTCAGTTTTATACAGTCCCATCTTTTGACCTCCAACTTTCCTTCTGATGACATATATGACTCTAAGCTTCCCCTTTCCACCTCATTCATGCACCGCTCGGCACTGTTAGTTATTCTCACATCTTGCTACTGACACCTCTGTTCATTTCCAAACATTTAAGTTCTTCATATTCTTTTTGGAAAAAGCAAAGTCTGTCAAGAGGTTCACATTTTTTTCTGAATCAACATAGCAAGCTTTGGGGCAAGTTGTTTTTCCCATTTAATAAAAAGCTGGATTTTGTTTAACCTAAATATTCTGAACAAAATATGAGACCTGTGAAAAATTTGACCCTGACTCCCACAAGAAACTGTAGAAGTTAAAGTCCAGGTTCAGGGTGTCAGGTGGCACAGCTACCACCTTGCACAGCTCTCCAAGGATTAGCTGGAAGTAAGACCTCACAGAGGGCCACTGAGTCTCCACAAAGCTCCATAAGCCATAGTGTTTCACCTGGAACCAGAACCCTCACCGAGCCACTAGGACAGACGATCAGTGAAGCTGATAAATGGGGAGGATAGGTAACGTAAAGAACTCACATGTCCCATAACCCTGCAGAGCTCCTTCTTCTCACTCTGTTTATTAACTTTTAATTAGGAAAGTTGTCAAAATAAGGAAAAGTAGAAAAATGAGTACAATGAATACCCATTTACCTACCATCTAGTGTTATGGGTTGAATTGTGTCCCTCAAAAGACATGTTCAAGTCCTAATCTCTGGTACATGAATGTGACCCTATTTGGAAATAGGTTCTTTGAAGATGTGATTAATTAAAATGAGTCCAAATTGGATTAGAGTGGGCCCTAATCTAGTATGACCAGAGTTCTTATAAAAAGGGGAGAGGAGATGCAGAGAGAGATTGCCATGTGACATGAGACACTGGATTTTCAGAGAACCATCGGATGCTAGGAAGAGGCAAGGAAGGATTCTTCCCTACAGATTTCAGACTTCTAACTTCCGGAACTGTTAGATAACAAATTTCTGTTGTCCTAGCCATCCAGTTTGGGAACTTTGTTACAGCAGCCCTAGGAAACAAAAACACTGAGATTCAACATTAACATTTTACCCTATTTATCCTCTCTTTCTTCTCTTGCTCTCTTTAATTTTTAGATGAACCATTTCAAACCAGTTCAAAATAAAACCTTAGACATCCTGACACCTTAGCATGTAGTTCAAAAAAATAAGGACATCCTGTTACATAGCTGTATACCATTGTGGTACTATTGTTACTCATTTTACAGATGAGGAAATTGATCCATGCCTAACATCTCTTTAAGGAAAGTGGGGAGCCAGGGCTTTAATATGTGTAGCTGTGCAGGTCTGTAGAATGAGGTAGTGAGTGGACCTGAGGCCTACTCAAGCGGCAGCTCTGATAGGAACTTCCAAGAACTGTGGGGGTTTACATAAAGATTTTAAATCAGTGTAAGAGGGAAAAGTACACCATAAACAAAGTGAAAAGGCAGGTGATAGACTAGGGAAAAACTTAAGCAGTTTATATAGTACAGATCAAAGGTTAATATTCTTTCTTATTTTATGAAGAGCTCTTACAAATCAAAGGATGAACACCCCATTTTTAAGTAGAAAAGAGTATTTTGGTGTACATCTTTGTGTGTGTGTGCCTGTGTAGTATTCTTTCCCTCTCTTGGCAAAATAGTATACTGATTTTCCTTTGGGGAAATGCCGCTTACTACCTGGTGGAACTGTCAATAGCATAGTTTTCCTTTCCCTACCAAAAGGACAGGCAAGTGACCAATCGGAGCATTTCATCTCCTAGACACATTGATTAATCCAGGGGTTGGCATGTTTCCAATGAGTCAGTCTTTTGCAGGTACTATAAACTATTGCATATGCTATGATATAAAAGAACCCTCTTTTTTTTTCTTTCTGGGATCATTAGCTGTGAGGACAATATAAGCCTATGGTCATCTCTGCTGGTACATGGAGAAAGGCTAACTGAGAAGATACACCATGGTGGTGGTGGCAGAGGGGTAGGGGGTGGGGGTGGGGGTGGAGGAAGATAGAGAAAGAGAGGAGAGAGATGTGAGAGAGACTTGCCTAAAGGCAGGAGAACCCTTAGACTTCCCAGTTATGGGATCCAATAAACCCTTGAATTTTGGAGGTTTTCAACATTTTCATCGAGTATGGCCTCAATCATTACCAGAATTCCTATGAGAAAAAATAAAAAATGATCAATGGTCCAGTGACCAATAACTATAGGAACAATATCCAGTCTTACAAGCAGAAAAAAAAAAAAGCAAATTAAAATCAGATAATATCTTTTCATATATTTTCAAAGATTAAATAGGCTGATAAATGCTACAAATGTATATAAAACATGCATTTGCATAGTCTATTAGCGGAGGAGTTACCTGATAAATTTTCTGAAATGATGATCCAGTTACATGTGTCAACACTGAAAATCTTTATACTCTTTCACCCAAGTTCTCGCCAAGGAATTTATACTTAGGAAACAATTGAGAAATTTCTTGAATATGCTTTTTGCAACATTACTGCTAATAATAAAAAATGGGAAATATCCCAAGTGTATCACAATAGAGGATTGATTATATAAAATCACAATATATCCATGAAGTTAAATTCTGCTAAGGCATTAAAAATCCTGATATATATCAATAGTTATTAACAAGGGAAGGAGTCCATAATATGTTACAAAGTGAAAAGCAGGAAGTTGCAAAATAACTTGTATTTATAATCTAATTTTTGGTACAAATTCTCTGTGTGTGAATAGAAAAAGTCTAGAATAATGTACACAAAAAATTTGGAAGGAGGGACCTATTTTGCACCTCTCTCTTTCTACTATTCTGTTTGTTGCTATTGTTGATTTTCAAGGAACAGATATTACTTTTTAACCAAAAGAAAAAAAAAAAACACCAATAACCCACAAAAAGCCACAAACTTCTTTTCATTTTGAAGAAATATCCTCAAATAAATATTAAGGAGCTCTTCTTTTGCATTTGATTCCTCCAGAAATGGGAAGCTGGCCCTGAACCTGATATAGGTGTACATGGGAGAGGAAGGGGAAAGGACCAGGCTGATGCTCCTTTCAGATTAATCCTTTTCACCTTCCCTGGTCTGGATTCTACTTTTAGAACTCTCCTCCTGTGTTGCATACTTCCTATTTAATGACCAGATGCTATGACCCATCATTCTCCAAAAGCTTCAGCGCTCCCTTCTGTGATCAATGTCCAATGACTTGGGCCCAACTCTATGGTTTCTCCCTGGAAAGAGTTCCCAGCATGTTTCTGGGGCTGTGCATTCTGAGATCAGAGGCTGCTTCACAGAAAATGACTAACAAACTTGAAAGCTTTAGCTTTCTCCCCATTAGCCTGCCTCTAATACCTCAGTTAAGATATACATGTATATACACATGCAAGGATCTGTATGGCAGTGTAGTCAGGAGTGGGACTGTGGGGCCTGACTAACACGGTTTGAATCTTGGCTCTGAATTTTTCTAGATGACCTTGGGATATATACTTATCCCCTACGTGCCTCAGTTTTTTTCATCAGGAAAATGAGGACAATAAAAAATACCTACCTCATTGTTTTGAAGATAAATAAACACAAATGTAAAACATTAAGCACAGTTCTTGGCACATAGTTCATTGCAAGTACTTTAGAGGCACTCACACAGTGCATGAAGAATTAATGCTCATGTACCATTATGAAAATTCATTGGCTAGTGATTCTAGAGAATCTAGGTAGATGCTACAAATGTATACAAAACAAAACATCAAATTAGCTCAAGCAAAGAAGATAATTTTCACCTCATTTTACTGGGAAGTACAGAGGTTGAGCCGACCTGGAGCCTCACTATAACCAAAGTTCCGATGTTGTCAAAAGGTGCTGGTTGCCTAAAAATTGGACGAGTGGGTTTTGTAATTGTGGTTTGTAGGTACAGGGGAGTGCTAAACTCAGAGATTTGAAGTCAGGATTTTAAATCCCAGATTTACCACTTGTCCACGGGTGTATTTGTGTCAATCAATCTGTCTTCAAGAACCCTGGGGGGAACTCCCCTACATGTGGCCTTAGAGCCACATTATCATATAATCATTTCTCTCCCCCTTAGACAGGAGATAAATGAAGAGCCTGAGATTCTCATCTAGAAAGGACATGAAGATCCATTGTGCTTCTCCTCACAAAGTAGGCCGTGCATCTGCCACAAGAGAGACCACATAGCATCTGTAAATCCCCTATTTAAAGGCCTTCTTTGTTTTGAAATCGTGATTTCCTGCTTTTCATGTTTCTATAAAGGAACAAAAGAAACCTACTTCTTAGTGTCCTGAGAGATAAAAGAGTAGGTGACTGGATGTCAGCAGGGACCCCACATGTTTGCCCTTGGTGAATCAAGGAAAGAGGTGGGGACTTTACCACTATCAAAAGTGGCCTGGTCAGGCCCAAACGGGCCATTTCTTTGTCATCTTCTCCCCCACACCCTTGTTTAGTCACATTTCTGCAGTTAGGAACTGTTTAGATGGCTGAAGAAAACCACCCTCAGGCAGAGAGTTGGAAGCAGAATGGGTGATTACTGGTCATTTGACAGGATAAAAAAGACCTAGGGAAACCTTTTGAGTGACCTCTCATATTAATCTGTTGATACTCTGCAATTTATGTTGTCATCATAGAGAATCTAGAGGAGGAGAGACACCACTGAGATTGGCAGATCCAAATAAACAGCTCTAACATTCAGTTTCCAGCCTACAAATAATAGGGATTTATTGTAGGGGTCACACAAGACAATGTATGGGCAATGCTTTGTAGACTTTAACTCGTATAGTTAAAGGCTATACAATGCAAGGAATTGATATTATGCTCAATTAAAAGACATTGCAATCACAGAGTGTTTCATTTTTCTAATAATCAGTTTGTAATTTACCTTTAAAGGGTAAAAATAAATTTGAATATAGGCTTTCTCAGTTTCCATAATACAGTGATGGGCTGGAGTGGCTTTGTGTGAATTCTACTAATAAACTTCATTTAAAAAAATGTATTTCACTGAGTTATATACAATCTAGACAATGGACACAGAGCACAGCATGGTGGTCCATCAGCCTTTATGCACAAAGCACGCCTGGAATTAATTTGGAAGGAGTACAAGAAATGACAAAGGGAAAAAAGGATTCTGCATGCTTGCACATATTGAGTGTTGTCATTGTCAGATCTCTGCCACTGGGCTGATCCCACATATCTGCCATCATCGTTTTTGAGCTGAGTAGCAGAATGTTTCACTTCCTAGCAACAACCATTCCATAGTCTTGTCCTGGCCAGGCAAGTAGGAGACTAATCCATCCAAGCATGGAGGTTAAAGGCGGCAAATCTCTACCCTGCTCCCCACTCCAATACAGAGCCTCCAGATCTGCAAAGTTATCTACTCATAATTGCCTTCTTTACGAAAGTGATTTACAAGGATAAAATCATTGACATCTTTAATAATGCATTCATAAGGGTCAAAACTAACAGTGGGGCTGGGAAGGCACTTCCTAATTATCAACAAGGTGTATCTTTTTGCAAGTTTGGGAGACTTTATTTTTGAAATGTAAGAGCTGGGAGAGATTTCAAGGGCCATCTTGTCCAAGTGCCTCATTTAATTTCAGAAGATTGAGAAAGGAAAAGCCGAATATACCAAGGTCACATAGCTAGTGACTGAACTTTTCCCAGAACTAGAGGCTTTAGTCCCTTTAATTGGTGGCCTATCTTCTGGGTTTTCTCTAGTGGATTTTCATGTCCTGTGTTACTGTCTCTCTGGCACTTTCCTGGTCACATGCCCAAATGCCATGCCAATATGTCTTCAGATAAGCAAACACATTTTAATACTAACATAAGCACATGTAGCGATTTCAAAGCTGATTTGGCTAATGTATGCCATTGTTCCACTGCATTAGAGGGAATCACCAGGAGTGGGATGCTTGTACATACTCATTGCAATGAAATCCTCTTGGCATTTACTCTCTGACCCATGAAACTCGAGAGTACATACACTGCAGCCCAGTTATTCCCAGAATTTTGTTCATTTTTCCTATTCACCACTTAGCCAGATTTCTTTATTGGTTTATGTCTTTTCTGATTGTTTTATACTTTATTTTATCTTGAGGGACTGCTTCTTTTGACAATTTTTTGTCACAGTATGGTTCCCAAAGCAGCCAGTGTGTCCAGTAAATGGAGGAAATTGATACCAAAGGAGTGAGTAGAGGGCATTTCTGGAGAGAAACAGCACTATTTACAGGACTGAATCCAAGACAAATGGCTCAATTTATGAATGGTCTTTTTTGTTTATCTACTTAAAGTCATATGACATGCACGTGTGACATGTTGTATGTATTCAATATTTCTTGACTCAAAGAATGAAAAAATAAATGAATAAATAAAACAGGGGCTATTCTTACCACTCAGTTTCACCTCTAATTTAGAGAAATACTGCCTCCCTTTTGAAGTTAAATCCAATGGTCATTTTTCAGTCCTCACTTTATCCTTCAGAAGTTTTTGATAGGTTGATTACTTCTTACTTGATACACCATCTTCCCTTAGCTTCTAGAACACCATCCTCTCTTGATTTTCCTCTACTTTACTAGTCAACCTTTCTCATTCTTTAGCTGGTTCTTCTTCATATTCCCAACCTCCATATTTTGGAGTGGCCCAATGCTCAGTCTTTGATCCTTTCTCTTTGTTATACATACTCATTTCTTTGCTGATCTCATTCAGACTCATGACTGAGGACTCCTCAAATTGTATCTGCAGCCTGGATCTCTCCCTTGAACTCCCAATCTGTTTATCCAACCATCTACTCACATTTCCAATCAGATACATAATGTACATCTCAGACTTAACATGATTAAAAGTGAGCTCCTGTTCTCTGTCCCCCTAAGCCTGCTCCTCCTACAGTCTCCCCTATTTCAGCTAATGGCAACTCCATTCTTCTGGTTGTTCATGCCAAATCCTTGGAGTCATCCTTGTCCTCATCACTCAGATGTGGACAATAACCAGGGCCTGGTGGAGCCACAGGGTACTGCCTTGCAAGGCTGGGCTACTCACCTTGGGAATGTAGCATGACCTGACAAAGAAAGAAGTTCTAAATTATATAAGCCACTGTATTTTTAGATCTTTTTATCACAGCAGCCTCTTTAGCCTGTGCCCTAACTAATATGGAAGGTGAGGAACTAGAAGCTGTGAATGTAAAAACCATTCTTTCAAGAAACCTGATATGTGGGAAGGAGAGAAATAAATAAAACTATTGCTGGAATATTGCTTGTTTTATTAACAAGATTGTGAGGAAACTTGGCTTCATAGGAAGCTGCTGAAATTCAGTCAGCTCACTGAGATGCAGGTGCTGAAAACAATATATTTGCTGAATGCCTACTAAAGAATCCAAGTCAATTAGGACTTTGGGGACAAAGAGTGGACCTGAGATGGCTTAAATATCTGAGCTCCATTTCAACACCATTCCTTCTGCTTGAGGTTATATACACTGTAATGTTAAAATTAATGACACCCATAACCCAATAGTAGGAAGCACAGATTGAACTATTTTGTCCTTCAACGGGCAAGATTTTGCACTGACTGTTCACATGCCTAAATCCCTCTTGTAACAAAAAGTATACACCTGCAGTGTGCTTGGTCAGGGGTGATGAGAATAATGAAAAAAAATTAACCAAAACTATGGCACTGTAATTCATAACATTTTTGGAAATTTCCTATATAACTACTTGTTAAATCATACTTTGAAAGTTATTAACCTTTTTGCATATATGTTATATTTCACAATAAGGAAATAACTGAAACTGTGGAACTGTAACCCATAACATTCTTTGAAATTTGCTTTCTACCTACTAGTTAAATCTCACTTTGAAAGTTATCACTTTTATGTAAATACATTATATTCCACAATTTAAAAAAATGGAAAAAAAATCTTGTGGCTAGGGCTAAGACAATTGATATTTAGGCACTAATATGGCAATGGGGTGTCTGAAATAGCAAAGTAGATAACTACTGCTCTGGGATGTTTCTCCCTTCCAAGTGCTTGTGCAGTGGCTGTACTCTACCAGAACACTGGAGTGAAGGTTCTACCCTCTTCAAGCATGGGAATGGTGGCCAGGCTTTAGACTCCATCCTTGTCAAGCATCAGAGTGGCAGCCAGACTCTCTGCAATTCCCCAGGCATCTGAGAAAAATGGGGGTGGTACCACTCTTCCTGCTCACCTTCCATGGTTCTGCTCTTGAAATGATTTTTTTTCCTTCAATCTTTCCTTTAAGTCCAGGCTGCCAGTGGTTCCATTCATACAGATCTTACAAAAAACTTTCAATTTTGCATGTATTACACTAGGGTCCAAACCATCAGACAGTAGAACTTTCCACAGATCCTTTCCGGTAACTGCACCTCTAATCCTGATTTGTACTGAAATGACTGACTGGATCCATGTTCAGTTAAACCCTCACATGGAAGCACTATTCCCTGGGGTCTCACTTTCCAGAAGCTCAGGATTTTCCAAACCATCAGTTTCTGGTTTCTTTGTGCATGGGAGTTCAGTTTTCAGCTTATTCCTTTCCTCTCACATTTTACTGTAAGCTGCAAGGAGAAACCAGGCTGCACTTTCTACTTTTAGTTTGCAAATCTCTTCAGCTAAATATACAAGCTCATTGCTTTCAAATTCTGCCTTCCATCTAGCATCAGAACTCAATTTTGCCAAGTTCTCTGCCACTTTGAAACAAGAATCATCTTTCCTCCAATTTCCAATAGAACATTTATCGTTTTCTTCTGAGGCCTCATTAGAAATCCCTTTAGCATCCATATTTCTACAGTCTCTTCAAAGCAATCTAAACTTTTTCTGTCAAACAACTCACAGTTCTTCCAGCCTCTATTCTTTACCCCATTCCAGAGCTGTTTCCACATTTTTGGTATTTGCAATAGCAGCACTCCATTCTGCTGGTACCAGAATCTGTTTTAGTTTCTTAGGCTGCTCCAGTAAATACCATGAAATGGGTTCACTTAAAAAAATAGGAATTTATTAGCTTTCAGTCTTGAGACTGGGAAAAATGTCCAAATCAAGACATCATCAGTGTGATGCTTTCTTCCTGAAGACTGGCTGCTGGCTATCCTTGGCTCCTCTGCCACATGGCAAGGCACATGGCAGCATCTCCTGGTCTCTTCCTTCTCTTTTGGGTTCCATTTCAGCTTCTTGTTTCCTGTGGCTTTTTCTCTGTCTATATTCATTCTGTTTATAAAGGACCCCAGTAATAGGATTAAGACCTATCCTGAATGAAGTTGGTCACATCTTATCTGAACTAGCCTCATCAAAAGGTCCTACTTTCAATGAATTTACACACACAGGAGTGGATTTGATTTAAGAACATGTTTTTCTAGGATAGATGCTTCTTCAAACCACCACAACAACCATGTCCCAAATCAACCAGAGTTTGTGATACAATGAGTTCTTTAGTTGTTCAAAGAACATTGCCATTGCTCTGTGACCTGCAGAGGCAGAAGCCCCCACAAGTTTTAAGTTATGTGGACTCTACATCTCTCTGCAGCTTTAATATCAGCTTTTATGGCTTTAAATTTAATCTCTGGTACTTGTATTCTTCTTTAGTTTCAGTTTTGCAAGTCTCCGCAAAGTATAATCAGCTTGTGGAGACCCCTGGCAAATTAACAAATTCTGGTGCTATGCAAGGACTTGTCTGGCTTACTCTTCTATCCATAAATTGAGAAGTAGGTCACACAAAGGTCTCTCCCATAGACCTCTCATGGAGTTTACAGGAGAGGGCATTAGTATTTGCTGACACATTGTTTGGGAACTGAGCTCTCCAAATGTTGGCCCTTATTATCATTAGTTAAATCATGCAGCTATAACCCAGGGCTTCTAAATTTGAGGCCAGAGATCTTCTCACTATACTCAAGTTGACAAATATGTTTCATTTTGAGGGCCGTATTTGATTGATTGGCAAGAGCTGCCTGGAAACTCTATTGAGAAAGTGTATCAGGATTTACCCAAAAGGAGTGCTATAATTGATTGGTGATGTCTCTTATTTGCTAATCCTAAATAATACTGACTTTCCTATAAAAGTTATCTTTTCAATAAAGCTCCCCTCAAGAACAATTGAACTATAATTTTATTTGCAAATCACTTTCCACAAACACATCAAGTTAACCTTTACTCATTCTATGGAACTCACCTTAAACATCACTTCTTCAAAGAGGCTTGTCATATCTGTTTTTAGGTCATTTTCTGGTATATATACTCATTGTACTGTCTCCTTTCTTTCTCTCAAGGAACTCCATTTGAAATATATGTTAGTTGAATTATTGGACTAATGACTCCTCCACCTAGTCTCCCAGGCAGTAAGCTCATGATAGCAAAGGCCATGCCTTGTTTTGCTCGCATTGCATCCTCATTGTCTGTCACAGTTCCTTATGCTTAGTAGACACTCATTAGACATTTAGTAGGCATTTGCTGACTGAATTGAAGAACAGGCATTCATTTATTGTTCTCTTAAATTTCTCCGAGATCAAGGTCAGTTATGTCATCTTTCATTGCATATCCTTTCAGGAAACTAAGGCATATGCATACACCTTGTCTGAGTGTCCAAGATCACAAACTTGGACACATTAGTATTTGAAACTCTAGGTTTTTGAGACTCCAGGTCTTTTCTCAACTAAGGTTGCCTCCATGTCTATAATGCACATATTCCCTGTGTTACTATCTGAAGAAATTCATTTTAAGTTAGAATAATGATGGCAAAGTCAGAAACAAAAATAATGACAAACCCTCATTTTGGGATTGAGGCAGTATAGTATAGTGGAGGGAGCACTGCACTGGAAATCAACAGATCTGAATTTATATCTTGGCCCTGCCATTTATTATCTTTTTAACCTTGGAAAACTAAATTCATCTCTCTTCATTAGTAAAATTTTAAAAAAAGGTAGAGTCAGTTGCTTTAAAAACTATTTTTTGCAGAGGAACTCTTTCTTCTCACAAAATCTAATGTAGAAACACAATGTATAAAAGAGACGAAGTGGAGCATGTGTGGTAGGGGAACAACTGGAATTCAGCTCCTGTAGCTTCTCCTGAACCTGCAAGGAGGCCCCTGAAGCACATCCAGGAACCTATTTTTTTTTTTTTTTAAAGCCTTTTAACTTTGAAATAAGTATACATTTATAGGAAGTTGCAAAGACAGTAGAGAGAAATCCTGTGTACTTTTATCCAGTTACCCCCAGTGGGAACCCCATGTTTTAAAACTTTTGGACTTACTACTAGACAATCCTCCAAGGCCCATCCTACTCCCAAATTCTACAATTGTATGAATAATAAATATTAGATCATCCCCATTGCATTCTAAAATCATGGACTTTCGAGTGTGAATATACCATAGAAATTATCCAAGGTAAGATATAATTCAAGTCTTCTGCTTCTCTTCAAGGATTCTCTCATGTCAGAATCCTGAATCTGGTCTCTAACAATATGCTTCACAGTGGTAGTTTTTATTATTTATTTTTTTATTTTCATTTTTTCTATTCATAATTTCCTGTTGACTTTTTTTATGGTCTCTTCAGCAGCTGGTTCTTTGGGTTTAGTTAACTCATTTTGATTTATCTAATGGTGGAAGTACTCCCCTCCCCTTCCTCCTTCATACTGTGTTTGGAGGTTGTGCCTTATATTGTTTTCCATTTCCAGTGTCATATTACAGTATTCTTTATGACTGCATCAAGACATGTGTAGGCTGCGCTGAAATGGCCATGGGCTCCGTGAAACTCAATTCCATAATTCTGCTTATTATTTTTCTTTCTGTTTAAATATTTATACATATAAGCAGACATATAATATTTATGTATATAAATATTTATACATAAATTCAGTGTGTGATAGTTTCATACATACTGTTTATTTAAATGCAGTTTTTTTTGTTTTGATTTAGCTTGCCCTTTCCCATCTACTCTTCTTCTCTATCTGTATTGCCTTTTCATACATACAAGGTTACCCATGTTCACAACCTACTGAATATACTTTCATATAATTTTTTTGCTCAAGTAATCATAAAAAAGACCACGCATAATGTGCATACATATATAATGCATGTATGTATATACATATATAGATAAGGAGAGATTTTGTCATTATTCTGCAAAACTTGCAAGATATTACACATATTTTTGAAGCTTGCTTTTTCTCACTCAACAATAACTCTTTTTCTAATGGCTGTATAACATTTTATACTGCAATGTGCTGTAATTTATTCAACCATTCCCCTATTGATGGGAAATCACTTTCTTTTTTTTTTTTTCTTTCGTTCCTCTAGACCAGTGCTGCAATAAACATCCTTGTATATACTCTTATATATTTGTGCTTTTATTTCTATGGGACAGATGTCCAGAAGTAGCATTAGAAGGTCAAAATGTATATGTGTTTTTATTTTAATAGAGAGTATCAGATTGCATTCCAAAAATAGCTGTAGAAATTCACCTTCCACCAGCCATGGATGTTAGTATTCTTTCTCCCTCATCCCTATCAGCAATAGAAGTTATCACTATTTATAAATTTTTGCCAGTAGTATATGGTATTGCTATCTATTAGTTTGAACATATGTTCATTTATTGCTTGGATATTTGAATCTTCCCATTTTCTTATTGAGTCCCAATAATGTTTGTTAATTTTTCAGAATCCTTTTGTATAGAAAGATTAACCTGTTGTTCTCTTGTTGCAAATATTGTTCCACATCAGTGATTTCTTGGTCAATTTTGTTCAGGGCAATTTTTGTAATGATACCTTTTATGTACCAGGCATTGTTGTATGCACTAAGGACTCAAAAGTAAGATAGACAAAATTTCCTTCCCACTTAGAGCTTATATTCTAGAGATTAAAGATGGACAGTGAATGAGGGAATGAATAAGGAAGTATTGTTTATAGTATTTTAATATGATATAAGATTGTTATGTGGTTAAATGGGTATGACTTTTCTTATAGTGCTTCTAGGTTTCCAGTGTTAGTTAAGAAGTCCTCAACCAACCCTTGGTTGTACATGTGGTCTCCTAGATTTTATTGCTTTGGTTTTATTTTTAAACATGGTTGGCATGAATGTAATCCCCAGATTTAAATTAAGCAGCATTTTTAGGTCTCAGAATTTCACAATTACATCAATCACTCCCATGCTATTCCAGTCTGCAGCTATACCCCCTCCATACAATTCATCAAGGATGCTACTAAAAATCATGGTTAATTACTAATAACTGGATTGAACAATATGAAACTGCCATCTATATAGAGGGGAAAGTAGTTGAATATCAGCAATTACATATGGTCCAACCTATAGATATGAAATGGAAAAGAAACAATTATTAAACTCAAATAACATGCTGAATATTATGATAGCCATTTCATATGCAATATTTCATTTAATTTCCTCATCAACATTTTGAGGTAGATAATATTAGCTCCATTTTATAAAAGAAGAAACTTAAGCTCCATAAGAAATCTAACTAATTCTCAAAATTATTAAGAGGAACCCTTAGAATTTATCTCATTCAGTCAATACCAAAGTACTTGTGTGTTTCTCTTTGGCATTAGAATTTAATTCAACAAGAATTTAAGAAGCGCTCTACAAGACTTTGAATAATACTGACAACTTAAGAAGCGGTGGGCAAGTACAGTACCTAGATCAACATCCATACATAGAAATACTCAATAAATGTTGGTTAAATGGGATCTTCTACCCTACAACAAATTACATGTTAACAGAGAATAAAGCATACACAGGAATCAGTGAAAGAGAAATTCCAGGTGTCTGATGGCTGTTATAGACTTAAAATATGGGTTTCATGTATTTTTGTTTTTTTTCTAACAGTAATCAGTATGTAGGTATATGTAAATAGGAGGCATACAATGAATATTGGTTTATTCAATTAATGAAATAAACAATTCATTGTAATATATTTGGAAAAAATGGACATATAATAAAGAAAAATTTTAAATAGTCTTTAATCCTATCATTTACACACAAAGACTTTTTAAAAAATTTTATTGTGGAAACATATATATAACATAAAATTTGCCATTTTAACAATTTTTAAGTTGCAATAATTACATTTATATGTTCTGCTACCATCACCAATATCCATTGCCAAAACACACATAGACTTTTGAAACCCACTCCTACCAATTTGTAGCTCCCTAATTTTGACAATATAACTCATTTCTATCTTTTTTAACTTGACATTATATAAAGCTTCCCATATCATTAAATATTCTTATGATAGCGTAGTTTTTGATGACTGAAAAATAATTTATTGCATGGATACAATTAATTTAATTAGTCAGTGCTCATTTCTCCTAAACATCTAAGTTGTTTCCAAATTCTTGTTCTTATAAATAATACTGTGAAAACTTCCTTGGATATAGATCTTTGTCCATATCTCTGAATAATTCCTTAGGATAGATTTCTGAAATTGGAATGACTGATTCAAAATCTATGGTCATTGTTAAGGTTCTTGATGCATATTACCAATTTGCCGCTCACAAATATGGTACCAGGAAATGATCCACTTTAAATTTCATTTGAATATGGGTATTATTCTAGACTGAATCACAATTGCCACAAAGACATGTTCAAGTCCTAATCCCCAGTCCTGGGGATGTGAACTTATATTGTAAATAGGATCTCTGAGGATCTGATTAAGATGATGCCAAACTGAATCAGGGTGGTCTTTGATCCAATATGCCTGGAGTTATTATAAACAGAAGAAATCTGAACACAATAATAGCAGTAGGAGACAGATGGCCATGTGGTGGGGGTAGAAATTGAGTTATGAATTGCATGCAAGCCACCACGAGAACACGACAGACTTCAGAGAAAGCATGGTCTTGCTGACACCTTGATTTTGGAATTCTAGCCTCCAAAACTGAGAGAAGAGATTCCTGTGATTTAAATCAGCCAGTTCACGATGTTCGCTATAGTAGCCCTGGCAAACTAAGACAGGTGTGTGCTTAGTATCCTGGAAATTCATTTTATTGTGGAAACATCCATTGCATCCTTTAGTTTTGCCAGTGTTTGTCTCATGTATTTTGTGGCACCATGATTGGTGTATAAACATTTATGACTGTTATTTCTTCTTATTGAATTGTACCTTTTATTAGTATGTAGTGGCCTTCTTTGTCTCTCTTAACATCCTTGCATTTAAAGTCTATTTTATCTGAGATTAATATTGCTACTCCTGCTTTCTTTTGGCTGTAGCTTGCATGAAATATTTTTTCCATCCTTTCACTTTCAATTTCTTTGTGTCACTGTGTCTAAAATGAGTCTCTTGTATGCAACATATTGATGGTTCATATTTTTTTATCCATTCTGCTAATCTATATCTTTTAATTGGGGAGTTTAATCTATTTACATTCAATATTATTACTATGAAGACATTTCTTGAATCAGCCATCCTATCCTTTGGTTTATGTTTGTCAGATATATTTTTTCCCCTCTCTCTCTTAATGTCCTTTAATGAACCAATAATGAATCTCTTTAGTACTAAACCTTACTCCATAGCTCTCTCTCCTTTCTTTGTTTCTCTGTCGGTAGGGCTCCCTTTAGTATCTGAAGTAGCGCAGGTCTTTTATTAGCAAAGTCTCTCAGCATTTGTTTGTCTGTTAAAAATTTAAGCTCTCCCTCAAATCTGAAGGAGAGCTTTGCTGGATAAAGTATTCTTGGTTGGAAGTCTTTCTCTCCCAGAATTTTAAATATGTCATGCCACTGCCTTCTCACCTTCATGGTGGCCACTGAGTAGACACTACTTAGTCTTATGTTGTTTCCTTTGTATGTAGTGAATTTCTTTTCTCTTACTGCTTTTAGAACTTGCTCCTTCTTTTCAGTATTTGACAGTCTGATCAGAATATGTCTTGGAGTGGGTTTATTTGGATATGTTCTATTTGGAGTTTGCTGGGCATTTATGCTTTGTGTATTTATATTGTGTAGAAGATTTGGGAAGTTTTCCCCAATGATTTCTTTGAATACACTTTCTAGACCTTTACCCTTCTCTTCCCCTTCTGGGACACCAATGAGACTTACATTTGGACATTTTATTTTATCATCATATCCTTGAGGTCCATTTCATTTTTTTTTTATTTTTTTCCCCATTCTTTCTTTTGTTCTTTCATTTTCTGTTTTGTCATCCTTGAGGTCACTGATTCGTTGTTCAGCTTCCACTAGTCTTGTACTATGAGTATCCAGAATCTTTTTAATTTTATCAACAGTTTCTTTTATTTCCATAAGATCATCTATTTTTTTTATTTACTTTTGCAATTTCTTCTTTATGCTCTTCTAGGGTCTTCTTCATGTCTTTTATATCCTGTGCCATGCTCTTCTTCATGTCCTTTATATCCTGTCCCATGCTCTCGTTGTTTGTCTTTAGTTCTTTGATTAATTGCTCCAAGTACTGTCTCCTCTGATCTTTTATTTGGGTGTTTGGGTTTGGGTTATCCATATCGTCTGGTTTTGTCATATGCTTTAAAATTTTCTGTTGTTTTTGGCCTCTTGGCATTTGCTTAACTTGATAGGGTTCTTTTAGGATATGTAGGATTATTCCAGGATGAATCTCTAATTTGTCAGATCTACAGCTTGGTGGCATACACTTTCTCTAACTAGCCAGCAGATGGTGTCCGTGAGTCACCTCTCAAGTCAGTTCTTCCCAACTTTGTCTTTTTGGTGTATGGGGGATTGATTCTTTTGGGGTCCAATTGGTGCACCAAGTTTGGGTGTGTTGTTGGTCTGTCCGCCCTGAATGTAGGGCGTGTGAGCGGCTAGGGAGGGCAGCTTTAATAATCAAACTTCCCA
This sequence comes from Choloepus didactylus, assembly GCF_015220235.1. NCBI lineage: Eukaryota > Metazoa > Chordata > Mammalia > Pilosa > Megalonychidae > Choloepus > Choloepus didactylus. Next base: position 163,632,952 of record NC_051307.1, read on the forward strand.
TGTGTTCCTGGAGATTTAAGGCTGTTGCAAGAGTCTAAACCTTCATTTCAGTCTTGCCACAGATTGTCTCTGCCACTGACCCACAAGTCTTTGGTATTGGCCTATGGTCCCTGGGACTTCCAAGTGGGTCCCTCTTCCAAGCTGTGCCCTTCTAAGGCCTCTGCTGAGGGAAGGTTGTGCTACATCACAAGTGTGCGCCATCCCTCAAGGGAAGTTCTGGGCCACTGGGCTGTGTAGGTGTGTTCCCAGCCTGCTGTAAGGAGCAGAATTAAATAATGGCTTTAACTCCAAAATGCTGTAAGGATGGCTGTATAGGATGTGTTAATTTCCCCCTTTTTGCACAGCTCCACCTTCCAAGCTCCTGGACAATTAGCTGTGAGTTCACGAAAGGCTATTGTCCACACCTGATATTGTGGCATGTGCGTGTGTTGTTGGAAACACTTCCTGTCACACTGAGGTTTTTGGCATGGCTCTGGGCTGTGACTCTGGCACCAGGCAGGAGTGTTCCCAGCCTGCCGGGAAGATGGCTGCAAGGCATGTGTTTTTTTTCCCTTTTTGGCTCACCTCTGCCTGCCTCACTCTGAGACAATTAGCAACAGGTGTGCAAAAAGGTGTCTTCCATGCCAAATTTTTGATGCGTTCGCACAGCCCATTCCTGCCACGCTTCACTGTGCGGTTCTTGCTGCCATATCTGCAGCTGCTTTTGGGTTTTTTAAAAAAGAACTAGTCCACCTCCAAACACCAACCCTCAGTTTCCCCACACTGCAGCGTGGCTGCTGGATATTCAGCAGCTTACTCACTCATTTCAGAATGCAGACTCCTGGGTTCACCAAGTTCACGGTCCCTGTAGTTTATCAGACCTTGTCCAGCTGGTACATCACTGGAACTGGTGTTCTGGGTCACTTTCTGGCTTTCATCTAGTATTTTTCATGGAGGTGTATTTTGGCCCTGTCTCTCCTAGCTGCCATCTTAGTTTCTGTCCCTGGAAATTCATTTTAACACCAACCTGTGAATATTTAAAACCAGAAAAGCTAAGAAGTAATTTGAATTTTCCCTCATTTTGAACCTCTATTCAACTCCCTGTATCCACTCCAAGTTGGAAATAACCATACCATCTGTTTTATCAGAGACTCTCAAACCGGAGTTCAAACATGTGCTCTAAGGAGTCCAGGAACCCCTGGATAGTATATGCGCATTTGGTCAGCAAATGTGTATTGTTTCCTTGGAAAAGATATCCATGTCTTTAATCAATTTCTTAAAGGGGTTCATGACTCAAAAAAAATTAAAAACTTTACCTTTATAGTGGATGAAAACAGTAGGGCCATAATGTGAAGGACTCCATGACTAATGGAGGCAGGTGGGTTAGGTGTCAAAGCATTTCTTCCTTTGAACTACAGGCTATGTGGAAACTAAAATAAACAGAAGGTATCAGAGATAGCAGTAATATATGTGATTAAGCCTTGCAAGCACAAATTGGTGATATTTGCTTTCAGACAAACTGTAACTTGGAAAGCAGATTAGTGTAGTAGCCATGTTTTATGACCTTGCGGTCTTAATTAAACACACCAATGTTTATTCTCCCACCTTCTTCCCCAAACCAGTACTTCAAAGCTACAGGCCTTCTTCTCATTTTACCTCTAACTCAGACTAATTACAAAGAAATGAATATTTTATCATCTTTCTTATGATAACCCCAAGCTATTGAATTTTGGAGTTAAAGCCATTATTTAATTCTATCATGCTACTATTAAAAATTAGTTTTTTAATCCATAAAAGTGCTCATGAGTACTTGATAAAATTTCATGATATTTAAACTATGAAATATGATTTTCTACTAGACAACCAGCACATTGGAACACAATTTAAAAGGGTAAATCCCTCACAGTCACATTGATAAGGATTTCTTTCTCTCTTCCTGATGGCTGCTTTGTAATTAGTTTGTACCAAAGCCTAAACTTGCCCTGAAATCCCCTCTTCTCCCTTTGTCTAAAGAAAACTGCCCAGCCTCATCTCTCTGCAGCACAGTAGTACCCTTGGGTGTTCTACAGAACCACAAATGTCCTTCAACCAAATATCGGGGCAGTGCATTGTCATAGAGAATCTTTCTCCCAGTGCTGATAAGAACCCTCTGAGGGTTAGGTTAGTGTGTCCCACATGAAGAGACCTGCCTCTCCTTATGTCTTTAATAAGCTCTCAGCAGCTTGGATAAGAGCAGACAGCATTCTACAAAACAAAAGCAGAAAAGAAGAAAGAGAAAAGAAAAAGAAAAAAAAACCAACAGGCAAGCCTGTGGAAAGTTTTCCCCTTTGAGCTCAACAAATCCAGTAGCTGAGAGAGATTCATCTTTCATGGAATGTGGTTCCCAGCTTCATCTGTCATGTGACAGTATAAGAAATTATGAGGGTAATGGTACTATACACTCCTACAAGTTTTGGTTCTGTTTTATCAAATATATTTATTGCCAAAGAAAATAGGTCTCTTAGTATTTCACCTCCTCTTCTCTGTACCCCATCCCTTTCTCTACAGTGTTTTCTCAAAGAACTCTTTCCTAAGTGATAACAAATGTCAAGAAAAAGTTATTTGACCCTTATGTTATTCTAAGGATATGAGGATACTATTTAAAGAGACACACTAGTGGAAAACTTGGCTAATGTTTCTAATTAACTACCCAACAAAAAATAACTTCCCTTTATTCCTAGATAGAAAAATTCCCAGATGGTTCGTATTGGTTTAATAATAGTTATACTGGTTGAATGCTTGATGTGTGCCCCTTACTATGCTAAGTACCTTGGTTCATTTGACTCTCATAATAACCTTATGATGTAGATGTTATTGCCTCTATTTTACAAACTAGAGACTAAGCCTAATGGAGGTCAAGGAACAAGCCCAAGTTCACTCAGGAGGTGGCTGATCTGGGATTTAAACCAGGATCTCCTTGTCATTTGAGTCTATGCTCTTAACTACTGCTATACTATACTGCTCAACTAGGACCTCTGAAACCAACTTCCTGAACTGGTAATTTGGCCCTGGGTGGGATCCTCCAGTAAACTGAATCCTTTAAAAGGGTCCTGGTACCATTTTAAGTAGGAATGTATCAGGCAGGGTCCAATGAGGGAAGCAGAACCACTATAAGTGAAGTGGAACAAGGGATTTATTATAGGGATTTGAATTTATGCAACTGTGGAAACTGGTAAGAAGTCTATGGAAGATCATTGTCTTTGTATTTCACAGTAGGTCTGAAGTCTCTGCAGGTCAGCAGAGCCAGTAATAAGGAAGAAAACTTGGATGTGAAGTGGGGGAGACTGAGGACAAATTGTAATTCACATCTATCTCTTAACCATTTCCAACCTTCATGACACAGGTCATCTGCAGAAAACGCAGGCACCTTTTGCTACATTGCTGCACAAGCACCTGGCTCAGGACTTGGAAGAGCTGAAGAAGGAGATCTGGTGGAGCTGGAGTTGCTGCAGAGCTGGCTGTGGCCCCACACCAACAAGGTGAGGCAGCACATCAGTGACAATGTGTGCAAGCTGCAGCAGTACATGGTGATCTACACTGACATTGCTGCTTCACTTCTACCTTCCAAATCTCATACAAATTTCTCCCATGGCCATCCCTAAACCAGGACCATATTGGAAAGGAAATTTGGGCAAACAAAATTCTGGCTTAGTTAAGTTGACACAGTACAAAGTCCCACAAAGGACTCTTGAAGGAATTGTGTAATTGGAGGCTTCTATTTGGTATACATCTACACTGCCAAATTACCTTTCTGAACTCAGAATGCCTTGCATTTTGCTAACAGACCCTGCCTTCCCCACTACTGACTGCGTGAGTGAAACAGACAGTCGCTGACTTCATGGAACTTATAAACTAGTCTAGAGACCCCTGAGAATCAAACTATTTAATCAATACTTATGGGCAATTGTTTGAAACTTATGCTGTCCATGTTCTGTGAGAATCTTCCACTCTACCCTCTGAAAAGTCATGGGAAAAAATCCTTAAACTGCAGTCAGCCTTTTGCTCAGAGAGTTATCCTAGGTGAACATTTTCTTCCTGCACTCATCTGTGTTGAAAGCATTTAATGCAATCTGTAATAAATTATCTATATAGGAAAAGTTTTTCTGATTCCAATAAGGAGTTCTTATAAGCTGCTGAATGATTTTAAACAATGAGAGTGACGAGGTCAGATTTGTTTTTTAAAAAGTACTTATGTGGAAAACACAGAATAGAGAGGCTAGAACAAATGCAGATGGATGTGTTAGGAGTCTATTGCAGTAGCGAAGACAGAGGGTTGTAGCTGGTGACAGAGGTTAGTAATTTGGACGAGGATGGTAGAGATAGAGAGAAATGAATAGATTTCTGAGATGCTCTAGAAATAAAATCAACAAGAGCTGATGATGGATTAAATATGTGGTGAGGCAAGAGAGAGTTCCCAAAATGACTTCAAGGTTTCTGACTCTTGTGAATATGTGAATGGTAGTGCCAGTCACTGGGATACCAAACATTCAAGATTTGTGGGGAAGATCACATGATCATCCATGGACGTGTTGCAATACCAAATTTGAGGAGCTCCTGAGTCATCCAAATGGAGTTGTCAGTTGGGCAGCTGTCTATTCTGGTCTGGACCTCAGAAGAAATATTCAAACTGGAGATATAAATTTGGTATCAAGCATGTGTAAGTGGTAACTGAAGCAGTGGATAGCAAGGAATTTTCTTTAAAAGAATATAGAATGATTATAGTGTGGTGGACATTGTTTGGCTATCTTTTCCTGTTGAGGGAAATTTTCCCCCAGTGAAAGCCCATGGGGTTGGGTATTCCTCCTATCTGTCCATGGTAGGTAGAGAGCAGGCATGAGACCTAGACTCTGCCAATATGATACTCCCGCTCAGGACTTTAACTCTTTATAGATTGACAGTGAAAGTGGCAAGAATGCAACAATTGAGGTAGGCAATCTTTGCCAGTGGCAATGCCCTAACTAGCATATTCTGTGATGTGGCCTTGAACATGCTCTATTGGTTCCTGTCCATTTCTGGAGCTGGATCTTTAATCTTCCTGTTGAATCTGTGAACTGTCTGATATACTCTATTAAGTTATTTTACTGCTTAAGTTAGCCAGAGTTGGGTTATATTGCTTTTAAATAAGAACCCTATTTATATAATATGCATCATATACAGGTAAAGGGCATACTATGTTGTAGGAGTTAACACATTATATTGTAAAGACACATTCACACATCTGCTTCCCATACCAGATCAATGGTTTTCAAACTGTAGGTCATGGCCCAATTAGTGGATTAGGTAATTGATTTAGTGTGTTACTTTTAAATAAAATAGAATAGGATACCAGAGAAGGAAAGAGAAAATAATAGAATATAAAAGATCAGAGGATAAGTATTTCATTCTGAAACTTTCATCTTGGTTACATGTATTGTGTTTACACTGGTTATAATGTAAAATGTATTTCTTAACATGACCCCCAAGACATAGAAAGCAAACAGAAAATGTCATTCCAACCTGAACAATGAGAAAAATTTGGATAATCTACAAAATCTTAACTTTTCTTGAACCCATCAGAGAGAAGTTGTAAGGCAACCAGGTGAAATTAATCACAAGGGGCAAAAAGCCCCTTTGCAGAAAGATGGGACACATGAACTGATTTGCCTTGGGCAGAGCATGAGAGGAATAGATAGCCACCATAAAAGGGAAGTAAGAAGAAAGCACTGAAAATACTAACAAATTATAGAAGGTTATTGTGCCAGTTTGGAATCCTTGAGAGCCCAGACAAAAGAGGAGTTTGCATTCATTTGCAAACTTTTCCTTGGGCTACACTGGGTGCTCATGAAAGACTGAAGTCAAGGAAGGAGAATTAAGAGAGCCCCTCTTCTGAAGCACACAGGAATGACACCATGCTCACTGCCTGAACTTTTATACAAAGCAAGCCTTAAACTCCTGGAGAAAGGCAGAAAACTCGCTCATCCCCACAGTCCAGACAAAGATCCAGTGTTTCTCTCGAAGAAGTTGAGGCAAAAGCTGCCTGTCACTGAGGGTGGTATTGGGACCCTCCATCTTGGTGACAAGCAACCATCAAGTGTTGATGAGGGAAGAGTAGAATGAAAACCTGACTGCCCTGAGGGAGGGGCAGAAAACACCCCCATCTCTCATAGCATGACTTCTCAGTACCAAGCAACAGAAGTTTACCGTTGGGAGAAGGGGTGGAAAGTCATCCCAACATTTGTTCCAGGCAAAGGTACACTGCTGCTGAGGGAGGATGGAAGCAAAAGACATATGCCCCTTGAGAGTGGCAGAAAACTCACTGAGAGCAAAGATTTTGCACTGTTAAAAAGAAGAGGTCTGATACTCAAGCAGGAGCAGGAAACTTTCCTACTAAAGGCACCCAAAATTTGCCTGCCACAGGAGGAAGGGACAGGAATGCTGAGTAAGTTGCCACCCTCCCAACCCTAAGGTCCAGGTGCATAAGGGCTTACCTAAGACCAAAGCAAAACCAAGAGAACCAAAAACTCCCTCCTAACCCACTACGAGTGTCTCACCAAGTAACAAGCAAAAGTAGTCTACTGCTGGGGTGTGAGCAACACCACAGATAAAGACTGTGGTGTAGGACTGAAGGGCTTCCTAAAAGCTGAGAGTGAGTGTGTAACAGGAACACTAAGAGAACCTTCCTGCACTCCAGCCTCCCCTCCACACTGCACTAACTAAGCACAAGACAGCAGCAGCCCACTGAAGGAATTTGAAGTCTTTGGCCCACTTAAGATAACCATAGCAGAAACAAAACCCCAAACCAGCTTACCTAGAGTATGTTCACTCAACCTTCCCAAATTAATAGCCTAAGAGAAGAAATGGTATGCCAGTTTTTGGATGTAAACATTACCTCAGTCTCTACTGTTCTTTTGCATAAATGGGACGCTTATAAAATGATCTAACATACATATAATTTGGAGTCCCAGAAGGGAAGAGAGAAGACAGAGAAGAAATATTTGAAAAGTTTATGGGTGAGAATTTTGCAAAACTAAATACAACAAACCAAAAAGCCAAGTAGCTCATAGAAACCTAATAAAAATAAATACCAATAAATAAAGCAAGAATGAAAGAAATAGAAAGAAAGAAGAAAAAGAATACACATGTTTAAACAATCAGAGTCAAATTGCTGAAAAGAGAAAAACTTGAAGACAGTCAGAAAAAAAAAAAAAAAGAAAAACACATTAATATGTACCACAGTCAAAAATATGTGAAAGATATAATCATAGACCACAAACACCTTGAAGGCAAGGTTTTATCCATCTCTCTATCTTCAGCACCTATGCCAGTACCAGGTAAGAAGTAGGCTGAATTAAATTAACATGAATGTGATAATAGCTGACATTTGTGGAATACTCACAATTTGCTAGCCATTCTTTAAAACCCTTTGTGTATACTAATTCATTTCATCCTAGTTGCAACTCTATGAAGAAGATACTATTAAATCTCTGATTTTACAGTTTACAGAAACCTGAAACTGAGATGCAGAAAAATTAATCAACTAAGATCATGTAGCTAATACTTGGAGGGACCAAGATTCAAGCCTAGACAATGTAGCTTCAGAACCTGTGCTCAAAACCCCTGTGTTTCAGCTGCTTCTCTAGACACCAGCACTTAGGGCCTTGGCAAGGAGTGTGTGGGGTGAGAAGAAGCCATTAGGAGCCAGTAAAGGAGGAATCTGTAAAAGGAAGGTTGTATGATACAGTGGAAACCGTGGGGTCCTATAGAAGGAGAGGTGCTTAAATCCCAGCTCTGCACTTTGTAGACATGACATGATAGGGAAGCCACCAAATCTTTCTGAACCTCAGTTTTCTTATCAGTAAAATAAAAATAAAACAATACCTACTTTATAGTTGTTGGAAGGACCAAGGAGATTGTATAAATGGAGGCTCCATAAGTAGCTGTAAGTGGGAACATTTAAATACCTGCTATGAGGTATTTAATTGAAGAGATTACATTACAACCAAAATAATATTATTGACAGTTTATTTATAAATAACATTCATAAACATCCCAGGCAACAGGGTACTACTCTTTACAGAACAGATGTTCTCCTGAAAAAATGCACATAGTTAAACTTAGTGAATTTTCCTCATTGTCATCACTTTGTGATATATTTCTTTTCTTCATTTCTCACTAATTTTCAATTGACACTTTAGCTTAAAGTTTCTCTGCCACCCTCCTCTCTGAAATTAACTAACAGCTAAATCATCAGAGATTTTTTGGTTGAATGGATTTTTTTCTTGTAAAGCAAGAAACTTTTCTAAAGTTAGCAATGATCTCTTAATTTAAATTCTAAAAATGGAGGAATACCCATTCTCATATTAAAATGCTATAAGTGGTATATTGTTGTTAGTAACATACTTATTCTAAATATAAATGCTTATCTTATAGAAGAGTTGTTAAAAAGTAATTTAACGAGACTTTTTAAGATGGATTTTATTAAATGCAAAATAATTATGTATAATTGTACATAATTATTACAAGGATATAAACTGTAACTTCTGGTCACTTTTTTACATAAATTCCTTGTCGAGTAAGATATTTATTAAGATATAATGGAATATGTTTCATTGGTGGTGAAATAAAATGTAGGGTCCTTAGTTACTCTCTCTGCTCATCTGCTATTGGGCAACTTTAATGGTGTCCATCATTTCTGCCTCAAGTGTGATTTTTCTATTTCTTGAAATAGCTATGTTTTTTGAGATTTTCTTCAGTGGCTTCTCCTTGACCTTAGGATAAAGTCTCAATTTTACCACATGTTTAGAAGATCTCTCACGATCTGACTTAACCTCCTCCTCAGTCTCATTTCTATGATCTATGTAATCTATGTTCTGACATCCTGAGCTTCTTTCAGTTCCTGGAATGAGCCATGCACTTTCCCTTCTAGGCTTTCTCAACCTAGTCTGGGGAAAGGGACTCTATTGTCATGTAAGCTTGGGAAATGTATGCCTCCTTATAGTTTCACAATCCGTATAGGCAAATTAAAAACTCTAAGAAATCCTGGGCTTAAAATTGTCTAACGTCAAACTTCCCAAACTTGTTTTTACCAATGCCTTTTTTTCTAGTGCCTACTCTATCCCACAGAACTTCAGTTTCATGGTACTTACCTTGGAGAAGGCTAATCAAGATAGTCTGTCCTTGGTGGTTACATAAAATTTCTGGCAGCCATAGGGTCCATTCCATTATGCAGGAGACACCGTAAGACAACATGCTACCAGGGACTTCCTATCTTTTATCCTTTCCACTCTTCGCCCTGGACACCTGGACAACCCCACTTCCCCCCAGTTGTGAGAAGGGTTTCCACATTATGTCAGCCAAACAAGAATATGTGTTCATGGGCATTAAGACTAGTGATAAGGGAGTGAATTCTCCAGACATATGTCAGGAAGAATTGATAGGATGTAGTGATATCCTCTCATTGGATTTAGAGACTGAAAGAGAAGGTGGAGTCAATGATGACTTTGGTGGTGAAGCTATTATTCAAGAAAGAAAATAGAAAGGAGGGGAAGGATGCCCATCTTAGGCACTGTTCTGAGTTCTGGGCATATAGCAGTAAATAAGAGCTATATTTTGCTTGTCCGTTTTTATCTGTTGGGATTACAGTGCTATGGAATATCCAGTTGCAGTCACCTGGAAGTTCATAAATGGCCTTCAGGCAGACAGACCACATGAGCAAATGCACCAGAAATTATTCTTGTAAATTAACTTCTTGAACAATCCTCACAGCTTAATGTTTTCTCCTTATTAAAACACTCCCTCTTAATCTGTTAAAAAAATGTGCCTTCTGCCCTTAGGATCTTTAAGAAGTAGCACAAGTTTAAAAAAGCGTGAAATGGACAGAGCAAGGGGATGAGCTGTGTGGTTCTTGGATTAGTCTTTTCAGCCACAAAACACAAGAGAGAACAACAACAGCATAAGCAACATTTGAGTGTGATGTGCCTGTTACCAACATTTGATATGTGCTGAGCACCTACTAGGAGTTAGACTCTGTGCTGGTTGCTTTCTTGTATGTCATCTCATTCTCCCAGATGTGCAGCATTTTCAAATCTGGAAATAACTGAAAACATGCTGTGGTAGCTCTATTCTGCCAGGGAGAAAATGAGTGTTTTGCAAATGAGCCAATAATAGACATATTACAGTCTATACAGTTCAATGTAATTTCAAAATCAATTTTTAAAAATGAAAACACATAAAATTTGAGTGTAAGGCTTACTAATTTATTTCTTCTGATCAACTCACCTAAAGAGAAAGAGAAACAAAATTACAAACTAGAAACTAGTTGCAAACTATCACAAGATCTTAGCTTTCCTAAGACCAGTATATTAACAATTATATTCAGTCTATTACTTAACATGAGTTCATTCCTGGCTTGAATTTTTAGAAATCTATATGTTATACCCAAACTGGAGGGAGAAAGCTAATATGCAGTACATTCTATAATAAGTGATGACTCAAGGGTCTTTTTTCCTATGACATCAAGAAGAGGGCAACGAGGTATTTTTCAAATTATTTTTTTGCTCTCCTATATTTTACAATTTTTCTACAATGAAAATGCATTACCTTTGTATGAAGGGTAAAAAGAAAGAAAAGAGGAGAACTATGGAATTATTTTGCTAAATCCTATAAAAGACTCAAATATGAAGACTTGCAAAAACCAGTTACTAAATATTAATATTGATTTCTTAATGTGATAAAACAGTCACAGTGATATCATGTCTGTTCTCTTTTTGTTTGTTTAAGATGAATGAGTCTTTCAGGGAGCATTTGACATACTTTTCTACCTTGCTGTCATTCTCTCTCCATCTCTATCTCTTCTCACATAGTGTTAATAAAGTTCCATTTACATGTTCAAGTCCATTTGGCCAGTCCCTGGTCTTGATGTAAGGACTTTTGTAATTACATTTATTTTAAATATCCACCAGCTTTGACAAGACTGTTTCTCTCAGAAGCAAATCATCTATCGAACCTCTCCCCAAAGACCCAGAACTCTGAATATCTGCCTCACCATCTTCATGACTAAATGGATGGCAAGAAAGGGACAAGATGTATAAAAACATTAAAAAAAAGAAGAAGCCTGCAAAAGATCAGCTGCATAAACAGGAATCTAATTCAGATGACTCAAAGGGGAAGCCTAAAAAGGTTTGAGAGTACTAACAAACTTTGGAGTCAGGCCTGATTTTGAATCCCAGCTTTATCACTTACCAGTCAAGTAACTAGCAAAGGTTTCTTTTCTCTCTGAACCTCAGTTTCCTCATTAGTGAAATGAGACATATAACAACATTGCTATAAGGATTAAGTAAGATGGCATATATAGCACATCAGGCACATGAAAGTTGTACAATGGAAACAATCACCCTCATGTTTGAGGGTAATTCTGGGTATAATTTGAAATAATGCCTGTAAAACATATATCATGGTGCCTGGCATATACATAGTGATGGCTTCATACTATGAATATTATTGTTCTCACTGAGTTCTCAGGTGCTCACCCCTCTGGAAATGGGCAGGTTGAACTACTGCCCAAGGGAATGTAGAAAGCCAATTTCAAAACCCAGAATTAGATGGAGAGGAGTGGAATTTAGTTAGTCCCCTGGAACAACTAATAAACAACAAGGAACAATGAGTAAATAATCTGGAACAACTGCTGGGGGACAACCGTGACTGTTCACACATCCTACACCAACCTGGATTGGGTGGAATGGCTGAGATCACAGCATAAAATCCATAAGTAAAAACTGTGGAACTGCACTGGGAGCCCCCTCCCCCCACAGCAGGCTGAGCTACAAGACCTTGCTGTAGGAGAAAGCAGCATTCCTGGAGCAAGCGAATATAGCTCAGCCCAGCTCCAACTGGGGTTTTAATTAACAAATGTGGACTGCTGAATGCAAACTACAAACATAGACAAACTCCTAACAAACAGACAGAGGCTTTTAGAGATGACTGACCTTAAAGAGACAAAACTCCTGTACCCCAGGAAAGGGAGTCCAGAAAACCAGTGGCTCTCTCTGACCAACAGGCGAAACTGGGGGGCCATGAACTGGCTCTAAAAGGGGGCTTTCTTTCCTTTTTTCTCCCTCTCAACCTGAGTGGCTCAGTGGAGAGAGCCTCAGCCATTTTCAATTTGCAGCACTCTGACTGACACAGGGGTGGAGATAACAGAGTCAGAGAGACAAAGGAGCAATTCAAATGCAGAAGATAACTCCCTAAAGGGTGTATCTTCCTTAAGAGGAAGGAGGTGGGGCCCAGCTCAAGTGCTGGCCTTCCCTTCAGAACTCAGACCCTAGAGCCTGATGGAAAACAGCCAAAAGGGAAACTAAAGGGGCTACACCTCCTTACACTACTTGGCAGCGACAGGCTGACAGATGCCACCTGCTGGTTATGTTAGGAAAAGCACAGTGGCTAGAGGCCTCACAGGAAAATCTGTCATTCTTCTGAGATACACCCTCAGGGAAATGTGAAGCTGAATATAACCCCATTCTGAGACCTGAACCCTATCTGGTCTGGGAAAATCTGATTGGGGTAACCAAGGAAACCAGATGCCTAGACAACAGAAAACTACAAATTACACTAGGAAAAACAAAGGTGAAGCCCAGTCAAAGGAACACACTTACACCTCAATTAAGATAGAGTTGAGATATTGTTTCACTTTAATGAAACAATCAATTAAAGATTTTCAAAGAAATATGCTAAATCAACTCAAAAACCAATTCAACAAGTTCAGGGAAGATATGGCAAAAGAGATGAAGGATATAAAGAAAACACTGGATGAACATAAGGTAGAAATCAAAAGTTAGAAAACACAACTGTCAGAATCTATGGAAATGAAAGGCACAACAAAGGGATGAAAAACACAATGGAGGCATACAACAACAGATCTCAAGAGACAGAAGAAAATACTCAGGAACTGGAGTACAAGACACCTGAAATCCTACACATAAAAGAACAGATAGGGAAAGGAATGGAAAAATATGACAACATCTCAGGGAATTGAATGCTAATATGAAGTGCATGAATGTATATGTCATGGGTGTCCCAGAAGGAGAAGAGAAGGGAAAAGGGGCAGAAACAATAATAGAGGAAATAATCAATGAAAATTTCCCATCTCTTATGAAAGACATAAAATTACAGATCCAAGAAGCACAGCATACCCCAAACAGAATAGATCTGAATAGACATACACTAAGACACTTAATAATGAGATTATCAAACGTCAAAGACAGAGAATCATGAAAGCAGCAAGAGAAAAGCGATCCATCACATACAAAGGAACCTTCATAAGACTATGTGTGGATTTCTCAACAGAAACCATGGATGCAAGAAGGACATGGTATGATATATTTAAGATACTGAAAGAGAAAAACAACCTACCAAGAATCCTATATCTGGTAAAACTGTCCTTCACATATGAGGGAGAGATTAAAATATTATCTGACAAACAGACAATGAGAGAGTTTGTGAACAAGATACCTGCTCTATAGGAAATACTAAAGGAAGCACTACAGACAGAAAGGAAAAGATAGGAGTGAGAGGTTTGGAACACAATTCTGGGTGATGGTAGCACAATGTAAGTACACTGAACAAAGATAACTGTGAGTATGGTTGAAAGAGGAAGGTTAGGAGCATGTGGGACACCAGAAGGAAAGAGGAAAGATAAAGACTGGGACTGTATACCTCAGTGAAACCTAGAGTGCTCAACAATTGTGATAAAATGTACAAATATGTTTTTACATGAGGGAGAACAAATGAATGTCAACCTTGCAAGGTGTTAAAAATGGGGTGGGATTGGGGAAAAAATACAATCAATGCAAACTAGAGACTATAATTAACAGAAACATTGTATTATGCTTCCTTTAATGTAACAAAGGCAATATACCAAAGCCAAATGCCTATAAGAGGGCGACGTAAGGGAGGGGTATGGGACTCTTGGCATTGGTGATGTTGTCTGACTCTTTTATTGTACTTTAGTTTAATTCTATCTTTCTTTTTCTTTTCTTTTGTCTCTCTACCTTTTTTGACTCTTCCTCCTTCTTTGTGGAAGAAATGGAGATGTCCTTATATAGATAATAGTGATGGTGGTGAATACATAAGTATGTAACTATACAGGGAAGCATTGATTGTTTACTTAGGATGGAAAGTATGGTGGATGAACAAAACAGTCTTAAAGAAAAAAAATGGGTTGATGAAGAAAACTCAAGGGCACTATATTGAGTGAAATAAGTCAGATACATAAGGACAAATACTGCATGGTTTCACTGATATGAACTAATTATAATATGTAAACACATATATATGTGAAATGTAAGTTAACAGGATATAGAATAAGGCTCAAGAATGGGGAGCAGTTGCTTATCATGAGCAGAATGTTCAACAAGGTTGAACCTAAGTGCATAGAAGTGGACAGAGGTGATGGTAGCACATTATTGTGAGAATAACTAACAGTGCTGAATGGTGTGTGAATGTGGTGGAAAGGGTAAGCTTAGAGTCACGTATGTCACCAGAAGGAAAGTTAGAGGTTAAAAGAGGGGAATGTATAAAACAGTGAATCCTGTGGTGGACAATGTCCGTAACTAACTGTACAAATATTAGAAATCTCTATCATTAACTAGAACAAATGTATGACACTAAAACTAGGAGTTAATAATAGAGGGGCATATAAGGAAAATATACCTATTGTAAACTATGTACTACAGTTAACAGTATTTTAACATTCTTTCATTAACAATAACAAATGTACTATACCAATACTATGAGTCAATAATGGAGGGAGTTGGTTAGGAGTATGGGAGGATTTGAGTCTTCTTTTTTTCTTTATTTCTTTTCTGGAGTAATGAAAATGTTCTAAAAGTTGAAAGAAAAATTATTGTGGAGATGGACGCATAGATGTATAATGATACCATGGGCAATTCATTGTGCACTTTGGATCTTTGGATGATTGTATGGTATTCTCAATTAAAAGAAAAAAAAAAAAAAAAGAACCCAGAGTTACTGGCAAATGAAGCTGGGCAAGTTCTAGCTAAGAATAGCAGAAACACCAGGCAGAGAAGAAATGAAAGTCTCTTCATATTTCTGATATTTCTTTTTTATGGGCTGCAAATCAAGGTGTGGGGACCCAGGGCCCGGTCCCCTTCCCCTCCGTAGTGATTTCAGGTAGCCGCCCTCTTGACTGGGACAGACCTTAAAAGTCATCAGATCTCCACAGGGGAGGAAAAAGTGTAAAGGGACCATTGAAACTCCCCTCCCCTAGTCACTGTTGATAACAAATCTCCACACCCTTGTGTCACAATACCCTGCTGAAACTGTTCTCACACCCTCCTTGTCCTAACCCTTATTAACCCCACCCCCTGGCCAGCTGCTGCCATGGAACCATAACTCCTGAAAGTCATATTAAACTCATGTCTAATTCCATGCCTGACATTTTCTTCAGTCTTAGGGCTAAGCTGGATTGGAACACAAGGCACATATGTAAACAAACGTCCAAGACCACTGTTAATGCAGATCTTCTGAGACACAAAGTCAAATGTCAGATCCTCATATGGTTGTATCAGAGTATTTCTGAGTTCTGAAGACTAATGAGGTTTCACTAAGATCAAATGGAATTGAACATATTCTTCGAGTATCACCTACACTATCTAGTAGAGGAGGAACGGAGATGTTGCTGAGAATGTATTCATTTCTTCATTCGAAAAACAAATCTACAACCCTCTCATTCTATGCTAGAGGTCTTCTAATACAGGGAGGTTGGTGAGTTACTTATATTCACACTTAAGGGCCCTTTAACATAAATGAATGGATAATAATGTATATGGTATGATTATTATTTGTGTATTTAAAAATTAATATTCATTTTTCATTTCTGAACTTCATTGCCTTTGATACCCACATAGAAAAAATTTACAGTTAAGCAATAGCTTTCCATCACAACAATACAAAACAAATTTCACATGCAAAAACAATCATTCATCAATTATATTGATCATGAAAAATAATAGGCATTTACAAAATGGGGGTAAAATACTTTTGTAGTCTCTTGTCAATGATATCAATAAATTTAAATTTATAAGCCAAGTCAGCTACCTCCAACATAATTGAGCCTATAATGACTCTAAGCTGTAGAAAGAACATTGTAGTTGGTGCCATATTTTGTTTTAATATTAACAACCTGTAATTTTTAATTAATGCATTTAAATTTTATACAAGATAATAAAGGATTTCCATTTTAAATCACTCAACATAAGCAGTTATCTTAGTAGTTCCTGGAAGTGCTAGTACATAATTTCTATTCACAGATTTATTTTAAAATGCTCCAACATCACAGAAGAGAGTTTGCACTAAGATTAAAATTCTATCTGTGGGGCAGAACTGTGAAGGCACACAACAAGGATTCAAAATGTCTTGAATATTTGCTTGCTTGGCACCACCCAAGTGGGTCCCAGAACCATTTCCCCTAACCATTGTACTTCCTGTTAGCTTTGCTTTCAACCTGCTGGACCTGGGTCATAACCTCTTTTCCTGACTTAGAGGAACTAGGAAGAGTTTGAAGGGGAATATGTGAAGGAGAGAGTGAAAAAGTCTGTTAGACTAGAGAGTACTCTATTCTCTTCCAACAGCGTGCATATTTGAAGGTTGGCTTCATGTCCATTTGGTTTAACTTTTAGATTTATCAAAGTGAATAACCTATATTGCATTTTACATTAGAAGCTTTTCCTAATAACTACAGGAAAACAACAATCCACTGTATATATTAAGTGGGTTTCTGGCAAGCATAGATGATCTTATGGGCTTTAGTCATTATCAGAGGAACCATCCATCACAAGTTTAACTGGGTCCTCCCCAGACCAGTAGAGTCCTTTCTGTGGGGCCCACCCTCTGCCATTCTTCATGGAGTTCTATAAATCATGCTCCAACTCTGTCTCTTGGTATCTGTGCAGAACCAGTGGTCTCTCTATTCAGACCTTTTTTTATTACATTTAGAAATTTGTTGAAATCATTAACATTGGAAACGTGAGAGTATTTTGTTAGTGTTTGAAAGGCAAAGGAAGGAGAAAATCATTCAAGGTTTCCAGTAACTGAACTATCACTTTCAAGCACTTGAAATTGCTCCCAGGTAGCTTGTCCTTGGAGTCAAGACAATTGTGAGATTGCTCATTAAATGTTAAGGAACATGGACCCTGGAGTCAGGCTGCCTGGGTTCCAATCAAGGCCCTGCCACTAAATAGCTATGTGATATTGAACCAATTACTTGACCTCTTTGCACTTTGATTTCCCCATTTGTAAAATGGGGATAATAATAGTACACAGGGCTGCTAACATTAATGTATTAATGCCTGTAATTGTCTTAGAACAGTATTTAACAAATATTTATATGGCACATAGGAAGTATTAAATAAAACAAATCTCCCTCCATCCTCACACAAACCTATTCTATTCTTTCAGTTACCAAGTCTCATTGATTTTGCTTTCTAAAGACCTCTCAAATTTGTACCCTTCTCTGACTCCCAGGGTCATGGTTTTGGTCCAAGACCTCATCATTTCTTAAACATGGATAACTGCAATAATCCTCTATCTGGTTTCCTTGCCATCCCTCCCCGCTCCTATTGACCACCATGGACATCTTTTTACAGTCTAATAAGTCCCTTCCAGGTCTCTAATGTCTCCCCATCAATGTGGAGTAAAGTTCAAACCCATGGCATAGCATCCCAGGCCTTTCACACTCTGGTCCCAACATGCTTTTCTAGCCTCATCTCCTGCCACTCCTACCACCCCTGTACCTAGTCATATCAACTACTCATGGATCCTCTCACATGCCTTGTTTTATCATACAGCCATGCCTTTGCATACATTGCTTCCTCTGCCTGGATCAGCACCTCACACTTCTCTCTGTCCACTTTCTCAACTCCTACTTATTCTGCTAGGTCATGTCTCAAATATCACCTCCGTCAATGGGATCTTCTCTCACTCCCCCTGACAGAATTAGTCAGTTTCTTTCTCTTTTGTTTCCTACAGCTCCTTCATTATTTAACTATTAAACTATATCTCTATCAGACTACAAGGTCTTTGAAGGCAAGGATATAACTTTCACATCATGCATTCATTTATTCAATCATGAAAGGGCTGAGAACAAAATTATAAACAAGGCATACTTGGCCCCAGTCTTTGTGGAACTTTTGGTCTAGTAATAGAGCCAGGAAATAAATACACAAACAAAAAAATTTAAATAATTATAGAATGCACTGAGAGTCAGGAAGGAACAAACATCCTGCTGTGTTAAAGAATAACAGGAGGTGACATTCCTGTATCCTCGGTGCTGAACATGGTATCTGGCTCATAATAGATGTCCATGAAATATTTAATAAATGAATAAATTAGTAAAGGCATTGCCACTTACAGTCTGTACTTAATCACTTTTGTCATGTACTAGGTTTAAAAGCATGGAATTCTCTTTAAAAGTACACAATATTGGTCTTAACAGATGCCTACTGTGTGCAATTGGCTGTGAGATTTTGGCCTAGTAGATGCCAGGTACAAGAAGATGCAGAATCGAGCTAAGGCTCTGAAACTTCTATTTAATGCATTCATTTAACTCTATAAATTATCTATCATCCATCCATCTACCTATCTACCTGCCTACCTATCTAACTATATTTATCTCCAGCCCTCATCACTTTATTTCAAAAAGGATATAGATGGCTAATGAGAAATAAGATATTGCAAGACCACAAAATAGAAGTAAATGAGAAAGAATGAAAAAGAAAAAAGGGTCAGAGAATCAAGTTACTTTTCTTCATATTGATATTCCTAACAACAAAATAAATACCTTACAGTTTAATGGGGTTTTACAGTTTTAAAGGCACTTTCACTTCACACTCACTAGGATAGCTCTGACACACAAACAACAAAACAACAAAAACCAGAAAATAACAAGTGTTGGTTAGGATCTGAAAAACTTGTACATTGTTTCTGGGGATGCAAAATGGTTTAGCCCTTGTGGAAAACACTCTGGTGCTCCTCAGAAAGCTAAACACGGAATTATCATATGACCCAGTAGTTCCATTCCTAGGTATATACTCAAAGAATTGAAAACAAGTACATGTAAATCCATGTTCATAACAGCACTATTCACAATAGCCAAAAGGTGGAGACAGCCCAACTGTGCTTCTACAAATGAATGGATAAACATATTGTGGCTTTCCCATACAGTGGAATATTATTCAGCCATAAAAAGGAATAAAGTACTGATACATGCTACAGTGTGCATGAACTTACCAAATGCTATGCTAAGTGAAGAAAGCCAAAAACAAAGATCACATATTGTATGAGTACACGTATGTGAAATTTCAAGAATAGAAAAACCCAGAGCTGCCACAGGGGCCATGGTCACTGCAAGTCACCTTCCACCACCATGGACAGCAGCAGGCACTGACAGAGCTCTGGGCCCAGTGGGAATCAGGATGTGCCTCATGGACCATATTGGGCTACCAAGCTGTGGAATGAAATTATCACATCTTTTCAGACAGGGATGCCTCTAAGGAAACACAGGCAACACTTTAAAAAATATGGCAGTTGTTTCACAGTAGGTGAAGCAGTGGATTGCCTTTACAACCCAGTAAGAAATAATAACAATTTTGGTCCTGAGAATACAAGGCAACAGACTATCCAACTATTAAGAAAATTTCTTAAGAATCCATGTAATTGAAAATATCAAAGGTAGATGGGGATCAGAAAATCTTGCTGACAACAATTACCTATTCAGATTTCTTTCAACTTTGCTTAAAACTCTTCCACAAAGGCACCCAGAATTGGGGGGGAGGGGGGACGAGCATAGAGAATTATCTAAATATAAAGATAATATTTTTAAATTATGAAACTTATCTCATAGAACTCCCAGAAAGCATGGATTACATTTCTCTCAGGAAAATACTGAGAAAATAAAGTGCGAAGGAATCAATGAAGATCAAGAAAACTCAGTTGATAATAGAGAAATAAACCACGAAGTTATTGAAGAAGTTTGGAGATACATTATTCTGATCTACCTGCAAACCATTTTAGTTGTGCCATCTCTGGAAGAAGTCATAAATCCAAGACAAGCTATTCCTCAATAATGTACAACATGACCAATACAAGTAAACATGGAGTAATTATACTACAAGACAAATCAGATGACCTCCCTCACTGGATATTATCTGCCATGAGGTGCCTAGCAAATTGACCAAGAAGTAATCATATGAATAACCCAACTTATGTTGGATTTGAAAGAGATATATTCAGAAAAATTGCAGATTATTTTATAGATCTCTGTGAGCCTTTGCGTACCTTTGAGTATTATGAATTATTTTAGAATATTTTGGTTGTTTGTGGCTACATCACAGTTTCAGAGAGATCCAGCGGGATACATAAAATCCAAGATGATCCACAGTCTTCAAGTTCCTTCAACTAAACAGCCTGAATTCCTTCAAATCAGCTGAGTGTCTTCTTCTCAATCTGCTTTGTAAAGACAAAAATAAAGAAGAATCAGCGTCTGCTGAGAGACTGCAGATAAATGATCAAGGATTTCAAGAAAGATATGCTAGGAAAATGCAATTAGTTAATTTAAGAAACAGAAGAGCCATGCTAATGACATAATTGGAGGAAGCTGTCATAATTTAATAGGCTTAAGTAGTATGCATGTTCCATCTTTTGACATAAACCAAGGTGCTATTCTTTGGAAGGAACTGTAGATTTCAAGGGATTCAGGGATTTCAAGTAAAGAGGTCTCCAGTGTCTTCCATCAATCTGTTCTGAACATAGAAGGACAAACTGTAAACAATTTTTAGAGTCTAAGCCTAAACAAGATCTCTATTGAATCTTCATTCAGAGGAAAATATTCAAAAGCCACCCTGTGTTGGTTTTAAGAGAACCTCTACTTGGTTCAAGACTAAAAGGAGTTGTGCAGTGGGGAATGCTAGCCAAAGCAGCTTTGCAGATTTCAGAGTTTGCTTTAATGAAGTAGCACAAAAGAGAATAGCTGTATCAATATATCAGTGGCTGAAATGACCATGAAACCAAATCATGTCAATCTTCTTGGACAAGGCAGCACAAGAGTACAAACAGCTATGGAAAGTGAACTCGGCGAGTCTAGTGCCACATGAATAAAAGACTCCGCAAAAGTACAATGGAAACTTCAGAAAATTTTTTTCCTCCAGCTTCCTCTGTGTTGACTGGCACACAAAGTTTGTTGCAGCCTCATTTAGAGAGGGTTGACATTGATGCACTAAAATTATGCTGCTTGTTATTTCCCCCACCAAATCAGACAAAGCTTCAGCTTTTAAGGTGCATGATTTAGCGTATGAGTCAAAACGTTGATATGCCCAAACTTCACGATGCAATGGGTACAAGATCATCAATGATACACACTTTTGTTCGGTATGTCCTGTGCCATGCTGAAGAAGTAGATCTTGATGAACTTCTTGCTGCAAGATTAATTTCTTTCTTAATGGGTCATCATCAGGAAATTCTACTTCAAGTACCATCTTACCTACAAATTACAGTGGAGAAACATCTTAACTACTTAAGAAAGAGTCATACTAAAAATCCTGCAGATGGATTGCTTGCTCCTTTGCCAATTTACTCATACTGTAAGCAGATTATACTTAGGAGTTTGATGAACAAAAAGGTCCTACCACTGAAGATGTAACTGCAGAACTTTTAGAGAATATTATTGAAAATAAGAATTTGCCTCTAAAGGAGAAAAGAAAAAAACTATAACAGTTTCAGAAGGACTATCTCGGGCTATATCAGAAAAGATTACCAACCACAGAGAGTGAAACAGCACTTTTGGTGACAAACCTACAATCAAGCAACCAATGCTGATTGTAAGAAAACCAAAGTTTCATAGTCTAAAATACTAATTGAATAAAATAGTATGTAATACTTGTGGAACTTTGATCAATAAGACATATCTGAGAATCCTGCTACTATAAAAAGGAAGTTTATTATTAATAAGGTTTTCCTAAATAAGCAAACTACTTGTAATGAGGTGCCAAAATAGTTTAATAAACACATTTTCAGTGTGAAACTGCTAAGAAACTATTGGATCTCAAATAAGAGCAAATAATAGTGAGAAAAAGTGATACTAAATATTTAACTAGAAACAATCTTTTCTCTTTTATACAACTATTAGGAAAAGCTATCATGATGTGTGCTAGAATTTTATTTACTTGAATTTTGAAAACTGACATGTATTCTTCAAGTTTAAGCTGTGACTCTGTTTTTAAAAGAAATGAGCTTATCTGCACATGTGCTTATTCATATTCGCTAAAGACTAGTTGCTTAAGGTTACTTCTTTGTTTCTTAGAGTAATAATGTGAAAAATATTGGAAAACTCATTGAATTAATTCTCAACTGCAAAATATTGCACTTTTGTATATTCTTTTTCTAATTTCAATCTATTCATATATGTGTGATTTAAAAGCATATGTATGTATTATGTATGTATGTATATAATAAGATTTTGGTGTTGCCTTAAACATATATCCCAGTTGCTTCTGTAATTTCATTTTTTCAATAAATATCTTTCAAATTCTTGTGTTCATGTATCTACTAGAAGATGGAGATATAAAAGCAGTATAAGACAATCATGTATTCATTCAAAAGATATTTATTTTGCAACTGCTATGTGCCTGCCATTGTTCTAGATATGGAGAGACATTGGGAAACAAAAGAGAAAATCCTTCTTCTTATGGTATTTGTTTTCTTATCTAGGGAGATGTACCTATCAGATGCTTAAAATAACAATACATCCAATGAAATCAAGGCTTGGGGAATACTTCAGCTGAAGATTGGTCTCTATGATTGTGGGGCACTCCTCTAAGCTAGTGGTTCAAACTTTGCTGCTCTTTAGAATTACTTGGAGAATTTTAAAGTAATCCATATGCCCAGGCACTATATTATACCAATTAAATTCAAATTTTCATTTGTAATATGTAGATGAACCCAGTATTCAGCCAACATTGAAAATTAGTACCTTAAATCCTTTTTATAAACATTTAAGTAAAGACAAGATGATGGTACACTGTCTTTAAATTTTCATTGGAAGAAAATGCCAAGTATTAATGCCTCTCATCTTGAAACAAAGTTCTCCAAATTTCTACTTGGTTAACTTAGTACAAACTTATGTAGGCTTTCTTCTATTAACTCCTCCAAGAGGGTTTATTATCCATTCCTTAAGTATAATACATAATGCCTGGATGTAATACTCAACGGTCAATAACTATTCTGATTTCTCAATATAATTCGGTACTATAGATAAAAAAAGATAATGTTTGAAGAGAAGCTAAGATAGTGGCTAAGAGAGACAGGGTAAAAAAACACCTCCATGAAAAATGCTAGATAAAAGCTAGAAAGTGAGCCAGAACACCAGTTTCAGCAATGCACCAGGTGGACAAGTTCTGCTAAATCCACAGGGACTGTGCAGTTGGTGAAACCGGAAGTCTGCGTTCTGAAACGAGTGAGTAAGCATGCTGAATATCTGGCAGCCATGCTGCAGTGTGGGGAAACTGTGGGTTGGCATTTGGAAGCAGACTAGTTCTTTTTCAAAAAAACCCCAAAGCGGCTGCAGATACGGCAGCAAGAACTGCACAGTGAAGTGCAGCAGGAACGGGCTGTGCAAATGCCTCAATATCTGGCATGGAAGATAGCCTTTTGCGCACCCGCTGCTAATTGTCTCAGAGCAAGGAAGGCAGAGGTGAGCCAAAAGGGGAAAATAACCACGCCCCTTGCAGCCACTTTCCTGGTGGGCTGGGAACGCTCCTGCTTGGCACTGGCGCCACAGCCCAGAGCTGCACCAAAAAACCCAGTGTGACAGGAAGTGTTTCCAGCAACACGTGAACATGCCACAATATTGGGCATGGACAATACCCTTTCGTGCACCCACAGCTAACTGTACCAGAGCGGGGAAGGCAGAGCTGTGTGAAAAGGGGGGAAATTAACACACTCCATTCAGCCATCCTTACAGCAGGCTGGGAATGCACCTACATGGCCCAGTGGCCCAGAACTTCCCTTGAGGGACTGTGCGCACTTGTGACGTAGCACAACCTTCCCTCAGCAGAGGCCCTAGAAGGGCACAGCTTTGAAGAGGGACCCACTCGGAAATCCCAGGAACCATATGCCAATACCAAGGACTTGTGGGTCAGTGGCAGAGACAATCTGTGGCAAGAATGAAATGAAGGTTTAGACTCTTGCAACAGCCTTAAATCTCCAGGAACACCTGGGAGGTTTGATTATTAAAGCTGCCCTCTCTCCCTAACTACTCAGACACATGCCCCACATTCAGGGCGGACAGCACCAACAACACACCCAAACTTGGTGCACCGATTGAACCCCACAAGAATCAAACCCCCACACACCACAAAGACAAAGTTGGGGAGAACTGACTTGAGGGGAATAGGTGACTCACAGATGCCATCTGCTGGTTAGTTAGAGAAAGTGTACACCACTAAGCTGTAGATCTGACAAATTAGAGATTAGTCTTTGAATAATCCTACATATCCTAAAAGAACCCTAACAAGTAAAGCAAATGCCAAGAGGCCAAAAACAACAGAAAATTTTAAAGCATATGAAAAAACCAGACAGTATGGATAACCCAAACCCAAACATCCAAATCAGAAGATCAGAGGAGACACAGTACTTGGAGGAATTAATCAAAGAACAAAAGACAAACAACGAGAGCATGGGACAGGATATAAAGGACATGAAGAAGAGGATGGCACAGGATATAAAGGACATGAAGAAGACCCTAGAAGAGCATAAAGAAGAAATTGCAAAAGTAAATAAAAAAATAGATAATCATATGGAAATAAAAGAAACTGTTGACCAAATTAAAAAGATTCTGGATACTCATAGTACAAGACTAGTGGAAGCTGAACAATGAATCAGTGACCTCAAGGGCCACAGAATGGAAAATGAAAGAACAAAAGAAAGAATGGGGAAAAAAATTGAAAAAATTGAAATGGACCTCAGGGGTATGATAGATAAAATAAAACATCCAAAAATAAGACTCATTGGTGTCCCAGAAGGGGAAGAGAAGGGTAAAGGTCTGGAAAGAGTTGTTCTAGTTTGCTAAAGCTGCTGGAATGCAAAACACCAGAGATGGATTGGCTTTTATAAAAAGGGGTTTATTTGGTTACACAGTTACAGTCTTAAGACCATAAAATATTCAAGGTAACACATCAGCAATCAGGTACCTTCACTGGAGGATGGCCAATGGTGTATGGAAACCCTCTGTTAACTGGGAAGGTGAGTGGATAGCGTCTGCTCCAAAGTTCTGGTTTCAAAATGGCTTTCTCCCAGGACATTCCTCTCTAGGCTGCAGTTCCTCAAAAATGTCACTCTTAGTTGCACTTCGGGTATTTGTCTTCTCTTAGCTTCTCTGGAGCAAGAGTCTGCTTTCAACGGCTGTCTTCAAAATGTCTCTCATCTGCAGCTCCTGTGCTTTCTTCAAAGTGTCCCTTTTGGCTATACCTCGTCTTCAAAATGTCACTCATAGCTGCACTGAGTTCCTTCTGTTTGTCACCTCATTTATATGGCTCCACTGATCAAGGCACACCCTGAAAGGGTGGGGCCATGCCTCCATGGAAATTATTCAATTAGAGTCATCACACACAGCTCGGTGGGGCACATTCCATGGAAACACTCAAGGAATTACAATCTAATTAACACTGATAGGTCTGCCCACAGAAGATTACATCAAAGATACTGGTGTTTGGGGGAAATAATACATTCAAACCAGCACAAGAGTATTCAAAGAAATTGTTGGGGAAAACTTCCCAAACCTTCTACACAATATAAATACACAAAGCATAAATGCCCAGTGAACTCCAAATAGAATAAATCCAAATAAACCCACTCCAAGACATATTCTGATCAGACTGTCAAATACTGAAGAGAAGGAGCAAGTTCTGAAAGCAGCAAGAGAAAAGCAATTCACCACATACAAAGGAAACAACATAAGACTAAGTACTAGAGGTGGGGCAAGATGGTGGACTGGTGAGCTGTATGTTTTAGTTACTCCTCCAGGAAAGTAGGTAGAAAGCCAGGAACTGCATGGACTGGACACCACAGAGCAATCTGACTTTGGGCATACTTCATACAACACTCATGAAAACATGCAACTGCTGAGATCAGCGAAATCTGTAAGTTTTTGTGGCCAGGGGACCTGCACCCCTCCCTCCCAGGCTCAGTCCCATGGGAGGAGGGGCTGTCAGCTCCGGGAAGGAGAAGGGAGAACTGCAGTGGCAGCTCTTATCGGAAACTCATTCTACTGATCCAAACTCAAACCATAGATAGACTGAGACCAGACACCAGAGAATCTGAGAGCAGCCAGCCCAGCAGAGAGGAGACACGCATAGAAAAATACAGCACAAAAAACTCCAAAATAAAAGCAGAGGATGTTTGGAGTTCTGGTGAACATAGAAAGGGGAAGGGCAGAGCTCAGGCCCTGAGGCTCATATGCAAATCCTGAAGAAATGCTAATCTCTCTGCCCTGTGGACCTTTCCTTAATGGCCCTAATTGCTTTGTCTCTTAGCATTTCAATAACGAATTAGATCTGTGAGGAGGGCCCTTTTTTTTTATATATATGATCCTTTTTTTCTTTCTCTAAAACAATTACTCTAAGAAGCCCAATACAGAAAGCTTCAAAGACTTGCAATTTGGGCAGGTCAAGACAAGAGCAGAACTAAGAGAGCTCTGAGACAAAAGGCAATAATCCAGTGGCTGAGAAAATTCAATAAACACCACAACTTCCCAAGAAAAGGGGGGTGTCCGCTCACAGCCATCATCCTGGTGGACAGGAGACACTCCTGCCCATCGCCAGCCCTATAGCGCAGAACTGCCCCAGACAATCCAGTGTGACGGAAGTGCTTCAAGTAACAGGAACACACCACAAAACTGGGCGTGGACATTAGCCTTCCCTGCAACATCAGTTGACTGTCCCAGAGTTGGGAAGGTGGAGCAGTGTGAATTAACAAAGCCCCATTCAGCCATCATTTCAGCAGACTAGGAGCCTCCGTACACAGCCCAGCAGCCCAGAACCGCCCTGGGGGGATGGCACTCACCTGTGACATAGCACAGTCATCCCTCAACAGAGGACCAGGGGGTGCACGGCCTGGAAGAGGGACCCACTCGCAAGTCTCAGGAGCCATACGCCAATACCAAGGACTTGTGCTTCAGTGGCAGAGACAAACTGTGGCAGGACTGAACTGAAAGATTAGACTATTGCAGCAGCTTTAAAACTCCAGGATCACCAGGGAGATTTGATTGTTAGAGCCACCCCCCCTCCCTGACCGCCCAGAAACACGCCCCATATACAGGGCGGGCAACACCAACTACACACGCAAGCTTGGTACACCAATTGGACCCCACAAGACTCACTCCCCCACTCACCACAAAGGCAAAGCAGGGTAGAACTGGCTTCTGGAGAACAGGTGGCTCATGGATGCCACCTGCTGGTTAGTTAGAGAAAGTGTACTCCACGAAGCTGTAGATCTGATAAATTGGAGGTAAGGATTTCAATTGGTCTACAAATCCTAAAAGAACCCTATCAAGTTCAGCAAATGCCAAGAGGCCAAAAACAACAGAAAATTATAAAGCATATGAAAAAACCAGACGATATGGATAACCCAAGCCCAAGCACCCAAATCAAAAGATCAGAAGAGACACAGCACCTAGAGCAGCTACTCAAAGAACTAAAGATGAACAATGAGAACATAGTACGGGATACAAAGGATATCAAGAAGACCCTAGAAGAGCATAAAGAAGACATTGCAAGACTAAATAAAAAAATAGATGATCTTATGGAAATTAAAGAAACTGTTGACCAAATTAAAAAGATTCTGGACACTCACAGTACAAGACTAGAGGAAGTTGAACCACAAATCAGTGACCTGGAAGATGAAAGAATGGAAAATGAAAGCATAAAAGAAAGAATGGGGAAAAAATTGAAAAAATTGAAACGGACCTCAGGGATATGATAGATAATATAAAACGTCTGAATATAAGACTCATTGGTGTTCCAGAAGGGGAAGAAAAGGGTAAAGGTCTAGGAAGAGTATTCAAAGAAATTGTTGGGGAAAACTTCCCAAATCTTCTAAACAACATAAATACACAAATCATAAATGCTCAGCGAACTCCAAATAGAATAAATCCAAATAAACCCACTCCGAGACATATTCTGATTACACTGTCAAACATGGAAAAGAAGGAGCAAGTTCTGAAAGCAGCAAGAGAAAAGCAATTCACCACATACAAAGGAAACAGCATAAGACTAAGTAGTGACTACTCAGCAGCCACCATGCAGGCAAGAAGGCAGTGGCACAATATACTTAAAATTCTGAGTGAGAAAAATTTCCAACCAAGAATACTTTATCCAGCAAAGCTCTCCTTCAAATTTGAGGGAGAGCTTAAATTTTTCACAGACAAACAAATGCTGAGAGAATTTGATAACAAGAGACCAGCCCTACTGGAGTTACTAAAGGGAGCCCTACAGACAGAGAAACAAAGAAAGGACAGAGAGACTTGGAGAAAGGTTCAGTACTAAAGAGATTCGGTATGGGTACAATAAAGGATATTAATAGAGAGAGGGGAAAAATATATATGACAAACATAAACCAAAGGATAACATGGCTGATTCAAGAAATGCCTTCACAGTTATAACATTGAATGTAAATGAATTAAACTCCCCTATTAAAAGATATAGATTCACAGAATGTATCAAAAAAAATGAACCATCAATATGTTGCATACAAGAGACTCATCTTAGACACAGGGACACAAAGAAATTGAAAGTGAAAGCATGGAAAAAATATTTCATGCAAGCTACAGCCAAAAGAAAGCAGGTGTAGCAATATTAATCTCAGATAAAATAGACTTCAAATGCCGGGATGTTTTGAGAGACAAAGAAGGCCACTACATACTAATAAAAGGGGCAATTCAACAAGAAGAAATAACAATCATAAATGTTTATGCACCCAATCATGGTGCCACAAAATACATGAAACAAACACTGGCAAAACTAAAGGAAGCAATGGATGTTTCCACAATAATTGTGCGAGATTTCAACACATCACTCTCTCCTATAGATAGATCAACCAGACAGAAGACCAATAAGGAAATTGAAAACCTAAACAATCAAATAAATGAATTTGATTTAACAGACATATATAGAACATTACATCCCAAATCACCAGGATACACATTCTTCTCTAGTGATCACGAACTTTCTCCAGAACAGACTATATGCTGGGACAAAAAACAAGCCTCAATAAATTTAAAAAAAAATTGAAATTATTCAGAGCACATTCTCTGACCACAATGGAATACAATTGGAAGTCAGTAACCATCAGAGACTTAGAGAATTCACAAACTCCTGGAGGTTAAACAACACATTTCTAAAATAAATGATTTATAATGTAGAATGTAGGGGAACTAGCGATAGAGAGCAATTAATGAAGGGGGAATGATAACCCAGTAAGAACAGATAAGCTATTGTGGGTAAATTTAACATTCTGGGAATGCCCAGGAATGACTATGGTTTGTTAATTTCTGATGGGTATGGTAGGAACAAGTTCACAGAAATGTTGCTATATTGGGTTATTTTCTTAGGGTAGACTAGGAACATGTTGGACTCCCTTGTTATGGTTTGTTTGAAATGTTTTTTTTATTGTATGTTTTTAAAAATTTTTTTTTATATAGTTGATTTTATAAACAGGGTTAATTAAAAAAAAAGGAAAGAAATATGCAGAGCCCCCTTGAGGAGGTGGTGGAGAATGCAGGGGTGTTGGGCTCCCCCACCTCGATGGTTGCTGATGTGCTCACAGACATAGGGTACTGGTGGTTTGATGGGCTGAGCCCTCTACCACAGGACTTGCCCTTGGGAAGACTGTTGCTGCAAAGGAGAGGCGAGGCCTCCCTGTAATTGTGCCTAAGAGCCTCCTCCTGAATGCCTCTTTGTTGCTCAGATGTGGCCCTCTCTCTCTAGCTAAGCCAACTTGAAAGGTGAAATCACTGCCCTCCCCCCTACATGGGATCTGACACCCAGTAGAGTACATCTCCCTGGCAACGTGGAATATGACTCCTGGGAAGGGATCTAGACCCAGCATCATGGGATAGAGAATGTCTTCTTGACCAAAAGGGGGATGTGAAAGGAAATGAAATAAGCTTCAGTGGCAGACAGATTCCAAAAGGAGCTGAGAGGTCACTCTGGTGGGCACTCTTATACACAATATAGACAACTCTTCTTAGGTTCTAATGAATTGGAATAGCTAGCAGTAAATACCCGAAACTATGAAACTACAACCCAGAACCCATGAATCTTGAAGACAATTGTATAAAAATGTAGCTTATGAGGGAGAGACAAGGTGATTGGGAAAGCCATATGGACCACACTCCCCTTTGTCTAGTTTATGGATGGATGAGTAGAAAAATGGAGGAAGAAAAAAAAAAGGCACCCAGTGTTCTTTTTTACTTTAATTGTTCTTTTTCACTTTAATTTTTATTCTTATTATTTTTGGGTGTGTAGTAATGAAAATGTCAAAAATTAATTTTGGTGATGAATGCACAACTATATAATGGTACTGTAAACAATTGAATGTATGCTTTGTTTTGTATGACTGCATAGTATGTGAATATATCTCAATAAATATGAATTTTAAAAAAAAGAAAACGTTCCACTTGACATTACTACTTTTCATTAAACTTTTGGACAAAAAATAACTACATTTTTAATCAAAAAGCCCTACCTATAAAGTTATTGGACTAAGTTAGAATTGTTTCCAAGGAGTTTTTATGCTAAAGTTATGCAATAATGTGAATTATGTTGCAAATAGACTTAAAAATTGTTGTGGGATTTTGTGACAATTTAATTTTGTTTTTGTATTTATATAATGAAATTAAATATATAAATATATTAAAAGAATAGAGACTGAACACAGATTGGTGGTTGCCAAGTAAAGGGGAGGAGGGGGAATGGAGAGAATGGTTAAGGTTAAGGATGGTTAAGGATTTTACTTTGGAGTGATGGAAATGTTTTGGAACTAGACAGAAGTAGTGGTTGTACAACATTGTGAATGTACCAAATGCCACTGAATTAATCACCTTAAAATGGTTAATTTCATGTTATGTGAATTTCACTTCAATAAATTATTTTAGAAAGCAATCAGCAGAAAAGAAATTACTTTCAAATAAATTATTTTGATTATTCCTAACTAGCAACTCTTAAGTAAGTTTTAAGATTCCCATTTTTGAGATGAAAACACCAGGGTTCAGGAAGGTTAAGTGTTTTACCCAAGGTCACACAGCCAATACCTAATGAGCCAAGACTCTAAGACTTCTGACTCCAAGTCCATTAAAACTTAACTCCCTTGCCACGTGGCACATGTGATATCTTCTTGCCTCTGAACAGGTAAAAATATTGCGCCTTTATGCTTGAATCTATCCTTATTGGGAAAAACCATCTGTGGACTGAAAAAATTACCAAAATATGCACGTGTGTATAATTTTCTCTTGCTCCTTCTTTAACATATAAGGCCTCTCAGGGTCCCCAGTTAGAAATGGTGGCAAATGGAGTCATCAGTTTATGGATGGCTGCAAATAATAAACATTTTCAATCTGTTGAAGGAAAGGAAAAACACCACTGCTGACCCATGGTCCACAGTGTAGACCTGTTCATGGTACTTGATGGATCACTTCCTTTGGCCTGCAGTGGATTTAAAGTGGGTATTCTTTAATTAAATACAATCAACAGGCAAACCCTCATCAATGCAGCCAGATCAGGAGAGGTTATTGCATTTTGGTTATCGAGTAATTGATTCCATTTTCAACTCTATTATCCCAAATCCTGTACAAATGCACCCCTGAAATATGACAGAATTACTATGGCAACTATTTACTTGCTGTTGTGAAACATTCACATAGCCTGGCCATTCATCAACCTAGATTAGGCAAACTACTGATATAGAACTGCAGGGAAATTCTAGTACTTTAGAAAACATGAGTCCGTATCAGAATCAGACAGCAATTTGGTTCTAAATCCTGGCCCCAGAATAGTTTGAGCTTGAAAAGACACCTACAGTGAGTAGTGGTTTTCAAATTTGGCCCCTGGATCAGCAGTAGCAGTATTTTGGAAATTGTTAAGAAATGCAAATTCTCAGGGCATGTCCCAGATGTACTAAATCAGAAAGTCAGGTGGAGCCCAGTAATCTGTTTTAACAAGGTGGTGAAGTGATTCTGATGCCCACTCAAATTTGAGAACCACTGACCTCAGAATAAATCTAAATCTTGCCTAATTTGTCACATAGTTTGATTCAACATTTACTCCTCCTCTGATAGAATTATAATCAAAGGGCTTTCAGGTATATCATTCTAACTTTCTGTCCCTTCCAACAATCTAATCCCATGAGGGTACTTGCCATTTCCTCATTATACCAGGTATTTCTGTGCTCCTGATTTTGCCTTTGCCTAAAAAATTGGTAAATCCTACTTACACTTTAAGACCCAGTTCAATGTCATCAACCTTGGGACAGATTTTCTACTTCTCCAGCAGAATTAATCAATATCCTTTTGCAATTGTAGGTTGTATACAATTTCCTCATATTCTTCATCACATTATATGATGACAGTTTGGTGTAATACACATATTTCATGGTTCCTTCTTTGCTCACGGTTCCTAAAAGAGCATTCCTATATACTATATAGGGGATTTCCCCCTGAGAGGTAGAGCGCATGACCTCTGTTCCTAATGGTTTTCCTGTAACCATGAGTCTCAGGATACTTTATCTACTGTGCATGGAGTTTATGAGAATATCATTATAAACTTTATATAAACCACTTTATTTGGGTGATCTTGAAGGGGATTCTGTTCCTTATAGTCACAAGAGGGCTGAATGAACAATTATCTTCCATGTTGACTTTCCCCACTAAAGCATGACAGTATTGATGGAAGGAATAGTTCCTAATTCATCTTTGGATTTCCATTCCTGAGCATAATGCTTAGCCCATAATAGGACATCAGCATGTATTCACTGAGAGACAGAGGTGATACCATGGGGTTTCATGGAGTTAGAAGGGACGTTAGAAGGGAGCAATGGAAAGAACAATGGTGACTAAAGTCCTGTGAAGTCAGTTGTGACCTAGAGAATTCCAATGGTCAAAAAGGTTTACAAGGTCAGTGTAGGAATCGGAAAGAATATCTGAGGATCAAAGTTATGACATATGACATAACATGACTATGCTGTCAAAGTAATGACAGCAGATCATTTGGGTGTCAGCATTCACAAATTACAGATCCTAGGTTCAGACAAAATCTAATTTAAGAGATTCTGGTCAACCAAGATGGTGACATAAGATGCTTCAGGGTGCTGTTCCCCACAGAATTTTTGAAAAACTGGCAAAAACTGGCAGAGTCAGCTTCTTCAAAACTGTAGAAAATAGTTAAAGTGTTGCAATAACTGAGTGAGTGTCGAATCAAGAAAATGCAAAAATGGTAGAAGATCTTGTGCCACCCTAGATGGTCTCCCCTAACCCCTCCCCCAAGAGGTATGGAGCCAGCATGTGCTCCCATTGTGAGACCTTGGCCCTGTTCCAGAGGGAGTAGAGTAATCCCTATGCACATACTGGGGTGCCTGTACGTTGGTGCCAATCTATCAGGTGGCATCCTGAAAGACTGAACCAGGAAACTCATCTCAGGCTCATCCTCCCAGAACTAACCCTGTAGATGGAAGCAGCTTGCACTCAACTAAAGCAGCCTCTGGCAAAGGACTACTTGCTTTGAGAAATACAGTAGAGCAAGCAGGAGTGGGGGGGAAAGTCGATTTCATAGGGAGTGCAGGGGGCATTCAAATTCCTGTAAATAGGGAAATTCCTAAGGCCACTAGTGAGAACAAGCCCAGGAAAATAAGAAGGCTTAGAAAAGACAGACAGGATCCTGCACTTCACTTTGCTTCAGGCCCACTTCTCCACAGGAGGGCTAAACTCTGAAAGAGAGCACCAGCCAACACAGAGCCAGTTTGCAAAGACAAGGAAAGGCATTTTTTGCTTTCATTTGTTTGTTTTTGTTGCCTCCTGGTACTCAAAGAAATCTCTGTCATATCACTAGCTGGATAAAAACTTAAAGAACAGAGCTCAGGAACTAAATCTCAGAGTATACACTTTAAAATATTAAAATGTATGGTGTGTAACAAAAGATTACAACACAAAGAAAGAGGAAATGATGGCTCATCCAAAAGAACAGAGTAAAAATCCAGAAACCTCAACAAAGAATACCAGACTCATATTATGAGACACGACACGACATGGAAGAACCTTGAAAAGATTGTGGTCAGTGAAACAAGCAAGGCACATAAGGACAAATATTGTATTACATCATTTACAAGAGATGAATTAAAGAGCAAATTTTCAGAGATAGAGAGTAGATTAGAAGTTACCAGAGGCTGGGGATAGGAGGGCAAAGCAGAGCAGGGGGCATATTAAAAAAAAAAAAAAAGTCACCAGATTTAAATATGTTAGGTGTAAATGTTGTATTTCAGTGCTTAATACAGTACCTGTTTTAATGGGCACTCAATAAATATTAGTTGAAAAAAACTAATTTAAAAAATCCTTTTAGCTCTTGATACAGTAATCCTTAAACATAGAAATTAAAGCTTAATCCAACTCTGTTCTTGTCTACAGATCTTATTATATATATACACATTTTTAAAAAAATTTTTTTTCTTTTTTTACTGTCTAGCTTATGCTCAATTATTTCTAGGGCTGGGATGGACAGCTATATGATTTTGGAAAAGTATGCTATAGGAACTGTCCAACTTCTCTTTTAGCTTTTGACTATGAACACCCTAGATTATCTCTTCTGTAGTTTTGAAAATTAGGGGCTAGTCTTTTCTTCGCAATGAATGGTTACAGAGCTTATAGCTATCTTCCCAATATCAACCAGCAAAAGGAAGAAAAGCCAGGAACAAAATAAAGACAATATGCCTTCTCAGGCTCATGGTTCTTATCTTCCCTGACCTTTTCTCTAAGCAGCAAGAAGAGAAAAGAGCACTGCAAACTACGTCTCCACATCAATAAGAAGGCTGCTTTTAACGATCTGATGGGAGTCATTTTCCTCTCTATTTAAAGAATAAAGAAGTCTTTTTCCTCCTGAAAGATGTCTCCTGCTGCTGACTGTTTTTCCGTTTCTTCTATTGCTTGAAATTAAATGCAGTGGTAGTGTCTTCACTGCTGGGGCTGCCCATGCAACTTGCAACTTTTATAGTTTAGGCACAGAAAAAGCCATTAAGAAAAAATTTTACAGGCTATTCTAATGCAATCTTTTTGAGTAAGTAATTTGCTTCTGATATACCTGTTTCAGTAAGAGTTCCTTCAGACTAACGTTTTAAGGATTTTGTGTCAATATCTGTCTATGTAGTCATATAGGAAAACACTCTGAAACAGAAGCAATTCTAAGCAAAGTGTTTCATAACCACAGTGGCTCAAACTAATGTGGACTTCAGAACCACTTGGAGGACTTGCTGAAACTCAGATTGCTGTACCCCACCCCAAGAGGTTCTGATTCAGCAGTATTAAGATGGGGGCAGAGAATTTGCGTATCTAATAAGTTTCCAGATGATGCTGATGCTGCTGGTCCAGGGAACACACTTTAAGAACCATCATTCTAGAAGCACAACTTTTCTATCTGCTGGCCCAAACTATTGTCAAGTCACCGTTATTAATTGCAGTATTTGAACAAATGATTTTCCATTATGAAATCC
Source organism: Choloepus didactylus (assembly GCF_015220235.1). Classification (NCBI taxonomy): domain Eukaryota; kingdom Metazoa; phylum Chordata; class Mammalia; order Pilosa; family Megalonychidae; genus Choloepus; species Choloepus didactylus. Next base: position 163,668,760 of record NC_051307.1, read on the forward strand.
TGAATAAAGAAAACCTCTGAAACCTTAACTACTCTAAGTTCTATCTTCATTTTTTTTTCTTTTGTTAGACAGACTTTTGTTGCCTAGGGAACAGATGGAGCTACAAGAGGTTTCTTAACCAGTTTTGGCCAGTATTAGAGATTTTATTTTCTACAGTTCAAGAAATGTCTTCAAGCAGGTCAGTTCTCTTCTCTATATCTCTGCTACCCAATCACCATACAGGGTTATTATTATTTTTTATCACGCTCTTGTTTTAAAATGATGACGAATAAAAGAATTAGACCAACTTTTCTTACAAGAATTTAAAACAATGTAGTGTTGGCATACAGAAGTCACTGTTTTTATTTTTATTCTTTTTGTGGACATTATAATATTGTATAGGATTTTATCTTCTTCCCTCTGTGTTTGTGGGACATACACCATGAGAAAAGCATCATGTAATAAACAGGATATTTTAACTTTAGTAGAGTTTTGACTTTATAATCAGGGTGCTTTGAAAAAATAACTATAAATGAACATGAATGTCAAATCCAATTCTCTTAGTAGCTCTTATTCTAAAATTTAAAATAGGTTCTTTTGGGGGAAAAAATTGGTTCTAACACATAATAAAATGATACCTAAGAAGACCATAAACTATTTAAATAGAAAAATGGCTATTTTCTTATAAAAACATTAACAGCCAACATGTGCCACAGAATATGAACACCAAGTAGCTAGGGTCATTCTCATATTTGATACACTTGTTTAAAGGTCAAAAAGAAAAATAACTGTAAGAATAGTGAAAAGAACTTCTGGGATGAAAATATCACTAAGATTTTGCAAACTCCTCAACACTGAATAGTAGGGTAATGTGCAACTTGTTTTGGTTGACTGGACCAATAGCACTCTGAGGAAGCCACTGGCTTTTTAAAAGCATCTTTTGACTGTGTTTGAAATGGAAAGAAAACTATGAAAGTCAGCAATGGCAAAGTACAGCAATAAACTAATGCTTGTGATAGCACATTCACTAAAACTATAGGCCAGGAGACCCTGAAACTGCTGTAAAGCTAGTCAGTCTGGCATGGCAAGTCAAATTAATTCCTTGGAATTAATATTTTAGCAGAAAATTTCTTTAAGAGGAAATTCAGTGGCATGGTAGGACCACAGACTCAGAGCTAGGCAGCCTAGGTTCTATTTTTGGTTCTGTAGCTCATAAACTGTATGACCAGGGCTTTGCTGTCACAAACCAGTGGCACTGGCAACACCCTGGACCTTGTTAGAAATTCAGATTCTCAGTCCCAGCCCAGACCCAGTGAATACTCATCTGCATTTTAAGATCCTCAGGTGATAAGCACATATGTAGTGGATGCTGGACGCAATGCCCAGTTTCCCTTTCAGGATGAAGAAACTTACTCTCCTAGTGACTGCAAATGCTGCCTTTCTGTAAAAATTGGCCTTTTCTGGAGAGAGCTGCTTCACCAAGGTCACATCCCCTTTTCCAAGGGAGCTTTAGTCACTGTGACAATCCTGCCTCCCTCAACCTACTTGGAATCACCTTAGCTTCAGCGATGCCCACAGTGTCTACAGAGGCTTTTGTTGAGACTACATTCATTCCAAGTTCTCTTTTTGCCCAGTGTTTCTTCCTTCCCTGTCCTTCCACAAGTGTTTATTCTGAGAATGCTTCTTATTAAACTTTCACTCACTTGTCTCCTTTTCTGGATCTGCTTGCTTCCTGGAGAACCTAACTGCAACAATACTGACATTTGGGAAGTACGGACTTTGGCCATGTAAATTAATCTCTGGCTCTTCAGTTTTCTCATCTTTAAAATGGAGATAATAACATTATCATCTTCATGGGTTGTTAGGAGGGTTAGATTACTTCATATTTATCAAACACTTAGAACAGTAACTGGCTTATGCAGTGTTACATAAGTGTTAGTCATCACTATATTGTGGATCTGAGTCATGTGGATAAAGAGTCATGTTAACATCTGTCATGCTCAGATTCCTTGTTGAAAGAAAACACTACCACTACTATGCAAACATCAAGTTCAGTTGGGGAATATTTTATTTACTTATGTATTCAGTCACTTTGCAAAGGCTGATGGGAAGAAAGTGTAGGAATACAAAAACTTTACATATTATCTGAATTAGGATCCAGAATATCAAGTTGATAAAAGCAAATAGGTTGCACTGTCTTCAGAACATGGACAGTGAAATTCTAATTTCCCCTTAGGCAGAGAGCAGTATAAAACAGAGAAGAGCTCTATGACATGAATCAAAAAGACTGATGCATGGAAGCATTAGAATCAAATAATTTCAGGGGAGAAAAGTATCTTTTCTATCTAGTGCAACTATTCCTGCAGAAGGAGATAAATCTAGTTGCCAAATCTAAGAGATATGCTTAAACCTTATCTTATTTCTTCTGCCTGCAGTATAGAGAGTGTTGACCAGTCTTTCCTTCCAGAAACTAAAGGTACACACCCACATGTACACACACACACACACACACACACACACACACACATTCTTGGAATTTATGCCCTTGGCTTTGGTTATCTCCCGGATTTTGACCCCATTCAAGTTGGGCTTTATGACCCACACTACCTTTCAGGCGGTACTTCTTTTCCTGAGTCTCCACTGGTCTGTGAGGTCATATTTTTAATGCACAAATTGCTATCACTCAAGTCCCCAACTCTTGTGATGTATATTCTAGTTTTTGTCAGATTCCCCTCCCTAACACTTTTGGGAATTCTCAAGGATTTACACTGGTCAACCATCTGGATGGGAACTGCTGCTATGTTCTTCACACAATGCATTTGTGTAACTCCATTGTGAATCACCTTTTAAGAGTTTCCTCTAACTGCTCTCCTCTGTACTGCTTTCCTGAAAGTGGGAGGGGGTGAGTGGGTGGGCAATACCCTTCCCTGGATTCTTTTCAGTGATAAGAACATTTTGATGGAAACCTTTAATCACATTTTACAATAAGTCTGGATATAACACGAGGTGATAATGTTATCTATTGCTGCATGAAAATAGAGGCTTAAAGCAACAATCATTTGTGATCAATTACAATTCTGTGGGTTACCTGGGCTCATGTGGATCCTTTTGTATCCTGTGGTGTAGGCTGCAGCTGCAGTCAACTAGAGGCTCAACTGAGCTGGAATGACCAATTATACAAAACAATTTTAATACAAAGCAGAGCGAAAGTAAAGGAAGCTAATTCCACAATTTTGAGAAACAGGTGGGTGTGAGAACCAGATATAGGTCATAGTAGTCCAGATATAGAATTTTAACACCCACTTGGAACAGGAGATATGACTGCTCAAGGAAGTGGGGAGATAGAACTGCATATAGATCTCCATGTAGGGAAAACCTATTGTCTACATGAGTTTCTTGGTAAAATTATTTATTGTTTTGCTTGAGCCATCAAAACCACAAATCTGTGTTTAACATTGATTAGGGAATCTAAATTTATACCCTTCATGTGGTGTGGGAATCTCAAGTGGAGAAATTAATGTCAAATATGGTCTGGAACCAGTGAAATGCTTATCTCCCTCTAATCAGAAACAAATGCAAAACCATATTGTATGAACATTTAAAGAACCTAGGATGGAAGGAAGTTACATGAATGGGGGGGGAGCATGAAATGGTTCACAATTAACAATTATTAATCACAGGAGAATTCATCAAAACCTTCATCAGTGTTCCTAACTTGCATTTTTGTAATACACACACGAAAAACTGGAAATGATGTTAATGTCCATCATAGAGAAATAGGTAAGTAAACCATGGTATATTTATGCAGTGAAATATTCTACAGCAATTAAAATGAATAAATAGATTTACTTGTCAACGTGATTAAAGTACAAAGAGTTTTGAGTGACAAAAGGAAATTGATTTATGCTGCCATTTATGTAATATTTTAAAAACACAAAATAATACTCTAATATATTTGGATGAGATTGTTTGCCAAAATAGACACAATAATTCCCTTTCCTATATCCTCTCTCACACTGTGCCAGTTTGAATGTATTATGTCTCCCAAACGCCATTATCTTTGATTTAATCTTTTGTGGGCAGACCTATCAGTGTTAATTAGATTGTAATTCTTTGAGTGTTTCCATGGAAATGCACCGCATCCAACTGTAGGTGATAACTCTAATGAGATATTTCCATGGAGGCGTGGCCCCACCCATTCAGGGTGGGCCATGATCAGTAGAGCCATATAAATGAGCTGACAAACAGAAGGAACTCAGTGCAGCTGAGAGCAACACTTTAAAGAGGTGCTACAGCCAAGAGGGACACTTTGAAGAAAGCACAGAAGCTGCAGATGAGAGACAGTTTGAAGATGGCCGTTGAATGCAGACTCTTGCTCCAGAGAAGCTAAGAGAGGACAAACGCCCCAAGAGCAACTAAGAGTGACATTTTGATGAGGAGCTGTGGCCTAGACAGGAACATCCTGGGAGAAAGTCATTTTGAAACCAGAACTTGGAGCAGACCCCAGCCACATGCCTTCCCAGCTAATAGCAGAGGTTTTCCAGACACCATTGGCCATCCTTCAGTGAAGGTACCTGATTGCTCATTGTTACCTTGGACACTTTATGGCCTTAAGACTGTAACTGTGTAACCAAATAAACCCCCTTTTATAAAAGCCAGTCCATTTCTGGTGTTTTGCATTCTTGCAGCACTAGCAAACTAGAACACACACTGACAAAGTTGTGTGATTTGCTTTGCCTTTTGGGATAATAGCAAACTTGACACAAGCAGATAAGTGCTTAGGCATCATGGTTTGCCCTCTCTTGAGCTCTTTGGGGATTTTGTGTGACCTTGCCTGGGGCATTCCGCTGAATGATGAATGGGCCTAGTCATTCCTGTCACTCCATCTGACATTGATCCAACTGCCAGACGTGTTTTTGAAGCCACACCACAGATCCACTTCCAAGCCCAGATGGAAGAACTTCCCAGCTGACCTATAGAATTGTAGGAAATGATGTTTGTTACTTTAAGCCACTGAGTTTGGGGGTAGTTTGTTACACATCAAAATATAACTGATGTAATTCTTCATAGACAATCCATATGCAGTAAATGTTTGAAAGCTTGGATAGATAGAATAAACACCACCTTGGATAATGATTACCCCTGGACAATGATTCTGGGTAACCACCTAGTGGCTACTATAATGATTCAGTAATCATAATCATCCTCTAAATCCTAATTTCTCAGTACAGTGTGACAGAGTAGTTTTTCAAAGTTCTAAAATTTTGTTCAAATAGGTAATCACACTTTTTATTGGGTTATTCCTCTACTTTTTGTTGTAATTGTCAACAAGATTTTTCCCTGTTGCATTTTCTTGTTGATTATTGCTGCAATATAGGATAGGTGGTTGATTTTCTATGATGATCTTATATCTAGTGGCAAGTCCTTTTTAAATTTTACTTTTTGTTTTGTTTTAAGTAAATGTTTAGTGAAGTATTCTTAATATCTCACAAATGATTAATGTACAGCTCAAAGATTTTTTACAAAGTGAACACATGCAGGTAACTGGTATTCACCAAGTGCTTTCACACACCTTCCATTCAGCTGACCTATACTTTCACAGATAGATTTGTGAACAAAGTACAACCCTTAGATTTAACCTTATTAAAAACTTCACCTTGTTCCATTTGGGCCAGTATTCCATCCTATCAAGATTCTGAGATGTGTTTCACTCGCACCCTTATTTATCAACAAAACCATATTACAATACAAAACAATTTTTCAAAAGGACAAAAAATGAATTTTGAACTCTAGCTCTTTAGGAAAGAAGCAAATAACAGACCCATCCACCTATCTGGAAAATGTCAGCAAGCAGCAGGATTTACTTAACAGACCATAGCAGATGACTGCACTATGAGCAACTCAAGTCAAATTTGCCTTACAATAGAGCTCACAAGACTTCCGTAGAGGATTAGCCATTGAAATGGAAGCCAGCAAAGGATAAAAATATACTAGCATTTTGTGCTGGGCTGAAAAGGACAGTGAGGAAAATGAAATCAGGATCTCAAGAGACCTACACCCTAGATTGAGTCATGAAAAGAATATCATTCGGCCACATCTATAGTTAGGCCCTGTATTAGTTAGGGTTCTCTAGGGAAACAGAATCAACAAGAGATATCTATAAACATAAGATTTATAAAAGTGTCTCAAGCAACTGTGGGTATGCATGAGTCCAAATTCTGTAGTGCAGGCAGCAGACTGGCAACTCCAATGGAGATGTTCAGTGAACTCCTCAGGCAATGATCTGGCAACTTTGATGAACTCCTCAGGAAATGCTTTGCAGGTCAGCTGAAGAAGAAGTGAAGGTCCTCTACCTGTTTCGCTTAAAAAGTCTTCAACTGATTGAATTAAATCCAGCTGATTGCATTCTCTCATTGTATAAGACACACCCTTTGTTGATGTAATCAGTCACAGCTGCAGCCAATTGACTGATGATTTAATAAGCCAGCCTTCTGGTTTATTAACCAGCCACAAATGTCCTTGCATTAACAGTTAGGCCAGTGCTTGCTTGGCCAGATACCTGGGTACCATCCCCTGGCCAAGTTGACAGATGGACCTAACCATCACAGGCCCCAAATTTGCTGAACAAGTGGTAAGTTTGATAAAGAAAGAGAAAAGAAAATAGCATTTGATATTCTCAGGAATTCAAGACCATGACATGAAGAAGCAAGTCTCATGGATGTAGAAGGGTCATTTTCACAAGCAATTTGCAGTGTTTGTTTGAAATATTAGTAAAGGGTCCAATGACCAGCCTTATTGTGAATATATGATTGTTATTGCTTGTTCTCACCCATGCAGGGAAAGGAGAAATCAAATCACCCTCTCTGAACCTTGCACCTCAAGATCCATTACATAGACAAGCAATGTTGAAATAGCAATCTTGATTAGAAATGTCCTCAGTCTTAGAACAATACATTGTTCTCCTCATTTATTTAACATGTGTTTATTGAGTGCCTCTTTTGTGTGCCTTACTGCTGGATGCTAGGGAAAATGCTATGGCATTTGCCTTCACAGAGCCTCAATATTGGCTCCCTCTGTAGTACATCTGCATTCATCTGGCCAATTGAAAAATACTTTTTATATTTTCTTGTATGTGGATTGCAAATAACTATTGAGAACTCTCTTGGATATTTGATGGCTTAATGTCTTCCATGTTTAATTCAATTCAATATCTCTCAGCATCTTTACCTTCTTGAAATTCTTATATCGTACAGTCTGTTACTCTAAAAAATGGACCTTTGTGACTGACTTGATAAACTACTGAGATATTTTTACTGCAGGGTCTGAATTTAGTCTTAAGAGGTTTCACAGATATGAAAGCTTTTAAAACTTTTTTTGCAGTACAAGTGTTTCCACAACCTTCTGTTCCAACCCAGCTCTTGAGGGGATCCAGTTGATGCAGCCCCAAGACCAAAGAACACACTAGGCATACAGTCAGACATGAGTTTTATTAGGACTTAAGAAACAGTAGATTTTTTTCAGTGGCAGCCTTCCAGAAAATGGAAGTAGTGTTTCACAAAGGTGAGAGTGCAAGGGACAGCTTATAAGTGTTTAAGACAGACATGCTATAGGGTATGAGAACAGAATTTTAGCAGAGTCTCATGACACAGGGGTCTGGAGATTTTTTATCAACAGTGATCAGGGGAGGGGAGTTTCAATGCTTTACAAGATAAGCAGTTTACAATACCATCTGCACATTCTTTTCTCCTTGAGGAAGTCTGTTGACCTTTAACTTATGTTTTCATCATGCAGGCTGCTACATGCTGTGGGGGCTTATTCCCCATTAGGATGGGGGAGCCCAGGCCCTGGGTCCACACAATCCACCCCCACACAGCTGACTATGTTGACCATAGGGCAAACATTGCATCCATAATCCACAACAACAGACACTAGGATTCCCCCACAGTGAAATAACAACCCCACAAAGAGATGCTGCCATGGCCAAGAAACAGAATTAAACCACTTAGAGAAGAGGTCTACTGATAATTAATATTATGTATGTACTCTTGCATATGATTTAAAACTTGTGAAGCATTGTGCAATGATGTGGAATATATATACAGCACTGCACATTAATTAAGGCACAGATATCTAAGGCCACTCTATTTTACAAAACTACTTTTCCAAGCTGTGTGGTTTCTCTATTTAACAAGGATATAGCTATTTGGGAATCATTAGGTTCTTGGGCAGTATGATTGGCTAAGGCTGCCACATGTTTTTCAGTAACTATTGCAGCTCCACTTGGTGCAAAAATGATTAAAGGATAATAGTACCAGGGAATGCATTTCATTCTATATCTAGCTTTAACCATTTCCCAATTACTAGGAGTATGGGGTAAAGAGTCATATAAGGCAGTGGGGACATAGGCTATCACCATGTACAACATCCTGTCCAGTTATAGGGTAAATAGGGCCAACCATATTGTCCACAGGTCCATAGCCATCCCTTAGAGGAAGTATATGCACCATGTTGGTTGGAGATACCTTGCCAGTGGAAAAGACTATTTTTTTTTTGTAGCTTAACAGTAAAATTACACAATTCGGGGTGGGTAGCCACCCCAAATCATGAATGCCAACAAGTCATTCCATACATACAGGGGCAACATGATCTACTGTTACAGCTCTGTTATCAGTCAAACTAAACCATCATATACAGCATACCCCAAAAGAGGTCGGGACTTGTTCCCGTTCCTGTACAAGGAAGAGGATATAAGCCCTGGTCTCATTATAGGATAGTAGTTGGTTTCAGTCTTAAATGAGAAGATTCTCTTCCAGATTTTTTGATGCACTGAATTTTGCCAGGCCAGCAGGGTATTCCATGCAGTCCAATTCACAGGGGTCACAGTCCAAGGACGGCCGGTAGCACCTGAAGATGGCAAGTCTGTGCAAACCCAACATTGGGTTTAATTGTGGCCATGAGTTACTGCTGAAGCTCACTGTAGGAAGGTGTTTGCTAGGGTGCTCACCTCCTCTGAGAGCAGAAGGGGACCAATATAATCCACTTGCCACCAGGTCACCAGGATTTGTGACTGGCCAATGTGTCCCATCTGGTGTGGTAGCCTACACGGTCAATGCAGGGAGTACAAGGGCATTCTCTAGTGATGTCTACTAGCTGCTGGCACATGAATGGCAGCTGGAACTTCTGGGCCAGATGCCATAGGGTTTGATACCTTCAGTGTCCGCTTTTCCAGTGAAGCCATTCTACCACTTCCCTGGTTTCAGTTGCACTGCTCTGAATCCATGCATGTGCATCTGCTTCCACATTCCTGGGTAATGTGTTGAGAGTCTGGGCAAGGACATGATAGTTACCTTTTGTCTCTGGCAGGTGTCACAGATGTCTTCCCACAGCTCTTGTCCCCATAGAGGGCCACCTATGACTGTCCACTTTTTTTGTTTCCAGGTTGCCATCCACATCATGAGGCCTTTGTAAACAGCCTAGCTGTTGTTACAGACAACATATCACTATTACCATCCAAACTGCTCTCAACACAGTCCATTGACTGCTTTGCATAGGCCAGTCTCCCACCATGTAGTGTCAGTACTGGGTTGCAGTGCCACAGATGTCCATGTGGGAGGCTGCCCACTAGTAGATCCATCAGTGTACCAAGCAGACTCGGGAATGGTACCCATGCCTTCTATAGTGGAAATATCAACAAATATTTCAGGTGCAGCAACTTGAGCTGTTGAATCTTCTATATAGGACACTGGTTCAAGAATCTTGTGCATTTCTGCACTCAGAGGGCTGGTGTTGAAAATGCTGTGCTATAGCAGGTAGGCTCTCCTCTTGATCACTGTGCTCAATTGGGCACTACCAGAATGTGGCTTAGAAGCTATGTCAGTTATCCACCCCTGAATAGGGATGGCTATTTTCAAGGTGACTGGACATTTTTGCTTTAGCCCCTCCACTTTCAATAAGGCATTATATGTAGCATACAATTGCTTTTCCAGGAGGCTGCATCTCAGTTCTGCCCCTTTCCATAATTGTGACCAAAAGCCAAGGGGCAGTTATTTAGAATGTTGCCTCTGCCACAGACCCCACCTGTATCAGTTTGTATATATTATGTCCCCCCATAAAAAAGCTATGTTCCTTGATGAAATCTTGTGGGGGTAGACGTATTAGTTTTGATTAAGTTGGAATCTTTGGATTAGTTTGTTTCCGTGGAGATGTGACCCACCCAGCTGTAGGTGATAACTCTGATTAGATAATTTTCATAGAGGCATGGCCCCACCCATTCAGCATGGGCCTTGATTAGTTTACTAGAGCCCTATATAAGCGCTCAGACAGAAGGAGCTTGCTGCTGCAGCTGAGAGACATATTTTGGAGATGGCCGTTGAAAGCTGATGCCAATATTTTGGAGAATGCCATTTTGGAACACAATCTGGGATCAGCAGATGCCATCCACATGCCTTCCCAGCTAACAGAGGTTTTCCGTATGCCATTGGCCTTCCTTCAGTGAAGGTATATTGTGTTGATGACTTCATTTGGACATTTTCAAGGCCTTCAGACTGTAATTTTGTAACCAAATAAATCCCCTTTTATAGAAGCCAATCAATTTCTGCTGTTTTGCATAACAGCAGCATTAGAAAACTGGGACACCACCCAAAACCAGTATCAGTGCTGGCTACATCCAATTCACAGGGCATGTTTGGATCTCTGCCCTCCAATGCTTGTGCTTGTGCTATTACCCTTTTTGCCTTCTCAAAAGCAGCCTGTTTGGAGGTATCTCAATCTCAGGGATGGTCTTTCCTAATCAAAACATACAAAAGTTTTAATATTTGGGCTAAGAGGAACAAAAGGTTTTCAATACCCCAACAACTCCAAGAAAGCCATTAGTATTTTGGCATTTGCAGCATGGGGAAACACTGCACCTTATCAATTACAGCAGAAGGCATAGTTTTTGTCTTACCTGACCATAGAACGCCCAAGAATTTGACAGAGCAGCCAGGGCCTTGAATTTTGTCATGATTGACTGCCCATCCCAGACTCACAGTAAGGTAGCAGTGAGCCTGAGGCTTTCTTTTAATTCTGAAAGAGAGTTACTTAGCCAAATCCTTTGCCATGAGACCATGGCAGATGGCTGGGCTATGTACAAGCCTTGGGGAAACACAGTAAAAGTCCATTGTCGGCCTCCCCAAGAGAAGACAGATGCAGGCTGGCTTGATTTTCTAAGGAGATACTAAAGAAAGCATTAGCAAGATCCAATACTAAGTGATAGTGACACAATTGAGTACTAATTTCTTGTAATAAACCATCGATGTTCAGGATTGTAGTATACAATGGTGGTGTTATTGTTTAACTCCTGATAATCTACTGTCATATGCTATGTTCCATCAGGCTTTTGTACTGGCCATAAAGGACTTCTGAAAGGTTTATGAGTGGGCATTATTATCCCCACCTGCTCCAACCCTTTGATAGTGGCTGAGATTTCTTGGTACCCTCCCAGAATTTTATATTGTTTTGTAGCCATGACCCTCCAAGGTAGGGGTACTTTTACAGGGGACCATTTAGTTTCTCCTCTCAGTACCACTTTAATCACTGTGCACCAAAGGTGGAATTTCCCTACAGTGGTCTGCAATGTGACATTCTGTAGAAGATCAATTCCTAAAATGTGTTGTGGTATAGGGGAAATATATACCATATACACTTGGTGGGGGGCAATCTCCCAATTTGTAAAGTTAAACTGTGCCAATTTCCCAGGATCATTTCCCCACTATAGCTATCTGTAGCCAATATTGGCCCATGGAATTGGGTTGCATTCCCATAGATTAAGGTACATTCAGCTCCCATATCTACTAGTGCTAACACTTGCTGCTGGTTAGTAGGGGAACAGAAGATTTAATTCTACATGTGGCCTCTGACCTCAGGGGTCCCTGGCTATTGTTCACACCCAGAGATATTGACCTCCCCACTATGGAAGAGGGAAAGGGGCTTGCCAAGCTTCTTCCAGGGGAGTGCTGGGCTCAGGCCTTGAACAGTGATTTTTTCCTGACTTCCTTTGTTCCATGGAGGCTTGGGAGTTCACTTTAGTAAATCTTTGGTCCTTAGGCAGTATGCTCCATAGTTTTACCAGGACTGCATTAGGTTGCCTATCTAAACCTCTATCTCTGTGCCTGCAGCAATGAGATCCACCCACATCTACTTGTAGGATCTAATTAGGGCCTCATGCTCACAGGGAGGCTTTCTCATTGCCCTTGCTCCTGCTTCCATTTTCTGCAGTCTCTCTGACTCTCTGAGGTCGGCTATAGCCTGAGCGGCAAGGCAAACAGGCTGACCTACTAGCAGACTTAGTATAGACATGAGAGGCCCATAGTAATGGTTGGGAGCAGTATGCAATACTGTGTCTTTCATTCCTGTGGTAAAGACTTCAGTGTCAGGACCTACAGAAGCCATGGTGTAAATGGCATGTTTCATTCCCAGCACCATTAAAACATCTTGTAGCTCCTCCATATTTTGCCAATGGGGGTGTGCTGGTTTGAATGTATTATGTCCCCCAGAATGTATTATGTCCCCCAGAAAAAAGATTGATGCAATCTTGTGGGGCAGACAGAATAGTGGGGATTAAGTTGGAACATTCGGATTAGGTTGTTTGCATGGAGATGCGCCCCTCCCAACTGTAGAGGATAACTGATGGGATATTTCCATGGAGGCATGGCCACACCCATTCAGGGTGGGCCTTGATCAGTGGAGCCATATAAATGAGCTCACTCAAAGAGAAGGAACTCAGTGCAGCTGTGAGTGATGTTTTGAAGAGGAGCAAGCTTGCTAGAGAGGAACGTCCTGGGAGAAAGCCATTTTGAAACCAGAACTTTGGAGCAGACACCAGCCACGTGCCTTCCCAGCTAACAGAGGTTTTCCAGACACCATTGGCCATCCTCCAGTGAAGGTACCTGATTACTGATGTGTTACTTGGATACTTTATGGCCTTGAGACTGTAACTGTGTAGCCAAATAAATCCCCTTTTTATAAAAGCCAATCCATCTCTGGTGTTTTGCATTCCGCAGCACTAGCAAACTAGAACAGGGGGTCTGTGGTATATCTCCTTCATTATGCCATGCAGCTTTACACCCATCAGTCAGTCATACCAATAAGGATATGGTTTTCACATCAGCTGAGGTAGCATACAAGCATTGTTATAGCAAAGGGTGGTTGTAATAAAAGCCAGTGTACTCATCTCCACTCCAGAAAGCACTACCCCCTCTGTTCCAGTGTCCCATAATCTCAGAAGCCAATTGAGTAGGAACTCTCTAGTTTTGTTTTTTTCTTCATTTGTTTGCTTGTTTTTTAAATCTATACTGCTGCCCTAAATTACCCAATTCAGCATCAGCATAGTCTCTCGTAGTAACATGTAATTTCTGTTTAGGGGACTGGAATTGCTGAACTCCAGGGGTTGATCTTGTGATGCCTTCCATTTCTGTTGTATTAGGGGGTGCACCTGTTGGGGCTCTTCATCTTCCTCCACCTCCCATTCCTCCTCCCCTTCCTCTTCTGAGGAGGAGTCTATGGGATCCCATGCTTTGGGTTCCTGTCCTGGAGTAGCTGAAATCCTCCAGACTCAAGCTTGAAGCAAATTATAGTCTTTGACTTGGTCATATTTGCATACCAGAGTCCAAATGATTGTCCATTTGGTGCAGGCAATCAGTCAGAGAGACATTCATTTTCACCTGGGCAAGGTGCATATATTTTTCTAGTTTTAATTTCTCCTCTAACTGGCATGCAGTAGCTTTCTCTGCTCTTTCTGCCTTGGTAGCCATCTGCAAGTCTCCTAACAGGGGCCATGCTATGACTGCCACTATTTGGCAGTCTCTTCTTACTCAAATTTAGTTGTCCTGCTGTCTGTTGCAAAACAGTTTGCAACCCCACCAGAGTTTTCAGGGTGTCCTCACACTCTCACGGCAGTTTCCATTCACCCAAGAGGGCAGCCACCCCTCTCCACATGGATGATATAGGTCAATTTAGGATTTCCCCCATAGATTCTCCCTTCCTAGGACTCATACCCACAATAGCTGGCAGCTCTTTGGTCTCCTGGCTGGCTTGCCAATTGTTCCAACACAGCTCTTGAAGGGCTCAGATTGACACAGCCCCAAGACCAAAGAACATGCTAGTCATGGAGTCAGACATGAGTTTTATTAGGGTTACTAACAGAAAATTTTTCCCAATGGTGGCTGTCTAGAAAAATAGAAGTAAGCGCTCCGCAAAGGCAAGGAGCATAAAGGCAATTTATAAGGGTTTGGAACAAAGACATTCCATAGGGTGTGAAAACAGAGTTTCAGAAGAGTCTCATGATACAGGGGTCTGGAGGTTTGTTATCAACAGTGATTGGGGAGGGGAGTTTCAGTGCTTTCTTTACAATGCCACTTGTACATACTTTCTTCCCCGAAGAGGTCTGATGACCTTCAACTTCTGTCCCGGTCAAGCAGGCTGCTACGTGCTGTGTGGCGTCATTCACCATTAGGAAGAGGGAGCCTGGGTCCTGGGGCCCCACAACTTCAAGAAAGGCCCTAATCCTGTGTATTATAAAGTGAAACTTTATTTGCTCCCTTTTCTTAAAACCTATGCCTGGAAACCAGAAAGAGTAGAAATCTCTGAAACTTTAAATTATTCTCAGATTTTCTTTTGGTAAAATTGGAAATCAGGTATGTGTGGAGTTCACTGATTGTTAGAATGTTTTTGGTGCACTAAACTAAACTATCACCATTTTGGCTGGTGGCCATTAGGTAATTTTTAACATTGGGTTCAATCTACATCTTATCACTTCTTAAAATTATCAACAACAAGTCATGTTTATTTAGTTCTCAGTGGAGTGATAAAAGAAAAACTTTTCATGCAATTTAGGATCTCACCAGCTTTATTGAGCAATTCATGAAATGGGCAGCAACCCATTCAGAAAGTAGAAGGAAGATAAAGGGTGAATATTGAAGCAAGGGAGGAAGTGTTCTGATTGGCTGACATTAAGTTTCCATTTTACTTGGGGGGGGCTGTCTTACAAAGTGGGGAGCAGGTGATTGCTTAGGAATGAGGAAGTTTGTTAGTATAGGAAGGAAGAAGTTAGCTGACCATAACTGATAAAGATCCGACTGTATTTAAGTGTGGTCTTCTGGGTAAGACTGACATTTACAGGAAATAGAAACTTGTTAGGTTATTTTATTTATTTATTTTTGGTTTTGCTGTTGTGGGGCTTAGCACAGGTGCCTCCATGTTAGGCCTACTGAATTTCATTTATCAGGAGTTTTGATGTTATGCCATACCATCCTTAAATTATTTATACTTTAAGAGACCGTTTTGAATCAAAGTTGGCATTTGAAGCCAGTTTCCATAGGAGCACATTTTAAATCCCTACTACTGTTAAATTATTTCTTCTTCTAATTGTTTTCTACACAAATCAGAAGTGGTAAGTAGGTTTGTTTTTCTTTAAAAATTATCTGTTTTCCTTTGTAATTTTCCATAAGCAAGAATGCAATTGAAACTCTACAGCCTTAGCAACTTTTAAAATTATGTAGGTATTATGCCAAGATGCCAGGGAGATGACATCATAAGCAACTTACTTTGAAACACCTGCTAAAAATATTTTTTTTACATAAAAGGTGTGATTTCTCTCATGGATATTTGTAAAAATAAGTATACACATATTCAATGGTGAGACAATATAATTTCATGAAAACACAAAAGAAACATGCATTAGAGGAAAAACAATAGCACAAAAAATAGAATTCAATTCACTTCAGTTTTTGGAGGGATTTGTGCAGAATAATTGACATTTGTAAAGCATTCTATTGGCAAAGTGAATGTTTATTCAGTAACTTTCCAGCTTTGTTTGTTCCCTATGAAATATGGTAAATAAATGTACTTCCTGAAGTTCTGACAATTGGTTCTTCATTCCGCATTCTCAAAGACTCATTTAACTAGGTTTTGTACTCTATTCACCTGGCACATATCTGTACAGCTTGTAATTATTAAGAGAAGAGGGTTAAATTCACCTTTAAATGGGTAGTATATGACGTGTCTTGAATGGATATGATTTCAAATCAGCTGTTCTTATTGCCAACTCTCTGGAGCTAAGTGGGTTACTTTTGGATATTTAGATCTACCCTATAAGAATGTAAAAAGTGCCATTCCAATAAGGTACACAATTCATGGTGTAAATTATCATCTAAGGAATAGAAGCTTATAAAAGTCCCCAGATGGCTATGGGAGTTAGTAATTTTTCATGGGAGGCGACTGAAAGTTATCCTGACAGTGTAGGTCCTGGGCTCTGCACTGTAGTTTGGTTAACCTGATAGGCTTTGTTTCCCAGGCCCCTGCATCATCTGCTTTGGCTAATGAGAGGCAATGGTGGCAATTTAGAGGGCAGGAGGCAGGAGGAAGGAGTAGCTAGGGTATTTCTTTCTTCCCTCTTGGCATTCAGCAGTTTCTCCTGCTGCAACTGTGTTTCTTTCATTGCTCTAGTTCCTGCCAGAAAGTTCTATTGAGGTTCCAGCTTCTTCCAGGTGACCCTGGTCCCTGGGCTCTGATAACAACACTTTCTACTTTTGTCCCTCCAGCCTAAGAGTGAGAGTAGATTTCTGCTGTTTTTCACCCTAGGTTCTCTACTTTGGGTTGGCTTCACAGATCTTCCATTGCCTATTGGATCGAATTTTCTGTTACAAATCATTTAAGGTAGTTTCTGTTTTCTTTCTTAGAACTGACTAATCTATTGACTACCTTGAGAAGGAAAAAGAAATTTATTGGAAGACTAGATGAGTTAGTTTACAAATTGAAGGAAGAGCTGAACAAACAAGGTGTGGGAGTGGAGGAACTAGGAAATTAGGAGAACTTTAGGAAACACAGTACCGGGAATTCAAGGATATCTCTCAAGCACTGCCTTTATATGACCCAGATCCATCTCCTTCTTCCCCATGCATATTTCTACCAGAGATTCAACTTCCCAGAAGAAGGAATTTCATTGGTAAATCTTGGGGCACAAACCTACCTCTGTGGTGGTGGCAATGACTGACTGAGCCCAAAGGATCCCAAGGAATAGAAAGCAGAACAGTTCCTCATGGGATGGGATGCTGGGCAAACAAATTTCCCACTACTGTACGTTGACCTTGCCATGGCCAGACTTTGGTCCCAATTATAGGCTCAGGACATTGATTTTGTGGGCACATGGAATGGGTCCTTGTCTCAGGAGCATACTCATTTTAATAAAGTTTGCAGAGAATGAGTCTATCCAGAGGCTGATCTACTCATTTATAATGAAAAATACAACTGTCAAGTAAACTAGGTGTTTGAGATGGCCTGACCAGTACATGCCTTCCTTTTAGGCAAACCATTAGCTAGTAGAAGATTCATTTGTGAGCATGAAGTTAGAACGAAGAATGCTATTTGATCTGAGAGTTGTCTCTCAGCCAAGGTGGTTTGAGACACCATTGTTCACTCCACAGTTTGGGCTCTCTGGAAGAAGATGCTGAGCCAATACGAAGTGAACTGTATTTATTATTATTCCTATGAAAGGAAGTGGGAAGCTACAGGATGGGGCAGAGGGAGAAATCAAACTATGAGGCAGTCTTAGCCAAGCCTTGGCCCACTGGTGGGGAGCTCCAGGGCATGTCCTGCCCATCAGATTTGTCCAGTGTTGGGCTAAGGGAGCTAGGCCTTTTCACCCCTGCCTCAGTCACTGAGGATGGCCTGCCCCCAGGGGGGTGTGGAGCGAGCGACTCTGGGCAGCTGAGGCAGGCTTTGAAGGAGTTGGGTCACACATCTCCATGCTGACCACACTCACCTTCAGAGTAATCTTGCCCTGGCACTTAGCCAAGACCCCTGCTCGTCTTTTCAAGAAAGCCTTTGTGATTGCTAGGTTGTGTGGCTTCTTGGACCATGTTTCCATGTGCTCCGATAACCTTTGTCCGTTACTCTCCTTTTTAAAATGCATTTAGAGCTGACCTACTCCTTTCTGCTCACCCCATCTTTCTCCAAAATACCAAAATAAAGAGTATATGATGAAAGTAATTTCTGCTCAAAAATATCCAGTCACTCGTACTTTTACCTCCTTGAGATGACCACTGGATAACTGATTGTTTTCTTTTGATATTTCTAAACCCTCTAGACACACAGGGACAATCTTTTGTTTTGTTTTTACTGGCGGTAATCTCATCCTGTGTGGGTGGACATCACTAGATCAATTCTGAGGATAACTTTGACTACAGTGACCACACATAATAGGCATTGTTTAAATATTGGTCTCTTCCTTCCCTCTTTTCCTCTTCCCTTCCCATTCTTCTCATATACATGGGTTTAATAAGAGCATTCAAGTATGGACTGGATTCTGTGATAAATTCTAGTCTGGCCTCGTGTCCCAGAGTCCCTTAGCTGAAATTATACTCAGGCTGAATGCTGCATCACACGCTCTGGGTTTACCTGAACCAGAATACATTGTAAAGATGAATAATCCTTAACACATCAAGACAAAAAGAGTCACAACACAACATATATGTGTTAAAATGGTGGCAGTGTTTGCGTTTCATTGATAATGTCATTGATAATTGGTAATGCTAGTCCCTGTCAGTTGAATAAATATAGTTATCTTTTTCTTCTCTGTAAAATCTGCCATAAAACCCAAGTCAAAGTGGACATGTCATTATTTGGTGAAGCCATTCTAAGCACCCCACACCCACCCCATGCCCAGACATGACTCACAGCCCATGTTATTCATGGATATCAAAGGGAAAGGGGATGGTGATTGGGAGGTTGTATATCAATTACTTTCACAAATCAAATTACAAGCTATAATGAATACACATATGTATGCCCTGAAAGAAAAATATAGACAATTTAAAGTTGAATATCAAATTAACTTACATTATCTTTCAATTCACTCTTTCACAAGGTGATGCCCAAGAAGTATTTTTTACTTTATTTTTGTCTATGCTTAACATCACCTATGAACATTTATCCCACCACTCACCTTGCCTTTAGACTCATTGTTTTTCTGCCTTCCCAATTCTCAAGTTCCCCATAGTCTTCTATTTCTTCTACAATCTCTCTCTCATGATAACATCACTATATCTGGAAACCATTGAAAAGTGCCTCTCATGTTGGCAATCTAAAATCTAAGCATCATAGAGCCAAAAAAACAGAAGGACAGCATCATGGCTCAATAAGCAAATGTTAAATTATTTAATCAGGTTTAGGGCCCACATTATAACAAATGAAAACACATGCATGTTTAGTTTTTATTTACACACCATCTCATAACATCCCATGAAAGTCTATAGTATGCCTATTTGAGCAATCAATTGAGGGTATGTTTTTGTGAACATATGTAGACATAAAGCTTGTATTTTCTTAAATATGTTCAATTCTGGGGATCTGTTTTGACCCACTACAATTATGCTGCCTGGAAGCCAGAGTCCTCAGGTTCCGCTGTGTAAAATTTGGACCCTATTCAGTTGGCCAATACAGCAGAATAATAGAAAAAAATTGGTCTGGGCATTTGTGGCTCACTTTTGCCACCTGCTATTTTATGCTATCAAGTGTTGAAGCTGCTGCGCCAAATGCATTCTCTACATTGATTTATTTTTCTTGTACTGTGTGGTTATGATCTTTCTCTCTTTTTTCTTTTTTTTTTTCCCAGCTAGACTGTATAATGTCTTTTTTTTCTAAAATGCCCAATCTAATAAAATAAAATAAAATAAAATAAAATAAAATGCTCATTCCATGCACTTGTGAGCATTTCAGCAAGTTGAAACAACTAATCAATCTGCAGAACATCGAGAAATGTCTCCAGGTTGAAACAAATGGGGCATCCTTGACAAACTTCCTCTGTGATAAGGTATTCCCCATCTGCCTCAGTCTGTGACACGTGCATGCCTATGTGTGTGCTGTCCATATGGTCCCCCCTTGTGTTATTTTGTTCTAGCTCCTCAGAAGGAAGTAATTTCAAAGGTAACAATCAGAAGTAAATTCAATAGTCCCTATTTGAGTCTGAATGAAAGAGAACTTTGAAATTTCAGAAAACTCTAAACCCCCAAAATATTCAAAATACACAATGGTTCTAAATCAAATAAGATCCTAATTCCTCATAAACTTTCTTTTACTATTAACAGACACTCTTTTTGCAGTACAGAGTTCACCAGTTTGATCATCTTTGGTTAACTTAAACTCCCAAATCATGTTCTTTCCATATCCTGTAAACTCTTGTCTTAAACTGGATTTATCTTCCTGAGGCAGTAGCTTTCTATTCTATCAACTAATATCTCAAGTGAGACAATTTGGGGGCATGGGGGAGAGGAAGTGATGGAATTGTTCTATGTCTTGATTATGGTGGTGGTGGTTACCCATTCTATGCATTTGTCAAAACTCATAGGATGGATTTTATTGTATGTAAATTATATCTCAATAAATCTGATTTAAAAATAAAAAAGAATGACTCTGAACATACTGTTTGATTCTATTTATATGAAACTACAAATCAGGAAAAATTAATGTACAGCAAAATACTTAACCTCGGTACTATTGACACTTGGGTTTGGATCATTCTTTTTTATGGGAAGAGCCAGCTTCATGGGCAATGCAACCCAGTGGTCACACAAAGGGCCCAACTCTTGGAAGGGGCCATGTTCTTGGTGTAGTGCTCTGCTATTGCTATCTTGAAATTCTTAATGATTTTGCCTTTGAACTTCTGTTTTGTAAATGAGGTCCAATAGAACAATGGAACATTCTCTGAGTAGAGGAGATTTGCTGGTGTCTTTGTGTGTATGCACAGCCTTGAGCTCAGGGGCATGGCAGGCAGCAAGCAATGTGAGCAGTGAACATTTTGCCTGGCTTTCCCCTGCCTGTGGACATGCCTATAGTAGTCTATAGTGCTACAAGGCCCCATAGGAGAGGCCAGGGCTGGGACCTGGGCTCAGATTTTTGATGATGATGGCAGCATCATCAGCAGAAGTAACAGCATTGGTGGCATTGGCCATAGCCCCAGGAGAAAGGAGGGACTCCACATGGGGGCAGCGCTGGGACCTGCAGTGGGAAGCCAGCTTGCCTGTCTGTTCTTGGAATCCATCCTTGTGTCATCTGCACAAACTCTCCAGCTTGAGTGCCAGGATAGGAACTGCTGGCATTCAGCCAGTAAATGTCAGTGAATTGCTACAAAATTAAAGCATACACATGTGCATTGCAATAAAGCATATCAGAGTTGTCATACTTCTTCAAAGAGTTTAGCGTCTCTGGTTTTGAAACCTGCTACAACATTGTAAAACAAATACCCACGGGCTTAGAAACAGAAGTTAAATTTACAGATGATCACACTTGATGGAAAAGTACATTATTTTTATATGAAGCTTCAGTGAAGTCAATTGTTAGTGCGGAGGACACTTTGAAAAGTAAGTTTTCCTTTTAATTGAATATATAGTTATAAAATTCAAAAACAATTATTTTGAATTATATACAAATCACAGAGTCATTTTTAATTTCCTGTACAGGCTCCACAAGTTACAGAAAATATCAGAGGAAACATTAAATTGCCATTGTATAAATTAACATTTAAAAATAATTTCAGGTTAGTGATACTACTCCAGGGAAGTAGGTAGAAAGCCAGGAACTGTGTAGACCAGACACCACAGAGCACTTTGACTTTGGGCATACTTCATACAACACTCATGAACATGTGGAACTGCTGAGATCAGTGAAATCTTTAAGTTTTTGCTGCCAGGGGACCTGCGCCCCTCCCTGCCAGGCTCAGTCCCGTGGGAGGAGGGGCCATCAGCACTGGGAACAAGGAGGGAGAACTGCAGTGGTGGTTCTTATCAGAAACTCATTCTACTGATCCAAACTCCAATCATAAATAGACTGAGACCAGACACCGGAGAATCCAGGAGCAGCCAGCCTGGCGGAAGAGACAGGGATAGCAAAAACTGCAAGAAAAACCCAAAAATAAAAGCAGAGGTTTTTTGGAGTTCTGGTGAACATAGAATAGGGAAGGGCAGAGCTCAGGCAGAGTCAGGCACATATGCAAATCCAGAAGAAAAACCGGTTTCTGTGCCCTCTGGACCATTCCTTAATGGCCCTAATTGCTTCATCTCTTAGCAGTTCAATAACCCATTAGATCTGCAAGGAGGGCCTTTTTTTTTTTTTTTTTAATCATTTTCTTTTTTGCTAAAACAATTACTCTAAGAAGCCCAATACAGAAAGCCTCAAAGACTTACAATTTGAGCCAGTCAAGACAGGAGCAGAACTAAGAGAACTCTGAGACAAAAGGCAATAATCCAGTGGCTGAGAAAATTCACTAAACACCACAACTTCCCAAGAAAAGGGCATCCTCTCACAGCCATCATCCTGGTGGGCAGGGAACACTCCTGCCCATCACCGGCCCCGTAGCCCAGAGCTGCCCCAGACAACCCAGTGTGACAGAAGTGCTTCCAATAGCATATGCACACGCCACAAAATCGGGCATGGACATTAGCCTTCGCTGCACCCTCAGCTGGTTGTCCCAAAGTTGGGAAGGTAGAACAATGTGAAATAACATGCCCCATTCACGCATCCTTTCAGCAGACTGGGAGCCTCCCTACACAGCCTGGCAGCCCAGAACTGCCCTGGGGGGATGGCACTCACCTGTGACATAGCACAGTCATCCCTCAACAGTGGACCTGGGGGTGCACGGTCTGGAAGAGGGACCCACTTGCAAGTCTCAGGGGCCATATGCCAATACCAAGGACTTGTGGGTCAGCAGCAGAGACAAACTGGGGCAGGACTGAACTGAAGGATTAGACTATTACAGCAGCTTTAAAACTCCAGGAACACCAGGGAGATTTGATTGTTAGAGACACTACCCCTCCCTGACCACCCAGACACACACCCCATATACAGGGTGGGCAACACCAATTACACTCGCAAGCTTGGTATACCAATTGGACCCCACAAGACTCACTCCCCCACTCACCACAAAGACAAAGTGGGGGAGAACTGGCTTGAGGGGAACAGGTGACTCGTGGACGCCACCTGCTGGTTAGTTAGAAAAAGTGTACACCACCAAGCTGTAGATCTGAGAAATTAGAGATAAGGATTTCAATCAGTCAACAAATCCTAAAAGAACCCTATCAAGTTAAGCAAATGCCAAGAGGCCAAAAACAACAGAAAATTTTAAAGCATATGAAAAAACCAGATGATATGGATAACCCAGGCCCAAGCACCCAAATCAAAAGATCAGAGGAGACACAGTACTTGGAGCAATTAATCAAAGAACTAAAGATGAACAATGAGACCATGGCACAGGATATAAAGGACATGAAGAAGAGCATAGCACAGGATATAAAGGACATCAAGAAGACCCTAGAAGAGCATAAAGAAGACATTACAAGAGGAAATAAAAAATGGATGATCTTATGGAAATTAAAGAAACTGTTGAGCAAATTAAAAAGATTCTGGATACTCATAGTACAAGACTAGAGGAAGATGAACAATGAGTCAGTGACCTGGAAGATGACAGAATGGAAATAAAAGAACAAAAGAAAGAATGGGGAAAAAAATCAAAAAAATCAAAATGGATCTCAGGGATATGATAGATAATAATAAAATGTCCAAATATAAGACTCATTGGTGTTCCAGAAGGGGAAGAGAAGGGTAAAGGTCTAGGAAGAGTATTCAAAGAAATTGTTGGGCAAAACTTCCCAAATCTTCTAAACACCATAAATACACAAAGCATAAATGCCCAGCAAACTCCAAATAGAATAAATCCAAATAAACCCCACTCCAAGACATATTCTGATCACACTGTCAAATACTGAAGAGAAGGAGCAAGTTCTGAAAGCAGCAAGAGAAAAGCAATTCACCACATACAAAGGAAACAGCATAAGACTAAGTGGTGACTACTCAGCAGCCACCATGGAGGCGAGAAGGCAGTGGCATGACATATTTAAAATTCTGAGTCAGAAAAATCTCCAACCAAGAATACTTTATCCAGCAAAGCTCTCCTACAAATTTGAGGGAGGGCTTAAACTTTTCACAGACAAACAAATGCTGAGAGAATTCGCTAACAAGAGACCTGCCCTACTGGAGATACTAAAGGGAGCCCTACAGACAGAGAAAGAAAGGAGAGAGAGACATTGAGAAAGGTTCAGTACTAAAGAGATTCAGTATAGGTACATTAAAGAATATTAATAGAGAGAGGGAAAAAATATATATGACAAACATAAGCCAAAGGATATGATGGCTGATTCAAGAAATGCCTTCATGATTATAACGTTGAATGTAAATGGATTAAACTCCCCAATTAAAAGATATAGATTTGCAGAATGTATCAAAAAAAAATGAACCATCAATATGTTGCATACAAGAGACTCATCTCAGACACAGGGACACAAAGAAACTGAAAGTGAAAGGATGGCAAAAAATATTTCTTGCAAGCTACAGCCAAAAGAAAGCAGGTGTAGTGATATTAATCTCAGATAAAATAGACTTTAAATGCAAGGATGTTATGTGAGACAAAGAAGGCCACTACATACTAATAAAAGGGGCAATTCAACAAGAAGAAATAACAATCATAAATGTCTATGCACCCAATCAAGGTGCCACAAAATACATGAGACAAATACTGGCAAAACTAAAGGAAGCAATTGATGTTTTCACAATAATTGTGGGAGACTTCAACACATCACTCTCTCCTATAGATAGATCAACCAGACAGAAGACCAATAAGGAAATTGAAAACCTAAACAATCTGATAAATGAATTGGATTTAACAGTCACATATAGAACATTACATTCCAAATCACCAGGATACACATTCTTCTCTAGTGCTCATGGAACTTTCTCCAGAACAGATCATATGCTGGGACATAAAACAAGCCACAATAAATTTAAAGAAATTGAAATTATTCAAAGCACATTCTCTGACCACAGTGGAATACAATTAGAAGTCAATAACCATCAGAGACTTAGAAAATTCACAAATACCTGGAGGTTAAACAACATGCTCCTAAACAATCAGTGGGTTAAAGAAGAAATAGCAAGAGAAATTGGTAAATATATAGAGATGAATGAAAATGAGAACACAACATACCAAAACCTATGGGATGCTGCAAAAGCGGTACTGAGAGGGAAATTTATAGCACTAAATGCATATATTAAAAAGGAAGAAAGAGCCAAAATCAAAGAACTAATGGATCAACTGAAGAAGCTAGAAAATGAACAGCAAACCAATCCTAAACCAAGTAGAAGAAAAGAAATATCAAGGATTAAAGCAGAAATAAATGACACAGAGAACAAAAAAAAAAAATAGTGAGGATAAATACACCAAAAGTTGGTTCTTTGAGAAGATCAACAAGATTGACAAGCCCCTAGCTAGACTGACAAAATCAAAAACAGAGAAGACCCAAATAAACAAAATAATTAATGAGAAAGGTGACATTACTGTGGATCCTGAAGAAATTTTAAAAATTATAAGAGGATACTATGAGCAACTGTATGCCAACAAACTGAATAATGTAGAGGAAATGGACAATTTCCTGAAACATATGAACAACCTAGACTGACCAGAGAAGAAATAGAAGACCTCAGCCAACCAATCACAAGCAAAGAGATCCAATCAATCATCAAAAAGCTTCCCACAAATAAATGCCCAGGGCCAGATGGCTTCACAGGGCAATTCTACCAAACTTTCCAAAAAGAACTGACACCAATCTTACTTAAACTCTTTCAAAACATCAAAGAAAATGGAACACTACCTAACTCATTTTATGAAGCTAACATCAATCTAATACCAAAACCAGGCAAAGATGCTACAAAAAAAGGAAAACTGCAGGCCAATCTTCCTAATGAATATAGATGCAAAAATTCTCAACAAAATACTTGCAAATCAAATCCAAAGACACATTAAAAAAATCATACACCATGACCAAGTGGGGTTCATTCCAGGCATGCAAGGATAGTTTAACATAAGAAAATCAATCAATGTATTACAACACATTCACAAATCAAAAGGGAAAAATCAAATGATCATCTCAATAGATGCTGAAAAAGCATTTGACAAAATCCAACATCCATTTTTGATAAAAACTCTTCAAAAGGTAGGAATTGAAGGAAACTTCCTCAATATGATAAAGAGCATATATGAAAAACCCACAGCCAGCATAGTACTCAATGGTGAGAGACTGAAAGCCTTCCCTCTAAGATCAGGAACAAGATAAGGATGCCCGCTATCACCACTGTTATTCAACATTGTGCTGGAAGTGCTAGCCAGGGCAATCTGACAAGACAAAGAAATAAAAGGCATCCAAATTGGAAAAGAAGAAGTAAAACTGTCATTGTTTGCAGATGATATGATCTTATATCTGGAAAACCCTGAGAAATTGACGATACGGCTACTAGAGCTAATAAACAAATTTAGCAAAGTAGCGGGATACAAGATTAATGCACATAAGTCAGTAATGTTTCTATATGCTAGAAATGAACAAACTGAAGAGACACTCAAGAAAAAGATACCATTTTCAATAGCAACTAAAAAAATCAAGTACCTAGGAATCAACTTAACCAAAGATGTAAAAGACCTATACAAAGAAAACTACATAACTCTACTAAAAGAAATAGAAGGGGACCTTAAAAGATGGAAAAAATTCCATGTGCATGGATAGGAAGGCTAAATGCCATTAAGATGTCAATTCTACCCAAACTCATCTACAGATTCAATGTAATCCCAATCAAAATTCCAACAACCTACTTTGCAGACTTGGAAAAGCTAGTAATCAGATTTATTTGGAAAGGAAAGATGCCTCAAATTGCTAAAGACACTAAAAAAGAAAAACGAAGTGGGAGGACTTACACTCCCTGATTTTGAAGCTTATTATAAAGCCACAGTTATCAAAACAGCATGGTACTGGCACAAAGATAGACATGTTGATCAATGGAATTGAAATGAGAATTCGGAGATAGACCCCCAGATCTATGTCCGACTGATCTTTGATAAGTCTCCCAAGGTCACTGAACTGGGTCATAATGGTCTTTTCAACAAATGGGGCTGGGAGAGTTGGATATCCATATCCAAAAGGATGAAAGAGGACCCCTACCTCACCCCCTACACAAAAATTAACTCAAAATGGATCAAAGATCTCAATATAATAGAAAGTACCATAAAACTCCTAGAAGATAATGTAGGCAAACATCTTCAAGACCTTGTATTAGGCGGCCACTTCCTAGACTTTACACCCAAAGCACAAGCAACAAAAGAAAAAATAGATAAATGGGAACTCCTCAAGCTTAGAAGTTTCTGTACCTCAAAGGAATTTCTCAAAAAGGTAAAGAGGCAGCCAACTCAATGGGAAAAAATTTTTGGAAACCATGTATCTGACAAAAGACTGATATCTTGCATATATAAAGAAATCCTACAACTCAATGACGATAGTACAGACAGCCCAATTATAAAATGGGCAAAAGATATGAAATGACAGTTCTCTGAAGAGGAAATACAAATGGCCAAGAAACACATGAAAAAATGTTCAGCTTCACTAGCTATTAGAGAGATGCAAATTAAGACCACAATGAGATACCATCTCACACCAATTAGAATGGCTGCCATTAAACAAACAGGAAACTACAAACGCTGGAGGGGATGTGGAGAAATTGGAACTCTTATTCATTGTTGGTGGGACTGTATAATGGTTTAGTCACTCTGGAAGTCAGTCTGGCAGTTCCTTAGAAAACTAGATATAGAGTTACCCTTCGATCCAGCAATTGCACTTCTCGGTATATACCTCTTAGAGCTGAAAGCAGTGACACAAACACGCCAGTGTTCATAGCAGCATTATTCACAATTGCCAGAGATGGAAACAACCCAAATGTCCTTCAACAGATGAGTGGATAAATAAAATGTGGTATATACACACAATGGAATACTACACGGCAGTAAGAAGGAACGATGTTGTGAAACATATGACAGCTTGGATGAACCTTGAAAACAATGCTGAGTGAAATAAGCCAGGCACAAAAAGAGAAATATTATATGCTACCACTAATGTGAACTTTGAAAAATGTAAAACGAATGGTTTATAATGTAGAATGTAGGGGAACTAGTGATAGACAGCAATTAAGGAAGGGGGAACGATAATCCATTAAGAACAGATAAGCTATCATGGGTAAATTTAACGTTCTGAGAATGCCCAGTAATGACTGTGGTCTGTTAATTTCTGATGGGTATAGTAGGAACAAGTTCACAGAAATGTTGCTATATTAGGTTACTTTCTTGGGGTAGAGTAGGAACATGTTGCAAGTAAAGTAGTTATCTTAGGTTAGTTGTCTTTTTCTTACTCCCTTGTTATGGTCTGTTTGAAATGTTCTTTTAATGTAAGTTTTTTTAAATTTGTTTAATTTTTTTTAATTTTTTTATACAGCTGATTTTAAAAAGAAGTTAATTAAAAAGAAAAAAAAAAACAAGGAAAAAAATATGCAGAGCCCCCTTGAGGAACTGGTGGAGAATGCAGGGGTATTGGCCTGCCTCACCTTGATGGTGCTCACAGACAAATGTGCTCACAGACATAGGGGAGTGGAGGTTTGATGGGCTGAGCCCTCTACCACAGGACTTGCCCTTGGGAAGACTGTTGCTGCAAAGGAGAGGCTAGGCCTCCCTATAATAGTGCCTAAGAGCCTCCTCCCGAATGCCTCTTTGTTGCTCAGATGTGGCCCTCTCTCTCTAGCTAAGCCAACTTGGCAGGTGAAATTACTGCCCTCCCCACTACATGGGATCAGACACCCAGGGGAGTGAATCTCTCTGGCAACGTGGAATATGACTCCTGGGGAGGAATGTAGACCCGGCATCGTGGGATGGAGAACATCTTCTTGACCAAAAGAGGGAAATGAAAGGAAATGAAATAAGCTTCAGTGGCAGAGATCCCCAAAGGAGCCGAGAGGTCACTCTGGTGGGCACTCTTATGCAAATATAGACAACCCTTTTTAGGTTCTAATGAATTGGGGTAGCTGGTGGTAGTTACCTGAAACTATCAAACTACAACCCAGAACCCATGAATTTTGAAGACAATTGTGGAAAAATGTAGCTTACGAGGGGTGACAATGGGATTGGGAAAGCCATAAGGACCACACTTCCCTTTGTCTAGTTTATGGATGGATGAGTAGAAAAATGGGGGAAGGAAACAAACAAACAAACAAAGGCACCCAGTGTTCTTTTTTACTTTAATTGCTCTTTTTCACTTTGATTATTATGCTTGTTATTTTTGTGTGTGTGGTAATGAAGGTGTCAGGGATTGATTTTGGTGATGAATGCACAACTATGTAATGGTACTGTGAACAATCGAATGTACGATTTGTTTAGTATGACTGCATGGAATGTGAATATATATCAATAAAATGAATATTAAAAAATAATTTCAGACTTACATGAAACTGATTTGTATGAAGAGTTAAATTTTTTTAGAAAAACTGTTCTGCAAAAATCATCAACCCTAGGTGTACTAAAATGTATAAATCCTAATGTTGTCATAGCCTATTAAATACTCTTTAACAGCTTGAGTATTAGTTGTATCAGCAGAAGGAGCCTTCTCAAAATTAAAAATTATCAGAAATTATTGCATTTGCCAAGAGTGGCTGATGTTACTTTCAATTATATCAGCTGAAAATGAAGTTGCTAAAAAAAGTATAAATTTTGATAACATGATAAAGGAATTTAAAGAAAAGTGTGTGAGAAAAAGCTTTTAATCAGTCAAGATATAGTATTAATAAAGTGGTATTTATTATGTAAAAGTATGACACCAAGACTATATTTGTGCAGTTTATAAGTTTATATTGGTCCTCAAGTATCATTATTTACCCTGTTACATTTTATAAGTCATAATATATTTTTAAAGGAAAAAGATTTCCTTCCATTTTAGTACATTTATCTGTACTTTCTTCCCAACTGTTTGATCAAGGGGCACCACATTTTCATTTTGCATTAGGTCCTGCCAACTATGTAGATGGTCCTAGTTGTGAGGAGTTGGCTGGTGCAATATAGGATATTTAGCAGCCTCCTTGGTTTCTAGATGCCAGTAGCAACCCCAAGTTGTGACACTGCCAAATGTCCCTGGGTAGCAAAATCTCCCAATTGAGAATCACTGATCTACAGTGATGGAAAGCCGACGTGGGGGTGGGATTAATTGTGAAGGGGAACAAAGGAACTTTTTCAACTGATGGAAATGTTCCATATGTTGGTTATAGTAGTATCTATAAAGAGGTATATACTTGTCAAGACTCATCAAACTGTACACTTTAAATGAATGTAGTTTGTCATATTTAGCATACTACAAAAAGAGGATTTAGAAAAACAAAAAAACAAAAACTCTAATCTTAGCATAGTAATCAAGGCTTCTTTAACAAATGTTTGCCAGTCTTATTTCCTATTACTCCTTTTTCCTAAAACTCTTGTCCAGGGTAACCAACCTCTCAGTTGGTCTTCATGTAGCTTGTTCATTTTTAACTTTGTGTTTTGCATATACAAACTCTATACCTGAAAGGTTCCTGCCACAAGGAAGCTTACGTTAGTAATGAAGGGATTTGAAAGATTATGACAGCAAATACTATTGGGTGCTAATTGTGTAACAGGTACCATGATTACCACTTGATATACGTATCACAACAGCTCTGTAAAATAGATATTAATTTTATAAATGAGAAAATTAAAACTTAAGGAGAATATACAACCTTCTCACGAATACATGTTGACTATTAGAGTAAGAGTTTGAACCCAGGCGGTTTGACTCCAGAGCCATGCTCATAACCACTATGTTATATTGCCACGAAATTCATCATGTGGCCCCCAGCAAGTCATTTTATTTCTTGCAGACCACCTTTTCCTTGTTTGCAAAATGGGGGGCTAGATCAGAAGATTTCTAAGGTCCCTTCTAGCTCTGAGATTCCATAGTTTACCCTTCAATAAATGTCCATTATGGCCTTCCAAACATAGCTCAGAGCTAGCTTCCTGAAGCAATGTCTCTGTCTTTCTGTCAAGCTGAGCCTACTATTGACTTCTGTCAGTACTTTGTTCACATAGACTGTAGCTATGATTTGCCTGGCAAGTGGACCACAGAGGACTGAACTGTTTAAAAAAATACCCTATTTGGAGACAGACCCATGAGAAGCACTTTCCATTTCAAGTGTGCACTGGGCATGCTGGTAACCACCACTCATTTCCAGAGGACAGAAATGCCTATGATTGGAAATGGTTAATCCATTGGTGAAGACTTTGGATGCAGCAAATTGGGTTTATGAGATGAGAGGGAAGAGGACAAAATCCATGCACTAGCCAGTGACACATTCTCAACTCCAAATGAAGCCACATGTGTTGTCAGGAAAAGCCCAGGATAAAAACAATAGTTGGCATATCTACCTTTGGCAGGAAGACAAATCACATCAGCAGCAGATCAACCATAGTGGCCATTTACCTACAACCCCAGGAAGTTTTAAATGAGTTTTAGTTGGGCTTGATAATTTCTCTGGTTTAGTTTGACTTTGCCATCTGTGAAACTGAGGCTTAACTAGAAACTGCAAATATGAAAATCCTCATTATCCATTAGATGGGATTCCCAACTCATATGGCAACAGGTCAGGAATTACATTTGATGGCATATAACACGTGGAGACAGCCAAAAGGCCTGCATTAAACCATCCTTTCCTAGGATTACTTTAGACCCAAAGTAATTGATATGATTGAAATTCAATTTTCCATAATTTGTCCATTTTTTTGCTTTTAATTTTTGCTTAGCAAGAATGGTATTAGCTTTATTGTTTCATCAACAATAATATATGCTCATTGTAAAAAAAAAAAAATCAATGCCAAAAAATTTAAAGAAGAAACTTAAAACTATTGGAAAGTATTCCAATTAAACTATTAATAGATTATATTAAATATTAAATTATTAAACTATTTAATAGTTTAATACTATGAAAACTATTTCTTCACCAAGAAAGTAGTACCCTCAGTGATTTTCTACACATATTTATTTTCACAACTCTGGAAATAAGCTATTGCATTTTAACCAGCTGTTGTATTTAATATACTATGGTTGCCTTCCATGTCAGTAACTATAGATTTCTATTATTATTTTTAATGACTGCATAGCATTCCATCATATAGCTATAAGATAAATATTCATCAGTATTCTTATCAATAGGCACTTAGTTTGCTATTTTTTACTAATAAAAGCAATACTTTGATGAACATCTTTGCACATATTTATATATATATACTTAATCAACTAATTTCTTAGAATAAATTTTTAGAAGTGGTATCCTTTGGTTAAAGCATACACACATTTTAATTTTCGTACATTTTTCCAAATTGCTTTCCAAATGGTAATACCTTTTATAGTCCTATCAATAAAATCCTCATAAACACTGAGCATTATCATCTTTTTAACCTTTATCAATCCTTTAAGGGTACAGGAGATAGTATCTCAAGGCTATTTTACCTTCTATTACTATTTCTTTGGTTATTAGTAAATCTTTGTATGTTTTCTTTTGTCTTCACTTCTTTATTAAGTTTATCCATGGTATTCATTCAGGCTAAACTAGTGTAATTTGCACAACAGGATAGGTTTTGTTCATGCATCATTTCATGGGTCTCTATATCCATTCAATCTCCCCTTCCTTCCATCTCAGCAGGTGGTTGGAACTCTCTCCATTTCCTAGGCATCCCCCTACAAATTAGCCTATGTCTGTACCCATCTTTTTGTCCCCCTCTCTAAACCCAGTGGAATGGTCCTTCTGAAGATCAATTCCTCACTTACACTCCTCTCCTCCCACCCCACTGTCCCCAGGACTGCTAATGGCCCCTAAGTTTAGCCATCCCTAATCCTGCTGGCTCTCAGCCTCAATTCCAAATTCTTGTTTGGATCAGGTGCTCCAGTCAATCAACAGCTGCTGTACCAGCATGAGGGCAGTTCCCTGATGTAGGGATGGGTGAATGGACTTCTAACCTAATAGATATTCAGGACAGATATTTCAAAGCTTAGTTCTTTAGCTCAAGAAAACTTTCATCTTGGGATTTTGGCAATTGATTTAGCTGTTGAGAATAGACATTACTTGCTCTATTAATCTGAAATGATTTCTATTCTTTTCAAAGATTTAGACATCTCCTTGTTCCTTGTTCCTCGACAGGGAAACGTCATTGTTATAACTTCCTTGCTATTTATACTACTAGTTTTGGCCAACATTTGCAGAAAAGGGAAATAAAAAACATCTCCAAGTATAAATGAATCTTCAATTTTAAATTCAACCAAACTTCGAATTTATTGTGCTTCCTTCCTGAGCTTAACTTGCTAGACAGCTCAGCAGAAGACTAATCAGAAATTACATTTGACCCAGAAAAAGTTAAATCCTTTAGTCTTTTTCATTTGGGAAAATATATATATATATTATAAACATGTGGCCATTTTGGCAATGATCCTAATCTCTTTTAAATTAAATTAGGCTCTACGACTTTTAAGCACTATTGAACACAGCTCTCCTTTGTATTACCATGTTAATTTCTGTGGAACATTTTTATTTCCAAGGAAATAAACTTCCATAAGAATGTTTATTAACATTCCTCATGTTTTGCCTCAGCTCTCTTTCCTTCCCTGCTGTGTGGATATCCACAGAGCACCTAATTCTAGTCTGCACCAAGAAAATAATGAATTCCAGGGTCTTATAAATATTGGGAGTGAAGACAGTTCAGAAGAGGGGGGCGCAAGGGAGAATTAAAGAATATAATGGGTGATTGAAGGCAAGCATAGAGTTCTCTCCATTCCCAGTAGGGCTCATTTCCGTAATTAAAGTTTCCTTTCTTCATTCTCAGGCAAACATGGCAGATGCAGGATAATCTTAGAAGATAATCTTATTGTCATGCTGGGTGAATTCTAGATGGGAAGGTAGATCCACAGGAGTACACAATTCTAATAATAAACTTATTTATACCTACAATGTCAGAAATAATGTGGAAGTTTAATGAAGTGGCTACGCATTTGCTTATTTCCATTGGTACTATCAATAAGATGCAGTTTTAGATCAGGGAACATTTAATTGTTATACTTACAACATATGGAATACCCATAATTTGCTAAATGT
This sequence comes from Choloepus didactylus, assembly GCF_015220235.1. Taxonomy (NCBI): domain Eukaryota; kingdom Metazoa; phylum Chordata; class Mammalia; order Pilosa; family Megalonychidae; genus Choloepus; species Choloepus didactylus. Next base: position 163,702,828 of record NC_051307.1, read on the forward strand.
GGGAATGAACACAACACACCATGCAGGATCTTCATGGTTATGAACACTTGTCTACATCATTCAGAACTAAAATAGATAGCCATGAAGCTTAACACAAATCCCCTTAATGATTTGTAGACATACCTGTTTGGCAAATAACAGTATAGCCAGTTATTTTAATTGAATCTTTGCTTTCTAGTCAGACAGCCTTCTTCATTATAGTGGATTTAAAGACGCGGAGACAGACAAGGGAGTCGTTATTTAGACACTGCGTTAACCTGACTTTACAATTCTTGTCTCCTTTTAGTTCTCAGTATTTCCAAATGAGAAGCCTGAAGTTGATTGGAATACAAGCTGTGGCTTTTTGTTCCAACACATTTTTTAAAAAATTTAGATCAGATTAAGCTGACCTATTTATATTTATGGGGCATCTGTTTCTTTGAAAATCCTGGAAAAGAAAGAATAAATCAGACCATGGAATACATGCCAAGATTGAGCCAATTTGCTTTTTGCCTCTTGGAGCCATGAGTACAAGATCTCTCCCTAGCAAGAAGAGTAGGGATTTTTCCTAAAAATTCTCATTTCCCCTGTTAATAATCTTGGGATATAGGAAAGCTCAAGAGAGGAAATTTGACAGTCACTGGAATGAGAAAGCATGAATTCCTCCTCTTTTTGCCCTGACCCAGATCCTTGGGGGATATTAAAGCAGTTATAGTGGAGGCGGTGAGGCCAGGATCCAGCAGAATCCCAAGTCTCTGCTGTTGCCCACAGTGTCCCACTGAAATGCCAACACTGGGACCCATAAAGAAACTTGGTAGTGGACAAATGTCTGGTAAGTAGACCAGTGGGTATATATGTGAGACTGAAGACATTCAGAGTATATCCACCTTAAGCTTGTATTCATTAGCTGTAGACTATTTTGCCCTGATCTGTAAGAATTCTTTTTCTTTAGAAATAAATATTAACATACCAGTTTCCATAGTTTCTTTAATCCTTAAATAATAAAAACCCTCAGTCCAAAATTTTTACTGGGTTATTTCCTTGTTTTGGTTTGCTAATGCTGCTGTTATGCAAAATACCAGAAATGCATTGGCTTTTATAAAGGGGGTTTATTAAGTTACAAATTTACAGTTCTAAGGCCATAAAAGTGTCCAAACAAAGGAATCAACATTAATATACCGTCAGTGAAATATGGCTAATGGCGTCTGCAAAACCTCTGTTAGCTGGGAAGGCACGTGGGTGGTGTTGGCTGATCCCAGGTAGTTTCCCAGCTCCTCTTCAGCTCCTGTACATTCTTGGTTCTTTCTCCTAGGACATTTCTCTCTAGGTGCCTGGGGGTCCGGTCTTAGCATATCCTGGGGCAAACTCTGGGCTTCATCTCTTAGCTAAAAGTCCCTCTGTCTGCATCTCCCAGCATGTCTAAGCATTAGTGTCAGCAAGTCTGGGCCTGTGTGACTCTTTTTAAAGGACTCCAGTAAACTAATCAAGACTCACGCTGAATGGGTGGGGCCACACCTCCATAGAAATAATTCAATCAAAGTTATCACCTAACAGTTGAGTGAGTCACATCTCATGAAAACAACCTAATCCGAATACCCTATGACAGTGGATTAAAAGATCATGGCTTTTTCTTGGGGGACATAATCTATCCAAACTGACACGCTCCGGCTTTGAGCAACATTCCTAGTGAGGCTTCCATTTGGTTTCAGACTTTGTTCCAAATGCCTTCTTTCCCTGAGAAGCTTACAATCTCTGCAGTTATATTAAAAATTGTATCTATATATGTGCATAGAAGAGAACTTTAATAATGAAAAAGTTACGTACATATTGTCATTTCTTTTAAACATTTTTCTCCAATTACTATTATATGGCCATTAAATTATGGTTTCTAGAATATTTGATGGCCCAGAAGGATATATAATCTCTAACAAATGCAAAAAGAAGCAGGAAACAAATTTGTATATATAATGTGATTCCAACTTTTAAATTCACGTTATATATTCATAAGAAGAAAGCATTGGAAAGAAACATAAATTGTTATTACTGATTCTTACTCAGTAATGTAAGTTTTATTTTTTCATTATATTTTTCATTTAGCAAATTTCTTACAATAAGAATGTTTTAGTCTTCATAAAAAGTTGCTTTTTCAAATGTAATGTTAAAGACTCTAAAATTATAGGATATATATTAAGTGGAAAAAGTGGGGGAAATGAACACATGAGGAAGATTCTAGAAGAAAGTATACTACAATTTAAGTAGTAATTGGATTAGATGGTCAGATTATGGGATGACTTCTTAATTTCTCAATGTCCTTTAATGTCATTACACTTCTTTTAAATGTAAAAATCCTAAATAAAAATAACTCAAGTGTCTTATAATTCTAATAAAGCACTGACTTAAAAAATTAAAACAGTAAAAACCTAAATCTAATTGGTAAGCACCAAGAGTAAGCACCAAGAAAAATGATAGAATTATCTTTCTACAATAGAGATTTATAGATAATGTAACCAGAACTGCTCTACCTAGGTACAGTATCATGTGAGGGAGGGGAAGTTGCCAGATACTGAAAGATACCTGGAGGCAGAGTGGGGAGGCTGAGCCAACACAGACTTTGGGGCCAGCCCTGGAGCTTTATTTCTGAATCCCCTGCTTATTAGCTGACTCACCTCAGGTAAGTCACTTCACTTTCTGAGTTCTGGTTTTCTCACCTAGAAGGTAGCTATGAAGCTAATTGCTCTTCTTGGGATTGTTGTAAGGGGCACATGTCAGTGAATTTACATGACAGGGTTATGACAGGGTTTTCTTTAACCTAGAGTGCATTATAAAAATTCTAATGGTTCTGCTGTTAACTCCTGCTGAGTCACTTAACAACTGATACAAGCTCTTTGCAGAAAAGGTCTCCATCTTCCTACAGTTGGGCCTAAAATTATTCACTAAATATCAATTCTGAGTATACATTATGTAAAAAGTGATTTCTCAAATTCTATGGTGATTCTTGAATTCTCATTACTCCTGATCCATTATTTAAATAAACTTTTTTAAATTGACATATACTTCCAGAAAAGTGCATACATCATAAAGGTAAAGCTCGATGAAATTTCTCAAGGCAAAAACACCATGTGACCATCATCTAGGCAAAAAATAGGTCACTACCAGTTCCCCAGGATCCACCCTCATTCCCCTCCCAAACACTCTTGCCCATCCTCCCAAAGGCATATTCCACTATCTAACTTAAACATCAGAGATTAGTTTTATCCTTTTATGATGGAATCCTTTCTTTTGCTCAACTTCATGTTTGTCAGGTTCATTCATGTTGTGTGTAGCAATAGTTTATTCATTTCCATTGCTGTATAGCATTCCATTCTATGACTACACCACAAAGCATTTATCCATCCTACTGTAGGTAGACATTTGAATTGCTTCTGGCCATATGCATGGTGCTGTGATAAACATTTTGCACCTGCTTTTTGTTGGACAAACTCAATTCTCTCAAATATATATATCACAGAGTGGGATTGCTGGGTTATAGGACATACTTGTATTCATCTTTAGTTTATACTGCCAACTAGTTTTTCAAAGTGGCTCCCATTTCATTTTAACAAATCAAACAGGGATGACTTTCCCTCTCAAAATCCCATCCATCTTTCTGTAACAATCAAGCCTTTGTGTGCTCTGGCCCTGTTTATCTGTGTGATGTAACCAAGGCAGAGAACACAGAGGAAACCTAGTTTCTATTTCTAGTTCTGGCACTCACTCACACAACTATTAAATAAGAAACAAGAACTCTCCCTGGCATCCTAAAGTTTAATTAGAAAACACAGAAAGGGTGGTAACATGAGCAAATTTTTTTAACATTCTAGATGTTACCCATCAAATGCATGTTATTGCCTTGAAAGGAATAACTTCAAGCTAGACTGTGTCAGATTGCACTGTTATGGCTTAAAATTTGATTTTTACCTCTTCTTTCATTGTCATCTCCAGAATCTAAATTTGATTGTTATACAGTCATTACTGTGTAAGAACATAGAGATACAAATAACTGAGGTTCAAAAGTCAAAGAAAAGATAGGATTCTTTCTCTCAAGGAGAAATACAGTTTAACAACCACTGCTTTTGTGTTTTTTCTTCCAGGCACGTCTTCCTCCATTTCCCCACCCCTCTTCTGGCTAAACAGGGTGTGGTGACCATCAGTGTACATCTCAGAGCCCCATCCAAAGAAACTTATTTGTGGGCAGAGCTGACTGACGGTCTCTAGCTGCTACACGTTAGGATCCACCACAGTGTTCACATACCCCAGGCTGCTCTCAGCTAGTGCGGGGGCATGCAGTGGCAGTGGGGGTGCCAAAGCTGGCATTCCTGCCTGGTGCAGCACTTTTCAATGGCAACCTTTTCTTGGGAACTCCCCATCAGCCTAGCTGAGACTTTCTTAGAAATGTGCTATTTCTACTCAGTCCTTCCTTCTCTCTCTTTCATAGTGACAGACATGCATTGCCTTTTCCTTCTCCCTTTTAATTTATATCTCATTGATATTTCCCTTAATCTCCTAGACATCTAATCATGACTTTTGGTCAGTTTCTCAGAGGGCTGGAACTGATCCATAGAGGCTAGTGCAAGATCAGGGGTGACCAATCGTTATCTCTCATGTTGGTGGCCTCAGTGATTGGAATATTAAAAAGGTCCAGATATAAGAAACAAGAAAAGGAGAGTTTTTAGGATAATTGTGAGTCATTAGGTTTGTAAATCACATAAGCACAGTGGATGAAAACTTAAGCTTTGAACACAAACAATCCTGAGTTCCATTCTTGATTCCAACCTTTATTAGGAAAGTCTCTTTGGGGAAATCAACCTTTCTGAACTTTAACTTATTAGCTGTGTGTACTAGTGTAAATTGTTACCTCTCTGTGCCTCCATTTCTTTATCTCTATAATGAAGAAAATAACAGTACATGCCTCCTAGGTTTGCATTGACTGTAATAAATTTCTTAGAGTGTTACTATTCAACACAGTAGCTGCTAGTCACAAGTGGATATTGAGCACTTGAAATGTGGCTAAAGTGACTGAGGAATTAACATTTAATTTTATTTAATTTTAATTGACTGAAATTAAAAATTTTTAATTGAAACAGTCTTGTTAATGTGGAGAAAATAGTAAAGGAAATTATTTTTTTGGTACTTGACTCAGATATTGGAAATTTTTAAGTGTGTTTAGAACAACTTGGGTATGTGAATCTTTTTCTACAGTACATTTTATTAAATCCAAATACAGATAAATATTTCCAATGAAAGTTTAGCAATGAAATTGAAAAGTGCTGTGGGTATAAAATGCACATGAGATTTTAAAAACTTAGAACCAAAAAAAGAGAATGCAAAATATCTTATTAATAATTTTTTTATATTAAGTACATGTTGAACTGATAAAATATTTTATAAAAAATAATTTTACATGGATCTTTTACTTTTTTAATGTGGGTATTAGAAAATTAAAAATTACATCTGTAGGCTCCCCGCCCGACTGTAGCTCTCACTGCAGAGGGAAGGAGGGCCATGATCCATAGGAACCAGAGCAGTTGAGAAAACTGTTTATTGGTGGTTTGAGCTTTGAAACTATGGATGATAGTTTAAGAGAACATTCTGAGAAATGGGGCACACTCACAGATTGTGTGGTGATGAGAGACCCTCAAACAAAACGTTCCAGAGGCTTTGGTTTTGTGACTTACATTTGTATTAAAGAGGTGGATGCAGTGATGTGTGCTTGACCATGCAAGGTTGATGGGCATGTAGTGGAATTTTTTTTTAATAATTCAATTTTATTGAGATATATCCACATGCCGTGCAGTCATACAAAGCATACAATCAGTTGTTCACAGTACCACCATTATAGTTGCGCATCCATCACCAAAATTAATGTTTGAACATTTTCATTACCACACACACAAAAGTAATAAGAATAAAAATTAAAATGAAAAAGAACAATTAAAGTGAAAAAGAACAATTAAAGTAAAAAAGAACACTGGTCCCCCCCCCCATTTTTCTACTCATCCATCCATACACTGGACAAAGGGGAGTGTGATCCACATGGCTTTACCAATCACATTATTACCCCTCATAAGCTACACCATTATACAATCTTCTTCAAGATTCAAGGGTTCTGGGTTGTAGTTTGATAGTTTCAGATATTTACTGCTAGTTATTCCAACTCATTAGAACCTAAAAAGGGTTATCTATATTGTGCGTAAGAGTGCCCACCAGAGTGACCTCTCAGCTCCTTTTGGAATCTCTCAGCCACTGAAACTTATTTCATTTCATTTCACATTCCCCTTTTGGTCAAGAAGATGTTCTCCATCCCATGATGCCTGGTCCAGGTTCCTCCCCGGGAGTCATATTCCACATTGCCAGGGGTATTTACACCCCTGGGTGTCAGTTCCCATGTAGGGAGGAGGGCAGTGATTTCATCTGCCAAGTTGGCTTAGCTAGAGAGAGAGGGCCACATCTGAGCAACAAAGAGGCATTCGGGAGGAGACACTTAGGCACAATTATACACAGGCTTAGCCTTTCCTTTGCAGCAACAGTCTTCCCAAGGGCAAGTCCCATGACTGAGGGCTCAGCCCATCAAACTACCAATCCCCAATGTCTGTGAGTGCATCAGCAACCATCGAGGTGGGGAAGCCCAACACCCCTTGCATTCTCCCCCAGCAATGTTCACATTAGTGGTAGCATACAGTATTTCTCTTTTTGTGCCTGGCTTATTTTGCTCAGCATTATGTCTTCAGGGTTCATCCAAGTTGTCTTATGTTTCACGATATCGTTCCGTCTTACTGCTGCATAGTATTCCATTGTGTATATACCACATTTTATTTATCCACTCATCCATTGAAGGACATTTTGGTTGTTTCCATCTCTTGGCAATTGTGAATAATGCTGCTATGAACATTGGCATGCAGATATCTGTTCGCGTCACTGCTTTCAGATCTAATGGGTATATACCAAGAAGTGCAATTGCTGGATCGAAGGGTAACTCTGTACCTAGTTTTCTAAGGAACTGCCAGATTGTCTTCCAGAGTGGCTGAACCATTATACAGTCCCACCAACAATGAATAAGAGTTCCAATTTCTCCACATCCTCTCCAGCATTTGTAGTTTCCTGTTTGTTTAATGGCAGCCATTCTAATTGGTGTGAGATGGTATCTTGTTTGTGTAGTGGAATTAAAGAGAGCTGTTTCTAGAGAGGATTCTGTAAAGCCTGGTGCCCGTCTAACAATGAAGAAAATTTTTCTTGGTGGTATTAAAGAAGGTACAGAAGAATATAATTTAAGAGACTATTTTGAAAAGTAAGGCAAGATTGAAACCATAGAAATTATGGAAGACAGGCAGAGTGGAAAAAAGAGAGGATTTGCATTTGTAACTTTCAGTGATCATGTTAAAGTTGAAAAAATTGTTGTTCAGAAATACCACCCTATTAATGGGCATAATCATGACATGAGAAAGGCTCTTTCTAAACAAGAAATGCAGTCTGCTGGATCACAAAGAGTTTATGGAGATGGATGTGGCAACTTTATGGGCCGTGGAGGGAACTTCGGCCGTGATGGCAACTTTGGTGGAGGAGGATGCTATGGTGGTGGAGGTAGCGGTAGCAGAGGTACTTAAGAGGAGGTGATAGTGGCAACTATGGGGGTGGTCCTGGTTATAGTGGTAGAGGGGGCTATGGTGGTGGTAGATCAGGATATGGAAACCAAGGTGGTGGATATGGTGGTGGTGGTGGAGGACAGGATGAGTACAATGAAGGAGGAAATTTTGGTGGTGGTAACTACAGTTGTGGTGGAAACTATAATGATTTTGGAAATTATAGTGGACAACAGCAGTCAAATTCTGGACCCATGAAAGGGGGCAGTTTGGGTGGAAGAAGTTCAAGCATTCCCTATGGTAGTGGTTATGGATCTGGTGGTGGAAGTAGTGGATATGGTAGCAGAAGGTTCTAAAAATTTAACAGAAAATGGCTACAGTTCTTAGCAGGAGAGAGAGCAAGGAATTGTCAGGAAAGCTGCAGGTTACTTTGAGATAGTCATCCCAAATGCATTAGAGGAACTGTAAAAATCTGCTACAGAAGGAATGATGATCCACAGTCAGAAAATATCCTGCAGCTTAAACAGGAAATCCTTCTTGTTCAGATCTGTCATAACTACAGTTGGCAAAAAGTGGAACTACTGATTAATAATAGTTCCAATAGTGTCAATTGGATGCACATTCCTGAAGTCTTTTATGTGTTGTAGCTTTGTCTTTGTCTTTTCTTATTACATCAGGTATATTGCACTGTGATTTGTGGTAGTGGTACCAGGAATAAAAAATTAAGGACTTTTTAACTTTAAAAAAAATTACATCTGTGGCTCATATTATATTACCATTGGACAGTGGCTTAGCACCTTGAAAGCACTACATAAAGTGATAGCTATCATTGTTTTATTATTATTTATACTATAAAGATATAATACTTATCTTATAGAATCATGTAAGAATAAAATAAATATATAAAGCCCTTATCACAGTGTGCGGCACATAATAAGAGCTAGTTAATAATGTATCTATCATTGTTTAGTAGGGAGGACATCACGGGTTCATGGAAGATAGTTGGTAGATGATAAAGAGGGAAAGAGAAGTGGGGATTGCGTATTGTAGAAAGTTTTGAAAACCAGGCTCAAAATTTGGGGCTTAATTATCTCTGCCACTGAGAGCCACTGAAGCACATGATCTGAGATGTGTTTTAGAAAGATAACACTGACAGCATGAATCCTCAGAGGGAGGACATGAGTTTTGGAAATAGTTCTAAGCCATTCAGAGCAAAGTCTGCTGAATAAGTTGGGTGATCAAGCTGGGAAATGCTGTCTGGGGTCACAAACAAAGTCTTAGCTTGAGTGATGGGTCTGGTTTCATGGGAAGCTCATAATCCAGCTTTGTAGGCAATTCTGAAAGTGAAGTTTCACAGGCATTTTTGAAAAATGACAGACAGCATTATCAGCTTAAAAAGATTGGCTTACACTGTGACTATTCCAAAATGTGTACATTTTGGTGTGTTTACTCAATCAAGCAAATAAATAGCCTCATTACATTTTGGTTTATTTGTGTACTCCAGATGAAGGACTCTTCTGCAACAACTTTTTAATGACAATTCCCAATCTCAATCACCCTAATCAGTCCTTAAGTTTCTCTTTTGTATAAACAAGCCCATCCTCCCCTAGGAAGTATCTAGGTGCTGTAACATACAAAACCAATAGCCTTTACTAGTCCTTTAATCAGAACTGCCCTTAGACCCAAGCAAAAGAGCCCCCTGTCCTAGGCCCCATACCTTAGAGGGTTCTGGGATGGCCCCACTTCTGTTGTACTCCTCTCCTTTATTAGTTATCTAATGCTGCATTTAAAAAATCACTATAAAACTTAGTGTGGAAAATGACAATAATCATTTGTATCTCTCACAGTTTCTGTGGATCATGAATTTAGGAGTGGCTGGGTGGTTCTGGCCCAGAGTCTCTAGTAAAGTTACAATCAGATGTCTGCTGGGATTGCTGTCATCTGAAGGCTTGACTGGGGCTGGAGGATATATTTCCAAGGTATCTCACTGGTCTGGTGGCTCTGGCTGTTGGTAGAAGGTCTTAGTTCCTCTCCACAGGGGCATCCTTATGTGGCTGAGGTTTCCTCACAAGATGGTGACTGTGTTCCAAAGGCAAAAGTTTTCAGGGAAGAGATAGGCAGAAGCTGTATCCTTTTTATCACCTAGATTTAGAAGCCACATAGTATCATTTTCACCATATTTCTTTGGTCTAGGCAGTTACAGTTCCTGCCTAGATTCCATAGGAAGGAACACAGATCCTGCCTCTTGGTAAGAAGGTTGTCACTCACATTGTAAGAAGAGCATGTAGGATGAGAATAATATGTAGGTGTGGCCATATTTGGAAAATACAATCTGCTTCATACCCATAGGCCAAGGAGTCTGTGGGACCAAGAGGCATGCTAGCATAGAGCTAGCTCCCCACCTTCTAGATATGTACTGAGTAATACAGTAGCCATAAGCCATGTATGGTGATATAAATTTAAATTAAATAAAATTAAATAAAACTTAATATGCAATTCCTCAGTCACACTAACCAGATTTTGAGTGCTTAATAACCACATGTGACTAGTGGGTACCATATTGTTCAATCCAAATATAGAACATTTCCATCATTGCAGAAAGTTCTGTCAGACAGCACTGGTCTAGGGTCAAATTCCAGGACTCAGAAAATCCCTGTCCAAAAAGCCCCAAGCTCATTTTTGCAAGTATTGACCATGCTGCTGATACTTTGAGGCCTGATGGGTGGCCAGAGTGACTGTTGGCAGGGTATGCAGCGGAAGCTTAGATTTCCAGGCTGGGGTATCCACATACTTGTGCACAAGGCCACTCACAGAACAGAATGGAACCAGGAGTGGGAAGAATAGGGTGGGTGGGCCACAGGCTGGGGGCTGGCTCCCCACTGTCACCTCATTCCAGCATGGGACTTCAAGAAATCTCAAAATTATAAACTCACATCTGACCTTCCATGTTGTTAAGAAGGTATATAAGTCAATGTAGAAGTATAAAACTTACTTTCCTTAGTGGTTTGTTAGCTTGATTTATTCCTTTTAAATATTTAGATCTATGGTATGTAGGCCTCCCTTTGTGCTCTTACCCTGGACCCCAACAGTATTAAGGGTGCACAAGACTTTAGTTTGCACAGATTCTTATTCTGGGGAAGAAGAAAACTTAAGTGTGTGCTCGCAGTTGCCTTACTACTATTGTAATGAAAACATTAAATTCCAAAAAGAAGGTTCATATCATACATTAGGTCCTATGTGGTGGCACAAATTGGGCAGAAGAACTTGCACCACCCCAATGCATATTTCATAGCCAGAGCATTTTCTAAGACTAAGAATCTAATGAAGATATCAGCTGTACATAACACCATTTTAAGGGAAATGCTGAAGTCCTGAAAAGAAAAGACTGTATGGAACAGGTTTGGGAATGAGGCATTATAGTAGACACTGTTGGTGCCCACCTAGGTCTCCTTGCCTGGGCTGGAGCACCCAGCTCCCTGGTGCTTTAGTGCTGGCTGTTAATAGTGCAAAGCTTCCTTTCTTCTCTGAAGAATTGTCCTTGACTGAGGGGAGTCAATTCACCCAGGAGGTTATTCCCCACCTACATTGACTGATTAAGGTCAGCCCCCTTCCTTCTAGGTGGGAAAACCTGGTGGTGTTATTTATGCTCCAGAGACCTCTGTGTCTCAGGCCAAGGCTAGATTATACCTGAGGCTACGTCTTTGCTTAGCCTCTTCCCTTGTCCTATCTGGATGCATTTCTTCCCCTACAGATTTCTCCCAGGTGTACCCTCAATAAATTCTGTGTACCTGAATCCCTCTGTCAGGCTCTGCTTCTAGAAAAACTGACTTAAGACCATCGACCTTGGAAAGTGGGAAATCCACAGTTCTTCAACAACTCTCTCTTAAGAAATACTTGTTATCCCCCATGTAATCTGCAACCTCCCCAACTCTGGCAGAAGTAAGCATCAGCTATCCTCTTTGCAAGTCCCACATAGATGGTTTATCTTGTTTAGTGACTCACTTTAGAATATGGGGATATTGGCCCATACTGTTTTCAGCTCAAATACCTCCACCAAACAAATCTCTGAGTTTTTAACATCCTGTTTATAATATTTGATAATATCTAAACTTATGTTATGCCTACTATGTGTCAGGTAATGTTTCAAATCCTCTTTCTGCATTGAATCACTTAATCCTCACACTGCTCTATACATAGGTACAATTTTAATCTAAAAGCGAGGCACAGAGGAGTCAAGATTGCTCAGTGAATAAGTGCTGAACTCTTGATTAGAACACAGGCAGTTGGGTCCATTCTCTAAGTCACCTTAAGAAATTGCCACCCTTCAGAATTCAGTTTAGATTCCTATGTCTGTAAACCAAGTTCATTACTGGGATACTACTGAAGGTTGCTTTTCTTTCAAGTGCCCTCTGGAACAGCCAACCCTTATCCACTGAAAAGTTCCTTGAAACATTGCACTATTTTTCCACCTAGTATATCTTTAAACAAAAATGCCTGTCAGCAGTTGGCACATGGAGAAAGTCACTACTGATTCTCCATAAGTTAAAAAAATATATTTTGGGCTGTCCTGTGAAAAGACTCTTTCTGGATCAGCAAGTTCTCTAGCTGACGAATGTATCCAAATCCATATGGATGCTGATGGTAGGGATCCAGATTCCTGACTACACACAAAGTGGCCCATCTGCCTTGGAAACTTTGGGTTGAAGAGCAAAACTGTGTCCTTGACTTAGGCAGTTAAGAACCTTTCTACATCACAGGAAAGACACCTTTGGCACTCCCTCCCATTATTTTGCCTGTGTCCATATGTCCTTGACCTTGAAGGCCTTTGTGGAATTATTACAATGTGAGCCAACATTGTCCTTGCTGCAGAAATTACCCAGATTTCTAGACAAGATGGCAGATTTAGCAGATGTGGGAACCAATCCCCACCTCACCCCACATTCCTCTACAAATACTCCAAATAAACAGAAAGGCACACATGCATACACACATAAACACATGCACATATATATATATATATATATATATAATTTATATTTATGTAATTTTTTAAAATTAAATATAGACAGATATTTGTTGGAGAGTAAGAAACAAAGACCACCAACTGGTGGTCTGAAACAAAGCTGGATGTATGGCAAGGGTGTCACATCACATCACTGTTATGAATTCAGTAGATTTCTCCAAGCAGGAATTGAAAGAACCCAATTAAGATATAAAGAGGGATGAGTAACATATAAGGCAAGATTCTGAGTTTGGGTATCTGGTTGGCCCATGAGGGCCATTGTAAATTCTGTTCTTTGTTCACTGATATTGAGGACACCTGGTTTCAAACAAGTCCTGGATGGGTTGCCTAAACATCCTATGGTTCTAGAGTCATTCAGTTGATGGCCTGAATGCTCAAAGTTTAGCAAGCAATTTTTTTCATATGCATGTGAACAAGAAAGAGAAATTCCCAGGAGCAAGAAGCAGAGAAAGAAACTTTAGATAGAGCAGTAGGAGGGAAGTTGAAGCCACGAAACGCCAAGGATATGAGCCCTAGATGTACCTTAAGAGCTGAGGTTTGAAATAGGAAGCAGAGTCAGAAAGGCAGGCAGCTAGAAGGGGTCCCTGCATAATGCCCTACCCCATCAGTGGTCTGGAACTGGAAAGTCACATTTGAAAAGCTGCAAGCTTCCTGCTGCAGGCTCTGGGTGGAAATATCACTAGCAAAAAATAGAACTTTAAGACTGAGCAATATTGGTTCAGGACCTACCTGGTATACCCTTGGGCCTGGCAGAACCAACCCATGGGGAGGCTTCCAAACCCAGGGCACCCCTAAAATTCCCAAAGAACATGAGCTCTCTGACATCTATCAAATGGCATAAGTTGACTAGGTTCAGTGGTTCTCAGGAGATGGGGAAATGCCGTGTGAGGTCCTCTAGGGCACAGATATTTCATTCATTAAACACCACTGTGTGCCAGACCCCATGCTGGACTCTTTACCATTTGTAGTCTCAGACCTTCCAACAACTGCATTCTGTACCTCTTTAACCTGGGCAGGGTAACAAAGTCCCACATGCCTAGCACATGCCTAAAATCTCACCATCTAAGATTCATCCTTTGGGGTCTTGATAGCTTTTCTATCTTTGCATGCACACACACCCCTATACTAGATTACAAACACTGGGCAATATTGTACCATGCAAAGGGCTCTGAAATAGGAATGCCAAGAGCTAGGTTCTAGACTTTGGTTAAGCTGCATACCTAGGATGGCACACAGCGCATAGCAGATGGTCAATAAATGATAGTTTATAATTTTCATTATCACACATTCCCCACCAAGGGCTCAACATCCCATACATCATGGCCCTTACCAACATGTCATAAAAGCAAATGGAGGGAGACAGAAGAAGATGGAGGCATAGAGAGGAGTGGAAGTTAGTTTGTCCCCCTGGAACAACTAATAAACAACCAGGGAACAGCTGGTAAATAATCTGGAATAACTGCAGGGGGACAAACGTGACCATCCACTCATCATACACCAACCTGAATTGGGAAGAATGCCGAAGATTGCAGCATAAAATCTGTAAGTAAAAACTGCGGATCCAAGCCGGGAGTCCCCTCCTTCCACCACCTGAACTGCAAAGCCTTGCAGTGCTTGCGAGCAGCAGTCTCCAAGCAAGCGAGTATAGCTCAGCTGAGCTCCAACTGGGGTTTTAATTAACAAACATGGACTGCTCAATACAAGCCAAGAATCCCCAACAAGCAGACAGAGGCTTTTGGTGATGACTGACCTTGGAGAGCTGGAGGGTGGCCACAGACTGGCCTTGAAGAGGGCTTTCTGTCCCTTTTTTGACTCAGTGGAGACAGCCTCAGCCATTTTCAGTTCCCAGCGCTCTGACCCAGGCAAGGGTGGAAATAGCACAGGCAAAGAGACTATTCAAATGTAAATGACCTCTCCCTAGGGTGTATATTTTCCGTAAGAGGAAGAAGGTGGTGTCAAGCTCTACTACCGACCTTCCATTCAGAACCAGACCCCAGATCCTGGGGGAGAACAGCCACGGGTCACACCTCCTTACACCAGTCTGGAGTCACAGGCTGACAGGTGCCACCTGCTGGGCAGAAGAGCACAGTGACTTGAGGCCTCACAGGGTGTACCAATCTTCTAAGACACACCCTCAGGGAGATGTGATACTATTGCCTCCTTCTGAGTCCTGAATCCATTCTGGTCTGGGAGAACCTGATTGGGGTATTCAAGGAAACCAGAGGCCTAGACAACAGAAAACTACAATATACACTAAGAAAAATGAAGTTAAGGCCCAGTCAAAGGAACAAACTTATACTTCAACTGAGACACAGGAATTTAAACAACTAATGCTAAATCAATTCAAAAAGTTTAGGGAAGATATGGCAAAATAGATGAAGCATATAATGAAAACACTGGGCATACATAAGGTAGAAATTGAAAGTATGAAAAAATAACTGGCAGAATCTATGGGAATGAAAGGCACAACACAAGAGATGAAAGACACAATGGAAACATACAACAGCAGATCTCAAGAGGCAGAAGAAAACACTCAGGAACTGGAGAACAATGCACCTGAAAGCCTATACACAAAAGAACAGATAGAGAAAAGAATGGAAAAATATGAGCAACATCTCTGGGAACTTAAGGACAAAACAAAATGCAGAAATGTACATGTCATAGGTGTCCCAGAAGGAGAAGAGAAGGGAAAAGGGGCAGAAGCAATAATAGAGGAAGTAATCAATGAAAATTTCCCATCTCTTATGGAAAACATAAAAGTACGGATCCAAGAAGTGCAGTGTACCCCAAACAGAATAGATCTGAATAGGCCTACACCAAGATACTTGATAATCAAATTATCAAGTGTCAGGGAAAAAGAGAATCCTGAAAGCAGCAAGAGAAAAGCAATCCATCACATACAAAGGAAGCTTAATAAGAGTATGTGCAGATTTCTCAATAGAAACCATGTAGGCAAGAAGGAAGTGGGGTGATATATTTAAGATATTGAAAGAGAAAAACCACCAACCAAGAATCCTATACCCAGCAAAACTGTCCTTCAAATATGAGGGAGAGTGTAAAATATTCTCTGACAAACAGACAATGACAGAGTTTGTAAACAAGATACCTGCTCTACAGGAAACACTAAAGGAAGCACTGCAGACAGAAAGGAAAAGACAGGAGAGAAAGGTTTGGAAAACAATTTTGGGAGATAGTAGCACAGCTATGTAAGTACACTGAACAAAGATGACTGTGAGTATGGTTGAAAGAGGAAAGTTAGGAGCATGTGGAACATGAGAATGAAAGATGAAAGATAAAGACTGGGACTGTATAACTCAGTGAAACCTAGGGTGTTTAACAATTGTAATAAAAGGTACAGATATGTTTTTACATGAGGTAGAACAAATGAATGTCAAAATTGCAAGATGTTAAAAATGGGGTGGGATTGGGGGGAAAATATAATCAATGCAAACTAGAGACTATAATTAACAGAAACATTGTATTACGTTTCTTTTAATACAACAAAGGCAATATACCAAAACTAAATGCATATGGGGGGGCATAGGGGAAGGGTATGGGACTCCTGGCATTGGCGATATTGTCTGACTCTTTATTCTACTTTAGTTTAATGCTATCTTTCCTTTTGTTGCTTTCTAGCTGTCATTTTTTTTTTTCCTCACTCTCTTTTTCTTTTTCTATTGTCTCTCTACCTTTGACTCTTCCTCCTTCTTTGTGGAAGAAATGGAGATGTCCCTATATAGATAGTGGCAATGGTGCTAAATACATAAATACATGACTATACAGAGAATCAACGTTTGTTTGCTTAGGACAGTGTCTTAGTTTGCTAATGCTGGAGAATGCAAAACACCAGAGATGGATAGGCTTTTATAAAATGGGGGTTTATTTCACTACACAGTTACAGTCTTAAGGCCACAAAGCATCCAAGGTAACACCTCAGCAATCGGGTACCTTCACCGGAGGATGGCCAATGGCGTCCGGAAAACCTCTGCTAGCTGGGAAGGCAGCTGGCGTCTGCTCCAAAGCTCCGGCCTCAAAACGGCTTTCTCCCAGGACGTTCCTCTCTAGCAAGCTTGCTCCTCCTCAAAACATCACTCCCAGCTGCACTCTCTTTCCTCTCTCTGAGTCAGCTCATTTATATAGCTCCACTGATCAAGGCCCACCCTGAGTGGGCGGGGCCATGCCTCCATGGGATCATCTCATCAGAATCATCTCCCACAGCTGGGTGGGGCACATTCCAAGCAAATCCAACCAGCACCAAAACCTTCTGCTCCACAAAACTACAAAGATAATGGCATTTGGGGGACACAATACATTCAAACCGGCACATTCCACCCCCTGGACCCCAAAATGACATTATCTTTCCAAATCCATCACAATATCACAAAAAACTTAAATCATTTCAGTAACAAAAGTTAAGCACAAAATCCCATCAAAATCAATTTAAGCGTGGTCAGTCCTAAGGCATAATTCCTTCTAGCTGTGGATCTGTGAACTTAGAACAAGTTATGTGCTTCCAATATACAAAGGAGGAACATTCATAGGATAAACATTTCCATTGCCATAAGGAGAAACAGTAAGGAAAACAGGGTTAACAGGAGCAAAACAGTTCCTAAAACCCACAGGACAAACTCCATTAGATTTCAAAGTCTGAGAGTCATTAACAGAACAACGTTGCATCCTTGGGGCTTGAGAGAGCGAGAGCCTAACCCTTCCCAAGGGCCTTTTTGGCAGCTGTTTCCTCTCCAAATGCTTGGGTGAGTGCTCCAACATATCCACACATTGAGGAGACCACCTTCTTGGCCCCACCCTCCTCAAACCTTGGGGCAGCTCCCGGATTCCCTTCCATCTCCGGGGCACACGCTCAACCCCTTCAGAACAGTGTGGTGGCAGCCAGGCTCTCCCCAATTCCCTGGAAATGTGCTCCATCCTCTTTGGGACCTGAGGTGGCAAAACTCTTCCAGAGCATTGAGGCGGAAAACCCGCCCTCGACCTCCAGGGCAAACTCACCCTTTCCATGCATGTGGGCTGCTCCGCTCTCCCAGCCCTCGACCTCCTGACTCCAGACCTCAACCTCCATGGCTCTGTCTTTGAAGAGATTTTTCCTTTGATTTTTTTCTTGTCTGTCTCCTCCAGTCCAGACTGGCAATGACTCTGTCTATAAAGATCTCGCAAAAATTCTGTTGGCTTTGCATGACGCACACAGGGGTCAAAGCCATTAGACAATAGGACTTTCCACAAATCCTTTCTGGATAATTCCATCTCCAATCTTGGCTTGTACTGAAATGGCCGCTGGGTTCCGTGTTTGGTTGCATCCTCATGTTGGGCTATAGCTTCAGGGATTCCACCCCCTGGAAGCTCATAATTTTCCAAGCCATCAGCTTCTGGTTTCTTTGAACCCAAGAGTTCAGTTCTAAGTTTATCTCTCTCTGCTCGCATTTTACTATAAGCTGCAAGAAGAAGCCAGGGTATCTCCTCCACATGTAGTCTGGAGATCTCCGCAGCTAAGTATTCCAGGTTGTCACTTTCAAATTCTTCCTTCCATCTGACATGAGGATTCAATTTTGCCAAATTCTCTGCCACTTTAAAACAAGGATCACCTTTCTTCCAGTTTGCAACAACACATTGATCATCTCTGTTCAAGGCCTCGTCAGAAGTATCTTTAGAGTCCATATTTCCACAAACAGTCTCTTTAAGGCAGTTTTGGCCTTTTCTATCAAGCTCCTCACAGTTCTTCCAGAATCTTCCCCTTATCCATTTGAAAAGCTGTTCCAACATGTTTGGTATTTGCAGACTCAACAGCAAAAGCACCCCACTTCTCTGGTACCAAAATCTGTCTTAGTTTGCTAATGCTGGAGAATGCAAAACACCAGAGATGGATAGGCTTTTATAAAACGGGGGTTTATTTCACTACACAGTTACAGTCTTAAGGCCACAAAGTGTCCAAGGTAACACCTCAGCAATCGGGTACCTTCACTGGAGGATGGCCAATGGCATCCAGAAAACCTCTGCTAGCTGGGAAGGCAGCTGGCGTCTGCTCCAAAGCTCCAGCCTCAAAACGGCTTTCTCCCAGGACGTTCCTCTCTAGCAAGCTTGCTCCTCCTCAAAACATCACTCCCAGCTGCACTCTCTTTCCTCCCTCTGAGTCAGCTCATTTGTATAGCTCCACTGATCAAGGCCCACCCTGAGTGGGCGGGGCCATGCCTCCATGGGACCATCTCATCAGAATCATCTCCCACAGCTGGGTGGGGCACATTCCAAGCAAATCCAACCAGCACCAAAACCTTCTGCTCCACAAAACTACAAAGATAATGGCATTTGGGGGACACAATACATTCAAACTGGCACAGACAGAATATATGGTGTGTGAACAAAACACTGTCTTAAAAATAAATGGGTTGATGAAGAAACCTTGAGGGCACTATATTGAGTGAAATAAGACAGACACATAAGGACAAATATTGCAGTGTCTCACTGATATGAACTAATTATAATATGTAAACTCATAGACATGAAATATAAGTTACCAGGATATAAAATGAGGCTAAATAATGGGGAGTGGTTCCTTATTATAAGCAGAATGTTCAACTGGGTGAACTTACACGTTTGGAAATGGAAAGAGGTGATGGTAGCACGTTGTGAGAATAACCCACAGTGCTGAATGGTGTGTGAAAGTGGTGCAAAGGGTAAGCTCAGAGTCACGTATGTCACCAGAAGGAAAGTTGGAGGTTAAAAGATGGGAATGCATAAAACAGTGAATTTTGTGGGGGACAATGTCCATGATTAACTGTACAAATATTAGCAATCTCTATCATGAACTAGAACAAATGTATGACACTATAACTGGAAAGTAATAATAGAGGGGCACATAGGAAAAAAATATATACCTATTGCAAACTATATGCTATAGTCAGTAGTATTTTAATATTCTTTCATCAATAGTAACAAATGTACTATACCAAAACTATGAATCAGTAATGGAGGGGGTGGTGGTTAGGGGTATGAGAGGATTGGAGTTTCCTTTTGTTGCCTTTATTTCTTTTCTGGAGTAATGAAAATGTTCTAAAAGTTGAAAAAAAAATTAATTGTAGTGATGGATGCACAGCTGTATGATGGTACCATGGGCAATTGATTGTACACTTTGGATCTTTGGATAGTTGTATGGTATGTGAACAATCTCAATTGTAAAAAAAAAAAAAAGCAAATGGAACACTGCTGCAGTGTCTGGCAAAGTGTGTTAAGTACAGCCTTTCGCCAGAAAGGGCCCAGTCTCACTCATGACAAATCTGGAACACACTCAGAACACAGAGGATGGCACAAAAGGTTCCTCTTTTGAACCAAGATCTACTCACATGGGTCGGGCAGCCCTCTTCCCCATGACTTTCCTCCCTTCTTTCTTTTCCATTGCTCCCAGTCCAGGGTACCTGCTTCAGTCTCCATTGTGGCCATGTGGAAAATTCCCACTGCCCAAGACTATATATTCTTCAGAGTGGAGCAATAACAAGACAGACAAAACTCCCTCTTGCCAATATTGATGACGTCATGCAGCATGACTATGATTTGATATTATGGTAAAAGTTCCCCTCCCCGCCAGAAGCAAGGATGAGGTAAACAACTAAGGTCAAGGTTGCAGAGAAACTTGTCCTACCATGCAAATATTCTATTATAAATCCTGTCATCATTTTAGAGAGAAACATTCTGTGTTGGTTTCTATAATTTGGACACAAGTCTATTTTACACCTTGATAATATAAGAGGACCCAATAAGCATAAATTTAACCTGAAACCAAGCCCTGGCTTTAATAATCATCAAATATATAACAATACATAATAATTATGCCTTCTGGTAATTTGGTAATTTAGAATGGAGTATAATTTGAAAAGCCTAGGCAGAATTATTCAAAATTATTTCTTAAAGTTGCTTCAAAAGGCCTCCAAGTGGAGGCTGAACACCTGCTTGACTTGGATTCTGATAATACTGTTTCACTCACAGAAAAGCACTGTTGGAAGGAAAAACTGACACAGCGCTTTCCTGCCTTGCCTTCCTCAGTGCCTCTAACCATCTGAGACCCTGCTTGTCCTCAGAGCAAATGAAGGCAACCAGACCACCCTAGTGGAGGTGCTCAGAGGGCTTCTCATGTCACTGGAAGTTGTGGAAACAATACCAGGTCACGAGGATGTTCTCAAAGGTGCTCCTTAACAATGCTTCAAGGCAAGCAGGTGAGGGAAGCCAGGGATAAAGTTGAGACCTGAGCAGAGAGAAGAAATAAAACTGTGATTAGGTGGCAGGTAGAAGTAGAGAAATGGAAGAAAAAAGTTTTCCAGAACGCCCCTTTCAAATGGGATGCTTGTAGGTAGGGATGGATAATACACTTTGGACACCTTAGACTGGCGAACTGCATCCTTCTTTGATATCTTTATGAGACAGCACAGGGGTGGGACTAAAGCATCAGGTTGGAGTCCCAGCTCTGCCATTTAATAGCTGGGAAACCTTGGGAGAGTTACTTAGTCTTGCTGGGCTTGAATTTCTTCATATGGAATATGATTAATTACGACTTCTTCTAGCAATAACATTATAGTGTGATACTGCATATTTTTTACACACATGAGCTTTGAACTTATTTCTCCAATGATCACAAGCACAAATGCCGAGTCTACTTTTGAGTATGTTAAGGTGACTTGAAGAAAAGTATTGAATGCTTCTGCTTAAAATGCTGAAGTTATCCACCCAGATAGTTCCAAAGGTACCTTAAAGAGTTCATCATCCTTCCCTTTAAATCCTCTCCTCCTGCAGAGCTTATGTCAGCTGATGGCACCATTGTGTCTGCATCACTGTGGATATAAAACACAGCCTCCTCCTCTTTTCTCTTACGCTTATCCCCCACAGATGATTGGATACTGATAACTTCACCTCCCCACTACTTCTAGACTCCTCCTCTGAGAGGAGGTGAGGGACATTCATAGCTTAGACCCTCAGTTTTGCTCATGGGACCACTGTCTGCTGTCTTGCCCTCCATTACCCCTATCCATTGCCCACACTGTTGTCAGAGTAATCTTTCTGAAGCACTAATCACTTCCATGTTCAAAGTCCTTCACCGGCATTGTTCACATTCTACTCTGGAGTACATTGCCCCTCCTGCCATGTCATTCCCCCTCCTGGGCCCTTCATCAGGCTAACTTCTACTCATCCTTTAAGGCTCGCCTCTGGCAGGAAATACAACTTTGTGTCCCACAGTCCTGCCAGACTCCACTACATAACCCCATTATCCCACTGCCCTTTGCATATGTGTACTGTAGCACTCATGTATCTTAAACTGTAACTGGGTCAGCCTCCCCAACCAGGCTGTGGACTCTCTGAGAACAGAGGTATGCCTTTGCATTCCTGCCACCTGGGAAAACTCCTGCCCCATTCTAGCTACTTAAAAACTTTGATTCATTTGTTAATGCTTTCTCTGAGTCCAAAAATGCTAATGACCTAAATCAGAACTCCACAATGACCCAACCGTCTAATCTGTTCCATGAAGCAAAGCAGAGGTGGCTCAGATGCAAGCCCAGTATCCCAGACAGATGCCAGGGTCTTTGTCTGATGCTGGTATCTGCATGTGGCAGGCACTGAGTTGGGTCAAGTTGATGAGAACAAACCGTAAGGCAGAGCTGTTCTGATGGCCATCTCTATTTCCAAGTGAGCATTAGAAGCAGCAGATGCTACATTAAGGTAATTATTTTATACAAAACTTCATCTATTTTCCTGTACATTTTTCTCTCCAGCAACTGACTCTTATAAAACAAAGTTTAATGTTTTGGCCTGGCAAAGAGAAGCACTCCAGAAACCTTGCCAGAAATTTTGAAATACCACTGAGTCTTCAAATATTGTACTATGTTGATCAATTTTCATTGGATTCCACTACCTGGTTGGCTCAATTCCTTTGCAAATCACTCCCTGCCTTAGATCTCATTTTTTCCATTTGCAAAATAAGAGGGATGAATTAGATTATCGCTAAGATTCCTTTCTAGCTCTTAAATTCGACTCTTTCAGGATTCTTATTTATTATTTCACTTTCCATTTGATCTCTTATTTTAAGTCAACTGGTGATACAGAATTTGGCTATAATATAGGTAGATTAGGGAACTATTCTTTGTACAAAGTAGATTTTTGTTGTTGGTGTATAGGACTTACCTTTAAATAGCAAATTCCCCTGGCTCATTTAAAATAGATTTGATTAAAAATACTTGACCTGCATACCCATCCATATTACGCAAATCAACGTTTATCTGCAGGACTGGCAACATAATATGCAGGACCCAGAGCAAAAAAGTGGGACCCAAAAATTATTAAGTATTTTAAGATGGCAACAGCAGACACTAAACCAAGGCCCTAGTGACCGCAGGCCCTGTTTATTGTGATCTCCACCCACCCCACCCCACCCCCATCTTTCCCAATTAAGCAAATAAAAGTGTCTGGATTCCTGCTTCTTTTCTGATCCAGGATTTGTTCCCATGGCCATTTGTAAAAACTTTTAATTGCAGTATAACCTATATACAGAAAAGTGCTCATATCATATGTGTACAGCTCACTGAATTTTCACAAACTGAACACACCCATTTAACCAGCACCCACATCAAGAAATACAATATGACCAGAATCTTAAAAAAGCTTACCTCATGCCCCCTTATCCTGCAAGGGTAACTACTCTCCTGATTTCTAATACCATAGATGAGATTTGCCTATTTTTGAACTTTTATAAATGCAATCACACAGCTTGTAGTCTTTTGTGTCTGACTTCTTTCAGCATCATGTTTGAAATTCATCCACGTGGTAGGTCATCCATTTCTTATTGCTATAGTGCCCTGTCATGTAAATATACCACTATTAATTAACCAATCTGCTTGTGATGGGCATTTGGGTAGGTTCCAATTTTGGCTGATCGTGTAATTTTAATTCTGTAAAACTTCATCACTCCTAATTCTCAAGAGTTTTAGGGCGATTGAAAATAAGTTTACTTTCTTTGATTTTATAAATGGTGAGACTAAAAAGCACTTGTACAGAAGTTTCAAAAAATGTTTCTTTGCTTCCAGAAGTAAACATGGGCAGAAGAGAACTTTACTGTTCTCTCCCAGCTCAGCTTCCATTTGACATTTCACAAACACAGTTGATGCTTCCTGGAATGCAGAAAAAACAATTGTTGTCATTGTTCATTAGCATCTGACTAAACTCCATCAGATGAACCTGACTGGAGGGAAATGACTTCTGAGTACATCAGGATAAAAGCCTTCCAAACCTGTGGAAGCCTGTGATAGTTCATATCAGACCAGGAGGGGTTGCATGCTGGAAACAGATCACACCTGCCAGGAGCAGCAGGTGATTTGGAGTCTTGAAAAAGATACAAACCATTTGGGGGAAAGAGGCACAGTGAAGAGCTGCTCCAGACAGGCAAGTGAGATACACAGATATGGGAATAGACAAAATCTAACCATCTAGGCAAGTGGTCTCTGACTGCATAGTGCAGCAAAGGGCAACAAGTTGTTCCTTTCCATAAAGAACTCAACAACCAAGGCCATTGTTTCACCATCTGGGCAGACTTGAGAGAGCTGGCAGAACTCCAGCTCTAAAAGGATTGGCAAGAACAAGAAAAGGCCTAGTGGACAAGTGACTGGGACTCCAGGAAGTTTACTCAGGCAAGGAGTCATGTAGCCATCTGAGACTTACCTGGGACATAGTAATCAGAACCAGGACACAGAGCAGGCCCAGCAGTGAGATTAAACAATGTCATCATTCACTAATTCAATTTACATTTATTGAACTCCTTGCCATATGTTAAGCACTGCACCAAGTACTGGTGATGAACAAAACAAACATGACAGTTACATCAGTTAGGATGCTTTTACCCAACTAAAAGTGACTTAAACAATAGGGATTAATTCATAGTCTCACATATGGAGTTGGAGGTAGGCAGTACTAGTGCTGCTTCAGTAGCTCACTGTTCTAGTTTGCTAATGCTGTAGAATGCAAAACACCAGAGATGGATTGGCTTTTATAAAATGGGGGTTTATTTCACTACACAGTTACAGTCTTAAGGCCACAAAGCATCCAAGGCAACACCTCAGCAACTGGGCACCTTCACCAGAGGATGGCCAATGGCATCCGGAAAACCTCTGTTAGCTGGAAAGGCAGCTGGTGTCTGCTCCAAAGCTCCGGCCTCAAAACGGCTTTCTCCCAGGACGTTCCTCTCTAGCAAGCTTGCTCCTCTTCAAAACATCACTCACTCCCAGCTGCACTCCATTCCCTCCCCCTCCCCCCAGTCAGCTCATTTATATAGCTCCACTGATCAAGGCCTACCCTGAATGGGTGGGGCCATGCCTCCATGGGAACATCTCATCAGAATCATTACCCACAGCTGGGTGGGGCACATTCCAAGCAAATCCAACCATCACCAAAACGTCTGCCCCACAAAACCACAAAGATAATGGCATTTGGGGGACACAATACACTCAAACCGGCACACTCACCAATGTCAGGGATCTGGCTGAAAAGCCCTGCAGTTTCCCTCATGGTTGCAAGGAGGCTGCAGTAGCTCCGTGAATCATATTCTCACATAACAGTGTTGAAAACAGGGAAGAAAAAGATGCTCTCTCTGTATATGCCTTTCTTTTATCTGAGAGAAAATTCATTTTCATAAACCTCCCAGCTGAATTTCTCCTGTGTCTTGTTGGCCAAAACTGGGTTATGTGATCACCACTAAACCAGTAACTGGATAATCACAATTGCATGAATCAATCATGATGCAAGTACTGAGGCTTGAAATACTATGTCCTGATACCTGAATAAACTCAGAGCCATGTCAGCAAGAAAGAAGGGGAAACAGCTATGGGATAGACAATCAAAAATCTTGCTGTCACCACCCAAATTCCTTAAAAAAAAAAAAAAAAAAAAGTCTCCTTTAACTGCCCTGGGACCAGGATGGGGCAAGGAGCTTGAAGATCTTTTTTATCAACAAAAACCACAAGCACCCTCTCTGGACAGAGGTACATGGGGCTTAATCTTCAAGGAAGACAAACACACAGGTGTGAACTCTGGAAAGGTTCAGCTGTTAAACCACCCAATTCTTCAAGCACTACCCATACAGATTTCTCATAAGCACCACCTGATGTTTAATCTAGCCTCCTGTCTCTAAGAGTAGCAACAAGCGGGGTGTTACAGAAACAGCAGTTGCTTTCTGTGCTCTCAGAAGTTTGGTATAACCTAACTTTAAGTTCAACCACTCAGAGTATTATTTCACCTCTCCTTGAACCTATTTACATTTTTGGCTAATACAACCTCTTGGGACAGTGAGTTCCATATGCTTCATACTTGCTGTGTAAGGCAATGCTTCTTTAGATGTGTCATAAAACTATATCCTTTAAGCTTCTAAGGGTCATCTCACCTATTCATCAGTGTTTCATATATTAGGGGCTGAGCTGCAACCCTATCAATGATTATTTGGTCCTTTGAAGGATATGCCAGTTTGGATGTATTATGTCCCCCAAAATGCCATATTCCTTGATGAAATCTTGTGGGGGCAGACGTATAAGTGTTAAATAGGTTGGAATCTTTGGAATAGGGTGTTTCCATGGGGATATGACCCACCCAACTGTGTGTAATACCTTTGACTACATTAGTTCCATGGAGGTGTGGCCGCATCCACTCAGCGTGAGTCTTGAGTAGTTTACCGGAGCCCTATAAAAGCTCAGACAGAAGCTGCTCAGTGTGCTACAGCCAAGAGAGACATTTTGAAGATGGCCGCTGACTTAGCTGACATTTTGGAGAATGCCATTTTGAAATGCAACCTGGGCGCAAGTAGACACCAGCCACGTGCCTTCCCAGTTAACAGAGGTTTTCTGAATGCCAATGGCTTTTCTCCAGGAGAGGTACCCTATTGTTGATGCCTTACCTTGGACACTTTATGGCCTTAAGACTGTAACTTTGAAACCGAATAAACCCCCTTTATAAAAGCCAATCCATATCTGGTGTTTTGCAAAACGGCAGCATTAGCAAACCGGAACAAAAGGGAAAAGGGCAGAATGATAATAGTTTGCACTTATTGAACAATTACTACATGGCAGGCACTATTTTAAGTGCATTTACATGTATTGACTAATTTAATCCTCAAACAACCCTGTGACAAAGGGATCTATACTTTTTTTGCAGAAGCAGCACAGAGATGTTAATTAACTTGCCCAGGGTCACACAGTTAATAAGCGGAGGAGCTGACATTTAAACACAGACTGGAGCCAGAGCCCACCTATTCAACCATTCATTATACTACCTCTCAAAAGGTGAGAGATGACCTCCTCCTTTCAGGGCTCCTGAGTCTTTTTCAGTTTATGGCTCATAGGTACCTCAGAGGACTTACTGGGATGAAACAAAATCACATCTTTAACAGACAAAACCAAGCCCAACCAGGTAATATACATCAATTCCTCTTCCCTTTGTCAGCTGCTGGTCTGTCCTGTCAGACTGTGGAAGTGACTGTCACATTGCTCAGTGGAAAAAGTACACTCATTCTCTCTGGCAGATTATCTCCAGATCAGAAAGAGGTGGTTAGGGCAAAGTGGCAATTTGACCACTGTAGGAACTGTGTTTCTTTCTGAGGTTGTTTTTCATGATACCTTTCTACCAGATGTAACAAGAAGTCCAGGGAAGACGTGGCTGTCTGGCCCACAACTTTTCGACATTTAATCACATACCCACTGAACTGTACTGCTCCTTAACTGTTTTAAGTGCCTGTCTTGTTGCCCCAACAAAACTATAAATTCCTTGAGAATAGAGACTATCTTACTCACAGGTCTAAAATTGCCTTCCCCTGAAGACACACAGTGAAAGATTCTTGATTTCTATAGACCTGCTTTGTGTGAGAGACTTTTCTCCAACAAGACTAACAGTCTCCTAAGAGCGCCTGTGGATTTTCTTTAACATGTAATCCAGTTGTAGCTATTGCCGGGACTTGGAGACCACAATGTGGTGACCCTCCAAAACTTGGGAGAGAAGACAAAAAATAACTTGTGACTTCTGTGTTTGCTTTGTTTTGCTTTGTCTTGTTTCTGTGAACCCATCAGATGAGAACAAAGCAACCCCTTCCCCTGGCCCCTACTCCACCAAACTTGTATCTGTAAGTCTGAGCTCTCCTTACCACCACGACTGACCACTGTCACCACCACCACCTCCACACCTGCTCTGATGCGAAACAAACACTTCTTATTCAGGAGAAGGAAGCTGGGTTGTCCCAGAAGTGGAATGGATGGAGCCTGGTGATTTGAGTTTAGGGGAAGAGGAGACGGTGGTAGAACCATAAGCAGAAGCTTCCTTGAGAATAGAAGGGGTAGCTTAGGGGATTTCTTACAAAATAAGCAGGAAAACTTAGTACCTCAGATAGGATGATAGTGGGGATATCCTTGGATCCAGGGTTCTGAGTGCCTAGAATGAGAACAGAGGTGACAAAGCCCTCAGTCTGCAAGAAAATCTCTGTGTTGGGACAGTCGTGCCTGACGTGGTAGCAACCAGCCATCGATTTCAGGTAAGGGTAACAATGGTGACCATCATAATGATAGAATCAGGTCCCTCCCCTGACAGCCATTTAAGTTCTGTAGGATTTTCATATATCCCCAGGGAGAGTAGGGGTTTGTCCTCAAAACATTTCTGGGAAGTATGGTTCAGGCAAGAATAAATTTGATTTAGAAAAACAAAGATGTTTAAATTATTTTGTAATTTAAATTTTTATTTAAAATTTTAATTAAAAAATAAGTACAAAGAAAATGAAATATATAATATACAGGTGTTGTAGAACAAATTCATACCCACTAAAAATTAAGATTGTCCTCTAAGAGTTATACTCCAGACCAGGGGGTGACAAACCACAGCCTGTGAACCAAACTGTGTCCTCCTGCCTGTTTTTGTCCATAAAATTTTATTGGAACCTAGATATGCTCATTCATTTATGTATTGTCTATTGCTACTTCCACACTACAATGGCAGAGTTGGGTCATTGTGACAGAGGCCATATGGCTTCAAATATTTACTATCTGCTCCTTTACAAAAAAGGCTTGCCAACCTCTGTACCTAATTCTACACCATCTTTAATTGCTCTCAAATTGTTCCATATGTTCCATATTTTTCCCAGCCAAATTTTTGAACTCTGTCAGGGAAGAAAGTATTTCTTAAATTCTTAAAAAAAAAAATTGGTCATAACCTTTGATGATTGATTTTTATGCATCCAGATATATGGTGGAGCTTATAAGCTGGTTTTTTGGTTTGAATATTGACCTTCTTGTTTGTTGCTATTATCATTATCCAATTCTCCATGTTGCTTTCTGTTTTAAAAGAAATTCAGGCAGAGTTTAATTTTCTCATTTGTTGTGATGTAGAAGGACTAGGACAAAATTTAGTCCTTTAAAAAATCTGAGGAGAAACAAAACTATACACATATTCATGTATATATGTGCATACAAACACACTCATATATAATTTACTTTGTGTAAAAATATTTTTTTATTTAGCTGGAAGGAGTGACACAAATGGCTAATAGTGATTGTGTGGCTAGTTTTTATTTTCTTCATTATTTCTCTCTGTATTCCAATTTTCTACAGCAAAAATGTGTTATTTTTATAATCAGAAATTAACAAATGATATATTTTTAAAAAGACTCCTGCTTAGTTCCTAAGAAAAATGAAGATAGCTCACAGACACTTGCCTAGATCAGAAGCATATTATCTTTCCAACTCCACAACTTCACTAAATATTTTGCTTCTTACTGCATGTTACAAAGGTACAGGAATCCAGTCAATCTTTCCATGGCAGTACTCATGCTTATCATCAAGATTTATCAAAGACTCGTTTAATGCTGATCATAGTACTCTACAATAATTGAGCTAACTAGTTGCATTGTGTCTTCTGATATATTTTAATTTCATACATTCAAGAGTGGCCAGTCCATTCTTAGAAGGAATTCATATAGCTGTAGTTTGTCTACTAGACAAACTGAGAAATAATGGAATACAAAGAAGATAGACTTTAATAGCAGAAAGAAGCAGTAGGGATCTAGGGTTCTGATGGTGGAGCCCCTGTAAGAAGAGCTCTGTGGATGGTCCTGGGCTGGGAGACTGCCCCTTAAACCCTGGCAGCTTATCCACCGTGTTGCAGTTTTAGGCATTCTTAAAATACATGTATATGTATATAGTTTTAGTTTCCTAAAATAGACTATCTAGGTCAGATGGGTAATTTTCCCTAGTCTGGGTTTATAAAGTCAATTTGATAAGATTCATTCCCATCCTTTTTGCATAATCATGTTCCATTTACCCATGGGACCTGGTATTCATAAGGAGGTTCTACCAGGCCTTTATGTCAGGACTCTGCAAACAGACTACAGACCCAGAAAATCTTAAAATGAAATATTTTCAGGTCTTCAAGATGACACATTTCCTGATCCAATCAGACACTGAGAACATAAGCCAACTTTTTGGGTTTTGCATGAGAGAGCCCCATCCAAACCACTACAGAGGCTGCAGTGGCCTCCACTTAACCAAAAATCCAACAGAACTGACCATTCTAAATGTATTGCAGTAACTTTCAACTTTGTGCAAAAAGATGTGTGCATGTGTATATGGTTTTTCATATAATTTGGCAATTAACTATTAAAAAGAGTTTAGGAGAAGAGAAAGGAGTCTAGGATTCAGAAAGATCCATAGAGTAAAGAGATTTTGGAAGTAAAAGGCCTTAGCAATTCTTAGAGACAATATAGAGTTTATATTTTAGTTATCTATTGCTGTATTATAAATTATCCTCAAACTGTGACTTGAAGTAGTCATTTTGTTACATCTTTTGATGTTGTGGGTCAGGAATCAGGGCATTGATGGAGGCTACAGCTATCAGATGTGATGACAGCTGGTGGATGGACTGGTCTGGAGGGTCCAAGATGGCTTCATTCACATTTCTGGTACATTGCTGAGTTGGTATAACTGGGATTGTCAACTGAACTGTCTACATTGGCTTTTCCAGCATGACATTCCCACTTTAACTGGGCTTCTTACCCTAGCTCAGGGCTCTGAAAGATAGAGCATTCTAAGAGGCCCAAGTAGAAGCTTCAAGGCTTCTTATAACCTAGCCTCAGAAGTCCCCAAACATCACCTCTGCTGTATTCTAATGTTCAACCAAGTCACTAAGGCTAGCGCAAATTAAAAGGGGATGAGAATTAGACTCTATCTCTTAATGGGAAGTTTGGTGGCTTGAAGCTATATGTACCCCGTAAAAACACATTCTTAAATCTAATCCATTTCTGTGGGTGTGAACCCACTTAGGTAGGACCTTTTGATGAGGTTACTTAGTTAAGGTGTGGCCCAACCCAACCAGGATGGATCTTAATCCTGTTACTGGAGCCCTTTACAAGCAGAGTGAAAACCAGACAGACAGAGAGAAAGCCATAGGGAGTAAAAAGCTGAAATCAATGAAACCTGAAAAAGATTGGAGAGGCCACCATGTGCCTTGGCATGTGACAAGTGAAGGACCAAGAATTACCAGCAGCCACCCCAGGACATCACAATCTTTAGGGAGAAAGCATTGCCTTGATGATACCTTGATTTGGACTTTCTTTTAGCCTTAAAATCTTAGACAAATAAATTTGCATTGTTTAACTCAATCCATTTCATGATATTTGCTTGAGCAGCCTAGGGAACTAGAACAGGAAGAACAGTAAATAATGTGCAGACATCTTTTTCTTATACATGTGGTTCAGCCATTGTTATCTAAAACAGTTGACTGTTTTGGTTTCCATGATGATGATTGTTCTGGTTTGCTAAAGCTGCATTATGCAAGATACCAGAAATGGATTGGCTTTTATAAAGAGGATTTATTAGGTTACAAATTTGCAGTTCTAAAGCCATACAAGTTTCCAAACTAAGGCATCAACAAGAGGATACCTTCACTGAAGAAAGACCTATGGTGTATGGAACACATCTGGCAGCTGGGAAGGCACATGGCTGGTGTCTGCTGGTCCTTTGCTCCCGGGTTCTGGTTTCAAAATGGCTTTCTCCAAAATGTCTTTGGGCTTCTGTCTCCCTTAGCTTCTCTCATTCAGCTCCTGTGCATTCTTGCTTTTTCTCCCAGGGTGTTTCTCTCTATTCATCTGGGGGTCCTCTCTTAGCTTCTCCGGAGCAAACCCTGGGCTTCATCTCTTAGCTTAGCATTTCCAAACATCTTTCTGTCTGCATCTCCAAGTGTCTGGGTCTGTGTCAGCTCTTAGTTTCTCCTGGGGGCAAACTCTGGATTACATATTTTAGCTTCTCTCCAAAATGTCTCTCTCAGCTTCTGTGAGCTCTTTCTCTCCGCGAGTCTCTTAAAGGACTCCAGTGAACTAATCACTGGATGGGTGGGCCCACACCTTCATGGAAATGACCTAATCAAAAGGTCTCACCTACATTTGAGTGGGCCATATCTCCATGGCAACAACATAATCAAAAGGTCCCACCCTAATCAAAAGACTAATAAGTCTGCTCCCACAAGATTGCAATAAAGAATATGGCTTTTGTGGGGGACATAATAGATTCAAACCAGCACAGTGATCCTATGATATAAAGGAGATGAGTATTGAGAACCTGAGTGTTTTCTCGCTGAGGAGTTAGGAAATGTCTTTCTAAGACAGGTGCCCCTAAATGGTGAGATTTCAAGTGATCATGTAGCCTGAAGGAGACAAAAAGGGCTTTGGAGTCAAGCAGGTCTGGATTCAAATCCCAGTTCTTCCACTGACTGGTGAATTCACTTTAAGCACTTTGTTACAAATACCAGGCCATCTCCTTTCCCCAAAGTGTCCAAGATCTCTTGGGCTCCAAATTAACGTAGTGATTCCTTAGTAGTTTTCAGAATCTTAGGAGATTTCATTCATGTCATAAGGCCTACCTCTTCATGGAAGCAGAGTTATCAATGTCTGTAGCCTGCCTCAAATGGATATAGTTTAACCAAAACTTAGAGAATATTATTGCAACTTTTGCACACTCATCTGTTTCAACTTCTCCCTACCTTCTAGCTCCATAATAACTCACATTCCATTAGGAATAGTGGAGAAATCAGATGAAGTGTCTTTTTGTGAGCTCTCAGCATCTGATAATAGCTAATATCTGTTTATAATCATAGGAAGGTTTCCAGAAGAATCTGAGTTTACTGACATCTCATCACATCAAGTGGACAAGATAGCCTAAATCCATAGGAAAAGATAAAGGCAAAACATTTTAAGAGGCAATACAAGTTATAACTAGTTAGCTTTTTTTAACAGATGAGAAAATTTAGAATTTAGAACTGATTGACAAGATTATTTCCATTGCAAATTTAGAAAACTCAATTCATAGTGCAGTGAAAAGTAAGAGGGAATATATTGGCTCAAGTTGCTGAAGAGTTAAGGGAGAGATCTAACTGGTTTCAGATAAGATTTGACCTACAGCTCAAATGATGATACCAGGATGTGGTTTCTCTCTCTCCTTTGCTCTGATCCTTAGTGTTGGTGACATTCCCAGAAATCCTCTCCCCTTACAGTCCCAACATGGCCATCAGTAGCTCCTGAGACTAAAAGTTCCCAGGTTTAAAACTATCAGGGAAGAACCAGACCTATTTCCTGAAATCTCCAGCAGTAATCTTGTCCCATATCATTGGCTCTGTTATGTCCAACCCTAAATCAATCAGTTTGGCCAGGAAAATGTGATAAGCTGATTGGTTTAAGTCTGGATCACTTTCTCCATCCTGAGTCATAAGTGGCATCAACTCCTCTGGCAGCGCATGGTTTGAGAATGGGAAGGAGATTGTTGCTCAAAAGGAAACTGAGGGGTTAGAAACTAAGATGGTGGCTAGCTGAGACAGGGCAAAAAAAAACGCCTCCATGAAAAACACTAGCTAAAAACCAGAAAGTGACCTAGAATACTGGTTACAGCGATGCGCCAGCTGGACAAGGGCTCCTAGCTCCAGAGGGGCCGTATACTTGGTAAAACCGGGAGTCAGCATTCTGAAACAAGTGAGTAAGCTGGCTGGAAGACCCGCAGCCATGTGGAGGGCTGGAGAAGCCAGGGTTCAGCGTTTGGAGACCAGCTGGCTCTTTTACAAAAAAAAAAAAAAAAAAAAAAAAAAAAAGGAGCGGCTCCAGCAGCAATTGTGGGAACCACGCAGTAAAACACAGCAAGAGGGGGCTGGGCCGGCCTCTTGGTGTCTGGCCAGGAAGATAGCCCGCAGCAGATACCCTTGGGTTCAGAGGAACGGAGGGGGGAGCCAGAAGCAGAAAGAAACCCCACGGCTCGCAGCTGGCCCCCCGGAGGGCTGGATAAACTCCTGCCCTGGGCCGTGCCCACAGCCCAGAGCCCCACCAGTTGTCCTGGTGCTGGGAAAGAGGAACTGTGCGAGGAGGAGGGGGCTGAGACGCCCCATTCGGCCAGTTTTGCTTCGGGCGGGGAGTGTGCCACCGCACAGTCCGGTGGCCCAGGGCTTCCCTTGTGGGATGGTGCACACTGGTGATGTAGCACGGCATTCCCTTGGCTGAGCTCCTGGAGGATCGTGGCTGGGAGGGGGGATCCACTCGGAAAACCCAGGGATGCTACGCCAATTCTGGTGGTTTATGGATCAGCGAGAGAGAGGGTCTGGGGCTGAACTGAAATGAAGGCTTAGACTCTTGTGGCGGCCTTGAATCTCCAGGATCCTGGGGGATTTGAACATTAGAACTGCCCTTCCTCCCTGGCCACCCGTACATATGCCCCACATTCAGGGCGGACAGCTCCAGCAACACACCCACACTGAGTTCTCCAACTGAACCCACAAGAATCATTTCCCCACACAATGTGGAAACAAGGTTGAGAACTGACTTGAGGGATATAAGTGACTCACAGACACCATCTGCTGGTTAGTTAGAGAAAGTGTACATCACCGAACTGTGTTCCTGAAAAATTAGATTGATATCCCTTTTCTTTACAACTTGAAAGAACCCTATCAAGCAAAACAAATGCCAAGAGGCCAAAAACAGCAGAAAATCTTAACGCATATGATAAAACCAGAAGATATGGAGAATCCAACTCCAAACTCACAAATCAAAATATCGGAAGATACACTATACCTCACAAAATTAATCAAAGAACTACAATCGAGGAATGAAAACATGGCAAAGGATTTAAAGGACATCAAGAAGACCATGGCCTAGGATATAAGTGACATAAAGAAGACCCTCGAAGAGCATAAAGAAGACATTGCAAGAGTAAATAAAAAAATAGAAGATCTTATGGAAATAAAAGAAACTGTTGGCCAAATTAAAAAGACTCTGGATATTCACAATACAAGACTACAGGAAGCTGAACAACATCTCAGTGTCCTAGAAGCCCACAGAACAGAAAATGAAAGAACAAAAGAAAGAATGGAGAAAAAAATAAAAAAAAATCGAAATGGATCTCAGGGATACGATAGACAAAATAAAACGTCCAAACTTAAGACTCATTGGTGTCCCAGAAGGGGAAGAGAAGGGTAAAGGTCTAGAAAGAGTATTCAAAGAAATTGTTGGGGAAAACTTCCCCAACATTCTACACAATATAAATACACAAAGCATAAATGCCCAGCAAATTCCAAATAGAATAAATCCAAATAAACCCACTCCAAGAAATATTCTGACCAGACTGTCAAATACTGAAGAGAAGGAGCAAGTTCTGAAAGCAGCAAGAGAAAAGCAATTCACCACATACAAAGGAAACAACATAAGACTAAGTAGTGACTACTCAGTGGCGACCATGGAGGCAAGAAGGCAGTGGCATGACATATTTAAAATTCTGAGAGAAAAAAATTTCCAACCAAGAATACTTTATCCAGCAAAACTCTCCTTCAAATTTGAGGGAGAGCTTAAATTTTTCACAGACAAACAAATGCTGAGAGACTTTGCCGATGAAAGACCTGCCCTACTTCAGATTCTGAGGGGAGCCCTGCTGGCAGAGAGACAGGGAAAGGAGAAAGAGATATAGAGAATTTTAACAGACATATATAGTACCTTACATCCCAAATCACCATAACACTCACTTTTCTCTAGTGATCACAGATCTTTCTCCAGAAGGGACCATAAGCTGGGACATAAAACAAGCCTCAAGAAATTAAAAAAAAAAAAATTGAGTATACTCAAAGCACATTCTCCAACCACAATGGAATACAAATAGAAGCCAATAATTTTTGAACTGTAATTCCACTAGTTACTTCCTACATGATATAAAATACACAAACTCTAAGGACAAATCAGTGGTTTTGAACTCAATGTAAAATATGTAAATTTAGACAACTATATAAAGGTGGGGGAATGAAGGAGTATAGGAACATAGTTTATGTGTCCTATTGAAGTGAAGGTGGTATCAAAGAAAAACAAGATTGATATGGATTTAAGAGGTTAATTTTAAGCCCCACAGTAAACACAAAGAAATTATCAGAGAATATAACCATAGAGATGAAAAGTAGAGTTTGGATTAAGAGAAATGGGGGAAGGGGCAATGGGGAGTTAAGAAATGAGTATAGGGTTGCTGTTTGAGGTGAAGGGAAATTTCTAGTAATGGATGGTGGGAAAGAGCATTACAACATTTTAAACCTGATTAATCCCACTAATGAAAGGCTAGGGACGGGTTGGAATGGGAAGATTTAGGCTGTGTATATGTTTCCACAACTGAAAAAAAAAAGACAGTCTAACTAGATGACAATTGAATGCTAAGGATTAACTTGGATGGGACTGGAGGATAGAGGACAGGTGGCTCAAAGGGACACAGTTGAGACATAAGGAAAAGGAAATATAGAATGTAAGCTTCGTATCATTGTTGAATCTATTGTACTTCTTAGCTGCGCTTAATGGGATTGCATAAAAGAATGTTCTTGTTCATGGGAAGTGTAAACATGAATTATAGTGTATGCTCAAGGATGTGTGCAGCTAACTCTCATATGTTCAGAAGACAGAGCAATAGATGATGGATGATAGATAGGGAGGGAGGGAAAGAAATAGCGATGTGACAGCATGTTAAAGTTGGTGGATTGAGCTATCGGGGGAGGGGGATCAGGGTATGATGGAATTCTGTGTATGGGGCTAGTATTGTTTTTGCAACTGTTCATATAACTTTGAATCTATTTCAAAAAAAAAAGAAAAGAAAAAAAAGAAAAAGAAAAGAAAAAAAAAAAGAGGAAACTGAGGAACTGTTACCAGAAAAAAAAAAATTCTAGGTGGCAAAATCACCTATATAGTATTAAGATTCTGGGTAAGATGGAGTAAGTGCATGCCACCCATTTCTCTCCTTTTGAATGGAACTATAAAACCTAGACAGACTGCATAGCTATTTGAAGTCTCTGAAAAAATAAATAATAGCTGGCAGATTGAAGAAGAATACCAAAATTCAAAAAACCACAGTTGCAGTTTACCATGTTTTCCCCTCTGGCCTGAACTCAACATACCTGAAACCCAAGGGGTGCACTCCGATGCAGACCAAAGGAGATCCATGAGAATCCCTCTAATCTGGGGGCAAATAACAGAAAAGAGAACACCTAACGCTCAGAAAGAATAATGTAAATCACCCCTTTCTCTTTTGTTAAAATATTAGACAAGATATTATTTATGGGAGTTTATTTGAGCAGTTTACAATTCATGAATTGGGCAGCATCCAAACTGCATGTGGAAAGGAGCGCAACTGACAGGGTGGAAAAGGGGAGCTTATATAGAGCAAATGCGGAAGCAAGTGAGGAAGTGTTCTGATTGGCTGACATTGTTTCCATTTTACAAAAGGGGGGTTTACAAAGTGAGGAGCAGATACACACTGATTAGTATGGTATGCTTGTCCATTCTGACAAGCTATTTCTACTGGACAAAGCTGTGTTTCTAATCTGCAAATCTGTAGAGTACATTCTATTTTTTCATTTTCTTGGACAGCCCCTACAGGTCAGTTCTTTTTTGTCTCCTGGAAAATCCTTTCTCAGAAAGGTTCCCTCCTGGCAATGCCCAATGCTGGTGACCATTTTATTTTACTTAACATTTTCTACATTTACTTTGTTCTCTAGCACTCAGGTATCCAGGCAATCCAGTAACAGGGGCAAGGCCATAAAACAACACTACTGGAGCCAAAATTCTGAGTAGAGAGAAACTTCCTCTCAGTTTAGTGGAAATTCACCTCCAAAAGCATGGTGCCAAAACCCGTTGTTTTTCTTTCTTCCTCTCTCCCTGTCCTCCCCAAACAGTAGCATAATCAGAGAAGGGATGATTTCTTGCCAAAGGACTAAAAAGGGGGTGCTCCAAGGAATCAGAAAGTAGCAGGGAGATAGCAGACAGGAAAGCAACCCCATAAATCTGTTTAAAAACTCCTGGGCTCATGCCCAACCCAGTATTCTGACTCTGATCTTAATTAGCATACAAAAGTCTTTGAGAACTATGTTAACAGATAGTCCTCTTAGCTTCCAGTCAGACAACTGAGTGGCACACACACATGACAGATCCAAATCTAATAACTAAACTAATATTGGAACCACAGCCCACAGAAGGTGGATTGGAATTTGTGGGCTGAATCTAACCAAGTCAAGTGTCTGCTAATACAGAAGTATCAATATTGTCCATATGATTTGAACAAGACCCTGAGTCTCATTATGTAATAATCAAAATGTCCAGGATAAAATTCAAAATTACTCAGCATATAGAGAACCTCAAAAATATCACCACACATGGGAAAAGATAATCAAGGATGAAATGACACAGATATTAAAATTATCTAACAGACTTCAAAGCAATTGTTATAAAAATGTTTAAACAAGCAATTATGAACACTCTTGAAACAAAAGTTAAGTATAAGAAAAAAAAAGAAAGAAAAGGAAGCAAGGAAAAATGGAAATTATAAAAATGAAAAATACAATAACCAAAATTAAAACCTTATGGAATGGACACAACAGTAAAATGGAGATGGCAGAGGAAAGAGACAGTGAATTTGAAGATAGAGCAGTAGAAATTATTCAGTTTATAAAACACAGAGAAAAAAGGTTGAAAAAAGATGAACAGAGCCTGAGGGACCTGGGGTGGGGGTGGGGAGGAAAGGTCTAACCATCATGATATAGGAGTCCCAGAAGGAAAGGAGAAAGAGTGTGGTGCTGAAGAACATTTGAAGATAAAATGACTAAGAGCTTCCCAAGTTTATCAAAAGTCATAACCTACAGATTGAATAAGCTAAGAGAAAGTCCAAGTTGGAAAAATCCCCCCAAAATCCATGCCCAGACACATACAATCAGAATGCTGAAGACTAAAGACAAAGACAAAGGTCAAAAACAAAAGATGTTCTCACCAGAAAGCATGGAGGCCTAAAGGAAGAGGCACAACATTTAAAAAGTGCCAAAAGCAAAAACGGTTAACCCAGAATTCTATATCTAGTGAAAATATCCTTTAGGAATGAAAGTACAAGGAAGATATTCTCAGATAAACTAAGAGAATTCAGGAGTGAAAGAGGAATATCATTTACAGACCCCATTGATATTAGAATGATCATAAGGCAATACTATGAACAACTCTATGCACAAAAATTCGACAACTTAAATGGAATGGAATAATTCCTCAAAACCCATAAACTACCCAAACTCACTCAAGATAAAATAGATAACACAAAGAGTCCTATTGTTATTAAGGAAATTGAATTCAGAGTTTAAAAACTTCCTAAAATGAACAAATCGATACATGTTTTTAGAGTTCATAGAATTGTACATTGAAAGAAAAAAGTAATCTTTACTGTATAATAATTTTTTTAAAATGCTTTAAACCTTTGGAAAGAGAAATCTTCAGGCCTGGATCATTTCACTGGTAAATTCTATCAGGTATTTAAATAAGACATAACAGGGCTTCTACACAGTATCTTCCAGAAAATGGAAGAGGAGAGAACACTTCCCAACTAATTTTATAAGGCTAACAGTACCATGATACCAAAATCAGACATAGAATAGTACAAAAAGAAAAAGAAAACTACAGACCAATATTCCTCATGAACTTAGACACAAAATCTTCAACAAAATATTAGCAAATTGAATCCAGTAATATATAAAGGATACTACACCAAGACCAACTGGGGTCTATCTCAAGAATGCAGGACTGATTCAATATTCAAAAAGATCAATGTAGTCTACCATATTAAGAGTGTAAGAAGAAAAATGACATGATCATATCAATAAAGGCAGAAAAAGCATTTGACAAAATATATTATCCATTTATGACAAAAACTCCCAGTAAACTAGGAATAGAAGGAACTTCCTTAACCTGGTAAAGGGCATCTACAAAACCTACAACTAAAATTATACTTAAAGAAGAAAGATTGAATTATTTCCCCCTAACATTGGAATCAAGCAAAGATGTTCACTCATCACTTATATTCAAAATAGTACTGGAAATCTTAGCCAGAACAATTAAGCAAGAAAAATGAATAAAAAGGCACACACATTGGAAAGGAAGAAATAAATCTATCCTTACTTGTAGACATGATTGTCTGTGTAGAAAATCTCAAGAAATCCACAAAAAGCTCTTAGAACTAATGAATGAGTTTAGCAAGATTGCAGTGTACAATGTCAACACACAAAAAGCAGCTGTATCTCTATATATTAACAATGTGCAATTAGAAAACAAAAGTTAAAAAAACAAGATCATTTACAACAGCTCAAAAAATGGAAATGCAATAACACGTGTACAACATTATATGCTAAAAACCTACTAAATATTTTTAAAATAACTCAAAGATGGTCTAAATAAATGAAAAGAGATAATACATATAGTAAAGATGTCAGTTCTCTCCAAAATGATCTATAGATTTCGCCAATACCAATCAAAGTCCCAGCAGGACTTTTTGTAGAGACAGACAAACAACTTTTAAAATTTATATGGAATAGTAAAGGAAGAACAACTCAAACAATATCGATTAAGAAGAATATAATTGGTGGAATCACACTATCTGATTGCAAGACTTACTAGAAAGCCACAGCCATCACAGTATAGTATTGACAAAGGGATAGATACACGTTTTGATGGAACAGAGTCCAGAAATAGACCCATGCAGAAATGACCATTTATTCTTCATAAAAGTGCTAAAGAAGTTCAATTGATCAAAGATAGTCTTTTCAACAAATAGTGTTAGAACAATTGATCATCCATAAAAAGATAAATCCTGACCTAGTCTCTCACTTTAAACAAATATTAACTCAAAATATTATAGCTCTAAATGTAAAATGTAAAATGGTAAAACTTCTAGAAGGAATCATAAGAGAAAATCTTCATGACCTGGGATTAGGCAAAGAGTTCTTAGACATGATACCAAAAGCACAACACATAAAAGAGCAAATTGATTAATTAAATTTTAAGAAAATTAGAAACTTTTGCCCTGCAAAAGACATGTTAAGAGAATGAAAGATAAGTTACCTTCTGGAAGAAAATATATGCAAATCACGTATCTGATAAAGAACTTGTATTCAGAATATATAAAGACTCTAAAAATTAAACAATAAGAAAACAATACAATTTAAAAATGGGCAAAGGACTTGAATAGATATTTCATCAAAGAGGATAATATAAAGAAGGCAGATATGCACATGAAAAGATAGTCAACATCATTAGCCATTAAAGAAAATCAACCACTAGAATGGCTATAATAAATAATCCTGATAATATCAAATGCTACTGTGGATTCCCAACAACTGGAGTTCTCATACATTGCTAATGTGAATACAAAATTATATAGCCAGCCTGAAAAACAGTTTGGTAGTTTCTGATAAAGTTAAACATACATCTAGCATATGATCCAGCAATCCCACTCTTGAGTATTTAGCCTAGAGAAATTAAAACTAATGTTTACATAAAAACCAGAACATGAATGTTTACAGTAGTTTATTCATAATTACCCCAAACTAGAAACAAGTCAATGCCCTTTAATAACACAAATTTATTATCTTACAATTCTGGATGTCAGAAGTCTGAAATGGGTCTCACTGGGCTAAAATCAAGATGTTGGCAGGACTGCTTTCCTTTCCGGAGGCTCTAGAGGAGAATCTATTTTCTTGCCTTTTCCATCTTCTAGACTGCCAGCATTCCTTGGTTTGTGGCCTCCTTCTATCTTCAAAGCCAACAATGGCTGATTGAATCTTTCTCAAGTTGCTATCTTTCTGGTCTGACTCTTCTGCCTCCCTCTTCCTCATTTAAGGATACCTGTGATTACATTGGGCCCACCTGGATAACAGAGGATGTTCTCCTTATTTTAACATCAGCTAATTAACAACCTTAATTTCATCTTCAACCTTAATTCTCCTTTATATGTAACATAGCATATTCATAGTTTCCAGGGATTAGTAGATGGCCATCTTTGGGTGGCCATCATTCTGCCTATCACAAATAGACAATTGTGGAAACAAACTGTGATACATCCATACAATGGAATATAACTCAGAAATGAAAAGAAATTAACTTTGAATACACTCAGTAATTTGGATGAAATGCAAAGACATTATGATGAGTAAATAAAGCTCATGATGTATGAGCCCACTTATTTGAGATTATCAAGAAAACAAAACTATAATAATAGAGAACAGATCTCTGGTTGCCAGAGGATGGAGTGGTGGAAGATGAGACTACAAAGGGATAGCACAAGGGAGCTTTATGGGGTGATGGACTTTCTTTTGTGTACTGATTATTGTGGTGGTAATACAAATCTATTCATATGTTAAAATGATAGAACTGTGAACCAAAAGAAAAAAAGTCAATTTTATTTTATGATAATTAAAAAAATAAAATTTAAAAACTGTGCAATTGCACATGCACACACACAAACACACACACACAAATGCCCACTACTTAATGCTAAAAAACAGAAGGAAAATAAAACCAGCCAAAGATATTACACTGGACTCCAGCACTTTTGTGGTGAGTTCAAAAGAACTCTTCATAGTTTTCATCAAAGCTATCCTCAAAATACTTAATCTATCTGAGCTTCCATTTTCTCACCTCAAAATAAGGATAATAATATTAACCTGGTTGGGTTATTAAGAAGATTAAATTAAAGTGTGTGTATATAAATATCCTGGCACATAAATGACATTCAATTGTGTTAACTGCTTTGTTTTTGCCAACCTGTTAGTGTTTCTGAACTCGTGGGTCTTCTTTCTCCCAAAGATTTAGAATCTTCAGGAACTGAAGCAACTCAGTGTTACAAGTGTGGAGAAGAGGGTTTAAAAGAGAGATAGGACCACACATTGTCCCAAAGAATTGTCCTGAGATATAATAGCTTCTACCGACATATGAGGTCTGTCTATGGCAAATATTTTATTCCTATTTTCTAACATAAATCTAATCAGGGATTTCCATCATTAACATCTTTACAGATGTCCTCCCTGACTTCCTTCAGTTGTTTCTACCAGCTTCCCATCCCTATACCTACTCCATGGACTACAGAGTGGCTAATGAGGTGGACTAGAATGGAATGGTTATCACACATTTATTGTTTTATTCAAGCAGCAGTTGTTGAGTACCTGCTAAGTGCCAGCATTGAACTCAATCCCAAGGATATAAACTTGGACAAGCTTCCATCCCAGCCCTTGAAGTCTTTCACAGTCTAATTGGTAGCAGAGGCTAGAGGTGGTAGTCTACAAATTTAGATGTTAAAACACAAGTTTTCAAGTGTAAATTTGCTTGGAGAGCTAAAGAAAGCTCCTCCAACTGGTTTTCCAAAAAAAGAATTGAGGGGAAAGGTGGGGGCAAGGGAGCCTACCAAAAGGAAAGTAAAATTACAATATCTGAGAAGAACTAAAAATATTAAATGAAAAAGAACATCTCCCATTTTATCTAGACTCAACCTGATGCAATCTGCATTTGTGTGAAGATTGTTGTCTATTTAGCAAGTGAAAATTTGTAAAATGACTTGAGTTTCTGATAGGGGAAAAATAGTGTTATACATGAGCCAAAAGCCTTAATGAAAATAATTATTAAGTGGCTACAGCTAAATTATATTATTAATCACTCTGAGGTCTAATATTAGCATAGAATTAGAAAAGACCTCAGAGAACTTCAAATCTGCCACACTGTGCCCATTCGCTCCCAGGGAGAATGATCATGCATAACCAGATATGTATTTGAATGCTTTCTTCTAACTCTATTCCTTCCAGCTCACTGAGTTAGGATGCCTCTGTTAAAAAAAAAAAAATAGGCCTTCAAACAATAGGCCCCTATAAACAAGGGTTGTGGTGGGAAAAGATGAAGAATATGTTTTCCCCTATCCTCTATAACATGTGGAATTTGGGATTTTTTTTTTTAATAGAGACCACTCAGACGACATTCTATCCCTCTTACTTTCCCAAAAGAAAGAGAACAATCATCAATTGCTAATGGTCATTGTAGCAAAACAACATCAAGTGCCAAATTCACGCTCAGGAGAAAACACTCCTCCTCGTGGCTTCCAGTGCCCTACACCAGAGAACCTCCTCTAGTAACAAACTATAGAAATGATCCTTGAAAGTATAGTCTTTGGAATTTGGGATTTTGGGGTCTGATCATTGCCTAATTTAAATACTAAAAAATAAGACAAATACCTTCCTGGGCAATGTTAGAAAGTTGTTCTTTACTGACAAGGTGTTATCATTGATTCCCAATCCCTCTGCGTAATGTGGTCATATTGATTATAGAGAAGTATGAAAATTGTGGGATGGGACCTGGAAAGTTACCAACATTTTGAAATCTATTTAAAAAAAAAAATCTGTGGAAATGCTTACTCTGTCCGTTCTTACTGATTTGTGGTTGGGTCTTCTTATACTCAAGCAAAAGTTAATAGAAGTTAAAAGTCTATGAATAAACCCCAGGGTGCCAGCAGTTTGGTTCAGCTATACTTATAATGCTTATCACTGCCAGCCTTCCCTGGTCGATACCCTTCATATTGCCTGGAGGGCCCTCTCATTGCATTCTCTGTCTAAATGAATCCAACTTTCCCTAAGAGGCTGCCCTCTGGTCCCACTGCCATCAAAAACTTTCTGATCAAGTCTTTTTCTTATGCAAAACCTGACAGCCCTCACACATTCAGCACTTAATTGGTGTAGCCATTAATGTGGTCCAACAGCTACTTCTGCTTATCAGGAAGAAGGAAAAACAGAAGGACATGGGGATATGTTCCAGAAAGTTATGGTGGGGATGGAGACAGTATTACAGAACAAAAATATAATCCTAT
The DNA here is from genome assembly GCF_015220235.1 of Choloepus didactylus. Lineage (NCBI taxonomy): Eukaryota > Metazoa > Chordata > Mammalia > Pilosa > Megalonychidae > Choloepus > Choloepus didactylus. The sequence continues at coordinate 163,747,653 of NC_051307.1, forward strand.
ATTTAGCAAAAATAGCAGCTCTTTACAGTCAATCATGTTTTGGGGGGGGGAATGGGCTAATTTTTTTTTATTAAAAAGTTGTAAGTTTATGGAAAGATCATGCAGAAAATATAGAGTTCCCTTATACCTGCCCACATTTTTAACATTTTGCATTAGTATGGTAACTTTGTTACAATTGATGAGGGAATATTATTATAATTGTACTATTGACAATAGTCCACAGTTTACATTATGGTTCAATAGTCATATGTTTTAAAAGGTTAATTTATATTGTCTAAAACAAAGCAATGCTGGGTGTTTCTAAGGCTGCCTTTACTGAGGTTCTGTTCACTCATGAACACCAGGGCTGCAGACAGGCCTGGCTTTTAGTTTTGGAGTAAGAATCCATTTCTGCCTCAGTTGAAACATCTAATTCCCAGTTTCCAGGCCTTGAAATCCACAAAATGCATCAAATTAATTAAGAAATATCTAAAAATATTTCTTTAAAATATCTGCTAACTACCATTACTAAGAAGCTAGTAGCAACCCATCCAAAAGACTTATTAAGTGCCTCCCATGGCAAAGCCCTATGGTGAGAACTGGAAATGTTTAATTCACAGTTCTTGCCCTTAGGCATTTTGCAACCACAGGAAAAAAAAAAAAGACAGAAAGAGCCACAAAAGGGACAGCTTTAAGATCACTTCTGGCTGGGAAAATAAGAAAGGGTTTCACAAAGGAGGCAGGTGTATGGATTTTGAAGAAAGGAAGATAAGAAGAGAAGCACATTTGGAAAGGTTTAAGAATAAAGTTGGTTCCATCTCACAGACATCAAGGGAGGAATTGCCATTCTCTTTCTTGGAACCAGGTTAATTTTCTTTGTGTCTCTGTCCTCAATTTCTGATAAGCCTGACTCATTGTAGTTGAACATGTATTTGCTTCCTTGTATGTTTATTTCTGGCTTTCTCTGAATTCATCATGAGGGCAAGATTATGAGTTGCACAGTGCCTGGCATGTAAAAGATTCTCAATAAATAAATGAAATGGACTATGAGAAAAGAAGGTACAAGTAGAGTTGCAGAAAGCTGAGGTGGAGAGAAGGAAGCTGAGCATGGAGTGACCCCTTGACCTTCTAAGAGGAGTGGCAAGGTCACTATTGAGAGTGAGGTCAGAGTGGGGCAGGTGGTGAGCAAAGTAGAAAGAAAAGAGGACAAAAAGGGTGATGAGCAGCAGTACCAGGCAGGGCTTCACAAAACTGGATGGTGTGACTTGGGAGTGGATCAAACTAGCAGGGCTTCGTGACTTTCTCCAGAAATTCTTGGCAGCCCCTGTGAGGGAGAAACAAAAGCAAATGGGCGTTACTAAGGGCTAGAGTTGGCAAGACCAGTATAGTAGGATAAGGTGGTATCAACCTTTACACCAGCCAACACTTCCATCCTTGATTTATCAGTCTGTGTGTGTTTGATTCCTAATGCAGCCAACTCATTTAAAAAGGATATTCTCAGAATTTTGTTAAGTAGTGCCTCGTGAAGTCTTCTTTTTCAGCCATGTCTACTTTGAATTCGCATCTTCCTTGAAGGTATAGACCTCATGTTGGTGGAAGAGATATGCCCAGGGGGGTCAGAATCCGAGTAATCACTTCAAGCCCCTTGATTTTCTGGGGACAGTTGGAGGCCTTGGGAGAGCGATGGGCAAAGGGGCAGCTGGTGGAAGGACCAAAGGCCCCCTTTGTTATCTATACCAAAATAAAATCTGAGCATATAAATCATCCCAAAATTCCTTCAACTTCTCTGTTTAGTGATTCTTGAACATTTGCATTCATCAGAATCACCTGGGGGTGCTTGTGAGCCCAGACTGCTGGGCCCCACCCCCAGAGTTTTTTTATTCAGTGGCTCTGGAGTGGGGCTGGAGAATTTGTAGTTCTAATAAGTTCCCAGCTGATGCTAATGTTGTTTGTCCTGAGACCTCTCTTTGAGAAACACTGTTCTAAGGCAAAGGGCTGCCTCTTCATGCTTCTGTATACTCTCTCTTTTTGCCTTCTTGTGACTGATAGAAACATGTAATGAGCAGCTACTGCATGCCAGGCATGATACTAACTCTTAGGACAGAGCCTGACCCAGAGACGACACTCAGAAAATATTTTTTGAGTAAATGAATAGTGAGCAAAACCCAGGCACAATCCCTACCCTTATATACCTTACAGACTGGTAGGAGAGTCCTACTTTAATACAATAATTTCATAAATTAATATACAGTTAAAAACCATTGTGCATACTGTGAAAATAAATTATGGAGTGCTATTAGAGTAATATTAACCAGAGAGATTGGAATAGCCTTGGGGGAGGGAAGCATATTGAAATGGGGACCTGAAATAACTATTGATTTTTAAATGATTTCATCAGGATAAAAATGTTTATGGGGAGTTTTGAGCACAGCACTCCATAATCCACCCTACTGGAGGTCCTTCCTCCAAACTGCAGAGCACCCATCACAGTGGGCCAACATAAAGTACTTGATAGTTGTTAACCGATTGAAGATACACCAGTTAACAACTATCTGAGTAGCTTTAGGCCAGTCAGTGAAGCTCTTTGGGCATTAACTAACCTCCTCATCTATAAAATAAGGGGGTGGTTTCTATAATTGTTCCAGGACTGGGGTTCTTCATCTTGGCTGTACATTGGAATCACCCAGGGAGGTTTTAAAAAGCACTGACTCCTGGGTCCCACTCCCAGAGATTCTGATTTAACTGGTCTGGAGAGTGGCTTAGGTTTCAGGATTTTAAAAATCTCCCCACTAATGTGTAACCAAGGTTGAGAATCCCTGGGCTAGAAGGATTCTAGGTGATCCCTATAATTGATTAGAGCAGCCAAGCTCCATGATGTTATGGACCCCAAAGTCATAAACCTTCACTCAGTTTCTAAACAAAAATATATTAAAATTTTAGTTAAGTCAGGTTTCATTTTAAACAAGACTCCAAGAATGAATCTATGTTTCAGCAAAATTACAGTTTCTTTCTCTTGGGTTTATAGAAAACGTCATAGCAATTTTATTCAACTTGAATTCTCACTGAAGTGTAACAGAACCCTGATCTTTGTAAAGCTCATTTCTTTCCAAATTCTGTAGCGCTTGCTGATGGCTCCTGATATCATTTTATCCAAGGGCTCTTAAGAGTGACTTCAGTGGGATGCTTAGGAAGAGGGCTGAAGAAGCATTCTTTATTATGAAAATACTGCCCATATTACTTTTTATATTTAGTGGAAACTAGAAACCCGTTTTAAAATGTTTTTTATTTTTGTCTCAATCACAAGTATATTCAGTAAATTTTTCCCTTTTTGACTTGGTTAGCCCACCTAGAAGCAAAAATTTAAGATTTATTTGTTGCCAATTATCTCAATCTAATCCATAGCAGAAAAATCCAGTTCATAATTATGATTGGAAACACTTTATCTTGATCCTATCCCACCTCCCCATTCCCTCCCCATGTGAACCTATCCTACCTCCCCATTCCCTTCTTTCCTGTTTTATAATACTTTGTATCTGAGATCTGGCATCAATCTAGTGGTGTGCTGGTAAAAATTTAACAACCACTTGTAAGCAGTGTTCAGAGAAACATTATTCACAATAGCTGAAAAGTGGAAACAATCCAAATGTCTGTAGACATGAATGAATAAACAAAATGGGGTTAAATGAAATACTGTTATACTATACAAAGGAATGAAATTTCAATACCTGGTTCAACAGCTGTAACATGGTTGAACCTTGAAAACATTATTTTGAGTGAAAGAAGCCAGACACCAAAGGACAAATGTTGTATAATTCCACATATATAAAATATCTAGAATAAGCAAATTAATGGAGATAAAGTAGATTACAGGTTACCAGGCAATGGGGGAAGGAAGGAATGGAGAGTTATGGCTTAATGGGTATGGAGTTTGATATGGATGATGAAAAAGTTTTAGTAATGAAAGCTGGTGATGGTAGCACAACATTGTAAAAGTAAGTAATGCCACTGAATTACACACTTAAAAAGTGTTATATGTTGCCACAATTAAATAATTTAGAGAAATTAACAACTGGTCCTTGGAGGGAGTACTGATTTGTGGCATTTGCCATTTTCAAGCTACCAACACATCACGAAATGCAGAGTTCGGAAGAGGTGTACTCTTGGCTCTCATGAGCTGGTATCACCCAACTCCAGCCACTACTGCTCCTACCTATGAGGCCCTCCCCAGGCAGAAGAATATAATCTGGTGGCTTATTATTTGGAATGAAGTAGGATTTCCTTCCATCTCTTCTAAACCCACCTTCCCACCCTCGGTCCCAATCTAAACTTATGTACATTTCCTTAAGTTCCTTACATTCATCTCAAATGAAAGGGCCATGATAGGCACTAAATATATATTCAGAAGATCCTTGCACTGTATTGGACCTTCTGTCACCACCAACCAGGTATTTTAAGGAAATCACTCAACTCAGTTCTTCCTTATTGAAATACAGATGATAATAATAGCAACCTTCCACAATTGTTGTTAAGCATGGAAGACATATAAGAAGTGCTTCTCAAACTTGAGTGTGCATCAGAATCACCTGGAAGGCTTGTCAAAACACAGATTCCTGCCCTTTCCTCATCCAACCCCCACCCTTAGTTTCTGATTCAGTAGGACCCAGGTGGAGCTCAAGATTCTGCATTTCTAGCAAGCTCCCAGGTGATGCTGATGCTGTCTGCCAGGACTGCCCTTTGAGTAGTGCTGTGACAACACACCTTGTGAATTTTTAACATGTAAACATAAGTAGATATTAATATGTTGAGGAAGATTGTGACTTAATGCTTCATCTGTTCTAGGAATGTATATGTTTAAATGAGTTCTTCAAGGAGAAACAACAGTGGCTTTGACACAGGGATAAATTCTGTGTATTTTACCAGAGGGTTTAATGTATTACACACTGATACCTGGGGATATGGGGAAGGCACTATGTCCTTTGGAATGGAGCATAAGAGTTTCTTCATCCCAAGGAATTCCTCAGTCTATGTGTGTATGCACAAGCACATACACACATATAGAACATATATATAAGACCCCCAAGCCTGCTCCTCTTCCGTTGCTTCCCAACTCAGGGCATAGTGCCACCAAACAACTGGTTCACAGGCCAGAATCAAGTCCTTTTCACTTTACCATTTACATATCTTTTATTTCCATTCTCTTCTCTCCATTTACCACCACTATCACCACCCTAGACAACCCTCCATCTTCTCTCATTTCGATTACTCCAAGGGCCTCCTATGTGATTAAACGGCACCCTCTCTATTCCTCTCTAATGTATTCTGCATTCTGTAACCAGAGTGATGATCTCAAATGTAAGTTTGATCATGTCACTTTCCCTTTGCTCTTAAGGTAATGACAAAAACTCCAAACATGGTCTGCAAGTCTCTTTATGAGCTGGCCTCAACTGAGTCTCTCTAATGTCATTTTCAACAATTCCAGCCACACTAGCAATTGTCTATAGAACACTCAGTGGGAGATTTAAGCAGTAAGAAAAGAAATATTCCTTGCAATATTTGCAATAGGATCCAGCCTTCAGAAGAACAGGACACCCTGAATAAGGATAAAGCAGGCATTTAAAGGAAAATACTACAGTTAGAATCAGTCCATTTGTTATTTTCACTGCTCAAAAAACAGAATTTCCTCATTAGATTATCATATCTGCAGACATCTAGGTTATAAAAGTCAGCCATAAAGTTGTTTTTATCTTTTGAGAACAAACTCCAAGCTTGATTCATTTGGGAAGACCAGGATTAGACAGAGTGTTTCTGGGTTTTGTGGTTATCTCAGGATGCAAAGTTGCTTTTATTTTTCTTTCTGATCATGTATGCAATATGTAGGCTTAATTATCGCAGTGGCAGGGCAAGGGGCCAGGTTTTCTTTCCTATGATCTTCCAGTACCTTGTATTCATCCTGTGTCTTTTCTTTATAGGGACATTGTAAATGCTGTTCCCACTGACTGGAATAAACTTCTGTATATCTTTCCCTACTTAACTCCCTTTGTTTCTGCAGATTATCGCTCAAACTTCACTACAGTAGGGAAGCTTTCTCTGACCTCCAGCCTAGAGCAAATTCCCCTAATACAGCTTCCCATAGCACCACATACCTCTCCCTTGAGCACTTGTTACAAAATGTTTGCATTTGTGCATGTGACTTAAAAATTAATATCTAATTCTCCCAGTGGACTCTAGTAAACCTATATAAGAAAAGACCATGTCTATCTTTGCTCCATCATTGCAATTTCAAGCACTGGCAGGGTACTGGCCTACAGGAGGTGCACAATAAATGATTTTAGGAATTCCATGTATGGGATAACATTTGATTATCATTTGATTCCTTATGAGGTGTGCAAGACATACATTACTTTCCTCATTATTTCCCATTTGAATGATGAAGAAATTGAGGCTCAGAAACATCTAAGCATCATGCTACAGCCAATGTGATGTCTAAGTAAGGGATTTAGAAACTCAATCCCTCCTGGCTAGATCACAATTCTCACTGGCTTTAAGGGCTTAATAAATCCTTCTCAGTGAAGGGCCAGCTGAGTTACAAATTCATGTAAAATATTTCAGGAGGAGGAAAAAAAATGAAAGGGAGAGAGGATCTTTCAGAAACTGTCCTAAAATACCTGGCTTGGGAAATGTCAGATCAGATAGTTTCCAAGACCTTGAAAAGGGCAAAAAGATTGTGAACTCTGCAATTATATAACCAATACAAAACCCCCAGATATCTTTGTTCATGTTCTCTCTACTTAAAAATAACAGACATCAAAACAGACTGACAATATTGCTGCTTGTTTGAAGCTAAAGTTTAAGTAGTAGGCGCCTGTTTGACTTCACATAATAAAATGTTAATTGAACTTCACCGACAAAAAAAGCAAGACTATGTCATTTGCATAATGGCAAATATATCAAGTCTTCAGTAAATCTTTGATATCAAAACTCAGTGCAGATCAAAAACCTAAATATAAGAAAACTATAAAAGAAGAAAACAGAAAAACATCTCCAGGACCTTGTCTTAGGCATTAGTTTCTTAGACTTTACACCAAAAGCACAAACAACAAAAGAAAAAAATAGATTAATGGGACTTCATCACAACTAAAAAATTTTGTGTAAAGGACTTCATAATAAAATTAGAAAGACAACCTACAGAATGGGAAAAAAATGTTTGGAAACCACATATCTGATAAAGGTTTAACTTCCAGAAAATATAAAGAAATCATACAACTCAACAACAAAAAAGACAAACATCAAGTTAAAAAATGGGCAAGAGACTTGAATAGACATTTCTCCAAATAAAAAAAATGGACAAAAAAGCATATGAAAAGCTGCTCAACATTTAGCCATTAGTGAAACACAAATCAAAACCTCAATAAGATACCATTTCATACCCTCTAGAATGGCTACTATTCAGAAAATGGAAAAGAAGTATTGGGGAGGATGTAGAGAAATAGGGACACTCATTCATTGTTGGTGGGAATGTAAAATGGTTCAACCGCTGTGGAAGACATTTGGTGGTTCCTCAGTAAATTACGTATAGAATTACCATATGACCCAGAATATTAGCCAGGGTTCTCTAGGGAAACAGAACCAACATTATATATATTATATGTAATATATTATATTGTATATATATATATAATATATAAGTAATGAGATTTTTATTAAGAATTATCTCATGCAACTATGGGGATGGGCAAATCCAAGTTCTATAGCGCAGGTGGAGGTTTCCAATGATTTCCTGTGGAGTAGAAGGCTGGCTGGCTGAAGTAGAGACAGAAAGTCTCTCTTCTGACTGCTGAAATCATCACTTCTCCTTTTAAGGCCTTCAACTGATTGAATGAGACTTCTTTCATTGTTAAAGGCAGTTTCCAGTTGATTGTATTTGTAATCAGCTATAGATGAAATCAACTTACTGATGATTTCAGACCATGAGATATCCTCACAGTAACAATCAGGCCAATGCTTGCTTGACCAAACATCTGGACACCATAAGCTGGCCAAGTTGGCACATGAACTTAACCATCGAACACGGCAATCCCACTTCTAGGTATATACCCAAAAGAATTAAAAGCAGGAACTGGAATAGATATTTGCACACTGATGTTGCTAGTAGCATTATTTACAATTGCCAAAAGAAGGAAGCAACCCAAATATCCATTAACCAATGAATGGATAAAAAAAAATTTGGTATATACATACAATGGAATATTATTCAGCTGTAAAAAAGGAATGAAGTTCTGATACATGTGACAACATAGATGAACCTTGGAAACATCATGTTGGTTGAAATAAGCTATACACAGCAAGACAAAAATTGTGTGAACTCACCAATATGAAATAATTAGAATAAGTAAATTCATCAACCAGATACTAGAATACAGGTTATCAGGGGCCAGAGTATGGGTAGGAAATGGGGGATTTAATGCTTAATTGGTACAGAATTTCTGTTGGGTGATGGAAAAGTTTTGGTGGTGGCTGATGGTAATGGTAGCACAACATTGTAAATGTAATTAACACCACTGACATATATTTGAATGGGAAATTTTAGGTTGTATATATGTTACTAGAATAAAAATAATAATTAAAAAACAGAACTCTACCACACAAAGTATGAACCCTAATGTAAACTGTAGACTATAGTTTATGGTACAATTAGAATATTCTTTCATTGTAACAAAGGTACCACAGTAATGCAAAGTGTTATAATGGGGGGGTATATGGGAATTCTGCATTTAAAGCATGATTTTTCTGTAAACCCACAACTTCTCCAAAAAAAATTATAGAAATAAAGAGTGGAAAACCCCATAGTTATCATAGCTGCAGCAATTAAAGTGGCACTTTTCTCCATGCTTCCTTTGAAAGTATCAATTCCAGGCTTAATCCTTTGGGCTTTTCTGTACTTATGATATGTGATTTGATGGGAAAAGCACAATGTGCCCTAGTTTTGGCTTGAGCACAGTGTCTCAAAACTCTAGTCTCTGCAATTTATATTCACCTATAAAGCAAACGGTCTACACTTATGCTTAATTGCCTCCTTGTGTTGCCTAGAATTTAGTGCCTAAGTTGATTAGGAGTGGCTGGCTCTGAGATTATTCCACTTCAAGAAAATGTTTCTTACTCTATCCATAGTACTTCCCTGCTGTCTTCCTTGTGGATTGGTGGAGTGAGGCAAGTGAGGGAGAATAGGGCCACTGTGAATGAGTGGATATAGGTGCAATAGAAAGTTGGGGTGCTTCAAATGCCTATTCCAACTGATGTCTGTAGGGCAAGAATAATCAAGGACGTAAAGCTCCCAAGAAAGGATAGCATGGACCATTTGGGGATCAGGGCCCCCTGCCAAGCTATGGGTGAAGTGTATTTCTAAAGTACATTGGAAAATGGTGAGGGCATGGAGACCTGGTTGCTCAATAAAGAGCACAGCAGGCACACTTCTATTGCCACATAAGCTTATAAAGAGGCACCCCTGAGGACTTCATGGAGGCTTCAGGGACAATTTTCCTTAAAATGTTAAAATAATGCCAGAGGCCTGAGACTGGTGCAAGTAATGCAAGATAAGCTTTACCAAAGGAGACAAAAATCACAAGAGTGCTAAAAACAGCTGAACAAAACATGCAGTACAAGTCTGGAATTTAAAGGAAGCAGTTTTTTATTATTAAAAATTTTATTACTACAACGTCCCACTTGGCCACCCTCCCTGTTTACTGTGGGAACTGATCTCCTTGCAATCTACATTGTTACAGTGGAGATAGCAGAAAAAGGAACTTCACCCAGCATGGGCCAAGAAGATCCTGTTTTGGAGAATTTGGAATTGGAACTAAGAGATTTAAGTTAGTTTGGGCACATCTGTCTTTAATTGAGGCAAAATAAACCTGGAAATGGCTGGCTGTGGTTATTTTGTCATGTAGGCTGCAAAATAAAGACAGGTGGTCTAGAGCAAGAAGAAAGAAGGAAGCAGACACACAGAGAAAAGTGGGGACAAGAAACATAGGGAGGAAATTTCCCGGTTTCCTATAGCCTTCCATTCCCTGGTTCCTAATACCTTACATACCCTGCTCTTGGGTTGTCTAAGACATCCCAGAATCCTTATTCCAATTTTTCCCTAAGCTAATTCCAGTGGGACTTTTTACTTGAAGCTGCTAATTGTAAGAAATGCCAAAGTATGTTAATCATATGTACAACACTAGTTTCAGTGACAAAAACAATAGCCCTGTAAAAATAAATGAAAGCCACCCAAATGAGAAGAGTCTATTTATTCAGAGTTTTCTATAGCAAGGGAGTAGGCCACCATCACTTGTATTTGGCAGTGACTCAAAGGCAGGCAGAAGAGTAGGAAAGTTTTATAATGAAAAAATAGGAATGCTTAAATTATGTTCTTACTGGAGATTGTTGGCATGTGTAAGCTAAAGGTGGGATGACTAGAAGAGGGACATCTTATGTGATTAGTTTGGGGAGGATATTTGATTTTCTCTGGTTGGTCCTGGGTTGTTAGCAGGGGCAAAAAATAGGGAAGCTGGCAGATGTTGACCAAGTCCTGACTATTCTGAGCTGATGTCATAGAGGTTATGGTTTGGCTTTCCTAGGTGGTTGCTGTAAAGGTTGTGAGTTATAGTTATTTTCATATATGTTCTGGCCAATGTCCATTTGTATATTCAGTCTCTCAGCAAATATATTATTTGAGTACTTCTTAAGTGATAAAACAGAAGTTCTCAATTCAGTCTGCATTTTAGAATCACTGGAGAAGCTTTATAAGCCCAACCTGGACCAATTAAATCAGAATCTCTGGGGAGAGAACCCAAACATCAATATTTTTTTCAGCTCTTCAGAAGATTCCCATGCCCAGGTTAATGAGCAAACATAAGAGAATCAACATGTTCTTTGATAAAGCTACTGACCCCTCCTTTGATCCTCTTTTCTAGAAGATACATTATTGGCAAGAGTTTATACAGGAATGCTTAAGTTATGTAAAACTCAAAAGCCATGAAATGCAGAAAGTGCCTATCACTAGGCATTGAATAAAAATAAACATGAGCTATAAAATGAATGTGTTTCCTAATATTTTTTGCACAATTACAGGCTATACCCTGGTGGCAAAGGTTTTATAGGGTTTACAAAGGGAGATTTGAAAGATCTCACATAATAATAGCTGTCACTTATTCAGCACATCCATGTTCTAGACATTATACTGAGCACTTTGTGTTACCTCACCTAAACTTCACTGCTTATATCTCGCTGGTTTAAACAGAAATGTAGATTTACCCCAAAGGTATTATTTGCCCTTGAATGATCAACTTAGATAATCTAATTATATATTTAACAAGAACTTATTGAGCACCTACTATGTGCCAGGCACTATTCTAGGTTCTGGGAATATAATAGTGAAAATAGATGTGGTTTTAGTCCCTGTGGACCTTATAAGATAGCGGGAGAGATTAACATTAATAAAATAATTACATGATATGTCACTACAAATTGTATTTGGGTTTTGAAGGAAAGACATAAGGAGCTAAGAATTGGCAAACTTTTCGCGTAAAGGACCAAAGCATAAATATTTTAGGCTTGTGGGCCCTATGGTGTCTGTTGCAACTACTAAACTCTGCCACTGTAATGCAAAAGCAGCCATAGACAATACATAAAGGAATGGGTGTGGCTGTGTCTCAATAAAACTTTATTTACAAGAATAGGCAGGATTCTTGTAATCATTAGGCTGGATTTGGCCCAAGGAAAATAGTTTGCTAGTCTCTGGATTATAACATAGAGACTTAATCTAGTTTGGGGAGTGAGGGCAGAGAATTCTTTGGGCAAAACCTGTCTTTGCTATTTGGCATCCTAGTGTATCATGTAGTCTTTAAGAACTAAAATACTATAATTAGTTTGTTGTTATTTAGTTAGCTGTTATGTTGGCATTTTGATAAACTGAAGCCAGAATCACGTATCATGAATCATGGGAAATACTCAGAATTATATTCTGCGTTAAAATTTTGAATCAAAGTTGCACTCATTTTGAAACTGTTCTGTTCCTCCAGGATGCTTAAGAAAAAAGGGAAATGATAGTTGACAAAGACTTTCTGGAAAGGTAGCATAGGAAGACAGCGGTATTTACATTTATAGGTAACTCTGCATTAGAATCTTCGTCTATACATGGGAAACCTAAGAAAGACAAAAAGGATCCAGAAATGTTTTCTTTGAAGGAAAACCAAGATTCTGTAGGGGTATGGGTTCTGTAGTTCCAATGGGGAAAATGTTCAAATTATCTTCTCAAAGTTATCAATCAAGGGATGGGATTATTTGAAAATGGAGTCAGAAAGAAGCACGTGGTATTAGTTATAAATCCTTTCTTGCCATTCACAGACCAGTGCTTTTTCAACAGCTGCAAATTTTTTCAAAACACACACACACAAACACACAAACTCTGGAGAGTCAATAATGATAACACTGGCATTTTTTTTTAAGATCTTGTTTTTTTTAGAGATCAAAAATTATTTCACTTTGAATATTTTCTTAAGTTTTAGTCATTTTTATGTAGCATTAATTTTTTAATACTTTATTTCTATTAATTATGACTTCAAGTAATTTATAAAAGAATTCTTATTTTTGTTTAGTGGTTTTTTCATTTCCTTTCTGTAACAGGATTAAATATGTTTGTATTTGAAGTATATTAAATATTTAATTTCTAGTTTTAATTAAATCATTTTTAAATGAATATTACTCATTTGATACTTGCAGCAACCCTATAGAATGAGTACCAGTATTATCCCCATTTAAAGATGGATAAACTGAAACTAGGAGAGGTTAAGGAACTTGCCATGGTCACACTGTAGTAATTTGCAGAGCTAGGATTCAAATTTAGGTAGCTTTGACCCAGGGTCCATGCTCTTACCCACTATGTTATTCTGACATTTTTTGAAAAATAAAATAATGATTTTAAAACTTGAAAACAATACTGAAATATCAGCATTGTCATTTTGTTCTACTATTGCAGTTTGCACATTTGAGCAGAAATCTGAAGGATGAATAGGAGTTAGCTAGGTAGAAAGGGAGAGGAAGAAAATTCCAGATAGGGAGATCACATGGGCAAAGGCCCTGTGGCAGGATCTATGTCCCACAGAACTGAAAGAAGGCTTATAATGTCCATTTATACTGCATGTATTCATAATAACCAGAAGGCCTTCATTTTGGGCTGCTAAGAAGATGTATGTATGTGCTGAGAGCCCTAGTGTGGGTGGGAAATATAACTATATTTTCATATAGTGATAGATTATTGACACCTACTTCATCAGAGTGCAAGTGGGCCAGAAGTGGAAGCTGGCCATTGGACTAGGAGAGTTGAACTTGGATAGTGAGGGGAAATAGAACAGAGGTAATTGGTTGGGGGCTTATGGGTGTGGAGGAAATATGAAAGAAGAGGAAGGTGATGGAAAACACACTAAAGTAATCAAGAAGTCCACAAATCTAAATCACTCATCAAAGAAAAAGGTTATTATGTTCCAGGGCTAAAAATGGTTCTTTCTGTACTACCCTCAGCTCAAGGGTCTTTGCCCTTCATCAGATCTCTCTGCAAATGGTGCCTATGCTTGGGTAACAGAGTAAGAAAGTTCTCTTCTAAAATCTGCCTAAGATTAATGTTCCTTGTTAATTCACACTCCTTCATGAAACCCTCCTGCACTCTATGAGGATTTAGAATTACTAGAAGGGCCATTGTGTCCATCCACAGTCAGATGCTCTAACCCCATCCCCCATACCCATGTCCAACCCCACCCTCTACCCAGTGTAAGGTCAGGCTGATTTAGCTTGACCTAAGATGATAGGGTTGCCCTTTCTTTAGAGGTGGCCCTTCTGTTTTCTGAGATTCCCTTTTTAAACAATCTTTCTAGCTCCACAGACACCTCTACTCTTTCCACACCCCAGTCACAAGTGAAACTAGTGTCTAACTTGGGGATTGGCGTGGTGTCAACTTTTGAGAACTTTCTTTATAAACCACATGCTCCAGTGCCTTTTTATCATCATCTTAAACATACAAATTTAAATAAGATATTCTCAAAATGCTTCTTTGGAGGAATATATTCAACATGGGTGACCACTCCCACAGCTCTTCCCATACCCTACCCACCATAGATACCTCAGTCCCCAGGGACAGGAGGACCTTGCCTTCCCACCACCTTCTCAACTACTGCAGTAGGGCATTCCATCACCCTTGTACTCTGTTACTACAACCTATGCTCTCCCCCCCACTCACTGGAAGAACAGCACTGAACCCTCCCAAGCTTCCATAGAGGAAGGGGAGAGTCAGTTCCATTTCCACAAGAGAACAACTCCAAACCCATGCAACATTCCCCTTTCCTCTCCAGATATCTTTACATCTTCCAAAGGATTCTAATGTCCCAGCTTGACATTTTTACTTTAGATGTCATCAATGAATCTTTTATAATGTGGCCTCCAGACAAAACAAGCATGATGCATTGGATGTGACCAGCTAGTGTTGGATGATGCCATAATTCATTCACTCTTTTATTCATTCACCCAATATGTGCTATGTTCACAATACACCATCCACTCTGTCATACAGAAAATAGTATGATATGCATACTCCCAGAAGCTCACCATTTAGTGTAGGCAGACTCATAAAGATGCAATTATAATACGATACAATGACTGCATTGCATCCTTAATTTTTATTATTTTATGTTATACTTTGTATTGTGCTTTTATTGGAGTAGATTGCAATATACATTTGCTTTTATGGCAGGAACATTATAGCCTATGTGATAGTAAAAATACTTCATATCAAAAATCTTGGTAAACAATTGTTGGACCTTTTCTCCCAAACAACTGGAAATTCTTATGGCAGCAGAAGATAGAAAAAGTACTCACCTAATACCGGGCCAATTTATAATGTCATGGAACAGGTGCAGGGAAAAAAAACAATTGTCTGAGACAATTAGGAAAACAATCATGTTGAAAAGGAATACTAAAGGGAAATCACTGAGAGGACTAGACTAGCTATTTTACTTTGATAATTAATAGTCATAAACAAATGAACTAAGGATTGCCAAAATTATCAAAACTATTAACTTTCTTCTAAGCTATGAGTCAGCACAACACAACTCTTAGGAAGTCAGTTAAACTGTGTGACAAAAGTGATTCAAGAGGCCACCTCCAAAGATATGGTTCTGTGAAGCACTTCAATATATTAAACAGCTCAATGTAGACCAATGGTTCTGAAACTTGAATGTGCATAAGAATCACCTGGAGGGCTAGTTAAAACACAGATTGCTGAGCCCCAGCCCCAAAGTTTCTAAATCAGCAGGCCTGAAAATTTGCATTTCTAACAAGTTCCCAAGTGATGCTGATGCTGCTGGTCAGGGACCACATTTTGAGAACTATGGTTATGAACCTGGCTTTACATTAACATCACCTGGAGAGTTTATTTTAGAGATGCCCAGCTCTGCCTCAGAACAATTAAATCAGAATCTCTGGAGATGCACAGCAGGATGCAGTATTTTAAAAGCACCTGGTGATTTTGTTGTGTAGCTAGACTGAGTACCACTAGGTAGGGTATAAGACAGCAGAAAACACTAGAAATGCTAACAATTCATAAGAGAATAGTTATGTGGCAGAGAAGGTAATAAAGAGTAAGAATTCACAGCCTGAAAGCCTCAACCAAAATCCCGAATGAGAAACAGGGTGGTTATATTTCTGGATGATACTGAGTCTCAGAAGTTTCCAGGTGAAAAAAATCTTTCCCATATAACATACCATAGGAATTTTACCTAAATCTGATTTGTAAAGAGAAAAATATGAGTACTTCACACTGAATCTCTGTGGAAAGAATTATGTAACCTGGAGAAAATTGAGAAATCATCTCCCAAAATGTAAACACCCTATTAGACAAGAGTGAATTTTCATCTTGTTCATGCAAAATTGCAGTATTTTCTCTCTGTAAAAGATGCACTAATGTCAGTGTCTCCAAACCCCCAGCCCATGAAGACGTTAAGAGCTCTGCAGAAGGGTTGGTCTAGGTGGTCAAGGTTTTCAATTTATTATGTCCTGTCTATCCCTGCCCCTGCCCCTGCCCCCTCCCTCCCCAACTCCAGCTCCAGCTGATTGGGCCTGGGGTAGACACTTGACAGAAGGACAGCAAATAAAATCTGCCTTTGGCAAGTTCTGGTGGGGCTGGGGATTCTATCCAAACAGAGGTGTCAGATATTTGCTGAGTCAATGGGGTTTTCTCTCCAAGTTTTGGACTTGAAAATAGGGGAAGGATAACACGGTTGCTGGTATGGGCAGAAATGGACAACCTGGAGAGGAGCAGATGGCCTGAGAAACTGGGCTTGATAATGGAGGAGCCCAAAGGCCCAGATTCCTGAAATACATTGAATTGCCCCAGCTCCCAGTCCTTCTCCACCTTCTAGCCCCAGAAGGCCCAACCCTACAGGGTGTTCCATGCGATTCCTCATCTTTCATTGAACCAAATGTAGCTTTAGAATAGCTTTGTTTCTTTTCTGAGGTTACCTGAATCTTTGTTACACTTGACCAACAGAGCAGTCTAATGAGCAGGAGTGTGTCATACAGGCAAATTCTCACTTCCCCTCCAGTTCTGTCCTCTACTCTCACATTTATACTCATTCCCTATGTGGGGCTGTATGTCATGTTATGGGCATGACCTTGGTCTTAGCACGAGAATGTTGGTTTGTTGAAGAGCTTTGGAATTTAACTTCTCTGGTGTTGGGGGCTATTTCTTTGGCTTTATTTAGGGTCTTTTCCTACTGCATAGGATTGTGAAGAAGATGAGGTAGAGAAGTATGTCAAGCATTTAATAGTTATATATATATATATATATATCTGGGCTCTGGAGTCAGACTGCCTGGGTTCAAATCTTGGCCCTATGCTTACCTAGCTGTGTGACTCTCAGTAAGTTGCTTAACCTCTCTGAGACAAAGGCCAATAATAGGACACTCCTCATCCCAGTTGGGAGGATCAAATGAAATATAATTTAAAAATCTTAGCCCAGTGCCTGATACAATGTAAGCATTCCATTAGTGCTAGCTATTATTATGCACAAATACAAGAGATGATTTACCCATTTAAAGGCTTATATGAAGAGGAATGGATTATCACAGCTAGAGTTGATAAAAGGGGCCTGACAATCAAATTGGCTGCTCACTATAGATCTCTTACCTGAAACTGTGAGTTGAGTTAAAGCTGTGGAACAGGAAGCTAACTGGAACCTTTCGATAAACAGCAATAAATAATTGTTGGGACTCCAAGGTCCCTGTGAACCTTCATTTAGGAAATGAGGCTGTGCATAGGCAATTAAAATACAGTCATGGAGATAAGAAAAGCTCCACTAATTAAAACATAGCACATGTGGTCATGAGGGATTCATCAACCCACCTGTGATCTTACACTTGTCTCATCTGCTCTGAGATTTCAAGCCCTAGTCCTGCCTTCTGGGACAGGACAGAAATGTGAGGTTACAGAATGGAAAAACAAGTGAGAGAGGACTCCCAAAAATAAAGCCTTTAATTCTAACATCAGCAAAAAGCCTTTGTCAGAAACAAATGAAAACAATCAAAAGACATACCAAATCAGTGTGACTTTTTCTACCTTTAATAGCTCCAAAAGTATATAAGAAGGAAGAGATGACTGTGAAACTGCATGTGGTTTCAAGTTCCTGGGAAACAGAGCAGTAGGTTTTGCCTGGTTTTACCAGACCTCCAGATATAAAAATCAGGGCTGTCACTTTTCCCAGATTCTGATCCCCCACAGAAAATTCTGAAATGTCATATTGCCAAATGCATAGGATTACAGTAAACTTTCAGCCTTCCTAAATGGTTAGGAGAAAGGTTTTCATGTCTAAATTACTAGATAATTACAATACAATGAAAGTCTCAATATTTAAAATTAACTGAGCTATCTGTGACCAAAAATGGTGGCATAAGATGCTCCAGGTAGCTGTTCCCCCACAGAATCTTTGAAAACTAGCAAAAATGGGTAAAGCCATCTTCCTCAAAACTGTTGAAAACAGTAAAGTGTTGCAGAAGTTGGGTAAGTGCTAAATCAAGAAAGCACAGCTTCAAAAGTGTTAGAAGCTTGTGGCACCCTTGCTGACTCCTCCGTGATGCCCTTCCTGGTACAATGTGCAGCCAGCCTGTACTCCCATTGTGACTCCTTGGTCCTGTGCTGGAGGAAGCAGAGTAACCTGTATGTGCGTAATGGGGTGCCTGCATGTTGGTGCCAATCTATCAGTGGCAGCCTGAAAGATCAAACCAGAAATCTTGTCTCAGGCTTGCCCTCCCAGGAATTGCCCTGCACACAGAAGCACATTGCAGACAGCAAAAGCAGTGTCAGAAATGATTAAGTCAAAGTGGCCTGAAGCAAAGTATTAACTGCTTTAAGAAATACAATACAGCATCTGGAAGGGCGAGAAAGTCTATTTCATAGGGAGTAGAAGGGGCATTTGAACTCCTATAAACAGGAGAATTCCTAAGGCTACAAGCAAATACAAGCCAAGAACAAGTCTCAAGCACAGAAAAGAGGAAGAGAACACTGCATTGCACACTCACTTCAGACTAATCTTCTTGACAGGGGGCTAAACTCTGAAGGAGAACACCAGCCAACACAGAGCCAATTCACAAAGACTGTGAAAGGTGATTTTTGCTTTGGTTTGTTTGTTTTTGTTAGCCCCGGCACTCAAGAAAATCTCTATCATATCACTAGCTGAATACAAACTTAAGAAAAGACAGCTCAGGGACTAAATCATTGAGTTAACACTTTAAAATACTGAAATGCACAGTGTGAAACAAAACATTATAATGCAAACAAAGAAAAAAATGATGGCCCATCCAAAGGAACAAGACAAAGATCCAGAAATCATCAATGAAAAAAAGACCAGACTTTGGACATACTATACAAATTCTTTAAAAAAAAAAATGATCCTTAATATGCTCAAAGAGATAATGGAAAATGCAGAGAAAGACTAAAGTATATCAGGAAAACAATGAAAGAACAATATGAGAATCTCAATAAAGATATAGAAATTTTAAAAAGAAATTGAACAGAAATACTGGAGTTGAAGTCCACAATAATTGAAATGAAAAATTCCCTAGAGGGTTTCAACAGTAGATTGGAGCTTGTGGAAGACATAATCAATGATCTCAAAGACAAGAGATTGAAATTATTCTGGCTGAGGATCGGAAATAAAAAAGAACTTAAAATAGTGAACAGAGCCTAAGAGACCTGTGGGATACCATCAAGCCTACCAATACATGCATTGTGGGACTTCCAGAAAGAGAAGAAAGAGAAAAAGGAGCAGGAGGAAAATTCAAGGAAATAATGTCAGAAAACTTCCCAAATTTAACAGAAGACATGAATATGCACATTCAAATGCCCAACAAACACCAAGCAGGATACACTTGAAGACAACTATACCCAGACACATAGTAGTAAAACTTTCAAATGACAAGGACAAGGAGAATTTCTGAAAGCTGCAAGAAAAAAGGAACATGTTATGTACAGGGAATCCCAAAAAGATTAAGTGCCAATTTCTCATCAGAAACCATGGAAGCAAGAAGGCAGTAGGAAACAATATTTAAAATACTGAAAGAAAACAATTGCCAATGAAGAATTTTATGTCCAGGGACACTGTCTTTCAAAAATAAGGGGGAGATTAAGACATTTCCAGAAAAAAAAAAAAAAGCTGACCAAGTTCATCACCATTAGACTTGCCCTACAAGCAATGCAAAAGGGAGTTCTTCAGACTGAAAGGAAAGTAACTGAACAGTGGATTGAAGTGGCATAAACAAATAAAGACCTGTGGTAAAGGTAACCATATAGATGAATGAGACTCTCACTATATAGTCATTCTCCCTTCTGTTCACTCTTAGCATGAGCATTCCTTTTGCTCTGGATGGTCAGAAAGCCAATTCTACTACAAGCGTTGCAATTGCCAACCTCTTATTTCATATATTTGCTTATCTTACTCACTGAGACTCACTGGGTTCGGAGACTAAGTTGGGTACCCACACCTTTGCCAGAATTGTTATCGGCATCTTCATCATCTCAGATCTGTCTTCTTCCCAGTGGTAATAATTGGGATAGAAAACCAACCAGTAGTAGAGCTCTAATGTTAATCTGCTCATCACCCTTCCCTTCTTCTAAGTGCAGCACACTCCCCTTCCTTTGGGAAAATGCTCACTCAAGTGGGGTAAAGTTCTTATGGAGTGGGTGCCTGATCCAAGTTGGGCTAATTAGATGTTTTTCCCTGGATTTTCCTAACTGGAATTCTGATTTTTCAACTCTTTCTTTGATTACTTAGAAGAGTGTCTGTTTCTTTTGTTTTGTGTTGTTTTGTTTGCCTCAGACAGTTGGATTGGGTTTCTGTCACTTGCAACCAAAAAGTCCTACATGATACAAGTCTGGATCTTCTTTGCTGGGCAATATACTCAATTCAGGGCTCAGATGGTATGGAAAAATGAGGATCCTCATTCTTTGCCTTTTGCTTGAACTTGAGACCATATGTCTGCTGTTTTGTGACTTTCTCATCCCTTTATTGTTGTGTTTCTACTGTTCTGTTTATTCACATTTATATGTTTTCAAAAACATTGAAGCAAAGATGTAGGAACCAAGCCAGAAAATGCAAATTATTGATGTAGGATTAATTGGTTTGTTTTTGTTTTTGTTTTTTTTTCAATTACTTTGTTCTCTTTCATGTAAACCTCTGTAGCATTTCCTTTTTTGCAATCATTCATTTACTCTCTCATTAATTCTTTAAATATCCTGTAGGTACTTGAATAGACAAACAGATGTGTAAGACAGTATCCTCTGTTGAGGCACACCCTATCCAATGGGATAAAAGTATACCTCCAAATCAAGAGTCAGCAAACTATAACCAGCAGTCTGAATCCAGACACCACCTATTTTTGTAAATAAAGTTTTATTGGACATAGTCACACTCATTCATTTACACATTATCTATGACTATTTTATGCTACAGTGGCAGAGTTGAGTAGTTGTGACAGAGGCTATATGGCCTACAGGGCCTAAAATGTTTACTATCTGTCTCTTTAAGAAAATGTTTGCTAAACCATGACATCAATTCTTACAATACTATACATTTTATGTGATAATTGAGATAAGTCCCAAGTATTATGGTAGTGGAGCACCAAAGAGTTATTAAGTAGAGGAGACAGAGAAGGCTTCCCAGGAAGCTGAATCTTAAAGGACATATATTTAGGAGAATAGGGTAGAAGAGAATGATATTTGTATCAAGGAAAAGATCATGAGTCTCACAGGCATGGAAAGTGAGGCTGAAATGTATCATTGGAGGATTGTGAGCACCAGATTACAGGAGATGGGGAGAAAAGATAAGATGGAAGGCAAATTCTAAATGCTGAAGCATTCAGGTTTTTCCCCTAGGCAGATAATGAGCTTTTAGGATTTGGTTTCTCAGATGACAATTCTGATCACAGCTGAATAATGGTGCCAGGAAGGCCGGATGAGAAGCTTGAAATTTATGAGCAAGAGATGAAGCGAACCAGAACTATTATGGCACTAGCCAAGGGGTGCAGAAAGATAAGTGGATTTAAGAGATATTTCTGAGGGAAAAAATTAAAAGGATTTTCTTGGCCAATTGAATTGAGAGGAAATAGTACAGCAAAATCCCAGCCATAGCAAACCAAATCTCTGTAAGTTTGAATTGTATCCTTAACCCAAGTATATATTCATTCCTAGCCCAAAAATGGTAGGAAATGGTATTTAAAGAGCCAAATAAATTGTGCTTCTTAAGTTTCCAGATGTATAAAAATATCAAATTACTTAATTTGAAAGAATTTCTGGATAGAGAAAATCAGACCTCTTATAAATCAGAGCAGAGAAAGAAGGAGATGGATGAAATAACTAGACAGAACAATGAAAGACAGTTTATCTACTAGTATAGTTTTTGCAAGTGCTGGAAAGATGGGTATATGAATCTTTACCAAGCAAACAGAGATGACAGCCTTAAAAATGGGCTGTGCTTTTGTGAGGCTGGATTGGAAATTTATAATTTTAATATAAATTTTCAACTGATGCCAGAGTTTTAAATAACAACAGGCTCATTGCACAAAATTTGGGTGTTTTTGTCCTGCATTAAAACATTTGCTCTTAGTAATGGGAAGTTGTTTGAAATTCATATCCTAATTATTCAGATGTTCATTCCTGTATGGAACGTAGCCAAAGAAGATCCAGTCCAGCCTTGCTCAATGCCTGAAGATATTCTCCTTTTCAGAGGCCTTTTTTTGAAGGACTTCAGTTCCACTGGAATCAAAAATAGCATTTATTTTGAATGGGTTCCTTAAAGTCATAAATTAACCTGGTTGCCTCAGTGAGATCTGGAAAAGAGAAAATAGAAAACCTATTTTAAGCAAGCATTTCAGTGAGATTTAGAAAAGAGACTTAATAGCAAACTTTGGAAGACTCCTTAGGGGCTGTCATAATCTGTTTTTTCCTTCTTTTTTTTACCTAGCTGATTTTAAAGAATTGGAGCGCTTTCCATTTAAAACAAACACATTGTAAAAGGTTTTTATAAAGTAAGGCATATTTTTAAACTATATTAACAAAATAAACACTTTAGTTCAACATTATATAAGTCAAATGCTCATATGTTGAATTTGCTTAAAATAAACCTCTGAAGTTGAAGGAAGAAGAAATTGGGAGTCTCTCTTTTTCTCTCTATCCCCAACATAAAGAGGGAAAAAAGAGATCTGTGTTTAAAATGTTTAGTAAGCACCTACTATGTGTCATTAATATCTAGAATTTATTTTCTGTGTCAGGATACACTGGGTTAAGTTGCAGTAACAAACAATTCTGAAATTTCAGTTATTTAAGACAATGAAATTTCCTTTCTTGTTCATGCTACATATCCATTGTGAGACGTGAGTCAGGATCCAGACTAATGGAGAAGCCATAATCTCAGAAGTTATTTGAGGACATAACAAACCAAGGACAAGTAAAGAGATTCAAACATTCATCAAAAACCTTCATACAAAGAAAAGCCCAGGCCCAGATGGCTTCAAAGGGGAATTTTATCAAACATTTCAAAAAGAACTAACACCATTTATACTCAAACTCTTCCAAGAAATTCACAAGAAATTAAAGAAAAAGGAACACTACCTAGATTATTTCATGAAGCTAACATCACTATAATACCAAAACCAGATGAAGATACTACAAGAAAGGAAAACTATAGGCTAATCTCCCTAATAAATATATATGCAAAAATTCTCAAAATATACTTGCAGATTTAATCCAATGGCACATTAAAATAATTATACACCATACACCATAACCAAGTGGCATTTATTCCAGGCATGCAAGGGTGATTCAACACAAGAAAATCAATGTAATACAATACATTAAGAAATTGAAAGGTAAAACCACATGATCATCTCAATTAATGCTGAAAAAGAATTCAACAAAATTCACCATTCTTTTCTGATAAAAACACTTTAAAAGGTAGGGATTGAAGGAAACTTCCTCAATATGATAAAGGCATATATGAAAAACCCACAGCCAGCATCACACTCAAAAGTGAGGGGCTGAAATCCTTCCCTCTAAGATCAGGAATGAGACAAGGATGCCTACTGTCACCACTATTATTCAACATTGTGCTAGAAGTTCTAGCTAGAGCAATTAGGTAAGAAAAAGAAATAAAATGTATCCAGATCAGGAAGGAAGAAGTAAAACTCTCATTATTTGCAGATGACATGATCCTATATTTGGAATATCCTGATAAATCATGACAAAGATACTTGAGCTTATAAATTCAGCAAAGTGGTGAGATACAAGATTAATGTGCAAAAATCAGTAATGTTTATATACAATAGTAATGACCTAACCAAGGAGGCAATTAAGAAAAAAAATTCTATTCTCAATAGCAACTAAAAGAATCAAGTATCTAGGAAAAACTTAACCAATGATGTAATGGACCTGTACACAGAAAACTACAAAACACTGCTAAAAGAAATCAAAGAAGACCTAAATAGGTGGAAAGACATTCCATGTTCACAGACAGGAAGGCTAAATGTCATTAAGATGTAAATTCTACCCAAGTTGATCTACAGATTCAAAATTCCAACAACCCTTATTGAAGACTTGGAAAAGCCGGTTATCAAATTTATCAAACTTAATTTGAAGGGAAAGAGGCCTCAAATTGCCAAAAACATCCTAAAAAATAAGAATGAAGTGGGAGAACTTAAATTTCCTGACTTTAAAGCTTATCATAAAGCCACAGTGGTCAAAAGAGCATGGTGTTGGCACATATTGATCAGTGGAATTGAATTGAAAGTTTGGAAATAGACCCCCAGATCTATAGTCAATTGATGTTTGACAAGGCCCCCAAATCCACTGAACTGGGACAGAATAGTCTCTTCAATAAATGGGGCTGGGAGAACGGGATCTTCATATACGAAAGAATGAAAGATGACCCCTACCTCACACCCTACAAAAATTAACTCAAAGTGTATTAAAGACCTACATATAAGAGCCAGTGCCATAGAACTCCTATAAGAAAATATAGGGAAACATCTTCAAGACCTAGTAATAGGAGGCAGCTTCTTAAACCTTATACCCAAAACACAATAACAAAAGAAAAAATAGATAAATGGGAACTCCTCTAGAATGAACACTTCTGTGCATCAAAGGACTTTGTCAAAAAGGTGAAGAGGCAGCCAGCTCAATGGAAGAAAATTTTTGGAAACCATATATCTGATAAGGGTTTGATATCCAGTATATATAAAGAAATCCTACAATTCAACAACAAAAGGACAAACAGCCCAATTATAAAATGGACAAAAGATATGAATAAACATTTTTGTGAAAAGGAAATACAAATGTCTAAAGGCACATGAAAAGATGTTCATCTTTATTGGCTATTAGGGAAATGCAAATCAATGAGATACCACCTCACACCTATGGCCACTATTAAACAATCAAGAAACCATAAATGTTAGAGAGGATGTAGAGAAAATGGAACACTTATTCACTGATGGTGGGAATGTAAAATGGTACAGCCACTGTGGAAGACAGGTTGGCAATTCCTCAGAATACTAAATATCAAGTTGCCCTATGACCCAGCAATTCTGCTTCTTGGTATATACCCATAAGATTTGAAAGCAGTGAAACAAACAGACATTTGCACACCAATGTTCATAACAGCATTATTCACAATTGCCAAAAGATGGAAACAATCCAAGTGTCTATTAACAGATGAGTGGATAAACAAAACTGTGCTATATACATAGGATGGAATAGTATGCAGCAGCAAGAAAGAATGAGGTTCTGAAGTATGCGACAACATGGATGAACCTTGAAGACATAATGCTGAGTGAAATGAGCCAGACAAAAGGATAGATATTGTATAATTTCACTAATATGAACCACCTAGAAAATGTAAACTCAGAGTCTTAAAATGTAGACTATGGGGGACCTAGAGATAGATAGAAGCTAGAGAAGGGAGAGCAATTACCTAATATATACAGATTTGTTAACAAGGTTGATCTTAAATGTTTGGAAATGGATGGAGGTGATGGTAGTTCATTATTGGGATTATAAGTAATAGTGCTTACTGAAAATGAATATGATTGAAAGAGGTTGTCTGAAGTCATATAGTTCACTGATTAATACTACAAATATCAATAAGTTCTTGCATGAACCACTTCAAATGTATGAAACTTGTACAAAGGGTTAATAATAGAGTGGTATATGGGAAAAATGACCTCTTGCATGCTATGGACTATATTTAACAGTAATACCTTACTAGTACCACACCAGTATGAGGTGTGGTAAATAATTGTTGGGGTATAAGGGATATTGGGTGTTTGGGATTTTCTTTTATGTGTGGCTGTGTATATCTGTTATTTTCTGTAATGGTGAAGCTAAGCCTAATTATAAATATAATTAAGAGTCACCCCCAGGGAACCTCTTTTGTTGCTCAGATTTGGCCCCTCTTTCTCCAAGCTAAACTCTGCAAATAAACTCCCCCCATGTGGGACATGACTTTCAGTGGTATAAGCCTCCCTGACAACATGGGACATGACTTCCAGGGATGAGCCTGGCCATGGCATCAGGGGATTGACAATGCTTTCTTGACAAAAAGGGGGAAAAGAAATGTAACAAAATGAGGTTTCAGTGGCTACGAGACTTCAAATAGAGTCAAGGGGTCATTCTGGAGGTTACTCTCATCCAAACTTCAGTCAGATATTACAAATTGCCGTGGTATGTCAAGCCCTAACCAACAGTATTCCTGAAAACCCTAAAGAAAACCCAGGGCTCTACCTAAGGCTCTATAAAAGTTTTACTTATTAAGTTTATTTTCCAGAAACTTAAAACCTCAAGATTATTTCTATGCTAGATAAGCCCTGAAACTTAGAAGTACCAGTCTCTCCCAGAACATCAACTAGTTGCATTCCCCTACTTCATAATGTTGACACCCCTTTTCAACATGAAGAAGTTAGAATGGTCATTGCTCAAATATCCCTGAAGACTGAGAAAATGATCAAATGAGAGAGAGGAGTTGTGACAGAGAAGTTAGGATTTAACAAATAAGATTATGACTACTGAATCATTATATAAATATTTCTTTTTAGTTTTATTGTATTAGAACAGCCAGAAGGAAATATCTGAAATTGTGAACTGAAACTCATAACATACTTTGAAATTTGCTCTATCACTACCTGTTAAACTGTGTGCCGGTTTGGATGCATTATGTCCCCCAAAATGCCATGTTCTTTAATGCAATATTGTGGGGGCAGAGGTATTTAGTCTTGATTAGGTTGGAACTTTTAGATTGGGTTGTTTCCATGGAGATGTGACCCACTCAACTGCAGGTAATACTTTAATTGGATTATTTCCATGGAGATGTGGCCCCCTCTTTTTATCTCTCATTTCATCTTTATATTACTCCTCTTTACTTCCCAAGGCAAAGACTCTGCAAATCTAATAGCTTATGCTTCTACTGGAGTACTTTAAAAACAGCCATGCAGGCTCTCAGAAGCTGCAGCTGAGAGACACATTGTGAAGATGGCTGTTGAAAGCTAACGCTGACATTTTGGAGAATGCCATTGTTCCTGTTTGCTAATGCTGCCGGAATGCAAAACACCATAAACGGATTGGCTTTTATAAAAGGGGGTTTATTTGGTTATATAGTGACAGTCCTAAGGCCATAAAGTGTCCAAGGTAATGCATCAACAGTCAGTTCCCTTCACTGGAGGATGGCCAATGGCGTCCGGAAAACCACTGTTAGCTAGGAAGTCACGTGACCAGCATCTGCTCCAAGTTCTGGTTTCAAAATGGCTTTCTCCCAGGACATTCCTCTCTAGGCCACAGCTTCTCTTCAAAATGTCACTCTCAGTTGTTCTTGGGGCATTTGTCCTCACTTGGCTTCTCGGGAGCAAGAGTCTGCTTTCAACAGCCATCTTCAAAATGTGTCACATCTGCAGCTCCTGTCTCATCTCCTGTGCATTCTTCAGAGTGTCACTCTTGACTGTGGCAAGCTCACTCCTTCTGTCTGAGCTTATATAGTGCTCTAGTAAACTAATCAAGGCCCATGTTGAATGGGTGAGGCCACACCTCCATGGAAATTATCCAGTCAGAGTTATCACGCATAGTTGGGTGGGGTGCATCTCCGTGGAAACAACCTAATCCAAATATTCCAACTTAATCAACACTGATATGTCTGCCCCCACAAGATTGCATCAAAGAACATGGCTTTTTCTGGGGGACATAATATATACATATTGAAATGCAATTTTGAAACACAACCTGGGAGCAAGCAGACGCCAGCCACGTGCCTTCCCAGCTGACAGAGGTTTTCCAGATGCCAATGGCCTTGCTCCAGTGAAGGTACCCTATTGTTGATGCCTTACCTTGGACACTTTACAACCTTAAGACTGTAACTTGGTAACCAAATAAACCCCCTCTATAAAAGTCAATCCATTTCTGGTGTTTTACAAGATGGCAGCATTAGCAAACTGGAACAAACCAAACTAAATGTTGAAATTTATCACTTTTCTGTGTATATATTTCACAATAAAAAATGTTTAAAAAATAAAATAAAACAAAATAAAATAAAACCAATTCAGCCTTAGCTGTATGATACTTTGAAAAATAACAAAAATCTACCCCAGGTAAACTGCATTAAGATTCTAATTTTTTATGACCAGAGGCACTCTTTATTTTCCAAAAAGTTCTCTTCCTACTTTGTGCTACCTTGCTTGGGAGGGCTGATAGGGAGCCTAAAACTTCTTCTATTGGGACTGTAGATGGGTGAAGCCAGAAAATATCACCCTGATGTTTGCCTCCTTAGCTTATGCACTGCTTGGGAATTTGAAATCACCCCAAACATATTTCCAAATTTGATTCACATATTTGCATTCACTTTACCCTGAGCCTTCATAACACCAAGAATTCGGTCATATCCCTCTCAGTCTTTGTCTAGTGGCTCCTAATCATTTTAGTCTGTACTGTCACATGGACCTAATCACCAATCACTTTTAAACATGGGTCCATGTTGCTGATCTTGTGTGTGGGAACAGAAGAGCTTTCCCCCTTGGTCTTAATCTATAGAGGGAAAGAGTATGATTTAACCTGGTTCTCTTTGCTGAGATCTGGAGGGAAATTGGTGGAAGCTAAGCACAGGGTTGGTAAGAGGAATTCACTGGTGTCTGGTCAGGGAGCGGAAGAGCTTTTCCTAGGAATGCTCCTCTCTTATCTCCTATGAGTGATGCCTGCAAACTCTCCAGGGCTTACAATAATTGTGAATCCACCATATTTCACTCCCTGTCCCCTTCTGAGAGGCTTGTCATCTAACAACACTCCGTACAAGTATTGTCCTAATCAGACAGTGAACCTGAGATAGAAACAAGCTTTTTCCCAAGCAACATTTGCATGGTCTGCAGAGTAGGAAGGAGGAAAAAGAGACCATTCCTAAAATTAGTTCTTAAACTTCTTACCCCAATTTCTTCTCAGAGGTATTTACCTCCTCTTTACTTCCCAAAGCAAAGACTGCAAATCTAATAGCTTATGCTTTACGAGAGTCACTAAATCTGTGGCAGATTGTATTTTTCCAGAGATGGCTACACCAATTTATATATCCCATCCCGCATGTTACCCTTACAATGTGAGTGACTCTCCTCCCAGTGAGTAGTAGGATCTATATTCCATTCCTTGAACCTGGATAGACTTGAGATGCCTCTATTGATTAAATATGGCAGAAGGGATGCTATGTGACTTCTGAGGTTAGGCCATACAACGGACATAGTTTCCACCGGGCTCTCTCTTCTCTCACTCTCTTCCAGGACACTCACCCTTGGAACCCAAGCACGATGCTGCAAGCAAGCCCAAACTAGCCCATACAGAGAGACCACAATGTGGGTGAAGCCCATTATGGAGAAGACCAGTAGCCCCAATTGGCAGCCAGTAGCAACTGCTAATGACTGAGCCTTCAAATGATTCCAGCTCCCAGCCTTCCAGTCCTCTAGCTGATGCCCAGACATCATGGAGCTGGGTAAGTGATCTCTGCTGTGCCCCATCCAAATTCATTACCCACAGAATTCAAGAGCATAACAAATGTTTATTTTACTCCACTGTTTTAGAGTAACTTGTTATGAAACCATAGTTACCAAAACAAAAGTTTTCCAGGTATCTTATCTCTTTTTATCTCTCATTTCATTTTTACATTAGTCTCAGAGTGACCTTTTAAAACAACCTAAAGATTGTGTGATGGATTATTTCTGTCCATCCACATATAAACAAAGTAGGATTTTGTCTCTTCAGTTGTAAGATGAAGGCAGTTCTCAGAGTCACAGATTAAAACAAAACAGAGGGAACATTTCTTATCTTTACTTCTTACAGGAAAGCAGAACTTTCTTGAACTAAAATTCTGTTCCTTACATTGATAAGGCCCTAGAGCCCACCAATATTATATTGGTTTTTATGCCTCCTAGACTTCCTCTAACTTCCAAAGAGTTGCAAAGAGTGGAGAGCAGCTGCAAAAAGAGGCCAATGATAATTTCAGTACCCATTAATCTGAAAGAGATCCAAATCAAGTGGCCTGCAGAGCTGGTTTTAAACTTAAAAGTGAAATGAATAAGAACCTCTTTAGCAAGGAAAAGAGTGGGTGAGGAGCAAGCTAGAAATATTATGGAAATTTTTAAAAAAATAATAAGAAAAACGTCTCCCATAACAATTCTGTAATTGAGGGACAGTTTTCATTTTAACTCACATTTTCATTGGTTCCAAAGAGCCTCTAACTGGAACTCCCTTTCCTGTCTACACTCCCAAACTCTGGATGTGCTCACCTAGCCTCTAGCTTTTAATCTCTCCTCTTTTCTGACAATTCCCAAATTTGTATCTTCATCACAGATCTTGCTCCTGAACTATAGACTTGTATATATCCATCTGCCTACCCAACATCTCCACTTGATGTCCACCAGGCATTTCAAACTCAGCTTGTCCAAAAATGAACTCCTGATGTTCCTCCCCAAATCTGCTCCTATCCATGACTTGTCTATCTCAGTTGATGGCAGCTCCATCCTTTCAGTCTCAGAACAAAAACCTGGCTTCTTTTTGAAACCTCTCTTTACAACCCACATCCTCTCTATCAGCACATTCTATTTTCTCTAGCCTCAAATCATATCCAGAATCCAACTACTGCTCATGAACTTTGCCACTACTAATCTGGTCCAAGTCAACATCATCTCTCACCGAGACTGTTGTAGCAGCCTCCTAACTGGTCTCCCTGCCTCCATCCTTGCCTTCCTATGATCTTTTCTCACCCCAGAGACAGAATGATCTATTATGAATATGTCAAAGCACTTCCTTCCTCTGCTCAGAATCCTCTAATGGCTCTGCATCTTGCTCATAATAAAAGCCCAAAAATGTCTCCCTTGATTAGCTCCCTGTTACTCCTCTCTTACCCTCTCCCCATGACTCACTTTGCACCAGTCTCTCTAGCCTCCTTGCTGTTCCTGGAAGATGACAAGCATTCTCTTTCCTTGTGCTTTTGAACTTGTTCCCTTTGCCTGGAACACCCTCCTTCCCAACCTCAATATCTGTGGGGTTCATCCCCCTATCTCCTTCACGTTATCAATAAGGCCTTCCCTCACCACTCCAGTTCAGGCAGCAAATTCCATGCTCTAGCATTCCAAGTTCCTCTTCCTGGCTTTCTTTCTCTCCCAAGTACTTATTGCCCCCAACATTAAATGTACTTATTGCTATTCAACACTAAATAAGTAAATAAGTAAACGAACATGTTTGTTCATCTTCCCCTTGTAGAATGTAAGATCCATTAGAGCAAAGATTTGGGGTCAAAAGTAGACAAAACTTCTGTTTATTGCTGAATTCCTGGGTCCCAGAATAGTTTCTGGCATCTAAATCACACAAATGGCCAAAATAACAGATACCTGTTGATGAATGCCGCCCCCCCTCCCCCCACATTGGGCCATAGCCAATTCAAAGCCAAGCACCACCTGAGCAGAAGAAGGACAAGGCAAGTGGCGAACTTACGGGAATGAATGCAGCATCTGGGCCTGCCTGCTCCTGGGCCCCAGCATTGTGCCTGGAAACTCTCCCAGGTGCAAGACTTGCAAGTCTGGGTCACCCTTGTCTCTACCCCAGGGAACACAGCACTTTCCCTTGAAAAGTACAAGCTTTAGTGCTGAAAGGTTTGGTATTAAAGTCAACTATTTGGGTGATTCCAGGCAAGTTACTTGACTGCATTGAGTCAGTTTCTTCACTGTAAAACAAATATGAGCTATTTGTCATAGGGATGCAATGAAGATTAAAAGAGGAACATATGGAAATGATGTTCTATAAACTATAAAGAGATAAATATCAGTGATTGTGTAAGGGAAAAAAAGCTTGATTTGGGCCCACTTGGCAACTGACGGGATCATGCAATCAGTGTAATTGATGGATATGCAATTAGTCATATGAATAGCCAAAGTAACTGGTTGGTTTCTCTTATTAGACTTATTGTACCAAAAGGGGAGAGGACTGACAATTGTTCAGTACCTACTTTACATACATTATTTCATTTCATCCTAATTAAAAACTCTTGTGAGGTTTTACAATATTACAACCATCATTTAAAGGTGACACATGAGGTTCAGAAGTTTAAGTAACTTGTCAAAACTAACATGTTACATTGCTAGGACGTACCAGAGCTATTTCCAAAACACCAAGCCATTCTCACAGACTTTTAAAATTAGATACCTCTACCCATGATTTTTAAATGTGTTAAAGACAGCCCATCCACATCAAATGTGGAGGGAAGGGACAGTACAGTAGAAGGTGAAAAGTTTAATTAAAATTCGTGGAATATGGGAGAAAGCCTGACATAACAGAATTCATACTGTGTGATTCCATTCGTATGAAACTCTAGAACAGATGAAAATAAGCTATAGTTATACAATCAAAATAGTGATTGCTTCTGTTTTTTTTTTGCAGGGGTTGGGGGTGGCAGTGGTAATTGACTGGGAGGGACAAAGAAAACTTATTGGAAGGATAGAAATGTTCTATATCTTGATAGTGGGTTACAAAGTTTTTTATTTTAATCGAACATGTTCAAACTATATACCAAAGATCCGTGCATTTCACTATAAATAAATTGCATTTCAATTTGAAAAATTAAAGTCATAGAAAAAAAGCTGAATTTTAGACTTGGAGCCTGTGATGATTAATTTCATGTGTCAGCTTGGCTAGGTTATGGTGTCCAGATGTTTGATCAAACACTGACCTCCTTGCTATTTGTGAAGGTATTTCGTAGATGGGATTTGCATCTACAATTAGTTGCTTCCATCTACAATTATTTGGTTACAACTACAGTCAACAAAAGAGATTGCCCTCAGCAATGTGGGGAGTCTCCTCATTCAATCAGTTGGTGGTATTAGAGCCAGAACTGATGGTTTCAGAGGTAAGGAGAAGAATTTCTGCTTCAACTTCAAACATTAGCTCTTGCCAGAATTTCCAACTAGTTTCCCTGGAGAATTATGACTGAGGGCTTCAACATCACTTTATTGGGGGTCCAGCCTACAGACTGTTCTATGGAGTTCAGACTTGCTAACCCCACAGTCACATGAGCCAATTCCTTATAATAAATCTCTTTATTACATATATTTATTGTATACACACCCTCACACAAATACACATACATATACACATATATACACACACACATGTATATATAAATAAATATAAATATATAAATGTGTGTGTGTGTATGTATATGTATGTGTATTTGTGTGAGGGTGGTTCAGTTTCTCTAGTGAAGCCCAACTAATACAGAGCCCAAGTTAAAAATAATAGCAATGTTTTAAGGACAGGCCACACAGCCAAGAGTGGTAGAGCTGAGATTCAAACCCAGTATGTGTGATTAACCCCCACTATAACTGTCTCTGAAGAAGGTTTGTCTTGACAAAGCTGAAGCTAGGAAGGAAACATTTTAGTTCATTTATTCCAAATGTATACCAAAGTATACATGTGGATAAAGAAAATATGAATACTAAGTAGCCATATCCATGCTTATTCGAAATGTGCCTTAGTAGGAAATTACAAGGAAAGATAATAATCTGTGGAACCATCAAGGTAGGAATAAGGTTTAGATTTTGTCTAACATGCCACAATGCATTTTATTTGTGTTTATCCATATTTCACCTTATTTCAAATTTTGAAAAACATTTTATCCTGTCTTAATAGGTACAAATGAAGTAAACACATGGTTCTGAACTGTAACAAAGAATGAAGGTTATATTGAATAGCCACTGTAATCTACATTAAGGTATTTCGAATGAACCCCATTTAAAACTACTGTGGCAGTTTTAGCTGCATCATATTGTGTGGCCTATTTTTAATGTATCTTTCTGTATACAATAGCTTTTCTTTAATGTGGGAAAAGAGACAAGAATCAAAATGTCACAGAAAAGTTAGGGGCCTTATGGCACATTATTTCCCAATAGTCCCTTCCTTTGGTGATTGAATTCTATACATCTTCTTTAGTGTTACAAAATGCTTAGGAATTTAAATTCAAACTGTATAGGACATAGCCAACTTAGTATTCAGAGGGTTGCAAAAAGGAACTCATATGAATCAGGGAAGATATTAAACATCATAAAGAAACAATAGAAAATAAATAACAGAATATTATGGGGAATAAATACTTCCTTCATATTTTTTTTCAAATGAAACATCAAACAGAAAGGCCTCTGAGAAGAAAATTATTTATTTGGATGAATAAAAAAATAAATAAAATAGTTATATAAATAAGGGTAATACCAAAGAGTATGATTGGTTCATGCAAGCCAGAACTTCTGCAAAAGCTCTAAACTACAGTACAGAGGAGTTCAAGTCTTTTTCATGAGGCTTAGTTAAGAGTTGGTCCACTAGAAGTTTCTGCAATGATAGAAATGTTCCATCTCTCTGCTGTCCAATATGGTAGCCTCTAGCCACATGTCACTAACTGAATACTTAAAATGTGGCTACTGTGTTTGAAGAACTGAATTTTTATTTTATTTAACTTTAATTAATTTAAATTTAAGTAATTGTCAGTGGCCAAAGGCTATTTTTTTGGACAGTACAGCCTTTGAATAGTTTCAAAAAAATAAACATTCAAAACTGACCTTACATTCAAAGAAACCCCTGCTGATTGTTATTTCCCAAACTGGCTTCTGAACATTAGTCAAACTTATGGCTGTATGGTTTAAGGAGTCTTATTTGTTGTAGACACCTGCTATTCCCAGGCGAGAAACTTACAGCCACATATGATGAAAGTCTGCCTCACAGTAATGAAATGGACTGTAACCCTCAGAAATATTCTCACTTCTCTCCTTAGCCCATGAGCTTCCCAGGGCAGGGCCTTACACACAGTTGATTTAGACCTTTATCTGATTCTTGGATCTTAAAC
Organism: Choloepus didactylus; assembly: GCF_015220235.1. Classification (NCBI taxonomy): domain Eukaryota; kingdom Metazoa; phylum Chordata; class Mammalia; order Pilosa; family Megalonychidae; genus Choloepus; species Choloepus didactylus. The sequence goes on from NC_051307.1 coordinate 163,782,604, forward strand.
CAAGAAAATAACAAGGTCTCCTGGTGGGTTATATGAGGAGAAAATAAAATAGGTCTGACAGCCTGGCCTCCCTTCTGCAAGAGCTTGTTGCTCTTGCTAACAGATTTTTTTCCAAGTGATCATTTCCTCCACATGCTGTAATGCTATCCTCTGGCTTTCTACCCTCTCCCAAATAAATTTAGTCCTTGATGGAAACCAGTGGAATCTGTACAGTGACATTCACTTCAACCAACCAAAGCATTAAGCTTTTGTTATGAAGAGGGTCAAAAATTTAGCTAAAGATTAAATGCAGTTTTTATTTAAATGACTGGTAATGACAGCCTGGAGCAGCACTGTCTTGAGATGGCTTTTTGTTTGTTTTTGTTTCTGTTATGTTTTGTTTTCTTTGCCCAAGTTTTTATTTTAACAATCCAAAGCAACAAAAGAACTTTTTGGGTTCTCTATCTTTCTAATTTTAATTTTCCTCTATACTGATTTTGTGTTTCTGTTTTGTTTGGGGTACATTTACAGCTGATACATTATTTCTCATTGTTGACAGCAATGGTTGGGAATTTGTTTTTATGTTCTGACTATTGGAGATCTCTGTAAATGGATTAATGGTTTATAGAGCTCTAGTCTCTGTTGGGTGAGAAACAGCAGAGAATCCAGTTTGTTTGTCTCTCTGTTTGATTCTTTGTTTGTTTACTTTTTAGCTCAAATCAATTAACAATTTCTTACCCTCCAGGAGAAGAACAATTCTTTGATATCTGGACTGATATATTTTCCATGACTTATGTCTTAGAATTGAAGCTAAAAGCTCTATTTCTCTGTGCCCATATATCTATGTGGTGTAATTCAGAAATGTGTTGACCCCAGATTATGCATGTAATGATTTCCTACCTCTGAATGGCATTAATTTCTTAGAGTATAAAATCCCTTAAACTAAAGGAGCCTGAGAAGGCTTTTGAAAGTACATTTAGGCTTGGTGGAAAAGCTTGACGTAATTGCTTATTAATGTCTGCCTTGGGCTCATGAATGGGGACTTGTGGCTTCTGTACCATGTATCTGCCATCCCTGTGCTAGGCAAGGTAGGAATACACAGTTGAGTAAAACAAAATCCAAACATGTTTGCCGCTACATATCCTACAAAGGAGAATATTAAATGCAATAGTAATACAGTGATAATAGAGATGAGTTGCAAATGGAAATATTTGGAGGGCATCATGGAAGTTGTGGCATTAGAACTGGGTCTTAAAAGATGAGCAAATGAGAGAGTGAATAAGAGGGGGGAAGGCATTACCTGCAATAACAGACACAGGAATGCACAGCATGTCAGAGGAAGGACAGATTGCATGTGACAAAGGCAGAAGGAGGTACATTGAAAGATAATACTAAAAAGGAAACTTGAATTCAAATCTGAAAAAGCATCAAATGTCATGCACTGGGCATGCAAGGATGGTTCAACATAAGAAAATCAATCAATGTATTACAACACATTAACAAGTCAAAAGGGAAAAATCAATTGATCATCTCAATAGATGCTGAAAAAGCATTTGACAAAATCCAACATCCCTTTTTGATAAAAACACTTCAAAAGGTAGGAATTGAAGGAAACTTCCTCAACATCATAAAGAGCATATATGAAAAACCCACAGCCAGCATAGTACTCAATGGTGAGAGACTGAAAGCCTTCCCTCTAAGATCAGGAACAAGACAAGGATGCCCGCTATCACCACTGTTATTCAACATTGTGCTGGAAGTGCTAGCCAGGGCAATCCGGCAAGACAAAGAAATAAAAGGCATCCAAATTGGAAAAGAAGAAGTAAAACTGTCATTGTTTGCAGATGATATGATCTTATATCTAGAAAACCCTGAGAAATCGACGATACAGCTACTAGAGCTAATAAACAAATTTAGCAAAGTAGCGGGATACAAGGTTAATGCACATAAGTCAGTAATGTTTCTATATGCTAGAAATGAACAAACTGAAGAGACACTCAAGAAAAAGATACCATTTTCAATAGCAACTAAAAAAATCAAGTACCTAGGAATCAACTTAACCAAAGATGTAAAAGACCTATACAAAGAAAACTACATAACTCTACTAAAAGAAATAGAAGGGGACCTTAAAAGATGGAAAAATATTCCATGTTCATGGATAGGAAGACTAAATGTCATTAAGATGTCAATTCTACCCAAACTCATCTACAGATTCAATGCAATCCCAATCAAAATTCCAACAACCTACTTTGCAGACTTGGAAAAGCTAGTTCTCAAATTTATTTGGAAAGGGAAGATGCCTCGAATTGCTAAAGACACTCTAAAAAAGAAAAACGAAGTGGGAGGACTTACACTCCCTGACTTTGAAGCTTATTATAAAGCCACAGTTGCCAAAACAGCATGGTACTGGCACAAAGATAGACATATAGATCAATGGAATCGAATTGAGAATTCGGAGACAGACCTTCAGATCTATGGCCGACTGATCTTTGATAAGGCCCCCAAAGTCACTGAACTGAGTCATAATGGTCTTTTCAACAAATGGGGCTGGGAGAGTTGGATATCCATATCCAAAAGAATGAAAGAGGACCCCTACCTCACCCCCTACACAAAAATTAACTCAAAATGGACCAAAGATCTCAATATAAAAGAAAGTACCATAAAACTCCTAGAAGATAATGTAGGAAAACATCTTCAAGACCTTGTATTAGGCGGCCACTTACTAGACTTTACACCCAAAGCACAAGCAACAAAAGAGAAAATAGATAAATGGGAACTCCTCAAGCTTAGAAGTTTCTGCACCTCAAAGGAATTTCTCAAAAAGGTAAAGAGGCAGCCAACTCAATGGGAAAAAATTTTTGGAAACCATGTATCTGACAAAAGACTGATATCTTGCATATATAAAGAAATCCTACAACTCAATGAGAATAGTACAGTCGGCCCAATTATAAAATGGGCAAAAGATATGAAAAGACAGTTCTCTGAAGAGGAAATACAAATGGCCAAGAAACACATGAAAAAATGTTCAGCTTCACTAGCTATCAGAGAGATGCAAATTAAGACCACAATGAGATACCATCTAACACCGGTTAGAATGGCTGCCATTAAACAAACAGGAAACTACAAATGCTGGAGGGGATGTGGAGAAATTGGAACTCTTATTCATTGTTGGTGGGACTGTATAATGGTTCAGCCACTCTGGAAGTCAGTCTGGCAGTTCCTTAGAAAACTAGATATAGAGTTACCATTCGATCCAGCGATTGCACTTCTCGGTATATACCCGGAAGATCGGAAAGCAGTGACACGAACAGATATCTGCACGCCAATGTTCATAGCAGCATTATTCACAATTGCCAAGAGAAGGAAACAACCCAAATGTCCTTCAACAGATGAGTGGATAAATAAAATGTGGTATATACACACGATGGAATACTACGCGGCAGTAAGAAGGAACGATCTCGTGAAACATATGACAACATGGATGAACCTTGAAGACATAATGCTGAGCGAAATAAGCCAGGCACAAAAAGAGAAATATTATATGCTACCACTAATGTGAACTTTGAAAAATGTAAAACAAATGGCTTATAATGTAGAATGTAGGGGAACTAGCAATAGAGAGCAATTAAGGAAGGGGGAACAATAATCCAAGAAGAACAGATAAGCTATTTAACGTTCTGGGGATGCCCAGGAATGACTATGGTCTATTAATTTCTGATGGATATAGTAGGAGCAAGTTTACAGAAATGTTGCTATATTAGGTAACTTTCTTGGGGTAAAGTAGGAACATGTTGGAAGTTAAGCAGTTATCTTAGGTTAGTTGTCTTTTTCTTACTCCCTTGTTATGGTCTCTTTGAAATGTTCTTTTATTGTATGTTTGTTCTCTTTTTAACTTTTTTTTCATACAGTTGATTTAAAAAAGAAGGGAAAGTTAAAAAAAAAAAAAAAAAAAAAAAGAAAAACAAGGGAAAAAAAAAGATGTAGTGCCCCCTTGAGGAGCCTGTGGAGAATGCAGGGGTATTCGCCTACCCCACCTCCATGGTTGCTAACATGACCACAGACATAGGGGACTGGTGGTTTGATGGGTTGAGCTCTCTACCACAGGTTTTACCCTTGGGAAGACGGTTGCTGCAAAGGAGAGGCTAGGCCTCCCTATGGTTGTGCCTAAGAGCCTCCTCCCGAATGCCTCTTTGTTGCTCAGATGTGGCCCTGTCTCTCTAGCTAAGCCAAGTTGAAAGGTGAAATCACTGCCCTCCCCGCTACGTGGGATCAGACACCCAGGGGAGTGAATCTCCCTGGCAACGTGGAATATGACTCCCGGGGAGGAATGTAGACCTGGCATCGTGGGACGGAGAACATCTTCTTGACCAAAAGGGGGATGTGAAAGGAAATGAAATAAGCTTCAGTGGCAGAGAGAATCCAAAAGGAGCCAAGAGGTCACTCTGGTGGGCACTCTTATGCACACTTTAGACAACCCTTTTTAGGTTCTAAAGAATTGGGGTAGCTGGTGGTGGATACCTGAAGCTATCAAACTACAACCCAGAACCCATGAATCTCGAAGACAGTTGTATAAAAATGTAGCTTATGAGGGGTGACAACGGGATTGGGAAAGCCATAAGGACCACACTCCACTTTGTCTAGTTTATGGATGGATGAGTAGAAAAATAGGGGAAGGAAACAAACAGACAAAGGTACCCAGTGTTCTTTTTTACTTCAATTGCTCTTTTTCACTCTAATTATTCTTGTTATTTTTGTGTGTGTGCTAATGAAGGTGTCAGGGATTGATTTGGGTGATGAATGTACCACTATGTAATGGTACTGTAAACAATCGAAAGTACGATTTGTTTTGTATGACTGCGTGGTATGTGAATATATCTCAATAAAATGAAGATTAAAAAAAAAAAAAAAAAAAGAAGGGAAAGTTAAAAAAAAAAAAAGAAAAAAAACAAGGAAAAAAAGATGTAGTGCCCCCTTGAGGAGCCTGTGGAGAATGCAGGGGTATTGGCCTACCCCACCTCGATGGTTGCTAACATGACCACAGACATAGGGGACTAGTGGTTTGATGGGTTGAGCCCTCTACCATAGGTTTTACCCTTGGGAAGACGGTTGCTGCAAAGGAGAGGCTAGGCCTCCCTATGGTTGTGCCTAAGAACCTCCTCCCGAATGCCTCTTTGTTGCTCAGATGTGGCCCTCTCTCTCTGGCTAAGCCAACTTGAAAGGTGAAATCACTGCCCTCCCCCCTACGTGGGATCAGACACCCAGGGGAGTGAATCTCCCTGGCAACGTGGAATATGACTCCCGGGGAGGAATGTAGACCTGGCATCGTGGGACGGAGAACATCTTCTTGACCAAAAGGGGGATGTGAAAGGAAATGAAATAAGCTTCAGTGGCAGAGAGAATCCAAAAGGAGCCGAGAGGTCACTCTGGTGGGCACTCTTACGCACACTTTAGACAACCCTTTTTAGGTTCTAAAGAATTGGGGTAGCTGGTGGTGGATACCTGTAACTATCAAACTACAACCCAGAACCCATGAATCTCGAAGACAGTTGTATAAAAATGTAGCTTATGAGGGGTGACAATGGGATTGGGAAAGCCATAAGGACCACACTCCAATTTGTCTAGTTTATGGATGGATGAGTAGAAAAATAGGGGAAGGAAACAAACAAACAGACAAAGGTACCCAGTGTTCTTTTTTACTTCAATTGCTCTTTTTCACTCTAATTATTATTCTTGTTAGTTTTGTGTGTGTGCTAATGAAGGTGTCAGGGATTGATTTTGGTGATGAATGTACAACTATGTAATGGTACTGTGAACAATCGAAAGTACGATTTGTTTTGTATGACTGCGTGGTATATGAATATATCTCAATAAAATGAAGATTAAAAAAAAAATGTACTGGAGTTTGTTTTGTAGACCTAGATAGCAAATTTTTTAACAAAGTTGTAGCATGCTCAGACATGCATTTTAGGAAGATAATTTTAAGTGCTATGAACAAAATGAGTGGATGAAACAAGATGTCAAATGTAACAAGTTTTTTTATTAATTTATTTGTATTGTAAGCTTCACAAAATTCCAAAACTAATTTGTTGAAAGAGTTTATTATGGAAGATACTGTTGGTTGCTATCCCAACAACCATTTGCTGTTTATTAGTTTACAAAATCTTAATTTTTTTCAGGCAGTAAAATGCATAAGGATGTCAAGCCTTTCACCTTGCCTCAGGGGTTGAATCATGAATGGTCTAAGTCAAAATTAAAATCCATTGCCCTTTGCTAGTGATTGATTTCGGTGTGCCAAAGCTCTGGACAGAAACTTAAAGTTAAGTCTTCTGGGAGGACTTTGGGTATGGTAAGGATTTTGTTCCCTGATAAAAGCATATATGGTGAAGAGACCTAATTCTCCTTACTGCCCTGAACATAGTTATGCAAGAATGTAAGGCCTAGAGCAGTGGCAGTTATCTTGCAACCATGAAGCAACAAACTAAACTTGAAAAAATAGCACATAGGAGGATGGTAGAGGGGGAAGATAGCAAAAGTATATATAGGTCCTTGATGAAATAGTTGAGAGACTACTGTCATATGACATGATTAAATGCATTGCTCATGATACTGTTAATCAAGAGTGTTCTAAGTGATATACTTCATGTATGTATGTATGTATAGATGTGTATGTGTATATGTGTATGTGTCTCTGTGTATATTCCACAATCTGTCTTAAGCCATTTTGGAGTAACTGCTAATGAACTTATTCTATCACAATAAACAGGTATTAAACTGGACAAAATATATCGGGCAATAGTTTTCAGACATTTCCAACGGGCAATACAAGATGTAATCCTTCAGAGAAAGGAAAACATGTGAGCTTTGACCCATATTACCCTGACTCTTTGCCTGGCTGCATTTTCCTGACTGTGATGCTGGGAGATGAAATATAAGCTGAGAGCAGTGTATTGTTATACTTGAGGAAACAGAGATAAGATTTCAGAATTGAGGATGTAGCTGAAATTTTCAGTACAGGGTTTAAGAGAGGAGAACATTATCTGGGGGTGGAGGAGGTGGGGAAAAAAGAGTATTGGTATCCTTGTGTTGTTGTTTGAAGCTAAGCTACACATGTGCAGAGAAAGACTCCATAAGGCCTAATAGAGAACGGCTGTCACAGGGCTGTAACTTGAAGGTAGATAGTAAAAGCTGTGGCATGCTGGCAGAGTGGCAGCTCATCCAGAATGGAAAGACTTCACTGAGCACCTCAAGCATTCAGTTAAAATCCCTAAAAGGTTGTGATTTAGAAGTAAGGACCACACCCCAGAGTAAGGTCTATATCCTAGCATCAAGGACAAAACCAAAATAGAATTGGCCTAACAAAGTCTGATAAAAAAGCTGGCAAGATCAAGAAAGGTAGGACTATAATTTTACTACCTAGTAGAACAAAACTAAACACTCTTTAAAAAGTCGAACATACTCCAAATGATCACCATCATTTTCAGTATACAACACAAAAATTAATGGACATGTAAAGAAGCATAAAAAGGTAACCCATAATCTAGAGAAAAAACGGCCTGTAGAGAAACAGATCCCAAGATATCTCAGATGTTGGAATTAGCAGACAAGGACTTTAACATAGATATTATGTACATATTTGAGGATTTAAAAAGGAAAAACTGGACTAAATGAATAAACAGATGGGTAATTCCAAACAGAAAAATAGAAATTAAAGCAAAACAGCAACAACAAAAAGACTATAAAAACAGCAATTTGAAAATTGAGAAGTACAATATCTGATATGGAAATTTCATTGTGTGGACTTAAAAACAGATTAAAACTGCAGAATAAAGGTTAGCGAATTTGAAAACAGATCAATAGAAATTATCCAAATTGAAGAATAGAGAGAGAAGAAATAATTTTAAAAACTGAAAAGAACCTCTATGGCAATGTCAAGTCCAGGAATGTGTATAAATGGAGTCCCAAAAAGAGTGAAAAGAGAATGGGCACAAAAATATGTGAAGATGTAGTGGCAAAAAAATGTTCCAAATTTGGTGAAGAACATTAAGCTACAGATTAAAAAAAGAATAAGAAACTAGGGACAGCATAATCAAATTGTCAAAAATCTAAGAAAACAAGAAAATTCCGAAAAGACCTTCAGGGGAACAACAGTGAGCATTATGGCTGATTTCTCATAAGAAGCAAGGGAGGCCAGAGACAAACAATATATTTAAAGTGCTGAAAGTGGAAATACCTGTCAGCCTAGAATTCTATATCTAGTAAAAATATTCTTCAAAAATAAGGGTGAAATAAAAGCATTTTCAGATAAATCAAAGTTGGAAAAAGTCCTCACCAGCAGACCTGCACTGTAAGAATGCTAAAAGATGTTATTCAGATTAAAAGGAAATTATATCAGATAAAAATGTGTATTTGCTCAAGATGGTAAATAAAGAGGTAAATATAAAGAACTATTTTATTTTATTTTATTCTCTTAATTTCTTAAAAAATAAGATTGTAGAAGTAAAATATTGTATTTTTGGAGTTTGAAATATAGGTAGTAAAATACAGTATATGAAAATAAGAGCACATAGGACAAAGAAGGTAAATGAAATTATATAAGTTTCTTATATTTTTATGTGTAGTACAGGATTAATCCTAGGAAGACAGTGATAAATTAAGGATGTAATTTTAATCCCTAGAGCAAGCAAATAGGTATGGCTAAAAGGCAATAAAGGGAGTAAAATGGAATGCAAGATTTGATTTATCTGTAGAAGGCAGGAAAAGAAAAAAAATAAATATGAAGAATGGGAAACAAAAAGCAAAATGGCAGACTTAAAAAATACCACATTAATAATGACATTAAATGCAAATGAACTAAACACTTCAGTAAAAGATGCAGATTTCAGACTAAATCTATGTGCTGTCTAAATTAGATGCTTTCCAAATAGACTCAAACAGGTTTAAAGTAAAAATATACATGTCAAGGCAAATATACATGTCAAGGTAAATATTATCCCCAGAAATAAAAAGGGAAGTTTCATGACGGTAAAAGGGTTAATTCATTAGGAAAATATAGCAATCCTAAACATATATACAACTAAAAACCAAAAAAACAAAAAAATAAAAAAACTGAGCTTCAAGAAACATGAAGTCAAAGCTATTTCTAGAGAAATAGATAAAACCACAATCATAATTGGATATTTTAACATGTTTCTCTCAATAATTGAGAAAAGCCAGTAATTGAAAAAATCAGTAAGGATATAGAAGATTTGAACAACTCAATCATCTTGAATTACTGATATTTACTAAATGCTATACCCAACAAATGCAGAATATCCATTCCTTTTACATGCACAAGGAGAATTCACCAAAGTAAACTATCTGGGCCTTAGAATAAGCCCTAATAAATTTCAAAAGATTGTAATCTTATAGAGAATGTTCCTGACAAAAATGGAATTATATTAGTAATCAATAAGATATGATAGTTTGAAAAACCCCAAATATTTGGAAAAGAACACACTTCTAAATATCTCATGAGTCATAGAAGAAATCATAAGGGTATTAGAAAATATTTTGAACTGAATGATAATGAGAATATCACATACCAAAATGTATACATCTGAATGTATATATATATCTGAAATGTGCATATCTGAAATGCAGATAAAGCAAACTTTGGAGGGAAAATTACAGTTCAAGTGCTTATATTTGTAAAGAAAGAATTAAAATTTAAACATCTAACTTTCTACCTTAAGAAGCTAAAAGAGGGAGGCGGGGCAAGATGGCAGACTGGTGAGCTGTATGTTTTAGTTACTCCTCCAGGAAAGTAGGCAGAAAGCCAGGAACTGCGTGGACTGGACACCACAGAGCAATCTGACTTTGGGCATACTTCATACAACACTCATGAAAACGTGGAACTGCTGAGATCAGCGAAATCTGTAAGTTTTTGTGGCCAGGGGACCCGCGCCCCTCCCTGCCAGGCTCAGTCCCGGGGGAGGAGGGGCTGTCAGCTCCGGGAAGGAGAAGGGAGAACTGCAGTGGCAGCCCTTATCGGAAACTCATTCTGCTGATTCAAACTCCAACCATAGATAGACTGAAACCAGACACCAGAGAATCTGAGAGCAGCCAGCCCAGCAGAGAGGAGACAGGCATAGAAAAAAAACAACACGAAAAACTCCAAAATAAAAGCGGAGGATTTTTGGAGTTCTGGTGAACATAGAAAGGGGAAGGGCCCTGAGGCGCATATGCAAATCCTGAAGAAAAGCTGATCTCTCTGCCCTGTGGACCTTTCCTTAATGGCCCTGGTTGCTTTGTCTCTAAGCATTTCAATAAGCCATTAGATCTCTGAGGAGGGCCCGTTTTTTTTTTTGTTTGTTTTTTTTTTAATCCTTTTTTCTTTTTCTAAAACAATTACTCTAAGAAGCCCAATACAGAAAGCTTCAAAGACTTGCTATTTGGGCAGGTCAAGTCAAGAGCAGAACAAGGAGAGCTCTGAAACAAAACGCAATAATCCAGTGGCTGAGAAAATTCACTAAACACCACAACTTCCCAAGAAAAGGGGGGTGTCCGCTCACAGCCATCATCCTGGTGGACAGGAAACACTCCTGCCCATCACCAGCCCCATAGCCGAGAACTGCCCCAGACAACCCAGTGTGACAGAAGTGCTTCAAATAACAAGCACACACCACAAAACTGGGCATGGACATTAGCCTTCCCTGCAACCTCAGCTGATTGTCCCAGAGTTGGGAAGGTAGAGCAGTGTGAATTAACAAAGCCCCATTCAGCCATCATTTCAGCAGACTGGGAGCCTACCTACACAGCCCAGCAGCCCAGAACTGCACTGGGGAGATGGCACTCACCTGTGACATAGCACAGTCATCCCTCAACAGAGGACCCAGGGTGCACGGCCTGGAAGAGGGGCCCACTTGCAAGTCTCAGGAGCCATACGCCAATACCAAGGACTTGTGGGTCAGTGGCAGAGACAAACTGTGGCAGGACTGAACTGAAGGATTAGACTATTGCAGCAGCTTTAAAACTCTAGGATCACCAGGGAGATTTGATTGTTAGAGCCACCCCCCCTCCCTGACTGCCCAGAAACACGCCCCATATACAGGGCAGGCAACACCAACTACACACGCAAGCTTGGTACACCAATTGGACCCCACAAGACTCACTCCCCCACTCACCAAAAAGGCTAACCAGGGGAGAACTGGCTTGTGGAGAACAGGTGGCTCGTGGACGCCACCTGCTGGTTAGTTAGAGAAAGTGTACTCCACGAAGCTGTAGATGTGATAAATTAGAGATAAGGACTTCAATTGGTCTACAAATCCTAAAAGAACCCTATCAAGTTCAGCAAATGCCACGAGGCCAAAAACAACAGAAAATTATAAAGCATATGAAAAAACCAGATGATAGAGATAACCCAAGCCCAAGCACCCAAATCAAAATACCAGAAGAGACACAGCACCTAGAGCAACTACTCAAAGAACTAAAGATGAACAATGAGACCATAGTACGGGAGATAAAGGAAATCAAGAAGACCCTAGAAGAGCATAAAGAAGACATTGCAAGACTAAATAAAAAAATGGATGATCTTATGGAAATTAAAGAAACTGTTGACCAAATTAAAAAGATTCTGGACACTCATAGTACAAGACTAGAGGAAGTTGAACAACGAATCAGTGACCTCGAAGATGACAGAATGGAAAATGAAAGCATAAAAGAAAGAATGGGGAAAAAAATTGAAAAAATCAAAATGGACCTCAGGGATATGATAGATAATATGAAACGTCCGAATATAAGACTCATTGGTGTCCCAGAAGGGGAAGAAAAGGGTAAAGGTGTAGGAAGAGTATTCAAAGAAATTGTTGGGGAAAACTTCCCAAATCTTCTAAACAACATAAATACACAAATCATAAATGCTCAGCGAACTCCAAATAGAATAAATCCAAATAAACCCACTCCGAGACATATACTGATCACACTGTCAAACACAGAAGAGAAGGAGCAAGTTCTGAAAGCAGCAAGAGAAAAGCAATTCACCACATACAAAGGAAACAGCATAAGACTAAGTAGTGACTACTCAGCAGCCACCACGGAGGCGAGAAGGCAGTGGCACGATATATTTAAAATTCTGAGTGAGAAAAATTTCCAGCCAAGAATACTTTATCCAGCAAAGCTCTCCTTCAAATTTGAGGGAGAGCTTAAATTTTTCACAGACAAACAAATGCTGAGAGAATTTGCTAACAAGAGACCTCCCTACTGGAGATACTAAAGGTAGCCCTACAGACAGAGAAACAAAGAAAGGACAGCGAGACTTGGAGAAAGGTTCAGTACTAAAGAGATTCGGTATGGGTACAATAAAGGATATTAATAGACAGAGGGGAAAAATATGACAAACATAAACCAAAGGATAAGATGGCTGATTCAAGAAATGCCTTCACGGTTATAACGTTGAATGTAAATGGATTAAACTCCCCAATTAAAAGATATAGATTCGCAGAATGGATCAAAAAAAATGAACCATCAATATGTTGCATACAAGAGACTCATCTTAGACACAGGGACACAAAGGAACTGAAAGTGAAAGGATGGAAAAAATATTTCATACAAGCTACAGCCAAAAGAAAGCAGGTGTAGCAATATTAATCTCAGATAAAATAGACTTCAAATGCAGGGATGTTTTGAGAGACAAAGAAGGCCACTACGTACTAATAAAAGGGGCAATTCAGCAAGAAGAAATAACAATCGTAAATGTCTATGCACCCAACCAAGGTGCCACAAAATACATGAGAGAAACACTGGCAAAACTAAAGGAAGCAATTGATGTTTCCACAATAATTGTGGGAGACTTCAACACATCACTCTCTCCTATAGATAGATCAACCAGACAGAAGACCAATAAGGAAATTGAAAACCTAAACAATCTGATAAATGAATTAGATTTAACAGACATATACAGGACATTACATCCCAAATCACCAGGATACACATACTTTTCTAGTGCTCACGGAACTTTCTCCAGAATAGATCATATGCTGGGACATAAAACAAGCCTCAATAAATTTAAAAAGATTGAAATTATTCAAAGCACATTCTCTGACCACAATGGAATACAATTAGAAGTCAATAACCATCAGAGACTTAGAAAATTCACAAATACCTGGAGGTTAAACAACACACTCCTAAACAATCAGTGGGTTAAAGAAGAAATAGCAAGAGAAATTGCTAAATATATAGAGACGAATGAAAATGAGAACACAACATACCAAAACCTATGGGATGCAGCAAAAGCAGTGCTAAGGGGGAAATTTATAGCACTAAACGCATATATTAAAAAGGAAGAAAGAGCCAAAATCAAAGAACTAATGGATCAACTGAAGAAGCTAGAAAATGAACAGCAAACCAATCCTAAACCAAGTAGAAGAAAAGAAATAACAAGGATTAACGCAGAAATAAATGACATAGAGAACAAAAAAACAATAGAGAGGATAAATATCACCAAAAGTTGGTTCTTTGAGAAGATCAACAAGATTGACAAGCCCCTAGCTAGACTGACAAAATCAAAAAGAGAGAAGACCCATATAAACAAAATAATGAATGAAAAAGGTGACATAACTGCAGATCCTGAAGAAATTAAAAAAATTATAAGAGGATACTATGAACAACTGTATGGCAACAAACTGGATAATGTAGAGGAAATGGACAATTTCCTGGAAACATATGAACAACCTAGACTGACCAGAGAAGAAACAGAAGACCTCAACCAACCCATCACAAGCAAAGAGATCCAATCAGTCATGAAAAATCTTCCCACAAATAAATGCCCAGGGCCAGATGGCTTCACAGGGGAATTCTACCAAACTTTCCAGAAAGAACTGACACCAATCTTACTCAAACTCTTTCAAAACATTGAAGAAAATGGAACACTACCTAATTCATTTTATGAAGCTAACATCAATCTAATACAAAAACCAGGCAAAGATGCTACAAAAAAGGAAAACTACCGGCCAATCTCCCTAATGAATATAGATGCAAAAATCCTCAACAAAATACTTGCAAATCGAATCCAAAGACACATTAAAAAAATCATACACCATGACCAAGTGGGGTTTATTCCAGGCATGCAAGGATGGTTCAACATAAGAAAATCAATCAATGTATTACAACACATTAACAAGTCAAAAGGGAAAAATCAATTGATCATCTCAATAGATGCTGAAAAAGCATTTGACAAAATCCAACATCCGTTTTTGATAAAAACACTTCAAAAGGTAGGAATTGAAGGAAACTTCCTCAACATGATAAAGAGCATATATGAAAAACCCACAGCCAGCATAGTACTCAATGGTGAGAGACTGAAAGCCTTCCCTCTAAGATCAGGAACAAGACAAGGATGCCCGCTATCACCACTGTTATTCAACATTGTGCTGGAAGTGCTAGCCAGGGCAATCCGGCAAGACAAAGAAATAAAAGGCATCCAAATTGGAAAAGAAGAAGTAAAACTGTCATTGTTTGCAGATGATATGATCTTATATCTAGAAAACCCTAAGAAATCGACGATACAGCTACTAGAGCTAATAAACAAATTTAGCAAAGTAGCGGGATACAAGGTTAATGCACATAAGTCAGTAATGTTTCTATATGCTAGAAATGAACAAACTGAAGAGACACTCAAGAAAAAGATACCATTTTCAATAGCAACTAAAAAAATCAAGTACCTAGGAATCAACTTAACCAAAGATGTAAAAGACCTATACAAAGAAAACTACATAACTCTACTAAAAGAAATAGAAGGGGACCTTAAAAGATGGAAAAATATTCCATTTTCATGGATAGGAAGACTAAATGTCATTAAGATGTCAATTCTACCCAAACTCATCTACAGATTCAATGCAATCCCAATCAAAATTCCAACAACCTACTTTGCAGACTTGGAAAAGCTAGTTATCAAATTTATTTGGAAAGGGAAGATGCCTCGAATTGCTAAAGACACTCTAAAAAAGAAAAACTAAGTGGGAGGACTTACACTCCCTGACTTTGAAGCTTATTATAAAGCCACAGTTGCCAAAACAGCATGGTACTGGCACAAAGATAGACATATAGATCAATGGAATCGAATTGAGAATTCGGAGACAGACCTTCAGATCTATGGCCGACTGATCTTTGATAAGGCCCCAAAGTCACTGAACTGAGTCATAATGGTCTTTTCAACAAATGGGGCTGGGAGAGTTGGATATCCATATCCAAAAGAATGAAAGAGGACCCCTACCTCACCCCCTACACAAAAATTAACTCAAAATGGACCAAAGATCTCAATATAAAAGAAAGTACCATAAAACTCCTAGAAGATAATGTAGGAAAACATCTTCAAGACCTTGTATTAGGCGGCCACTTACTAGACTTTACACCCAAAGCACAAGCAACAAAAGAGAAAATAGATAAATGGGAACTCCTCAAGCTTAGAAGTTTCTGCACCTCAAAGGAATTTCTCAAAAAGGTAAAGAGGCAGCCAACTCAATGGGAAAAAATTTTTGGAAACCATGTATCTGACAAAAGACTGATATCTTGCATATATAAAGAAATCCTACAACTCAATGACAATAGTACAGTCGGCCCAATTATAAAATGGGCAAAAGATATGAAAAGACAGTTCTCTGAAGAGGAAATACAAATGGCCAAGAAACACATGAAAAAATGTTCAGCTTCACTAGCTATTAGAGAGATGCAAATTAAGACCACAATGAGATACCATCTAACACCGGTTAGAATGGCTGCCATTAAACAAACAGGAAACTACAAATGCTGGAGGGGATGTGGAGAAATTGGAACTCTTATTCACTGTTGGTGGGACTGTATAATGGTTCAGCCACTCTGGAAGTCAGTCTGGCAGTTCCTTAGAAAACTAGATATAGAGTTACCATTCAATCCAGCGATTGCACTTCTCGGTATATACCCGGAAGATCGGAAAGCAGTGACACGAACAGATATCTGCACGCCAATGTTCATAGCAGCATTATTCACAATTGCCAAGAGATGGAAACAACCCAAATGTCCTTCAACAGATGAGTGGATAAATAAAATGTGGTATATACACACGATGGAATACTACGCGGCAGTAAGAAGGAATGATCTCGTGAAACATATGACAACATGGATGAACCTTGAGGACATAATGCTAAGCGAAATAAGCCAGGCACAAAAAGAGAAATATTATATGCTACCACTAATGTGAACTTTGAAAAATGTAAAACAAATGGCTTATAATGTAGGAGAACTAGCAATAGAGAGCAATTAAGGAAGGGGGAACAATAATCCAAGAAGAACAGATAAGCTATTTAACGTTCTGGGGATGCCCAGGAATGACTATGGTCTGTTAATTTCTGATGGATATAGTAGGAGCAAGTTCACAGAAATGTTGCTATATTAGGTAACTTTCTTGGGGTAAAGTAGGAACATGTTGGAAGTTAAGCAGTTATCTTAGGTTAGTTGTCTTTTTCTTACTCCCTTGTTATGGTCTCTTTGAAATGTTCTTTTATTGTATGTTTGTTTTCTTTTTAATTTTTTTTCATACAGTTGATTTAAAAAAGAAGGGAAAGTTAAAAAAAAAAAAAAAAAAACAAGGAAAAAAAAAAGATGTAGTGCCCCCTTGAGGAGCCTGTGGAGAATGCAGGGGTATTCGCCTACCCCACCTCCATGGTTGCTAACATGACCACAGACATAGGGGACTGGTGGTTTGATGGGTTGGGCCCTCTACCACAGGTTTTACCCTTGGGAAGACAGTTGCTGCAAAGGAGAGGCTAGGCCTCCCTATGGTTGTGCCTAGGAGCCTCCTCTCAGGTGCCTCTTTGTTGCTCGGATGTTGCCCTGTCTCTCTAGCTGGGCCAACTTGAAGGGTGGAATCACTGCCCTCCCCGCTACGTGGGATCAGACACCCAGGGGAGTGAATCTCCTTGGCAACGTGGAGTGTGACTCCCGGGGAGGAATGTAGACCTGGCATCATGGGATGGAGAACATCTTCTTGGCCGGGGGTGGGGGATGTGAAAGGAAATGAAATAAGCTTCAGTGGCAGAGAGAATCCAAAGGGAGCCGAGAGGTTGCTCTGGTGGGCACTCTTACGCACACTTTAGATGGCCCTTTTTAGGTTCTAAAGAATTGGGGTAGCTGGTGGTGGATACCTGAAACTATCAAACTACAACCCAGAACCCATGAATCTCGAAGACAGTTGTATAAAAATGTAGCTTATGAGGGGTGACAAGGGGATTGGGAAAGCCATAAGGACCACACTCCACTTTGTCTAGTTTATGGATGGATAAGTAGAAAAATAGGGGAAGGAAACAAACAGACAAAGGTACCCAGTGTTCTTTTTCACTTCAATTGCTCTTTTTCACTCTAATTATTATTCTTGTTATTCTTGTGTGTGTGCTAATGAAGGTGTCAGGGATTGATTTGGGTGATGAATGTACAACTATGTAATGGTACGAAAGTACGATTTGTTTTGTATGACTGCGTGGTATATGAATATATCTCAATAAAATGATAAAAAAAAAAAGCTAAAAGAGAAGAGCGGGAGTAAGGAAATAATAAGGATGTGAGCAGAAATCAGTAAAAATGAATAAAACAGAAAACTAACAAAGTCAAAATTTGATTCATTTAAATGATTAATAAAGTTGAAACTTTAGCAAGACTGAAAGAGAAAAAAGAAAATGCACAAATTATTGATATCAGAAATGAAAGTGGGGATATCACTGTGGATTCTACAGACATTAAAAGGAAAATGAAAATAAGGGAATTTTATGAACTAAATAAATTTATTAAATTTGACAACTAAGATGAAACAAATTCCTTCAGAAACACACCTTTTAACAACTGTCAAAAGAAATTTTAAAAATCTGCATAGCTCCATAATCCCTAAAGAAATTGAATATGTAATTTAAAACCTTCCCACTAAGAAAACTTAAAGCATGGATTGTTAAATCAGTGTATTTAACATACATATAAGGAGGAAATAATACCAATTTCACACAAACACTTTCAGGAAATAGAGGAAGGAGGCACATTTTCCAACAGTGGCCGACTTTTGTAAGGCTAGCATAACCTGCTGCCAAAACCTCACAAAGACATTCAAAGGAAAGAAAATAGTGTACCAATATCCCTCAGGTATATAAATGCAAAGACTTTAACAAATTATTACCAAATCAAATCTAAAACATATTAAAAGGCTAATGCAACATAACCAAGAGAGATTTGTTCCTGAAATGTAAGGAAGTTTTAATATTCAAATAATAAACGATGTAAGTCACTCCATTAACAGAATATAGGAAGAAGATCAGGATTATTTCAATAGGCACAGAAACATAATTTGACAAAATTCAATGTCCATGCATGTTAAAACTTCTCATCAAACCAGGAATATAAAGGAGCTTCCTCATCTGATAAAAGGCATCAACAAAATTCCTGCAGCTATGTTTTCCTTAACAGTGAAATTGTGAACACTATCAGCCTAAGATTAGGAGCAAGGTAAGTATCTCTTCTCTCACACTTCTACTCAACATTGCCTTGGGGTCCTAGGCAAAAAGCAAGAAAAAGAATTAAAAGGTATAAATTTTTGGGAGGAAGAAACAAAACTGTCTTTGTTCACAATCAACAAAATTACGTACATTAAAAATTGTAAAAAATCTACAAAACAACTAGTAGAGCCAACAAATGAATTTAGCAAGGTCATAAGATACCAGGTAAAAATACAAAAAATCAACTGCATGTTTATATTTTGGCAACAAACATTTAGCAAATGGACTCCTAAAAATACCATTTATGGTAGCATTAACATACACATATATAATACTTATATATAATTTATAATATATATAATACTTGGGAATAAATTTAACAAAAAACATGCAAGTCCTATACACCAAAGACTGCAAACCATTCCTGAGAGAAATTAAAGAAGACCTAAGTAAATGGAAGGAAAGAAAAGAACAATGTTGAAGACTCACCCTACCTGGTTTCAAGACTTACCATAAAGATATAGTAATCAAGACAGTGTGATATTGGTGAAAGATAGAGAGATTAATGGAACAGATTAGAGAATCTAGAAATAGCCCGATACACATTATGGTCAATTAATTTTGAACAAAGGTGCTAAGGCAATTCAATGGGGGAAAGGAAAGTCTTTTAAATAAATGTTGCTGGTACAACTGGATGGGAAAATAAACGATATGAGAAGAATCATATTCCTAATTGTAAAAGCTGAAACTATAAAGCTTCTAGAAGACAATAGAAGGAGAACATCTTGTGACCTTGAGGTAGGCAAAAAAGTTTTAGACACAACATAAAAGGTGGCAACATTTTAAAGAAAAAAAAACCTTTTAAAGAAAAAAAAAAGAAAGATAAATTAAACTTCATCAAAATTAAAATCTTCTGCTCATCAGAAGATGCCATTAGATAAATGACCAGTAAAACCTTCCAGAATAATCACAAAAGAGAGACTTGAGGAAGTTGAGAAGTGACCAGAGGTAGAGTCAGCACAGAATGCAGCCCACAGCCTTAAGAGTTTAGACAAGGGCAAAAGAGAGCTGTCATTCTGTTTGGGCCAATGTGTCTTCTTAATTCCAAGGGACTGTAATATAGGTTTATTCTGACTGTGTACTGGGAATACAATCTTTACAGGCATGATGAGGTTATTTTTGCCATAGCTCTGCCAAGCTGGATCAAGCATCTAGGTCTACCCTGGGAAATGAATATAAACATAAACCATCTCTTGACAGTTATACCATTAGGAGCACTTTAGTCTAGCAGCTACATGCCCAGGTGTTATGTGAGTCTGCGTTGGCTTTCTTCTTGTCTGTGTGAGGGTGTATAAGGCCCTACCTCTCTCTAAGTTTCATAATCTATCTCTGGGATTTGGTGAATTTACATGAGATGGTGCAGGTATAGCACCGGGCACAGGGCAAGCGCTCAATGAATATTAACTATTGTTATTATAAAGAAGGTTCAATTTGTAAAGCCCTTAACGTGTAGCATGTAGTGCTTAATAGCTGTTACTTTTATTATTAGCAAGAGTCACAGTGATCTTTCTAAAACAAAATGGGGTCTAGCATCTACGCTCCAAGAACAAGGCCTAGAAGCAGCAAAGACTTTCCTGGTAGAAGTTCTTGGATGGCTTCCACTGTCCTTCAGGACAAATTACAAAATCCTGAGCTTAGCACACCAGGCCTCCTGCTTGGGCCCTGCTTATCTCTCTCCAGGCTCTTGTCTCAGCTATTCTGCTCCATCTCTTATCCTTCCAAGATTCTCCTCTATGGAACATTTGAAGTTCTCAAATATCACATTCTATGATCTTCTACCTGTGGGGCTTTCCCTTGGCCTTGAATATTCTCCCCTGCCCACCTGGTTGCCTGCTCCACCACCACTCTTCCCTGGCTACCTGCCACTCCTCTCTAAAGTTTTCCCTGCCCCAGCCCCGGTTAAATCCCCCAATTTTATGATCCCAGAACACCAGACACCTCCCCTATCATGATATCATTTCAATGTATTATCAGAGCCTGTTTCTTTTTCTTTTTCTTCTTTGCCACTCCTTAGAGGAAGGGCTGTGTCTTATTGATAGTATAACCCTAGCACCCAGCACAGTGCCTGGCACACAGTAGGTGCTCAATAATATTCAATGAATGAATGGAATCAGAGCAATTACTGGTTATTTTAATCAAGCAGATAAGTCAGGTCTCCAGGTCAACTTTGTCCACAGATTAATCTAATTTGGTAGCACCCTGGAATAATTAGCCAGGTAAATTTGACTCATCAACTCCAGTTTGCACCTTTTATAGCAGTGCTTCTCCAACTTTAATATACATATTAATTACCTAGAGATCTTTAAAAATGCAAAGCCTGATTGGTAGGTCTGTGGTTTCAACCTGATAATTACATTTCAAACAAGTTCCCAGGTGATATCCATGCTGCTGCCCCAGAGACCACACTTTATTGTTATTTTAATTTTATTTAGAGCATGACATAAGAGAAAAATACAAGTCCTAACATTTTTTTTCACTCAAATATTCTTCTGAATAATTAGTAAAATAATAATTTCCTAGGAATAAATTAAAACTATTAATGATTTAGGATTAAGTAGAAATGATAGAAGCTGTGAAGAAACCTTCTTTTTGGCCAGGTTGAATTTAGGACTAGGAAATCATAATATTTTGAGAAGCCTAACTGGGATACTGTACACCAAGAAAAATTTACTGCATCAATGACATGCCTTAACCCAAAGGAAAATAATCATGCATATAATATGCTCCATTGCTTATGTGCCCAACATGAAGATAAGATATTCAAAACATAATTCATCTTAGTGGCCCATTCCTGCTAGATTGCGCTGCATAATGAAATATCACTGCCACTTCCCTGATTAGAAAAAGCTCTCTGCATGGGCATTTTCCTATTATTCTTCTATATTTTTTGCCATTACAATCACTCTTAGTGTCATGCTTCTTTTTGCTGCTTTCTTTTAAGTTTCAGCCCTGCTATTTGCAGTTGATGCATAGTCTTTAGAGCAGTGAATGGGATTTAATCAACTAGAATCAAATAATTTTAAAGCTTTATAAAGGGGACCTTACTGATATGGCTTTACATAGAGGCATAGAGAGTACAAGGGTTAAAAGCAAGGGCCATGGATTAGGTAGCCCTGAGTTCAAATCCTGATCTACCATTAAATAGGATGATTTCTGGGCCAGTTTATTCAACCACTTTAGGTCTCCATTCTCTCATCTATAAGATGAACTCATATAAGGATTAAGCAGGACAATGTCAAGAAAATACTTAGCCCATTGCCTGAGCTCACTGTGGGTAGCTATTTATAAGTATAACTGGAATAATATTTTAAGCCATGTAAATATGCATTTCTCCTTTGTATTTTCATATAAAATATCTCCTTAGAAAATATAAAGTATTAATCTGGGAAGGGGGATAGATAGAGAATATGGAGTAGAAAGGAGGAAGCAGGCAATTAGGAGATTTATTGTAGAATTACAAAGAAAATAGTTAATCCAATTCTGGCAGCCAACATAGGATGTTTTTGAAGTACACACACATCCTGATCCATTTAAAAAATCAGGCTTAGTAAAAGAAGAAAAAGGCTTTCTAGATTCCTTTATCTTTCCTTTAACATATCGAGAAGTAGGCCTGGATGGGGAGATCAAAGAATTTTACTTTATGCCTAGGGTGGGTGTTCTGGTGTGCTAATGCTGCCGTTTTGCAAAACACCAGAAATGGATTGGCTTTTATAAAGGGGTTTTTTTTGGTTACAAAGTTACAGTCTTAAATGTCCAAGCTAAGGCATCAACAATAGGGTACCTTCACAGAAGGATGGCCATTGGCATCCGGAAAACTTCTTTTAGCTCGAAAGACACGTGGCTGGTGTCCACTTGTGCCCAGGTTGCGTTTCAAAATGCTTTTCTCCAAAATGTTGCTCTTGGGGCATTTTGTCCTCTCTTAGCTGCAGCTACTCTTCAAAATGTCATTCTCAGTTACTCTGAGGTCCCTCTGTTTGTGAGCTCTGTTTATAGTACTCCAGTGAACTAATCAAGACCCACCCTGAATGGGCGGTGCCACATTCCATCTAGGGGTTATACCCTAATCAAAGGTGTCACTCACATTTGGGTGGGTCACATCACCATGGAAACACACAATCAGAAGATTCCAACTAATCAACACTAATATGTCTGCCCCTACGAGATTGCATTAAAGAACATGGCTTTTTCAGGGGACATAATATATCCAAACTGGCACAGTGGGGAAAAAGAACAAGTGATACAGAGATGGTGGACACTAAAAACTTTGCACTGCTGGTCCTATGGATTGTGGGGAGTGGGTGGGGAGAGAAATGGGAGAGGCAGGGGTAAAGCAGTTGTGCCCGATAGTTAAAGGGTCTGCTTACTTCATATTTCGGGCTTTGGAAGAAGATTGCCTCACAGTAGCTGGCAGATGTCCACATCAGAGAAAATGCAGTGGTTCTTCATGATTGCTAGGCAGGTAGAGGATCTGGGTTTAGGTTCCTCAAGCCTACTTGTTTCTCCTGTGATATAGATTGGCCCCAAGATTTCTCATGTACCCTGGAATGGGAAGGATGCTGAGGGTGCAACCAGCCAAGGGGTTGCCAAGACAAAGGGAGGTGACTTCAAGCTTCTATGGACAACCTGGTCAGGGGCTGGATGGTGCTCAGAGGAGTCTGCAGTGCCAAGGAGAAGGCCCTGAGTTCGCATTATCCAGACCCAATCATGACAGGAGAGACTAGTGCCACGTGGTACCAGCCACAGGTGTCAGCAGCAGACACCAGCAGAGCATCCAGGGATGGGACCTGAGGCTCAAGTGCAGGTAGCTGCCTTGACCAAGCAGTCACTTGCCGAGACCACTGAGGATCCAAGAGAAACTGCAACAGTGGAAGAACACCTTTTTCTCTCAGCTGCCACACATTCTCTCATTATAATCCCCAAATAGCATTTATTTTATTGTATTTTATTTTCTTTATTAGAGAAGTTGTGGGTTTACAGAACAATCATGATTAAAATACAGGATTCCCATACACCCCACCAACAACACCTTGCATTGGTATGGAACAATTGTTACAATTGATGATAGCACATTTTTATAATTGTACTGTTAATTCAAATCCATGGTTTAACTTAGGGATCATTGTGTAGTGTAGTTTCATGGATTTTTTTTTTAAACTTTACTGTTACCATATATACAATCTAATATTTCCCTTTTAATCATATTCAGAAATATATTTTAGTGCTGTTAATTTCATTCACAATGTTGTGCTAATATCATCACTATCCATTACCAAAACATTTCCATTTTGAGGAGGAAAAGAGGAATGGAGAAGAAATCTAAAATGTTGAGCATTTTATCTAAGAGACCAAGCATTTCCCAAAGGAGCCATGTGGTAGATTATTTGCAAATATGGCTGCTGTCATAACCCCTCTCTGTATATATGCCTTTGCAACATGACTTGCCAACTCCTTCCATTGGACACAAGCAACTGCAAGTGCAAAGGCCTTAACGCGAGAAAGAGGTTAGCAGAGTTCAAGAAACACAAAGAAGGCCAGCATGGCTGGAGCACAGTGAGAAGGGAAGAGAGGTGATAGGAGATGAAGTCAGAGAGAAGACAACATGAGATCGTACACAGCCTTTCAGACTAAGAAATCCCTGGTGACAGCAGGAGGATCAGAACCTAAACCACGGGGCAACTTCACACACAGGTACAGCTGGACCTGTTGTTAAAATATTAAAATGCTTTCATTCCGCTTGATATATTGCCACTTCGTGGATCCCAAAGGTCTCCACAGTTCTGGCTAATCAGGCCCCCCACAAGGACTCTAAACCTCCCAGGATCCTGTAATTTAAAGATTCAGGGTGCACCAGAGGCCCCTAACACTCTTATCTAGCTCTATGACTGTAGAAATGGCTAAAGATTTGCAACATTACCCTTAGGGAAGGCATTTCTTTATCTACATTTTTATGAAGTTCAGAATAAGCATTAAGTCTTCAAACAAGAAATATTTATTAAGCACTAACCCTGGGCCAGGAGGTATTGTAGGCATCAGGAATGAGTGAGAGAAAACAAACTAGTGTCTACCCTCAGAAAGATTAGCATTCAGGCAATAATTTGCTGATGGTAGCAATTGCTAGGAAGTGATTCTCAAGCTAGACTGCATAACAGAATCATCTGATATCTGTTAAGAGCATGCGGCCTAGGTCCCACTCCCAGAGACTCTGATGTAATTGCTCTGGGGTGTGGCCAGAGCATTGGAATTTTTTAAATGCTCTCCAGTTTATTCATTGTGTAGCCCAGGTTGAAAACCTCTTTCTTAGAGAGACACAAGCCAATGTGGATAACAGAGAGTGGGATTTTGCATTTTTAGTAAAATCTATGAAGACTGTAAACCTAGAGAATTAATTTGTCTCTGCATATTAACCAATAAAGAGAAAGCAAGATGGAACATGATTCCTTAAAATGTTGTTTTTTTCACCTTTTGGACAGCTTTGGAGGCTGTCTTTGTAGAATGGCATTCTGTTGAAATGCTGGCAGTCCTGACCCAACTTTAGTCAGGTAAACTACTTGTATTCTGCCAATACACAGCAAAACCCTGGGTTTTCTGAGATTGAATTCCACACAAGAAGGAATTCTAAATATGAACACTCCTACTACCCACCCTTTCCCCCAGCCCATCACTTGTCCATTCTTGAACTTCACTTCCCACCCAAAGCTAGCTATCAGCCTGAAGAATGGACACATGCCAGGAACTCCATGCCACAGATGAGGAACCCAGCCTCAGAGGTCAAGAACCAAAATGCAGATGGATTTCTTAGCTCTCCAGTTGCTTTCCGTTTTCTTCTCTAGCTGCCGATCAAGTGAGAGATGATTAAGATGGAAAAGAATTGGAAACATTTAGAGAAGGTTTAATCCGATGAAGAGTCCGGAGGAATAGTTGAAAGGAAAATATGCATCAAATACTTGGCTGCAGTCTAAGCGGTTTCTAGATTGACTGTGTCACAGAGAAACAACAAAACACATGCTAGGGCAGTTGACGTGCTGGGTGCTAGCTCTTGACTATCCATTCTAACGAAGGGGAACAGTGATGTGAGTTTTCCAAAACAGCAGCTGATTTTAATGAGCAGATTGGTTTTGACTTTGGAAATCACCACTAGGTAACTAATATGTCTGAGCATATTTTGGCTGGGCAGCATGGAATGTGGTCAAGAATGCTAGAGAGAAAGTGGTTTAAGATTTCCAAACTTACCAGAGAAAAAGCACAAACCAGAAATAACTCTTGATAAAATTATCCAGCTGATTTTGAAGGGACCTGAGCAGTAGTAATAATAAAATCCTGAATTATGATTTTGAAGGCAAGAATTCTTGTCTCTGATCTATCACAACCAAGTGTGCAGCCCCAAATAAGTAATTTCTCTGGGCCTCAGTTTCCTCATTTCTAAAATGAGGGGATGGGACAAAATTGTCTTTAGTAAGATGGTTGAATAACTGGAACTTAGTATCTGTGTCAGAAGGAGAGAGAAAATATTGATATGTGGAGACCCAAAAGTGCTGGGAAAGAAGTAGCCAAATTTGCATTTGGAGCCCAAGAAGGGCTTAGAGGGTGAGGGTAGGAAGGGTCAAGACCCTCACACTTTGTCTCAGAAATTGAAACTAGACTGGACAGGAAGTAGCCCTGACCAAGGCCGGGAGTCAGGAAAGGGCCACAAAACTCCTCAGATAAACTCACCACAAAGGAGAGTAAATAGGATCAGCAGTCTGGCCTTGGAACAGACTTAGGAATTGGAAAGGGAATGTGCTTTGGGGGCAGTAAAGCAGTGAAGAGACTAATCTCAACCCATGAATTGGGTAGCAAAGTTTGAGTTCTGAGACTGTGTGAGCTACAAGAATGGAATTCCAAGCCAATTTGTCTGGAGCTCACTCCTGGCTGAACTTTCCCCTAGGGGCTAGAACTCTTTCTCCTAGCCTTTTAAAGAAGGGCAGCAACCTAAACTAAAGTCTACAATAGCAGTTTCTTCTGGAGCTAGCAGCTTCTGGCAGGACGGCAGAGTTCCCAGGCCTTGTGGTAGACCAGGAGTTGCAATGGAAGTGACCAGGACTGGCCCTGAGCATTTTGGGGGAGGGCAGCTCCAGAGGAAAGGCACTGTATTTCCTGCTTACTGGACAGGTGGGAGCTCATGTGTTCAACGTTAAGACCCCATCAAAGTGGTGGCTTATTTTCATTCAAAGCTATAAATTGGACACTCCAATTACAGATCTGTAAGATCCCTTATAGTTCTAATATTTTATGATTTTAGTGTATGATTAAAAATAAAATCCAAAGACTGACTTTAATTCAGAATTTAATACATAACTGTATTCTTAAGTTTGTAGATACTGGGACTCCTGTCTATAAAAAAGGAGAAAAGTGTAAACTAGAGATGCATCTGTGGCCATTAAGTAGCCTAAAATTAACACAGAAGGTGTCTGAATGCTAATGATCCATGCATTCACTCCATATGCATTCATTAGAGATCATTAAAGTGAAAGCTGGGAATGCAAAAGATAATTATATAGTTTGGATGTCTGAAAATTCTTCCTTACAGGGGGCATACTTGTATGTATGTGTAAAACACAAGTGTATTACCCCGAAATTGAAACTTAAACACATGCTCGCTTTAGTGAAAGATAATCGTTACATTAATTTCCTGTTTAAAACTGCCCTGCACAATAACCATCAGCACTGTAAATTTGCATACCCTTTGACACAGCAATTTTATTTGTAGAAACTTATTTTGCTGAAATTTCACACATGCACACAGAAATAAATGTACATAAATATTCACTGTAGCACCATGGATAGCAGGAAAAAATAGGAGAGAACTGAAATGCTCATTAATAACATATTCATTAAATAAATTATCATTCAATATTACACAATATTCTACAATTACTAAAAAATCAAGTACAACTTTACAGAAAAGAAATAATTTTATATTAACTGATGTGGTTATCATTTACAGTTTTTTGTTTGTCTCTCACATCCATTCCCTGCTTTAAATCAAATCTGTATCGCTCTATATCAAGGCTGAGGTCTTTGTTGTTTCAGGGAGGTATGGTTACAAAGAGCACAGATCACAGAAAGATAATTCACAGCATTTAGCACCAAAGATAAGAGACCAAGGGAGCGAGATTCTTAATCTCTAAAGTCTAGTGTCTGAATGCTAAAAGCCAAAGTTCAGGCAAAAAAATAAAATAAAAAGAAATAGATTTGGGAAGTCTGCATAATGAAGTCAAAGCCATTATATCTGATTAATTCCTGAGCTTACTTTGGCAAAAACTAAATGAACAATGAGCCCAGAGAGGTAGAGAGTACTGAGAGAGGTCTTTCACCTTAAAGGCAGTTGCTAAACTGGGTGAACTTGAACATCAGTTTTCTCAGCCTCTAGGGTGTCCGAGAGTTGAAGACAAAGTCTAGGTCTTTCCAGGGTGCAGAGTCTAATATGAGCCTTCCTATTAAGCTGGACTCCAAAAGGTTACACTTTCAATAGAAGAATAAAGTAGAAATAAAGACCTCTTAGATCCTCTTTAGGGAAACTTTAGAAAATACTGCCCAGTCTCAAACCTTGGTGGTGAGGGGAAGAAGAAAAATGTCCCACATGAGAATTCATAATCATGAACCATCCCTTACATTCTGAAAATTCTTAAGTTAATCATTTACAGTGATATGAGATATGATGTCTACTGGGGATTTAATGGATGCAACTAAACTTTCTTTCTGGGGGAACCCACCTTTACCCCAGGCCTCAAAGAATTTCCACAGATCAAGTTTCAAGTAAAATGAACAACTCATAGTAAAAATTGAAAAAAATAAAAGATAAAAAAATCACTAGGAAACAAGACACCATGTGAGAGAGCCAACAATAAAACAGGAAGCAAAATAAAATCCACATAAAATTTCTAATGGTACAGTTATTATATGTTTGTTAATATATTTAAAGAACAAAAGAAAGGCTTGAAAAGATGAGGAAATAGCAAGCAGATTTGAGAAAGAACCAAACAGAACTCCTAAAAGTGAGAATACCATCATTGAAATCAAAGAGTTAGGGAAGAGTCAGAAAAATAATACAATTCAACACTGATATAAGTTTCCAAGAAGGGTTGCTCACCCTGTCCCCTCCCTGTGGTTGAAGCCCCACAGGGAAAAGACAAAACACTTGAATAATTTGGAGAATCCAAAAGTAACCATCTGTGTGACAGGTTTATATAATATATATTCATTAACCAGCCCTCCAACTCTTCTCCCTTTAGAAAAGTTATACCAAGCAATAAACTGAAGCTATTAAAAAAATCTCAAAACCAGTATACATTGAAAGGTTTAATATTATAGTTGGACTTCCATGGGTAAAAAATAAGTTGATGTATGCTGTAAATGAAGCTTGAGATTTCTTGAGTTTTTCTTTCCTTATGAGTTCGGGAAAACCAAAACTATACATTTAACATAGCCACCAGGACTCAGTAGTTAGCAAGAAGGCATCATTTCAGAATATCAGCAATCACATTTCCACCCTATACATGAAGCATGACTATCCAAATAAAAGGTCAATTATCCAATTTATGAATAACATTCTAGTATTAATTTCCTCATCTCTGGGATTATTATTCAAGAATCACAATTTTTGACAGTTCTCTAAGGCTTTGCTGTTTAAGGAGTGTTCAATGGACCAGCAGCATCAGTATCACCTGGACATTTGTTAGAACTGCAAAATCTCAGGAACCACCTCAGACCAATATTAAATCAAAATCAGCATGTTAACAAGATCCTCAGGTGATTCATATGCTCATTCAAGTTTGCAAAGTACTGGTCAAAGTATTCTCACTGTCCTACCTTACAGGTGATAGCCATGATTTCAGATAGATTGATAGATAAGAGGGGGGGGGGAGGTGATAGACGGATAGAGATCTGATTTTTTGACTTTCCATTTTGAAATAATTTCAGACTTATGAAGAAGTCTCAAGATAGTACAAAGATTTCCCATTCATGTTAATACCCCAAATAACCAGAGTACAATAATCAAAATTGGAATTTATTCAATACTTTTATCAGACTTTATCCAAATTTCACCAAATGTCCCATCACTGTCCTTTTGCTGATCCAGGATCCAACCGAGGACCACACGTAGCCTTGAGTTGTCATGCCCCTTAGTCTCCTTTAATCTGGAATAGTCTAAACCAGCACTGTCTGATAGAACTTTCTTCTATGATGGAAATGTTCTCTATCTGCACTGTCCAATAGTAACCACTAGCCTCACATGGCTACGGAGTACTTAAAAACTAAATTCTTTTAATTTAATTTTAACTAATGTAAATTTAAACTTACATAAAGTATCTTATTGTTTTAAAAAAGCAAACCACATATACTGCCAGCTATGAAATCCCAGTCCCAAGATCTCTTTAAAGTAAAGCACAATGAACAGTCCTTTTATAAGTGTTCAAGGAGGGCATTTAATCAAGCCCAAATGTAATTCTGCTTGGCATGACAGACAAGATCCTTCATAATTTAGCCCCATCCAGTCTCTCTAACTTCACTACCCACAGTCCTACCACGATGAACTCTCCACCCCCTGAACATTCCTAGCCCTTCACATTGCCAGGCCTTTACACATGCACAGTCTCCTTTCCCTCAGAGGCAGGAGTCCATATAACTCACCTTCCAACTATCACACCTTTGAAAGTGAGTGTTGCTAATAATTAGTTGGTAATACCTGGGCTGTCCTGGGAAAACAGGGAGACCCTATGTAGGGGTCCTTCCCCTCAGGTAAACTCTTTTAGGCCAGGTACAAATGTCACCTTTTAACAGATAAAGTCCTTGCTCTCCTGGAGCTTTAAATGAAGGGCGATGTAAATAAGAAAGTAAACATTTTAAAGAACAGATAATTTGAGACTTAGAAAGCCTTGAAGAAAATTTTAAAACCAGGCAATGTGATGCAGAATGGAGGAAGGCTATGGGTGGAAAGTTCAGGATGATAGATGAATAATAAGTGCAAATGCCCAAGGCCTCTGTTCAAAGCAACAAACACCCTGGAATGGGGAACCTATTGGAGGTTTTAAACAGGGGGTTGGCACTCTCTCGTTCACAGTTTAGGAAAGGAGACCACAGAACAAAAGACAACTGGGAGAAGTGGAGGGGTAGTGTGTCTGGGAGAGAACAAAATTAGTAAAGACAGAAAAAGGGAATGTGGGAGTGCTGGAAAGAACAATACTTGTACCTGCTCCAGACTAAAGATGGTGGAAGTGGCACCAAGAATGGACAGCACCGTCTGACTTGAAGGGCAAAGGAATTTTCCTAAAAATCCAGGGCGACAGAGGGGGATGACTGGAAGATCTGAAATTGGAGAAGGGTAGCCTTAGTCAAGGAGAGGCTAATGCAGAATTTACTTTCAAACATATTCAACATGTTTAAAATTTATCTCAGGCTAACTAAAGCTCACTGGGAATTGAGCTGACATCAAACTCTAAGTAGAAGAGGCAACTGGGAATGTTGGATTTTTTTCCCTGTTCAGAAATGCTCCACAGTGATAAATATTTTGCAATTCCATTTTTCTGGACTCTTTTTCTGGACTCAGTATTCTGTTTCACTGATCTATGTGTCTATCCTTTTACCAATACAACATTTGTCTTGATTTATAAAGACTTTATAAATCTTAGCTTTATAATAAATCTTTAAAATCAGATAGGGTGTGTCCTCCACCTTTGTTTTTTTCAAAATTATTTTGACTATTCTGGAATTCCATCCTTAAAAAACTTTTATTTTAGTATTTTGTGGAAGTATTTTATCTTTATTAAATATAGCTGGTTCATTTACTTTTATCTGGATAATATTAAATAAAAGAAAGATGAGCTGTTGGACCGGAATACTTTTCACTGCAAGTAACAAGTGCTTAATTTTAATACCTTACAAAGAAATATTTGTTTTTCTCCATGAAGAGAAAATCCGAAGATAGATGCCTGCCAGCATTGGTTCAGTGGCTCAATAATGTCAGGGTCCACATCTTTTTGGGTCTCTTGACCCCCTCTTCATGTCACAAAATAGCAGCTACAATTGCTGCCTTCTTATCCATTCAAGGTGGATAGAAGGAGGAAGGGGAGAGGGCTATCTTAGGTTTCCTTGTCCAGAACTGTGTCACATGGCCTACCCTGGCTGCAAAAGAGGCTGGAAAATTGAGTTTATTTTATGTTTTTTGGAGGTTATAACTGATGTGGGACAGAAAGAAGGGGTTTGAGTGACAGTTGGGAGTGCCAGTCGGCAGTGTTTGCCACAAAGGTTGGTGATAAGTTACCAAAAAATTATTCGTTGACTCCTCGCCCACACTACCTTCACCCTCCCCCCACCAAAAGAATCAGCAGATGGACTGATGATAAACAGTCTGCGGTCGCAGTTGATTTGTCTGGGGGGGGGGGGGCGGCCGGTTGCTGAACCCTCGGCTCTCGGCGTTGCTCGGAGGGTACCGGCGGCGGGGGCTCTTTCCCGGAGGCGAGGGCGAGGCGGGGGACTGGGCCCGGTCCCCGGCGGAGGCGTGCAAGGTGTGGAGGGCGGCGAGAAGGGAAAGACAAGACACTCTTCCTCCAGTAGGGGTAGAACAAAAGGGGGGGGGCTTTATTCAGGGGGGTAAAGCCAAGAGCGTTTATTAGGGGTGAGCACAGGTTATATAGGCTGGCATAGAGGGCGGGGGTTGTTACAAGCCAATGCTGAGGGGATAAAGGCTAGGATTGGTTCTGAGAGGGTGCGGAGGTTAGGATTGGTTCTAAGAGAGCACGGAGGTTGTTTGAAAAGGGGCGAGAGTTGCTCCGGTAACGGTGTCTGGCAACAATGTATGCGCACTGGTGGTGATGGGAGTTGCACTGGCAACGGGGAGTGTCCGGGCAAGATAAGGGGGTGGGGAAAAGGCGGTTCCCTCCGGCAAGCCTCCCCTAACGGTGGTATTTTGGGTGAGGAAATGGGGCCTGCCTCCGGCCTCACTTTCTCAGGCCTGGGGGGCAGTGGAGGGCGCTGTCGCCCGTGCCCACCACCCTCCCCAGGGGCTGATCAGGTCCCCCAGCCCAGGCCCGCCAAGTCGAAGCACGTAATCAGTATCCCGCAACAGTCCATTTGTGGCCACATGATTTTCCTTCTCAATGCTGGATGAGAAACATCTCAGTGCCTCCTGATTCTCTTTCCCTGTCATGAGAGTTAATTCTCCCCCTGCATGCTACAGCACTCACACAGACTTCCAGAATCAAGGAGACCAGCTAGAAAAACAAACCTAGCCTATCGCTAAAAGACAAGGGTGACATTATAACCAGGCCAGCACAGCCCTCTTTAATAAATTTTTAAGGAAAGAATGCTGGGATTCAATGTGTGTCCATGAATTGCCCATTGCAGTTCCCGAATGCAGTTCTTCCTTTCTTTCATTCAATAAATATATATAAGGCTCATATGTGCCAGGCACTGGGTGTTTTTACTCCTCTGCCCTTTGTTATTGTTCTCTATCCTATTTTATTGGGTTATTTTTCTCTCCAAATGTTTATGGGGATACGTGTGTATGTTAACAGTATAAGGAGAATATGCCAAACCTGTAGAATAGAGGCCAACATAACTACAGTCCTCTCTAGTCTCTGAACAAGAGCCATTAACAGCAGTTTTCCCACCCCTTTGAGAAGGAGGGCCTGGGGGTGTGTAAAGGAGTGTCTGCAAGCAATGCTGCTTCTTACAACATCTAAACATCCAGGCATGTTCATGCATTCATTTATCCCCCCCAAAATATATATTGAGCCCGTTTGCTAGATTCTGGGGATGTAATAGTGAACAAACAGACATCTTCTATGCCCTTGTTGACCTTACACTTGTTATGGGACAATATTTTTGAAATATTAACCAATGCTATTTTCTCCCAATAGTTCTTTTTTTTTTTTTCTTTCCCTGCACTCATTCAAGTAGCAAAGGCATTGCCTCAGGAGAGAGATATATATAATAAGGTAGAATGTAGAGAAAAAAGGAGAATTCCTGCTTGTTAGGAGAATGGGAATGATACTAGACATAGACAAAAATGTTGCACAAACAGGACTTCACCCCATGCAGGTAACCCACAGGAGGAAAAAATACTTCTCTGAGCTGAAAGGGGAAAAAGAGACAGACGCAAGGAAATTGCCACAAAGAGGTCACTGGAGTAGGAGGGAGCATTCCCGACCTGAAGGGGGCAATGGATGAATACAAGATACATCTCTGCCAAGGGCCATAGTGAGGAGCATCTGTGAGCACCTGAAACCAAATGGTAGCCAAGGGTACATTTTCAGCCACCTAGGGCATACCAAGGGAATACCAACTATCACCCACACATTAGCCTAATCCAACCATCCTTCCCCCAGCTATCCAAAATCCATGCTCATCTCATCTTACCGGGCACACAGATTATATTTCCCAGCCTTCATTCAAGTTAGATGAAGCCATGTCAGTGAGTTCTGGCCAATGGAATATATGAGGAAATGATATACACCCATCTCACATTGCTATTGGAGGGAATGAGATGGATCCTATTCTTACTCCTGTTTATTAACACTAAGACTTCAAGGAGATAAGTACCATGTCCAAGGCCATATTTCTAGTGATTACAGTGGCATATATCAAAACCCAGTGATGTAGTGACTCCAGACTTTAGGCTCTTATCCATATAATCTAGTGTTTTGTTAAGAAGCATTCTGAAAATCCTTTTGGGCTCAGTGGGACAAGTGCAATGATTGATTGGGAGGAAAGGGGCAGTTTGGAAAGTCACGTATTTGCCATCTCTGTAACACTACTGAATGCCTCCAAAATATACAGATCCTATTTAAATAAAAGTAGGCGCTACACCAATGTTCATAGTGGCATTATGCACAATTGCCAAAAGATGGAAGCAACCCAAGTATCCATTAACCGATGAATGGATAAACAAATTGTGGCATAAACAGATAATGGAATATTATTCAGCATTAAAAAGGAATGAGGTTCTGATTCATGTGACAACATGGATGAACCTTGAAGGCATTATGTTGAGTGAAATAAGCTAGACTCCTAAGACAAATATTGAATGATCTCACTGATATGAAATAATTAGCAAATTCATAGAGTTAGACTCTAGAATATAGGTTACCAGGGGCTAGATTGTGGGTAGGGAATATGGAGTTAATGTTTAACTTGTAAAGAATTTCTATTTGGGTTTATTGTAAAGTTTTGGAAATGGAGGATCATGATGGTAGCACAACATTGTGCATGTAATTAACATCACTGAATTATGTATGTGATTATGGTTAAAAGGGGAAATTTTAGGTTGTATATCTGTTACTAGAATAAAAATTAGGAGATAAAACATGAGAATGTACAACACAGTGAACCCTATTGTAAATGATGGACTATAGTTAACAGTACAATTATAAAAATATTCTTTCATTAATTGTAATGAATGTACCACACTAATGCAATGTGTTAATAATAGGGTGGTATATTGGGAAAATATACACCTTAATGTAAACTGTGGACTATAGCTTATAGTACAATTATAATATTCTTTCATCACTTGTAACAAAGGAGATACACAAATGCAAAGGGTTAATAATAGGGGATCGGGTATATGGAAACTGTATTTTTAATATGATTTTTCTGTAAACCTACAACTTCCCTGATTAAAAAAATTTTTAAGTAGATACTAGATTAAGCCTTTCTCAACTAGCTAACTCATTGTAAAGCCTTGTAACCAGGCTACCTTATTCTAAAAGATAAAACACTATGGATTGCATCCAACTTAGAATAACAAAAGAAAATGGTAATTTTACTTTATCTTTTTTTTATAGCATATCATATTCCTAATCTAATGGTAGGTTATAATTTTTCAGGCCAACTAACTAGAAAGAGTATTGTTTGAATAATCTGGTACCTGAGGGTCTTTAGCTACCTTAATACAAAAATTCTGAAACTATTAGGAAAGATTAAAAACCTACTTTCTGAAGCTCTTCGGTTCACTGCTTAACAAGGGAGTCATACCAGGCTAGAAAATGGTTCTGAAGCTAAGCCAAGCTTTGAGCTGTCAAGAGAAAGCCTGCAATGAAACAGAATTGCATTGTCTCTGGAAGCCCTGTCTTAACTGGTATAAACTGGCATTGGTGTTATTGAATGATCTCAAGAGAAAAGAACATTTTAAACTACTAAAGTGGTTTTCTTCTCATCCCCTTTTGGCCCCCACTGGGGGGAAATATTTATTTTTCTTACATAATTTCACTCTTCTTTATGTTGCCAGATACCTTGTGATGGTATTACACTTGACAGATCTCTTGTTGAGAAGTTGCCAATGACCAAAAGATAATTGGCTTAGTTCTGCAGGTGTATTAAAAAAAAAAAAAAAAACCAGAGAGAGTGGACTATGCACAAATAGCATCCAACTGCTGTTATTTCAGTGAAATTCACTGGGGTTGTAAACAATTCTGCATCTTAAAGAATATTCTGTGCAAAATAATTTTTTGCTTAAAGGAGATGAGTCCTTATCTGTAAAGGAATAGAAGTGGGGGAGGAGTGGGAATTCTTGGAATGTCTACTTGGCCAGGCACAGTGCTAAGTTCTGATGATATCAAGAATGAAACCAGAGGTAACTGACAGAATAATAAATAGGGGAGAGAAGACTTTATACAGCAACTCTTATAGTGAACAAAAAGAGATGAGTATGTATATATTATAGTGTCTTTCAAAGTTGGGGTCCCCAGACCAACAGCATCAGCATCAGCTGGGAACTTTTAAAAATGCAAGTTCTTGGGCTCCACCCCTGACCTACTAAATCAAAAACTCTGGGGCTGGGGCCCAGGAATCACCCTCCAAGTGATTTTGATGCACACTCATGTTTGGAAACCACTGGGTTAGTAAGAGAGATTATAAAGTACAATCATTTGGGGAAGGGAGTTGAGCTGATGACTGGTATCCAAGTAATAAATAGTGGCCTTGGGCCTTGGGGTTTTTATAGTTGCAACCTGGCACTATAAAGGAGGCTTAAAGTTTCTGTTGTGTCAATACCCAAGGTCAATGTGTGCCTCTCCAGGTTCAACTCTTGCTAAATTTCTGTATTAGTTTCCTGTTTGCTGCTATAACAAACTACCACAAGTTTAGTGGCTTAAAACAACACCAGTTTTTTATCTTTTGGTTCTGGAGGTCAGAAGTCCAAATTCAGTCTCATCAGGCTAATGTCAGGACGTCAACAGGGCTGGTTCCTTCTGGAAGCTGTAGGGGAGAATTTGTTTCCTTGCCTTTTCCAGCTTCTAGAGGCTGCTGCCAGCATTCCTTGGCATGTGGGCCTGCATCACTCTGACCTCTCCCTCACTCATCACATCTCTGATTCTTTTCTTCCTCTCTCCCTCTTATAAGGACAGTTGTGATTACATTGGGTCTACCAGATAATCCAGGATAATCATCCTATTTCAAGATCCTTAACATAATTATACTTACAAAGCCCATTTTCCCATGTGAGGTAACATATTCACAAGTTCTGGGGGTTAGAATGTGGATATCTTTGGGAGGCCTCTATTCAGCCTACTTAAAGTTCCTCTTCAGTGTCTTTGAGGAGAATGGGGAGGGGAAAGGGAGCAGCAGAGGTTGAGTGAGAGAATTTTAGGATTGGATTAGTAAATTACTTTAGTTGTTAGATTGTTCCAGCATGTTTGTTGGGTAGACATTTCTCCACATAAAAATTCAACCAAGCATTTATGGGTTAGGGTGCTTGAAAAGAGTAGCATCAGTGAGGCTGGCAAGGCTCAGGTCCACCTGAGCATGCCTACTTATTCCTATGTTCATCTGCTTGCTGGACATCTCCACCTGAGCAGGCCCAGACTGAACTCTTCACTCCTCTCCCCTGTCATGCCCACTGCTGCCCCAACCTATTCTTCCTTGAGTCCCTGTCACAGATAAAGGTACATGACCTATACACACAGTCCAGAAATCCATAGAGTATCCTGGGCTTCTCTTTCTCTTCCACTCCTTTAATCCTCTTCATTACCCAAATATAACTAGCCAGGAGGTTCTGTCAGTTCTACTATACACATAGCTCTCTTCGTTTACAACTACACTGCCCAGGCTCAGCTCAGGGGCTACCAGTCCTTACCCACAGTTTTGCAAGGGGCTTCTAACTCATTTCCTGGACTCCAGAATCACCCCCCTTTTCACCACTACCAAGATAGTATTTCCAAAACACAAATCTGTCGGCCCCCACCCCACTTCCTCTCTGCTATTTAAAATTCCCTAATATCGTCTTAGAAAAAAGACTAACTCCTTTACAAGGTGCAAAAGGCTCTTCATGACATGTTCTTAGCTTGCCTGTTCAGCCTCATGATTGTCCATTCCCTCACATGACAAAGCAGATTATTTGCAGGTACCAGAATGCACCTTAATCCCTCTCAGACCTCCAGCTGTTTAGCCAGGCTCTTCCCTTGGCTGGAACATCCTTGTTCAGCTCTACCTGGCTTGAATGAAGACTCTTTAAGTCTTTCTCTAGGCATATTTCTCTGGCATCTTCCTTCTATCTTAATACCCTTTACTCACCCCTGTCACTTAGCCTGAATTATAATTGATGATTTATTAGTCTCTCAACCCACTAGACTATGGGCCCCTTAAGTACAAGGATTAAATTTTATTTATCTCTTTATTCCCAGGGCTCAGATTGATTTAGGGCACGCAGTAAGTATTTGATATGTTTCTTGGTTGAATTGAGATATGACAATATTGGCAGATGCTGGCTAAGAAAATAAAAAAGGAATGGGAGTTAGGAGGAAAGTTAGGTTAGAGTCCTAGGTACCTAGTATTTGGAACAGGCCAGGAAACTTTAGGTGGGACCTATTAGTGCATGGCCTCTGGGACCATAAAGAAAAGAAAGAAAGGGTTTTCAATAACGTCAACTGCTACTGGAGACCAAAGCCTGAATAAAGGTCTTTGGATTGGACAAAGAAGAAAGTCACCAAGGCCGCTGAAGAGAGCATATTCAGATGGAGTGTGGAAGGTGTGGATGGTTGCGAGAAAGCCCAGCATTTGGGGGTCAAGCAGTGCTTCTCAAGCTTCTCTGTATATCAGAATCTATGGAGAACTTGTTCAAAATGTATATTCCAAGACCCACACTCAGAGACTCTGATTCCATCAGACTGGAGGTATGGAGGAATATGCAAATGAAGGAATCTGCATTTTTAACAAGTATCCCCAATGATTCTAATGCAGACAGTCACTTTGAGAAACACTTAAATGAATATGTATGTATTGAGATAGTGAATATAAACTATGTTCTCAAGAATATCAAGATGAAAGAATACGAGCAGCATATAGTTTGGGCGGGACTGGGTAAAAGTATCAAGAAATCTGTATCAGGGTTCAGTCAACCACTATGAGATGCACACACACACACACACACACACACACACACACACAAACACATAGGATTTGTTACGGGAATTTGACCTCATGAAATTATGGAAGCTGGTTAAGCAGTTTTTGTAAGGTCATTGTCTTTTCTTCTGATGTTGAACATGAAGTCCACAGGGTAAACAGGAAGGGAAGATGGGTGTAAATTGGAGGAGATCTAGAGTAGTCTGGAACTCACAAACATGAGCTGAGTCAAGGGTGGACTGAAACATGTGTCTGTTCTTGTTGCCTCTGACTTCAGCAGCGTGGGTGTTCCGCAGAAGCCAGGGCCTTCCTCACTGAGCTATATACATATACAGGACCTGGGAGTTGGAGAGCAGAAGGAGGATGGAGCAGAAGGTAGAGCAGATGGATGCTGTTATGGCCCACCCTAACCAGGAAAATGTAGGAAAGCAGATTGTGGGAAATGTAGTTCAGCCTAACCAAGTTGACACATCACAAAACCACTACATGGGTATGTATGCATTTGTGTTTTAAGAAAAGACAGGAGTATAGTTCCATGGATTAGTTTTTAAATTTTTATTCTGGTATCACTTAAATATAAGGGGGATTGGAAAATGGGAAGATTCTGTATCTTCAACACATTTTTGTCAATAAATGTGACATATCCTAGGAACATAAAGAAGGAAATAAATGGAAATATACTACACAAACAGTGGACCCTAAGTTAAATCATGGACTGTAGTTTATAGTTAATAGTACAATTATAAGCATATGCTATCATCAGTTGTAACAAATGTTCCATACCAAGGCAGGTTGTTAATGGTAGGGTGCTGTATGGGAATCCTGTATTTTATGCATGATTGTTCTGAGAATCCACTTCTCTAATTTAAAAAAAGCCATGCCAAGTGTATAACTAATAAAAATACTATATTATTTTTTCTGGGTTTTATTATATTTGAAAACTTCTTAAAATTTATCAATTTTAAATAAACATTCTTAAATTTTATAAATATTTAAATAAATATTTACTATTGTACAAAAAAAAAAAAAAAGCAAGGACAGGTACTCATCAGACAGAAAGCTTGAGGAGTCAAATAAGGGCAACAGTTTTCGTTGCAATATCCCAACAAAAGAAGGAATGGAGGGATTCCCGAGACTGATATTTTAAAGGAGGGACAGTCCTTCTAGAGTAAGAAGGAAGAATCAGGGTAAGAGGGAAAGGGAGGCCAGGGCTGGGATGGGGAGAGAGTGGTATATGTAGTACCAAAACATACTTGCATGGAAGAAAGGAAAGGGGAAAAATAATTTAAGAAAACACATAAGGGATGATAGTCCCTCTTATATATAAAGAGCTAAATTGTGTCATTCTTCATTTTGAAGGTCTTCACACAAGAAAACTTCCAAGAGCAACCATCCCCAAAGCAATCTGCATTCTCCTGTTTATGGATTTGGGATAAACCTGATGCTCTTCCAAAACCCAAAGTGTAACATAATTTTAAAATATGGTTATTAAGCACCTGCTTGTTCATCAGTGTGAATTTAAGGGCATCACAGGGGTCACATCTTAGCATATGGTCTGCTTCTTCCTTGTTGAAGTTGTTGGCAACATAGCCGCTCACAGCATGGAGTGCTGTGCTAGCACCAGCGTGAGAATTTAAGGAAGGCCTTGCTGTGCCAGCCAGTCCATCTGAGATTCTTGGCTGAGAGATGCCCAAGGGAAATTTTGAGGGGAAGGAAGAGTTCTTTTTAAAACTTAAAATTACAAGTTAAGGATGTATCTAAATACCCATGAGACTCCCCTAATTTGAGTCTATCATGAATGAATTATGTAAACCTACCTGAGCTGATTTATAATTTCAGTCTGCAATTCTACTTAGGGTAATTATTCTTTAGTTGGCTTTGTATGTAAAGTAGGACAATTCCTTCTTTTATTAATTTAAATTCCTCCAATTTTGATATTCAAAGGAGTCCCTCTGTTCTAGTAGACAAAATTTGATAAACAAGACTAGTTTAAAATATCCTTGCTTAATTTTATGAACTTTTGGTTGTGACTCCATAGTCTTTTATTTTCTAGCTTATAAAATGTTTTTAATTTGCTCCTGAAAAGAGACCATTTGGATAAAAGTA
Source organism: Choloepus didactylus (assembly GCF_015220235.1). Classification (NCBI taxonomy): domain Eukaryota; kingdom Metazoa; phylum Chordata; class Mammalia; order Pilosa; family Megalonychidae; genus Choloepus; species Choloepus didactylus. Next base: position 163,823,613 of record NC_051307.1, read on the forward strand.
TTGGACTTTAATGTAGATTATTTGGACCTGAATTCTAGTCTTTCTACTTACTGGGCTTAATGAACTTGGGCAAATTACTTAATCCCTAAATCAGTTTCTTCATAAGTGGGGATACCAACAAATATCTCAAATACCTTATATATTATAATCCTTATATTATACATAAGGATTAAATATGATAATTAAATAAGATAATATTTATTTAGTCAGGATATGGACTAAGCTGCTATTAGGAAAGAGACCCCCTAAAACACAGGTCTTAAATAAGAAACTGTTTCTTGTGTAGAGTCTGGAGGTATTGGACAATACAGGACTTTTAGGTGCCTCCACAGTCTCAACAAGTGGCTTCCACTTGTGGGTGGGTTGGATCACCTCCCAGCCACCAAGATGGGGGAAAGAGATAGTGGTGGGCAAAGAAGTTCTTTCTTAACACATCACTGTTGCTTACATCCCATTGGCCAAAATGTAGCCACATGGACAAATCTAGTTATAAGGGAGGCTGGGAAATATAGTCTCTCTCTGGATGACCACATGCCCAGTTAAAATTCTAGAGGACATGGTCTATTACTAAAAGGAATAAGGAGAAAAAAGATATTGGTGGATAATGAGCAATTGATGTTTACCTCTCTTTCACTATTACATAGATTTCTATTATGATGAACTTGACATTTTATTTCTGATTCCCCTTCCTAGAGATGTAGACACTCATACAAAGAGCACCTCCAAGGACTAAAAGGAAGTTTTGAAGGGAGAGGACCATGTCTTATTCATCTCCAGAGCCCAACACAGAATTATGCTTACTAAAGGATTGTCAAAGTGAACAATTATAATCATTCTCAGAGTCCTTATCTGGATTAAATCTCGTTAGTAGAATGTGGATTGTAGACTTTCAATATTTTAATGAACTGTACAATGCCACATACATGGCTTCTTGGCTTTCCCTGACATGTGATCCAGTCTGTTGCATAATGAAGCTCTTTACTATGTTCTTGCTGTGCAATATTTTTAGAAGTAAAGATAAAACCTTCAAAAACAAAACTGATCTCAAAATGGGGTCATGTTCTCTCAAGCTGAAGATTTAAATCAGACCTGAGGCTATTAACTTTAAAAATGTTTATCATCCATTTTCTTGACAGGCAGAAGAACCTAGTACAGAAGCAACCATAAGGAACAATAACTTGGCCTGCTACCATCTTTCTTTATAACTGCTTTGCCTGAGGTGGGGCAAACCAACTGAAGGGAATTATAGTCTCTCAAATCTTAGATTCTGCACATTATTTGTGGTCTCAAAAAGAGAAATTGTGAGTTACTAGAAACAGGAAGGAACTCTAGCTAGGAAACAGAAAGGAATTTAATGTTATTGGTTCTCCATCATGTGTCTGACACTGTGCTATGGACATTGAACACATTATCTAATTTAGTTCATAAGTGAGATAGGCATTGCTATAGGCAACTTTTTTATAGGGGTAAAGGAAGTTAGATAAATTGTAAAGGATCACTGTTGCATGTTGGGTTCCTAGGAAGCAGACTTGGAGAGGCAGATTTGTGGGCAGAAAATTTGTTAGAAGTATTTTCAGGATCAATACCTAGCAGGTGGAGTGGGGGAGGGATGGAAGGAAAAGGGATTGAGCAGTTGAGGAGTTGGGCTTCAATACAGTCTCAGTGAGGGCTCACCTAATCCCAAAGGGCACTCTGGAGCAATGACGGCCCCTGAGTTGTCCTGAGATGGAGTGTGGGAGCCAGGATTTTATACTCCCATGTCAACCAGTTGAATGCAGTCTGCTGCCTTGAAGCTGCTTGGGAAATAAGTCCTTCAATCTGGAATAGGGATTTGAGCAGAACATAAAACAGTGGCTATATCCAGATAGTGACAACCAGCCTGGAATAACAAAGCCAGAATATGAACACAGTTCTGATAGCAAAGCCCATGCAGGTTTCCACTGTGTTTGCCCCAATAGGCAATTGGCCAGTTAGGTCCTCCACATTTTACCATTTTAGAAAATGGTAAAAAGGAAAATAATTTGCTTCCTGGTTCAGGTGATTCTGATGTACACTCAAGTTTAAGAAAAACTGCTTTCGTGCATAGTCCATTAGTCCCGCTTTAGACAGAAACTTGTTTTTAAAAGATAAAAAGCAAAGAAAGATCTAAGAATGCTTGGCAGTGCAAAGCGTCTTGCTGCATTTCCATGCAGTGAAGTGTACTGGCTAGAGTAGCAAATTCTACATAAGAAGACATGGGGTTGAATCTTAAATCTTTGACCTCCTGGTCATAGCTTCTTAGGAAAGTCACTTAATCTTCAGGATAATCTGTTTTCTCATCTTTAACAGAAGAGCTTTACTTGGGGATCTCTAAGGTATCTTCTAGCTCTTAAGTTTGTGATTCCAAGCAGCACAATCAATATGCCTAATATTATTATCACTTTGGAGATGCCCATATGGCCACTTTTTTCAAGTCATTGTATTGCTAAAAAGCATATCAGAACTCTCCTACAACTCAACAATAAAAAGACAAATAACCCAATTAAAAAGTGGACAAAAAATCTGAATCGACATTTCTCCAAAGAAGTCATATAAGTGACCGATAAGCACATGAAAAGATTCTTGACATCATTAGCTATCACAGGAATGCAAATGAAAACCATAGTGAAATGCCACTTCACAGCCACTAGGATGGCTAGAATTAAAAAGCCAGCGTTGGCAAGGATGTGGAGAAATCGGAACCTTCATACACTGTCAGTAGGAATACTGCAGTGGTTTGAAAAGCAGTCTGGCAGTTCCTCAAAAGTAAACATAGACTTCTCATATGACCCAGCAATTTTATCCCTAGGTATCTACTCAAGAGATACAAAAACACATGTTCACACATAAACTGGTACATGAATGTTCATAGCAATATTTGTCAGAGTAGCCAAAACGTAGAAACAATCCAAATGTCCGTCAATGCTGAAAGGATAAATAAAATATGGTATATTCAATAACTTAAAAATTATTTAGCAATAAGAAGAAATGAAGTACTGAATCATGCTACAATAGAGATGAACCTCAAAAATATTATATTAAGAGAAAGAAGCCAATCACAAAAGACCACATTTTGTATGATTCTATTTATATGAAATATCTAGAACTGGCAAATCTATAGAGACCAAAGATAGATTAGTAGTTGCCTAGGGTTGGGGAGGTTGGGAAGAAATGGGTGGGGAGGGGGGTAGGGACTGGTAAATAGTACAAGGTTTCTATTTGTGGTAACAGTTGAACAACTCTGTGAATATACTAAACAGCATTGAATTTTACACTAAATGGGTGAATTGTGTGGTATGTGAATTGTATGTCAATAAAACTGTTACCAAAAAGAAAGAAAAGCATATCAGTACTTTCTTCCTTGCTCCACTTCTCCCCTAATCACTTTAAATGACCATCAGCAAGACATTGAATTAATGCCTTCATGACTATGGTAGTCGGGAACAATAGTGCCATCCTGCTGTATCACATTCATTATTATTATTATTTTTTTTTTACTTTAGAAATGATTTCTTCCTTTTTTTTAAATTAGAGAAGTTGTAGGTTTACAGAAAAATCATTCATGAAATATACAGTTCCCATATACCACCCTATTTTTAACATCTTGTGTTAGTCTGGTACATTTGTTAGAATGCATGAAAGAACATTTTTATAATTATACTATTAACTATAGTCCATCATTTATAATAGGATACACTGTTTGTGTTGTTCAGTCCTATGTTTTTTTGTTTGTTACAAATTTTTATTCTACATTCATTATTTTAATATTAAGCAACCTGGATTGGCTAACACAGAATTTTGATACTTATTTTCAAACCCGAACTCCTAACAAAAGACGTTTATTAGGATGAATGCTAGAAGTGAGGCCTTTTTTTTTTTTTTATTGATTATACTGGAAATGACCTTTGCAAGTTAATGGATTACTGTGAATTTGCCATAAGCATGATATCCACAGAATTAGGCAAACATTTCTTAATTTCTTTCTTTAATTCTTGAATTCATTCACTATGAATTCTAAAAGTGAGTGTGAGGAGTTTGGAAAAAGAAAACTGTATACCTTTATAAAGTTCACTGGCTTCCTAATTCATACACATGCACATACATACACATATTCACACACACAAATGGTGCTTTGAAAAATTATGCACATGAAAATAAACAGCAATCCAGGAAACAAATTTCTAAAAGACTACAATGATGAGGCTAATCACAATCCTAAATTGGGCCTTACAGAGCATGCCAAATGTCTGCAGCAATTTTCCCTACCTTTTTTATTTGTTCAAGCTTCAGGTAGACCATTCATTGTGAAAGGCACCATGACTCATTTTTCCTTAATCAAATCAGGAATGTAAATTTCCTTTCCTAATAGCAGAAGGCCAGAGGATGTGATTTTCATTACAGAAAGGACTGTGGATGCATGCAGACTTACTAGACATCTGGGCCAAATGGTACTTTCAGACACTGAGACCTGGTAAGAGTTTGTGTTATGTTTAAATGCATATTGCAGTAAAACAAAATCTTTAAAACTGACCAGAAATCACATCTTTAGAGGCTGTTCTTCATCTGATTTTGACATTTGGAAGGATGAGAGCCTTCTCTAAGAAACTGAAATTTATGGAGTCTGCCCTCATAAAAAAGTAAGTAGGCATACATTTTTACATACAGCTTCACGAACATGCCAAGGGGGTTCCAGAGATTACAGGTTAAGAATCCATAAAAACTGGAAAAAGAACCAAAGATACCATGACACACTCATGGATAAAATGAAATGATTGACACTAAATGTTGGTAAGGATATGGAAAATGTGGAACTCTTATGCACTCCTGTTAGGAATGTAAAGTGGTATAGCCACTTTATTTCCTCTCCTAGGTATCTACCCAAAAGAAAGGAAAACATATGTCCATGCAAAGACTTGTACAGGAACGTTCTTAGCATCCTTTTTCTTAGTTAAAAACTAGAAAAAAACCAAAAGGCCATCAGCAGCAGTATGGATAAATAAATTGTGGTATGTTCATATATCTGGAATCTACACAGGGGAAAAAATGAAAGAATATGCTATTGATAGCCAAAACTTTAAGATTAAATTTCAAAAACATTATGATGCTTGAAAGAAGCCAAACACAAAAGAGTATGAAGCTTCCAAACAGGCAAAACCAATACATAGCAATAGAAATAAGAACAATGGTTGTTTCTGAGGAATGTAATTTAACTAGCATGGGACACCTGGGATCTTTCTGGGGTGCTGAAAATGTTCTGTATCTTGATAGAGGTGTGGGTTACCAGCTGTTTGTGTTTATCAAAATTGATGGAACTGTACACTGATGATCTGTGCATTTCACTTTATGTAAAATATACCTCAATAAAAATATTTTTTAAAAAAACAAGAGATGAATTACAGATTTGTGAGTATCAGTATAAGTAAGAAAATTCAATTTTTTACTACACATTACATATAAAAGCACTAGAAGAGATCTAATGTGTTTGTTCTGGTTTGCTAATGCTGCTCTTATGCAAAATGCCAGAAATGGATTGGCTTTTTAAAGGAGGTTTATTTGGTTACAAAGTTACAGTCATAAGGCCATAAAGTGTCCAAGTTAAGGCATCAACAATGGGGTGCCTTCACTGAAGAAAGGCTGATGGCATCCAGAAAACCTCTTTTAGCTGGGAAGGCATGTGGCTGGAGTCTGCTTGCTCCCAGGTTTTGTTTCAAAATGGCATTCTCCAAAATGTCTGCATCAGCATCCAACGGCCATTTTCAAAATGTATCTCTCAGCTGCAGCTCCTCTTCAAAATGTCACTCAGTTGCCCTGAGGTCCTCTGTCTGTGAACTCCTTTATATGCCTCCAGTGATCCAATTAACACCCACCCTAAATGGGTGGGGTTACACCTCCATGGAAATTATCCAATCAAATGTTTTACTCACAGTTGATTGAGTCACGTCTCCATGGAAACATTCAATCAAAGAATTCCAATCTAATCAACACTGTAAATACATCTGCCCCCACAAGATTGCATCAAAGAATATGGTGTTTTGGGGGACATAATACATGCAAACCAGCACAGTGTTGTTTCTGTAAATCAGACAATATATTTGAATGTATAGCTGTAAACACAGAAAGGATGACACCTCTAGTAGGAATATGACTTTGGAATTTTGTGCAGTTATTTGGCATTTTCTTACATGTCTTGTTTGAGTCTCACAGCAACTCTGTGAGGGATGCAGCATGATCACTCCCAATGTACAGTTGAGAAAACCAAGGTTCAGAGAGGATGAGGTTGTTCACACAGTCATACAGTCTCTTTGTGGTGGAGCTTATTTTCTAAAGGAAATTAAGAGCTCATTAGCTCATTTTACCTCTACTCTTTCAGAGAAGGAAGAATTCTCCAGGGAAACATACCAGTGTTAGACTCCAGAACAGGGATATTATTTAGTGATTAAAAATCCAAAGTGTCTGATACACTTCGTTGAGAGCTTCTAGAACCCCTTCTTTTTAGGGCTCAATAATAATTTATTTACTGAAAAAGACATGTGTAGAACACCAGCAATTCTCTGGATTAGTTTGAGTCTCTGTCAAATCAGGCTCACACAAATCAGAGATCTTACACAGTATCAAGCTTTACCAGTAATTTCAAGGATACAAGCAATTGAGAGATGCAAGTAAAGCAGGGAGAGCTCCAGGACATGGAACATGGCTCTCCAGGTCATTGCTTCCTGCATCGGACAAGCACTCTCTGGCCCAGAGTAATAGATGAGGTTTCCAAGGAGATATATGGGTTCACACAGCAGGGAGGCTTAGGATATGAGTCATCTCCATTTTATACCCAGATCATTATGTAACGTAAATGAAATTCTCCAGAGAGCCATGCCTCATAAAGCAATAGATTCTAGGCTTGTTTTCAGAAGCAATCTTAAACCAGAGTCATTCCTTCTAAAAGTATTCCATAGGTAGGGACTCTCCTCCAGCAAACCCCATCAGTTTATTTACTGGGAGGTCAATTATCAGCATGTTTAAAAGGTGATTACATCAAGCTACTTGCTTGCTTTCTCTCCTGGGAGTATCCTCCTGGTAATAGGAAAGAAATGGATCCCAGTCCAGCTGCTTAACTTCTTCCTCCCCAGGAGTGAAATCCAAGTGATATACTATGAACCACAATCAAACCCTATCACAGATTAGTTCTCTGGATCTCTAGCCACTAGGGGGCTCTTCATAATAGCATAGACAGAAAAGAGCCATCTCCAAGGATCAGGTGATTGGGCCATGGTGCTAAAGTGATTTAGGAGTGATAGGGAGGAAAGGGGGAACATGTGCTACATGGACAAAGAAATTACATGTTAGAGTTCATTTATTGAAGCGCACTACCACCAGCTTTTAAGGGGATGTTATCCTTCTTTTACGATGTAGATTCTAAGGCTCAGCAAGGTTAAGTCACTTGCCCAAGGTAACCCAAGGAGTGAGGAGTGAGGCCAGTATTCAAGTACCAAATAGTTTGATGCCAGTCTCAGCTTCAGGCCCACCCTCTATGCTCTGCTTTGAGATGCTGGGGTGGGACTCAAAAAACCACATTTCAGTTTTCCCAGCTATTCCCAGTTAGGCCCTGCAAATGGGAGGCACTAATGAGAGACTGCAAAGCCGATGGAAGAAAGAATGTGTTCCTTCCCTTTTGCTTCCTGTTCCTGTAAGCTTCCTCACTCCAGCAGCAGAAGTTCCTGTGGCAGCAGCTGAATCCAGTTTGCAGTTTCTCCAACACTTGCAGAACCAGCCTCATGGTGCCCTTCAGAGACGCCAGCACCGGCTTGAGTAGACTACTTCACAGAAGTCTGGATGCCAGCCCGCAGGACCATCCTCTAACTTCATAAATTTTAATAATTCCAGTCTCTTCCATCTGTTCTGTAGGGTATGAAGCTACCTCCTGCACTTGCTATCTCCCTGATACTTCCATGGTTTTGTTGTTGTTGTTGCTTTTTCAATTCTTCTTGTTAAATTTACTCAGTTCAAATAACTGCTGTGGTTTCTGTATTTTGACCACGACTGAAACACACTTTGCTCTACCATCCATTTTTGCTCTTCACTCCCCACTGATTTTATTTCCATGGCTGCTCAAGCAAATACCATGCAATGGGTTGGCTTAAACAGTGAGAATTTAATGTCTTGTGGTTTTGAAATTAGGAAATATCCAAATCAAGTCAAAAAAGGTGCCATCAAGGTGGTGCTTTCTTCCTGAAGACTAGAATTCTGGGGCTAGCTGCCTGCGATCCTTGATCCTTAGCTTTTCTGCAACATCACAATGCACATGGCAGCCTCTCCTGGCCTCTCCCTTCTCTTTCAGGTTCCATTGATTTCAAATTCTGGCCACTCCTTCTGTGGCTTTCTCTCTGTGTATTTGAAATTCATTCTCTTATAAAGGACTCTAGTGATAGGATTAAGGTCCATCCTAAACCAGTTGGACTACACCTTAACTGAAGTAACTTTATCAAATGTTCCTGCTTACAATGGGTTCACACCCAGGAATGAACCAACTTTAAGAACATGCATTTCTGGGTATATAGCTCCAAACCACCATATTCACTCACCTTCCAATTTGCCCAGTTCCAAGAAAATATGTGTGGTATTGCCAATGCAACCAACCACTGATCTGCCTTCTGTCACTATAAATTAGTTTGCCTTTTCTAGGATTTTATATAAATGAAATCATACAGTATACCTTTTGTGTCTGGTTCTTTCATTCAGCAGAATGATTTTGAGATTCATCCCTATTGTTGCTCTTGTTAATAGTTCATTTCTTTTTATTGCTGAGTAATAATCCATAGTTTGTCCAATGTTGATGGACATTTGGGTCATTTCCAGTTTGGGGTTATTATGAATAAAACCATTATGAATATTTGTGAATAAATCTTTGTATGATACATACCTAGTAGTGAAAATATGTATTAGTTTTAATTTATGTGTGACATATACAGTAAGGTGCACAAATCTTAAGTAGACAGATTGTATTCATATACACCTATGTAACCCTCATTCCCAATAAAAATTTAGAACATTTAGAACACCCTAGAACATATCCCTGTGCTCTTTCTCAGTCAGCATCCTTCTGCAAAGGTAACCACTCTTCTGACTTCTGTCCCTGTGTATCAGTTTTGTTTGTTTTTGAACATAATATAAATGGAATTATACAGAATATGTGCACCTTTTGTGTCTGGCTTCTGTTGCTCAACATTATGCATGTGGGGTTTATCAATTCTTTGCATAGTTGTAATTCATTCTTCTTTATTGCAGTATAGTGTTCCATTGTATGGATATACCACAATTTATTTATACATTCCTTTAGATTTTTTTCTGTTATGAATACAGCTGCTATAGAAATTCTTGTAAATATCTTTTGGTTAACATAGGCTCTCATTTATCTTGGGTAAAAAACCTAAGAATGGAATTGACGGATCATAGGATGGGCTTGTGTTTAGCTTTCCAAAGTGGTTAAACAATTTACATACCCAATAGAAATGTTTGACAATTCCAATTATTTCATATCCTCATCAATACTTGGTATTGAAAGTATTTCTAATTCTAGTCATTCTGGTAGATGGGTTGTGGGATCTCATTGTTTTAATTTATATTTCCCTGATGAAAAAATTGTTGAGAACTTTTCATATACTATGGGCCATTTGAATATCCTCTTTTGTGAAGTGTCTATTCAAGGTTTTTGCACATTTTTAATTGGGTTGCTTGTGTTTTATTATTGATTTGTGGAAGTTCCTTATATGTTCTGGATATAAATCCTTTGTTAGATATATATTATTATACATCTTTCCCTAGTCCGATGCTTGCACTTTCACATTCTTCATAGTGTTTTTTTTTTTTATTAACAGAATTTATAATTTTAATGAAGTCTAATTTATCAACCTTTGTTTTCATGGTAAGTTCTATTTTTATCCTGTTTATAAAATATTTGCCTATCCTGAGGTCACTTAACATTCATTTAAGGTGATTAGCTCGTGTGAAATTCCAGGGATCCAGGAACTGGTGTTCACATACTGTATCATGAATTTTAAGTCCCATACCCTGCTGGACAACCCTGACATCCATGCATGGATGGAAGGGGGTTGGGGGGAGGTCTCACAAAATAAGCAACAAGAAGAGAAGTTTAGGGAAAGAGGACAGAGTCAAAGCTCAGGAGAGAAGGAAAGGGTGTGAGGGGAAACAGGGAAAGGAAAAAAGGCAAGATGGAGAGAAGCAGAAAGAGGAAAAGAACAGGATGATGAGGAAGAGAAAGTGTTCCTTCCCACCTGAGCAAGGTGTGCCTTCTCCTCAGGAACCGGAGCATTCTGGCCAGGGAAGGCCAAGACAAGTGGGCAGGACTAGAATCAGAGAATCTGAAACAAGATCAGAACTCCCTTTCCCATCCATTCTGACATTTCCTTTCCTCTTTGTGCTCAAGCTAGTGAATATCTACCTTTGAAACACATTTTTTTAAAAAACATGGGCTGATTGTGTTATAATAAATCTTTATTTCTCAAGAATGTAAGAAAATAAAGATATCATTACATACCTAGGCTATGGCCAATATCCAGAAATTAACCCTGACAAAATGGGTAATAATTAAAAACATGGGCTTTGGAGTCACATCATCCTGAGTGTTATTAGTTTCCCACTTTTCTCCTTAGGTAAGTTACTCAACTTCTCTGAGTTTCAGTTTCTTCATCTATTAAATAAGGATTCATTCGATCATTCATTCATTCATTTGACAAATATGTACTGAGTGCCAGGGACTATGCGCCAGAGACTTTTTTAAGCACTGAGGATCAGTATACAAAACAAATAAAAAAAGTTTTACTCTCATAAATCTTACCTTCTAATGGGTGAGGCAGACAGTAAGCAAGCTAAAACAGTATAATATAGTACATTAGATAGTGATAAGTACAGGTAGTGAAAAGTGATAGAGTTCTGAATGTATTTTGAAGGTAGAACCAACAGAATTTACTTCTGGACCAGATGTTGAGTGTGAGAAGAAGGGAGAAGACAAGCATGACACACAGGTCTGTGACCTGAGCAACTGGAGCAATGGATTTGCCATTAACTGTGATGGATGCGGTTGCAGGAGGAGCTGACTGAGGAAGACTATCAGGAGCAACTCCAAAAGGAGATGTCAAGTAGGTAGTTGGATATACATGTTCAGGAGAGAGGTCCAGGTTGGAGATATACATTTGGAAATCATCAGTGAATGAATAACCATAAAACTAGGTTAGATCACACAAGGAGTGATTATAAAGAAATATAAAAATGCTGCTCCATTTATAAGGTTATTGGTGGTGGTGATGGTGATGGTGGTGGTGGCAACATGTGTGTTTGTGGTTTATATTGGATTAATTCTAAGATCTTTATTTATTGAGTGTTTAATATATGCCAGATGCTGTGCTAAGAGCTTTACATGTCTTAACTCATTTAGTTATCTAGAAAGTGGTAATACTATTTTCTCCATTTTTATGATGATGAAACTGTGAAAGTTTAATAATTGCCCAAAGTCACAGAGTAAGTAAGTGATAAAACTGGGTTTTGAAATAAGGAATCTGACTCCAGAACCTGTGTTCTTAATCATTTACTCCCTCTCATTATCTACTTTAAAGGTATAATGCCTGTGGCCATTCTAACACATGATAAGTACTTCATAAATGCCCCCATCTCCACAGTACTTATCAGCATGTGGCTTGGACAAGAATTTATTTGTCAGGGAGCATTATCACTATCACTTCAAAATGAGTATGGATTTTGTGAATATGATAGAATCAGATCAAATGAGTTCTGTTCATAAAATATGCATTCAAATTGCCAGAAGTGTAGCAATTTAGAGAAATGTTCTTTCTGTGAGATGTTTGACCTTGACTAGGGACTGATATTTCAACAACTGACTGCTCATAAACTGGAACATAAACTGAAGTACTTAGTGCGGAAATAAAAATTGAGTCTCAAAATATCCCCAATGGCAAGAAGTTTTTGAAAACAAAATTTTGAATTGTTTTTTTTTCAGATTCATTATTCGGATGTCCCAAACGTTACTTCTCTTTTTAAATTTGAACATTTTTGTTGAGTGAAGAGTGTTTTCTTCCCCATTTCTTGATTTTAATATTAGAAAATATTCTTATATTTCTTCTTATAGCCGAATGGAATTTAACCCAGTAAACAAAATCCCCAGTCTGTGTTTTTTTAAGGAGTAAACAGGTAGACAAAGTGTGAGATTTGAAATCAGAAGACAAGCTTTCAGTTCTGACATATTGGCAAAAACTTCACATGGCAAGTTTTTAAAATGTTTAATCTAAAACAATTTTTTGTTTTCTCTTCATATTATGTACATACAGATATGGCAGGGCTGGAGAGATGCAGGCAGGAGATCTCTTTGGTCTTGTATTACTTCACTGACCACCAATTAGCAGGGTTTTGTCAAGAACCTTTCACTCAAAACAATACAAAACAGGAAGTACAGAATTATAATCAGCTAAACAGCCACTGACCCCTCATTATATGACTATCTCTGTCCTATACACTAAGGAAACATAAATAAATAAATAAAGTCATGGTCCTTGCTCTCTAGCAGCCACAATCTAGTGACCAAAACCACACATATGAAAGAACAATTTTAGACAACTATAAAGCAAATGTTTTTTTAATATTATTTTAAAAATGACTATGGTTTAATTTATAAAGGAAACTCAACATGAGGAAAAATTATAGAATTATAGAGAAAATTATAGAATTATAGAGAAAAATTATGGAATCATTAGGGAAGGCTTCATGGAGGTTCACTGGAGATAGTTGTGTCCATCTGCACTACTTCATTTCCTACCAAAAAAGAATTTATTAATTTTGGCACACATAGCCATTGGGTGATCTTTGATAGGATTTCACTGCTTTGTGACTCAGTTTCCTCATATATCCAGTGGAAATCACATTCTTCATTTCTTATATGATCCACAGGATAATGGTTAGAAAACATTGAGAAATATCGTCCCATTTTATCTTTGCCAATATATTAGAGGTTTTCTTAAATTATATGTTAAAGACACTACGTCTATGGTAATTTAAAATAATGGTACAGTGAGTCAACTTATCTCTGCAGCCTGAATTTAAAGCTGACAAAAATAAAAATCTTATAGCAAGGTAGATTCACACAGAATTGTGAATGAAGTTTACAGGTTTTTAAACATTTCAGTCAGCATTTTAATGTACCAAGAGTGGGACGTTGAGAAATAAATCGGTAAAGTGCTTCTAGCAAGCAAATAGAGACTTTTTTTTTTTTCAGAAATAAGTTTTTGAAAAATCAGGTCAAAATTAATTAACTCTATAGCTGCCAGGAGCATCTGAACATTCATCTTTCCCTGTGTTTATTGGACAGCAAGGACTTCCTTCACCAATTCCAAAGAAAAAGGTATAGAAGGAATTCTTCCAGATAATTCAACCTATTAGAAGGGGCCCAGGTAAGCCAGGCCCTTGGCGGAAGAATTTGATCAACTGAGAATTCAGCCAAAACTAAATGAATGCTGGCTGGACCCAGAGGCTGGAGTCCAGCCTCACCCCTATGTAGGAGCCCTTTCTTTGGCCCTCTGGCCCCCTTGAGCTCAGTGAATCTCTATCATGTGCCCACAGCTCTGGGCTTCAAATTCTATATAGAGAGATATAATATATTAGAGATATTTTTGGAAAGGAAACAATCTATGCAATGCCAGTTTGGAATCTTCTTGAAAAACAGTTTAATGTTTTTACTAGGAGATGTAAAGAAAATAACGTTCTACAGTATTTTTAGTGTTTTTCTCCTGATCACCCTACAAACTGATCATAAGACATGATCTGCCCGGATGGAGAATGTCCATGTTTTCCTCTGTTTAGGGAGGTGAGCAGAGAGACAAGGGAGAGACATCATTTGTCTGTTTGTTTGTTTGTTTTTTTAAACTTCCCCTCCTTTCTAACAGAATGCTGCCACACTGCTCCCCCACTTCCGACCCGTTGATTCAGAGGGCTGTTTGTATCTCTGTCTCCAGCTCCTATTGTAGAAAATAACATTGTTGTATGGGGAAATCAGTGTAGTGTCTTGGTTTGGGGAAAAAATTAAGTGTGATAGGTTTTGTTTTTGTAAAAAAAAAGAAGGGGCCCAGGAAATGCTTGTCAAATGAATGAATAAATAAATGAACAAATCAATCAGTGGTTAAAAAAATAGACTTCTAAATACTGAAAATGATCCTGCTTTTTTAGGAAGGGATGACCTATAATTATTGCTGTTTTTGTCAAGTTTTTTTCTGTTCTAAAATCGAAGTAACAGGATTCTAGAAATTTGCTATGAGGTAGTTACCTGAAGGACAAATTATCAAAAAGAACTTGGAGATATGAATGAGCTCAAGACTTGTCAATATTCTCAGTTCTACACATAAGCTGAAAAGTAGAGTATTAAACTCCTGAAAAGAAACAAGAGTTTACCATGATGTTTAATCAGTAGCTCCAGCTGACTAAGATAAGATGAGAAGTCTGTGCTGGAGGCAGCTGAGAAGTAACAAGAAACTGATAGGACCCTTGGAAGAGAGTTGGGGAGGGCAGGGGTCACCATTAAGGGGCCCTCAAACAATTAGGCCCAGACCCACAAGTGAATAGATGGAATAAGACCTAACAGCTTGCTGTTAGGATAGGATGGGAAGAAACAGACCAGAGGTGAGTATAAGACTTCCAGGGCTCATCTCCATCTGCAGCTCAAGGAAGAGTGAAGGAGATACTACACTATAGGGCTGAAGTTTAAGACAGCTACGTGTGAGGCTGAGTGGAGAGTCCTGTTCCAACAGGACTCATAGGGGCCAGTGGAAATTCTAGAAGGAAATTAAACACAGGCCAGAGCCAAACAATTCAGCTCCAGGATCTAAATCCAAGGTAAGTTCCTACTAAAAGTCTGTGAGGGGAATTAAAGTGTCCCCCAAGAGGCCAGGCATGGTGGTGGCCTAGAAGGGGGGAAGTCCTAAATAGACCCCAATACCCAAATGCATAATTGACAGTTCCTCCCAGGGCCTCAAAAAACTTCAAACTCATTATATCAGAAGCAAAACATGATCCTTGCCTGCAATCCAGGTCCTTCACCTTTCATTGTTCCCTAGCTGAGCAAATGGATTCCCTGTGCCTCCCTGATCCCTTCTCCACCACTATCCCTAGAAAAATCCTTCTTAAATCTGACCATTTCTCCTCCACTCCATCACAACAGCAGTTCAAGCCACTCTCAAATTGTGTGTGGATTCAGAAGTGCTCTCCTAATTTATCCCTCCCACTCTTTTTTTTGCCCCTTTCTTAGAGAAATTGTGGGTTTATGGAACAATCATGCATAAAATACAGGATACCCATACACCACCCCACTACCAACCAACTCTGCATTGATGTGGAACATTTGCTACAATTGATGATAGCACATTTTTATAATTGTACTACTATTTAAAGTCCATGGATTAACTTTGAGTTCACTGTCTGTGTCATGTAGTTCCATGGATTTTTTTATTTTTATTTTTATTCTGTTACCATATACACAATATAACATTTCTTCCTTTCAATCATATTCAGATATATATTTCAGTGCTGTTAATTGTGTTCACAATGTTGTGCTACCATCACCACCATCCATTACCAAAAGTATTTCCATTATTCCAAAAAGAAACACTGTACATTTTAAATTTAACTTCCCATTCCCTATCCCCCACCCCATCTCCTGGTAACCTATAGTCTATATTATGACTCTGAATTTGCATATTCTAATTGTTTCAAATTAGTGAGATCATATGATATTTGTCCTTTTGTGTCTGGCTTATTTCACTCATCCATGATGTCTTCAAAGTTTGTTCTAGTTTGCTAATGCTGCAGAATGGAAAACACCAGAGATGGATTGGCTTTTATAAAAAGGGGGTTTATTTGGCTACACAGTTACAGTCTTAAGGCCATAAAGTGTCCAAGGTAACACATCAGTAATCAGGTACCTTCACTGGAGGATGGCAGATGGCATCCGGAAAACCTCTGTTAGCTGGGAAGGCACGTGGCTGGCATCTGCTCCAAAGTTCTAGTTTCAAAATGGCTTTCTCCCAGGACATTCCTCTCTAGCAAGCTTGCTCCTCTTCAAACCATCACTCACAGCTGCACTCTGTTCAGTCTCTTTGAGTCAGCACATTTATATGGCTCCACTGATCAAGGCCCACCCCGAATGGGCGGGGCCACACCTCCGTGGAAATATCCCATCAGTTATCATCTACAGTTGGGTGGGGCGTATCTCCGAATCCAAACATTCCAACTTAATCCCCACTATTATGTCTGCCCCACAAGATTGCATCAAAGAATATGGCTTTTTCTGGGGGACATAATACATTCAAACTGGCACAAAGTTCATCCATGTTGTCACATGTATCAGGATTTTATTGTTTTTTATGTCAGAATAAAATTCCATTTTACATATATGCCACATTTTATTTATACATTCATCAGTTGATGGACACTTGGGTTGCTTCAATATTTGGGCAATCGTGAATAATCCTGATATGAATTGAGCCCCAGCTTTACATTCTTTTGGGTATATACCTAGAAGTGAGATTGCCAGGTCATGTGGTAGTTCTATACTTAGCTTTCTAAGGAACAGTCAAACGGTCTTCCACAGCAGCTGCACCATTTTACATTGCCACCAGCAACACATGATATTTTCCTTTTTTTTTTTTTTTAAGTAGCAGTCATTCTAATGGGTGTGAAATGCTATCTCATTGTGGTTTTAATTTGCATTTCCCTGATGGCTAATGATGTTGAGCATCTTATTATGTGCTTTCTGGCCATTTGTATATGTTCCTTGGTGAGAAGTCTGTTCAAGTCTTTGTCCAGTTTTTAAATTAGGTTGTTTGTCTTTACGTTGTTAAGTTAAAGGATTCCTTTCTATATACTAGATATTAATCCATTATCTGATATGTGGTTTCCAAATATTTTCTCCCATTGTGTAGATTGTCTGTTTACCTTCATGATAAAGCTCTTTGAGCAATAACAGTTTTTTATTTTGATGAGTCCAATTTATCTATTTTTTTCTTTTGTTACTTGTGCTTTAGGTGTAAAGTTTAAGAAACCACTGCCTGACACAAGGTCCTGAAAATGCTTCCCTGGATTTTCTTCTCAGAGTTGGATAGTTTTAGGTCTTATATTTAGATCTTTGATCCATTTTGAGTTGATTTTTGTGTATGGTGTGAGGTAGGGGTCTACCTTCTTTCTTTGCAAATGGAGATGCAGTCTTCACAGCACCATTTGTTGAAAAGACAATTGTTTCCCAATTGAGTAGTCTTTGCCACCTCATCAAGAATTAGTTGGCCATAAATGTGAGGGTTGATTTTTGATCTCCCAATTCTGTTCCTTTGGTCTATATGTCTGCCCTTATGGCAGTACCATGCTATTTTGATTACTGTGGCTTTGTGGTAAGTTTTAAGATCAGGAAGTGTGAGTCCTCCAACTTCATCATCCTTTTTCAAGATGGTTTTAGCTATTCAGAGCCCCTCATCCTTCTGTATAAATTTAATGATTGGCTTTTCCATTTCTGCAAAGAATGTTGTTGGAATTTTGATTGGGATTCTATTGAATCTATAAATTGCTTTGGGTATTAACTGACATCTTAACAATATTTAGCCTTCCAATCCATGAACATGGAATATCCTTCCATTTATTTAGGTCTTCTTTAATTTCTTTTAGCAATATTTTGTATTTTTCTGGGTATAAGTCCTTTACATTCTTGGTTAGATTTATTCCTAGATATATGATTCTCTTAGTTGCTGTTGTGAATGGAATTTTTTTCTGGATTTCTTGTTCCAATTGTTCATTGCTGGTGTATAAAAAACACTACTGATTTTTGAGTGTTGACCATTTTACCCCATCACTTTGCTGAATTCATTTATTAGCTCTGGGAGCTTTGTTGTGGATTTTTTGGGATTTTCTGTATATAGGATCATGTCATCTGCAAATAGGGAAAGTTTTACTTCTGCCTTTCCAATCTGGATGCCTTCTATTTCTTTTTCTTGCCTAATTGTTCTGGCAAGAACTTCCAGAACAATGTTGAATGATAGTGGTGACAGTGGGCATCCTTGTCTTGTTCCCAATCTTACAGGGAAAGCTTTCAGTCTTTCACCATTGAATACAATGTTAGCTGTAGGTTTTTCACATACATCCTTTATCATGTTGAGGACGTTTCTTTCTATTCCTAGTGTTCTATGTGTTTTTATCAAGAAAAGGTGCTGTATTTTGTTAAATGCCTTTTCTTCCTCAGTTGAGATGATCATGTGTTTTTTCCCCCTTCATTCTGTAAATTGGTGAATTACATTAATTGATTTTCTTGTTGAACTTGGATAAATCCCACTTGATCATGGTGTATAATTCTTTTAACAAGCTGTTGAGTTCAGTTTGCTAGTATTTTGTTGAGGATTTTTGCATCTATATTCAAAAGAGATATTGGTCTGTAGTTTTCTTTTCTTGTAGTATCCTTATCTGGCTTTGGTATGAGGGTGATGTTGGCCTCATAGAATGAGTGTTCCCTCCTCCATAGATTTTTACACTCCTTTCCTTATCTCATGCTGCTTTTGCCTGAAGGGCAAACTCTGAAGAAGGGTCACCCTGGGGAGGACTTTCTCAATTCATTCTTTCCTAGCCAACACAGGGCCAGGGAACCACAAAAGGGGTGCAGACTGGTTCCAAAGTGCCTTGTGGGAGTTGTTCAGGAAGGATGCCAAGAGCTTTTCCTATGGCTTTCCAAAGCAGAGCTTTCCTGGCCTGTTCATCAAATGTGGCCCTTTGGAGGCTAACTGTCCTCCACAGCTCTGAGAAAGTGCTGCATCTTTAAATCTCCACCACCTCCTCCTCTATCCAATGAGGATTGAAACAGTGGCTTCCCTCAGAGCTGGAACCAAGCAACCCAAATTTGCTAATCAAAAAGCCTTGATCAGTAATAGGCAATATACACCCCTGTTCTTGGGAAAGAAGATTTTTACATCCCTTTCTGTCAGCAGCAACTAACCAGGGACTGGACCCTACAGTGGCCTGCCACAAGAGTTAGGAATGGACACCAGTGGCCGCAGTGCAGAGAGAGCAATTTACTGTTCTTTACCATAATTTATCAGCTTCTTCCTCCCACTTTTCCTTGATATTGTACAGTGTTCTTCTGGCCTCTGGAGTTTCAAAATCATTGTTTCAGACAGTTCCTGCCTGTTTAATAGTTGTTTTGGTGGAAGTACTGAGTCCTGGAGCTCCCTATTTCACCATTTTCCCCAGAAGTCCCTTCCCAAGTCACTCACTCTTACCCTCTCCAATCCTTTCTGTATCCTGCTATCAGAAGAACAAATCTGATCGTGTCGTACCACTGCTCAGAATCCCTTAAAGGCTTCTCATGTTCTGGCTCCTACTCACCTCTCCAGCCTCTTCTAGTTCCACACTGTCCCTGGGAAATCTGTTCTGGCCATGTGTCCTTCTAGGTCCTTTGCATTCACTGAATTCCCTCTTTATGAAATGATTTCTTCTTTTCTTACCTTTTAGCCTAGGAATTCCATCCCATACTTTCAGAACCTTAGCTCAAACCGCTCCTCCCAAGGAAAGCCTTTCCTGTCCTCCCTGACTAAGTTAAGTCTCCCTTTTCTAGGTTCTCATTATACCAGGAATCACTTCCTTATAGCTCTTCTCATAATTTATTATTATTACTATTAGTATTCTCCCCAGATTCTCAGTCCCATGAGTGCAATGTGAGGGTCTGTTTTTGCTCACCATTGGATCCCCAGTTCTAAGAAAAGAACAAACAGGCCATGCATTGTTGAAAACTGTATGAACGAATGGGACAGGGAGAAACAGCCAGAAAAAGAGCTGGGGACATCAGAGTGTGCTGTCTTTCCACTTCTGGTCTCCCTTACACAGGACTAGGAATAATTTTAAAACTAGGTTTATTTGGTCACAGATTTCTCCCCTAGTGCAGGAACTCCTCTGTGAGTGCCCTAAGATTAGACCCTGCAACAGGGTGAGGTCCCTGGTTATAATTCAATCAGAAGACAAGGCTTTGGGCATGTAATCCAGCATTTTTAGTTCTCATTGATGAAATTAGAATTTTTTCCCCTGTAATGTAAGTACATTTTTAATGATGTGTCATTTTTGAGATGTGTAGAATATAAAAATTGTGAAACCTAGGACAATGGAGAAAAATTCTCATAACTGTGTTTTTCATTTTAGGCTAGAAATGAGAAAGAAAAGACATTCATAAGGCCTTATTAATGAGATAATCTAGAATAATTCATTGTTGGAAAAAGAATTTTTAATCAGATGTAATATCTATATGCATTTTCCACTGGAGATGATACTCTCAAAGACTTCCATATTAAAAACTAATAGAAGATAGAATAAGTGAGGAATCATATGCTCTGGTTGCTTTAATTCTTCTGTTTGCCTGTTTCGGAACCAAGATCCTCTACTCCTTCTACAAAATTCTCAGGTTTAATCTATCATTTTCAGACAATCCACAATATTCATAATATGCATCCATACTACTTCAATTCTAAAGATAATGCTCATTTGTTTGTCTGATGAAGTCTGCTCTTGTTAGGTGTTTTAGGAAATTCCAAAAGATTTTTGTTTTTCCAAAACTAAGTACTGAAAAACAGACAAGCTTTTCCATGCAAAATACACACACACACTCTCTCACATTTTCAGTTTTAATACATCATTAATAATGTTAACATAACTCATTTACTGAGTGCTTGCTATTTTCCAGTTCCCATAGCAAGCACTTCACGGACATTATCTCCTACTACCGCTACAACTTTGTAAAGCAGATTCTATTTTTGTTCCCATTTTATTGTCCTGTTTTTTATAATTCTGATAAGGAAACTAATACTTAAAAGGGTTAAACAAATTGCTCGAGGTCATATCCATAAAGGGTAATAACCTCGGTTAAACAAAACATTAGTCTCAAATGGAACAATTAATTTGTGAACAAACCAAATGGTTGATTGTTGATTGATTTTAGTAGAGTTGCTGAGGGTTCAGCCTAACCATGCACACACATGCAGGGCAACCTAAAATATCAAGGACTGAAAGGAGGAAAAACCACAGAATAACAAGTTGCTGATTAACACATCATGCCTTCCCATCTCCAGTAAAGATTTCCTCTTGTCTCATGCCTATAATTACAATTCCAAAGTCAAAAAATAACAGTGTAAAAAATATCAACTAATAGTTTGTTGCAAATAAATGGTGACGTGGTCTCTGATTAATATTCTGGAAATGATTAGACTTGCTTATAGTGGAATGATCTTTCCTGGTGGCTGAAGTTCAAAGAGTGCCAATCTAAAGTTCAACATGAATAGAAATACTCATCAGACAATTGGGTGATAGTTGCCACTCTTGAAAACCCATGTTATCCTGTTTGTGTTCCTACTTCTCACTCGAGTTTCAGTTAAGTTCTTAAACAGTCTCGAGTTGGGAAATTTTATCTTTCCTGACTTAACAAGAAGCTCCTTTTGAGGGCAAAATTTGCAAAGTAATTCACATGGAGTGGCCAAATATTTCAATATTTGTCAGGGACCATCTTTTAACCCTGTGGAAAATATCTGTCCTCATTCTTCTTTGCCACTCTGTGCCAGTGAGACCCTTGATGCTGCACGTGATGCAGCCAACATCATTCTTTTCTCTTAGCATCACCAAGCACTTTGCCAAAAAATGATTCTGTGAGATCTGCTCTATAGAACCAAGAAACGTCAGGTTAATGTCAAGACTAGACTGGCATTGCACCAGAATGTTGCAATACTGTCTATATTTCTTCACTCTAATCATTAGTTAAACAATCGTATTTCTGATTTTACAATTCTTTTTTGGGGACTTGTGATATGTACTTCAAAATCCGTGAGCGCTATTAGGTAATTTTCCTCTTGACCTAGAAAGGGATACCATAATAGGCTTCCTGCTAAATTAACTCCCAAAAAAGGAGCTGTTTAGTAAATTTAATTATTTAACAACACCTCTATTTCTGTTTTCATTAAGAAAAATGTGGCAAAATGAAGACACCAAGTTTTACCTTTGTCTGGTGATTCTATAGTGGGAACTCATTCCTAGTGTTGGGTCTGTCATAGAGGGTGTTCTGGACTGGTTGCCGAAAATTGTTTTCTAGACATCATGCACTCTGCCATTTACCCTCTTAACCTGCTAAGGAATCCACAGATATGATCCCTCCACAGCTGATCTTATTCAACTTATTCACCTTTTTTAAAAAACACAAAAAAATCAGACACTCAATTTAATAAAATGGAGAAGGTAATGATAGTATGGCTTTGTAGTTTATTCTATGATAATCTAATAAGAACACTTTAATATTCTGTAAGAGCAGGTGACAGGAAAAAATGGGCAACTTTCCTAGGTTGGGCTCACTGAATTAACTATAGTGACTGTACTTTAAAAATCCAGTATTCAGAATCTTACTTTCTGATTAGTTTTCAGAAAAATTGTCAAAATCTTCAGACTTCCATTTCTTCCAAAATGTTTGTAGAGATACTTCTGTGTTGATGAAACATGTTTCCTGGAGAAGTAATTAAAATCATGGCAAATATTCAGCTGGGTCCTTTTTTATTGATAACTATTAGAACTATATTTTATTCAAACAACAGTCCATCTAACATAAAATAAATCTAGTTAATAACAAGTTTCCCACACAGGCTACAGAAAGTAGTTTATTCCTTAAAGTTCAGTGGGATCAGTTCCATTTGTCATACTCTGTGGTAGTGAACAAGAGTGTAGATAGCATGTTTATCACTTTAAACTCTAGAAGGCTTTTTTTCAACTCATCATTTCAACTACTTACTTAGTTTATCATAAAAAAGCACTAGCTTAAAATGCAGCAGTGGGCTTCCTTCCTGATTAAAAAACCCTGTGCTTCTTTGACAGTTCTGAGCAATGCTTCCTGTGGCTTTGTTTATCTTGTTTTAAAATGAAATGACAATTCATTTTTCATAAGTAAGCTGAAGAGTCTTTACAGCAGATATTTTTTCCTTTGAAGTCAATTTAAGAGGTTTTGAGATGTATAGACATCTGGCAGAAAAGCTTGCAAAGCAGAACTCACTTTATAAGCAAAGGACAAATAAGTCTCTGAAAGTCATAATTTGCACCTATTTTTAAACACATAATTTTCTACATGCTAAGGTTTGGTGGCTTCTTTCTTGTTATATTGGAAACACAATCAAATCATTGCTTTAAAATAAGGAAGCATGTTGGCTCATGGGCTAATGGATTTTATATTAAAAAGTAAAATTTTGAAGTGGCCTATTTTTCATTTTGAGGTTGCTGTGCTTTGAATTTACTCATTAACTTCCTGTATTCAGTGAGGTGCAGTGGAAAAATTCCAAGGTGGAAGACAAGAGACTCCAGGTTCTAGGAGGACCTAACACTAGTTTTTAGTCAACACTAGTTTTTGAGAACATACTGAAACTCTTTGGACCTCAGTGTTCACAACTGTAAAATTAGATAAGATGGTCTTCAAATCTTCCAGGTTTCCAACTCTATGAGTCTATAAATTCTTAATCCAAAGGAAGCAACTTGATAAAAGTAAAATGCTTTGAATCCATAGGAACATTTGTGAATTCTCTTATTAACTACCAAGGGGAGTAGCTGTCCACGGGAAGGCTTCAGAAAGCTTAGTTGTGTCTGATAATAAAGGGTGTCTTTGGAGTTCATCCTCTTCATTTAAGACTTTTCTTTCTTCTTTAATTGTCCTAGGATATTATATACAATGGCAATTGAATCTGCTTTCAATGACATTTCTTTCCTTTTAGGGAAATTTTTATCTTAAAAATAATAACTTTATTTTCCTTTATACATGAAATGATATATGTATTTTTGTTACAGTTTTTTTCCTCCTAGAAATATATAAAAAGACAAATGGGTCTCTACCTAGCACACAATATGAAAGCTAAAATAGCTTACAGTCAAAGTATATTGTATTTAATTATACTGTGCTGTCACTCAGGAGTCTCATAAAGTTTTAAAATTTATCCATTATGTGGGTGTGTAGAGTTATCTGTATTTTATATAGGGTAAGCAGGCAGAGGATAAACATGAGACCTACTTATGAAACCATAGTAATCTCTGAGCAGGTCAAAATAAAATTCCTTACTCTACCATCCCAGCAAAAGGCATTATGCTTACCTCACCACTACTTCCTAAATATAAATGGTATATTTCTAAATGTCTTTATAACACTGGAAAAAATTTGAGTAGAACATTAACAATATCAAAAATCAGAAGCAAAAATCAGAAGCAAAAACTGGGAATAAACTGAATACAAAATAAGACAACAGTCTAATATTCTTAATAAAATATAAAGTTCTTGAACAAATAGATAAGAAATAAAGGTAGGACCCCTATAGATAAATAATGGATCCATGGTCATAGTATGTAAACTGACTATTCAGAAATTTAAAAGACAAACTTAATAAATGTATTTTTAAAGTTCAAACATTAATAATAAAAGAAATACAAATTGACATTACAAGAAATACCTTATTTCATCTGTCAAAGGAAAAAAGATAATAAATAAGGACAGCACTCAGTGAAAGGATATCATGAGAAAGCCATTCTCATACACTGCTGGAGGGAATTTAAATTGTCACATTTTTTTCTGGAAAGTGATTTTGAGCCATAATGTATATTAAGAGTCTTAAAGATGTTCCATACTGTTAGCCAGTTATTCCCCTTCTAGGAATGCATGCCCCAGAAATAATCCAAAATGAACTCATATAGCAAAAAAAGATGTTCATTGCAATATGATTTAGAACAAGAATAAAAAGAATGAGAACAGCCTAAATGTTCAAAAATAAAAGAACAGTTAAATAAATTATGGGCACACTCATTGCAGGGAAAGTCATTTAGTATTGGGAAGAAAAACAAGTGTGGGGACCAGATACTGGACTCCCTCCCCTCCATTGTGATTTCACGTAGCCACCTACTTGACCAGGACAGACATAAAAGTCATCAAAGAGGCAGGGGAGAGGCAAGATGGCAGCATAGAGAGGTGTGGAATTTAGTTAGTCCCCTGGAGCAACTAATCAACAACCAGGAACAACTAGTAAATAATCTGGAACAACTGCTGGGGGACAACCATGACTGTCCACACATTGTACACCAACCCGGAATGGGTGAAATGGCTGCAACTGCAGCATAAAATCTGTACATAAAACCTGCAGAATTGTGCCAAGAGCCCCCTCCCCCCACAGCAGGCTGAGCTGTAAGACCTCACTGTAGGAGAAAGCAGCTTTCCTGGAGCGAGCAAATTTAGCTCAGCCCAGCTCCAAATGGGATTTTATTTAACAAATGTGGACTGCTGAATACAAGCTACAAACAAAGACAAACCCCTAACAACAGCAAAGTACCCTGAGGTTGCTCCAAGTGGAGAGGAGGTGGGGCTGATAGGAAAAAAAAAAAAAGTTAAAAAAAGAAGGAAAAATACAGAGGCTTTTAGAGACGACTAACCTTGAAGTGACAGAAAACGCCTGTGCCCCAGGAAAGGGAGCCCAGAAGACCAGGTGCTCTCTCTGACGAATGGGCGAAACTGGGGGGCCATGGACTGGCTCTGAGAGGAGGCTTTCTTTTCCTTTTTCTTTTCCTTTTTCTCTCTCTCAGTGGAGAGAGCCTCAGCCATTTTAAGTTCACAGTGCTCTGACCCAGACAGGGGTGTAGTTAACAGAGTCAGAGAGACAAAGGAGCTATTCAAATGCAGAAGATAACTCCCTATGGGGAGTATCTTCCCTAAGAGGAAGGAGGTAGGGCCCAGCTCTAGTGCTGGCCCTCCTTCCAGAACTCAGACCCCAGGGTCAGGAGAAAACAGCCAAAACAGAAACAACCTAAGTTGAGAACTAAAGGGGCCACACCTCCTTACACCAGTCAGGGGTGACAGGCTAACACGCACCACCTTCTGGGCAGTAGGAAAAGCACAGCAGCTAGAGGCCTCACAAGAAAGTCTGTCATTCTTCTAAAATACACCCTCAGGGAAACTTGAAACTGAATATAACCCCATTCTGAGACCTGAACCCATTCCGGTCTGGGAAAATCTGTTTGGGGTAACCACAGAAACTACAAATCACACAACAAAAAACTACAAATTACACTAGGAAAAATGAAGATATGGCCCAGTCAAAGGAACAGACTTACACCTCAATTAAGGTACAGTTGAGATATTTTTTCACTTTAATGAAACAATCAATTAAATATTTTCAAAGAAATATGCTAAATCAATTCAAAAACAAAATCAATGAGTTCAGGGAAGATATGGCAAAAGAGATGAAGGGTATAAAGAAAACACTGGCCAAACATAAGGTAGAAAACAGGAGTTTGAAAAAACAACTGTCAGAATCTATGGAAATGAAAGCACAACACAAGAAATGAAAAACACAGTGGAGACATACAACAGCAGATTTCAAGAGGCAGAAGAAAACACTCAGAAACTGGAGAACAAGACACCTGAAATCCTACACACAAAAGAACAGATAGGGAAAAGAATGGAAAAATAAAAGCAACATCTCAGGGACTTGAATGACAACATGAAGTACATGAATGTACATGTCATGAGTGTCCCAGAAGGAGAAGAGAAGGGAAAAGGGGTAGAAGCAATAATAGAGGAAATAATCAATGAAAATTTCCCATCTCTTATGAAAATAAAATTACAGATCCAAGAAGTTCAGCATACCCCAAACAGAATAGATCTGAATAGACCTACACCAAGATGCTTAATAATCAGATTATCAAACATCAAAGACAAAAAGCAAATCCTGAAAGCAGCAAGAGAAAAGTGATCCATCACATACAAAGGAAGCTTGATAAGACTATATGCAGATTTCTCAGTAGAAATGATGGAGGCAAGAAGGAAGTGGTGTGATATATTTAAGATACTGAAAGAGAAAAACTGCCAACCAAATACAGTGATTAACTGTACAAATATTAGAAATCTCTTTCATGAATTAGAACAAATGTATGACACTATAACTAGAAGTTAATCATACAGGGGTATATAGGGAAAATATACCTATGGCAAACTGTGTACTACAGTTAGTAGTATTTTAACATTCTTTCATCAACAGTAACAAATGTACTATACCAATATTATGAATTACTAATGGAGAGGGTTGTTTAGGGATATGGGAGGATTTGAGTTTTCTTTTTTGTCTTTATTTCTTTTCTGTAGTAATGAAAATGTTCTAAAACTTGAAAATAATTGTGGTGATGGATACACAGCTGTATGATGGTACCATGGGCAAT
Source organism: Choloepus didactylus (assembly GCF_015220235.1). NCBI lineage: Eukaryota > Metazoa > Chordata > Mammalia > Pilosa > Megalonychidae > Choloepus > Choloepus didactylus. Next base: position 163,850,925 of record NC_051307.1, read on the forward strand.
TGATTGTGTACTTTGGATCTTTGAATGATTGTATGGTATGTGAAAAATCTCAAGAAAACTGAATTTAAAAAAAAATAAGTTATCAGAGCTCCCCAGCGGAGGAAAAAATGTATTGCAAACAAAGCATTGAAACTCCCCTCCCCATCACTGTTGACAACAAATCTCCACACCCTTGTGTCACAAGGCCCTGCCGAAACTCTATTCTCACACCCTCATTGTCCTAACCCTTATAAACCACTGCCTGGCATCCCCTGCTTTTGTGGAGCACTAACTTCCATCTTTACTGGCTGGCTGCCACCATGGAACCATATCTCCTGGAAGTAAGTCCTATTAAACTCATGTCTAACTTCATGCCTGACATATTCTTCAGTCTTGGGGCTAAGCTGAGTTGGAACAGCAAGTTACAAAGCTATATACACAGTGTGATCTCAAGTATGTCAATATTTGAGATGGATCATAGATCAAAACATAAAAAGTAAAACCATAAAGCTTTTCAAAGAAAACATGTGATAGTACTTTCATAACCTGAGGATGGGCAAAGATTAGTAGAAAGAATACAGAAAGTAATAACCATAGAAGAAAAAATTTATAAATTAAACTTCTTCAAAATTTAAAGCTTGTGCTCTTCAAAAATATGACATTAAGAAAAAGAATAGACAAGCCACAGGCTTACAGAAAATAATCACAAATCATGTATCTGACAAAAGATTTGTATCCAGAACATATAATGAATTACTACAGCTCAATAATTTTTAAAAATTGAAAATAGGAAAAAACACAGCAGATACTTGACAAAGGAACATTTACACATTATTCACCATGGATACAAGTTAAAAACCACTGAGATTCAGTTAATAGCCACTACAATGGCTAAAATAAAAAAGACTGACAAAACCAAATCTTGGCAAGGATATACAGCAACTAAAACTCATACATTTCTGGTGGGAAAGTAAAATGATAAAACCACTTTGGGGAAAGATTTGGCGGTTTCTTATAAAGTTAAACATGCACATATTCTTCAACCCAGCAATTCTACCCCTAGGTATTTGTCCAAGAAAAATCAAAACTTACGTCCATAAAAAGTCTTGTACAAGAATGTTCATTGTAGCTATATTCACAGAAGCCAAAAACTGGAATCAACTCAAGTGTCCATCAACCTGAGAATAGATTTTTTTTAAAATGTGAGATTACACATGCACACACACACACACACACACACAATAGAATAGTACCAAGCAAAGAAAAGGAATGGACTACTTATTTATGCTACAACATGGATGAATATCACAGACATAATATTGAGTGAAGAAACACAAAAGAGAACTTACCGAATTATTTCACTCACATGAATTTCTAGAACAGGCAAAACTAATATAAGGTTAAAAAATCAAAACAGTGGCTCTCTCAGGGGAGAGGTAAAGATCATTAGGCATTTTCTGGGAAGAGACATGAAGAAATTTTCTCCAGAAATCTCTGTCTACCTAGAATCCTTATCTACCTAGATCTTTAGAATATAGAGATAAAAATGTATCTTCATGCTAGGGTATGGTGATATGATAGAACCATTTGCCAAAATGATTACAGTTTTGGTTTTTCAATGTTTATAAATTCTATCTTGAATATATTGTAAAAAAAATGATAAAAGGATGGTTGAAGAGTGGGTAGATTAATAGATAAAACAAAAATTAGATGAAATCAATTAAATAATAATTAGAATGTTGAACAATTCCAAAGTTGGGTGATGGATACATGAGGATAGTCTATCTGCTTTGTAGATGTAAATCATTCTATTTATTTTGCATACGTTGGAAATTTTTATAAGAAAAACTTTAAAAGACAAAGGAAAATGGCATGTTTCAATGGAAGTTACTTGTAAAGGTAAAAATTTTGTGTGACATTCTGCTGAATTGAGCTCCCTCTTAGCTCTGTTTTTATTATGTGTCTTGGGCAGGTCACCTTCTGGGCTTGATTTATTCCTCTAGGGAATTCATTCATTATATAGAATTTATTGAATGCTTATTAGGTGCAAGGTGCTATGCACTACAGTGGGTTTAGCTTACATGACTGATCACCAAAGTTCGATCCAGCCTTTACATTTTATAACCATTTTTATGTCATAAATGCAAGTTACCCTCTTTTTGCTGCGTATACTTCTCATGACTTGTTACCTTTATATCTTGTGTTATTGTTCCCACTTGTGGAGATGAGATTCAATAGACCAGGGCAGGAGTCATTTTTCAAAAGATTTGTTTTCTACTAAAGTCTTTTGGCCTAGTGAGATTTCTGGAATGTTAACATGTTCAAGAAAATAGATGACAATGTAAAGAATTTCATGAAAGGACTGGGCTTTGTTTGAATGTATTAAATAAAAATTCTAAAAACAGATTAAATTCAGCATATGTGAGTGTTAGTGAAATTGAAGATACTTTTGTATAAAATATCCAGACTGAAGCCAGTGAGAGTGAAAGAATGGAAAATGGAGAAAACAGAGTAATAGACATAAAAGACAGGGTAAAAAGGTCAAACATACATTTAATCAAGCAACTAGAATAGGAAGAGAGAGTGAATTGGGAAAAAAAAATTGAAGCGATATTGCCTGAGAATTACAAAAATGATGAAAGACATCAAGTCTTAGATTCAAGAAACCCTAGTATCCCAAGCAAGATGCAAAAATTCATAGTCAAACTGCTGAAAATGAAAGAAAAAGTGAAAACTCTAAAAGCAATCAGAGGAAAAAGTCACACTTTATGTTCAGGGACTCAAAAATGCGACTGATAGTTGACTACTCAGTAAAAGTAATGAAATAAAAAATTAATGAAATGACATGTTTTAGAGTCGGAGAGAAAAAACAGCTATCCTAGAATTCTACACACAACAAAGATATATTTCAGAAAAGAAAGTGAAATAAAGACGTTTTAAGAGAAACAAAAATGGAGAGTTTGTCACCAGCAGACTTTCTTTAAAAGAAATACTAAAGGGGTTTTCCAGGTGAATCAAAATGAACTCAAATGGAGGCAGGAGAATGCAGCAAGGAAAGAACAACATATTTATAAATATGATTAAATATTGACTTTTAAAAATAATAATGTCTTATAGGCTTTAAAATACAGAGAGAATTAAAATGCATGGCAATGAAAGTGCAAAAGGTGAAGGAGGGTAAATGAAATTAGTTTTTTAAATTCTTGCATTATCTGAGAAGTGTCAAAAGTTATAATTCATGATAAACTCCATAAGTTTTGAATGTGTGTTGAAATGTTTAGCATAATATGTGAATATATAACTAACAAGCTAATATGGAGACATGGAATAAAAGTGTTTGAATACTTGATTAATCCAAATGAAGGCAAGATATATATTTTTTCTTTTTTCCTTTTAAATGGGAATATAACTCCAGCATCAGTGGGTACAGGTCTGTGGTTTATTTTGAGTAACAAATAGAAGAATAGGAGCAATAAATATTGTCATGAGTATTGATAACATATATTGTCAATATATATGTGGCTAGGTAACTATTGTATTTAAATCCACAAAGATACTAAAGAAAAATTACCCAGGATAGAAACTTCGTAATAGAGTTCAATAATATGTGGAAATTGTGTCTAAGGGAAGAAAAGTAATTTCAAAAACAGGTAGTTCTGGGAAAGCCAATTTATTCTAAGAAGCGTAATCATTCAGGATAATTTAATGCAGAGAGGAGGACACAATTGCTTTTTAGGAGATAATGGAAAGCCTAAAGTTTCATTTCTTAAGGTGAAGAAGAATCAAATTTACTCAAAGGATGTTTGTTCATAATTTAGGGAAATAGTATTTGATAGGTGGTTTTATGTTCTGAGACCTCACTATAGAGAGATTCTATGAAAACATACTAGAATTAAGTCTTTTATACCTTTAGTAACTGAGTCTCCCAAGACAGAGTTCAAAGCAAAATCTAGTTTTAACTGAATATGTTATCTTATAGCAAAATCTATAAGTAACTGACTTACCACTGATGTTCCACATACTGAAATTTCAAGATGATGGAAATTTCTCTGATGAAGGGTCACCAACATATTTGTTAAGAAAATATGTTAACTACTTAGTATGGAAAATTTTTAAAAATTGATTATATCTTTTCCGATATACTTAGACAATTACAAACAACATAATGTATACTTTTACTGGCAATTAAGGAATCATTAACATGAACATCACTTATTATACCAGTCTAAATGTCCTCTGGGACTAAATGTGTGTTAAAGGTGCTAGACTACTGTTTTTTTTTGTTTTCATTTTTGTTTCTGTTTTAACTCTCCTTTCTGATTTTTGTAATTTTCCTGCTTCCTCTCCTGAATTCAAGCCATGGCTACTCTTTTCACTACCGCCCATATTCCTGCATCCAGCACTCAGTCTCTTCTAATCTGCTGTAAATCTGGAAGCCGATATCCAGCATAACATAGGATCTTCGTGAAGGCCTTAGATCTTCTCCCATGAATTAGGTGAATGTTAGCCATGGAAAGTGCATGGACTTTTACAGACATCTCTTTTCTCGTTTTCCACTGAGGGTTTTGAGTGGCATTTCAGATAACTGAGGTTTCTCTATAATTGAACTACATGGAAGTGACAATTGTATGTTTATTGATTTTTATTAGTGATACATACAGTGTCAGAACCCACTTCTATATGAATGTCAGCCCTTTAGCTGTTTTAGGAAATTGATTCTATTTTGTTCCTACATGCAAGGGGATAGGTGGGTGGGAGGTGATGGAGGAAGGACTTAGTGGCTGAGCACATGTTGAAGATCATGCTAGATAAGGTTCAGTCACTGCTGTGCTGCTTCATTTAATTCTCAAAGACACTCTATGAGGTACATATCATCAACTCCATTTTGCAGTTAAGGAAAATAAAACAGAAAAAAGCAAGGCTCAGAGGGCTAAATTGTCCAAATCATGCTGCTAGGAAATAGCAGAGCTGGGATTCAAACCCTGCTTTGTCTCACAGCCTTCTTGCTTTCCTTCCACTATATCAAAGCTTTGGAAAGGACCAGTGCTCAAGAATGTACTATGGTAAAAAGATAGTCCCAACATTCAAAGCAATACTTGATGTGGCTCTGAAGCTGCACAGCATTGGAAAATATGGAACAAAAATTTAAGATGCTCTAAAGGAAAAGTGGAAAATTCTAAGTAATAGATAGTATATTCAGTAGAAAAAGCAAGAATAGATTTTAAGTTAATCTGAAGTTTATTCCTAGGTGGTTTTTTTTTAACTAACTTTAAAGGGATATTATGATAACTATCGAGGATCAAAATTAACCTGGGTAAGGTGCTAGGGTGAGTCAAGGGCCTCTTCATAATGACTGGGAATCAAATAAATTTGCATGAACTGCTTTGTGGAGGTTGGTGTGCCCCTACTGCTGAGTCGCAAAGGTAATTTATTGCCTAATTTGAAGATTTGAATAAAGACTGTGGCTACCCTTCTCTGGGAAAGATTAGAAGATGGCCCTTTACCAGGTATAACTTGAGTTGAAAATGAATGTCCAGTGGAAGGAGAGTAGCTGACAGTGAGCAAGTAAAAATGGACGGAAAGGAGAAGATCAAGATGGGAGTGTGGATTCTAGTATCTCTTGTGCACAGATGGCAACTGACCTCACAGCTGGAGATAAGGCCACACAAAACCCATTCACAGAAGATAAGCAGAGGCCATAGTTTTGGGGAGACTCCCTGAATCCAAGAAGAGTGGAGAAAAAACTAATTATGGTAATAAAAAGTGATTAAGCAAACTATTCCCTATTTGCTATACCCTGTAATTTTGTACCACCAATTAATGCTTTGTCAAGACTAAAATCTTATTTTATTCTGGTTAAGTTTCTTGTACCATGAAAAATAACCCTTCCTTCCATTTTCAGGATAGTGTTTTCTGTGAATTTTGTTTTGGTTTGGTTTGGTTTGGTTTGGTTGGTGAATCCATCATCATCTGATAAACTGATGTGTGGGAGACAACTCAGATGCTGCTAAAAAGAGGTCTGATATTTCCTGCCTTTTGACTTCAGCATGAAACAGACCATCTCTGTGGAATGGTTTGAGTCTGGTTCAAAATGGAATAGCCACAAAACTGGTCAAGAGACATCAATTTTAGCACAGTGATGATGTGTACTTAAGGAAGCAGATATGTCAATGTTTTCTGTCACAGAGAGGCTGAGTCTCCTTGTTGGACCGTCATTCAAACCAGCCTTCATCCTTCAGAGAATGGAATATACCTGTCAGGTCTGTTAACAATTTTCTTGGGGTTGCCCTACTAAGTTACTTAGAGAAGAGAATTTAGTTAAATTACTGTGTTTTCTGGATTTCTGAGAAACAAAATGTAATGATTTCTAATCCTTCTAGTTTATTCATTTAGCCATCTACCATTGCTACAAGGTGCAAGAAATCAAATAATTTGCACCAGATCTTGTTAGAAACCAAGCAATGGAAAATATATAACAGCTTGTTTCTTGTCCCCTCCACTGGGCCCCCATCCTTCTGGACCATCTGTCTCAGACCAACGGAATATGCCCACTTTGACCTGTGGCTGTAGGTGACCACTATGTGGTGCCTGGCTGGGAAGGTCAGGGGAGATGGGCAGGAGTGAAGGACTCCACATTGGCAGGAATGCTATCTAAGATTTGATAACCCAAGGTTAGATATGTTCCAAGTTAATCTGAGTTGATATGCTGAATGCATTTTTCATATAATACATCATTGTAATAGTGTTTGAGTTGTTTTTATCCTGCATTTAGCATAAATAATATTCTATGCATTGAGCTTGAATGGATAACCATCTTTTCTAACATTATTTCCTGAGAAAAATATGTTTCAAATACTAGATATCAGATTCTTAAATTAAGCTTTGGAACACAACTCATTTACTAACTGGGCTATAACTCAATTGGAAAAACTCCCATAGTGTTATTTTAAGCATTAGAAAAATTTCATTGCCATGAATATGTCTTATCTGAAAGATAAACTCTCCTATGGCTTAAAATCTTTAAAGCTAAAACATCCCATTTTTATCTACGCATTGCTTATGGACAGAGTTTTTTGTATTTTGTTGTTGTTTTTCTCCTGCAACTACAGATGCCAGCTGACTCTCTTCTTTGAATAACATAAGTCAGAAAAGGCGCATTCTTTCTCAAATGCATTCAGTAGTGAAGATTTCATTTCTCTTCAGTAGGAACTGGTTGAATCTGGTTCCTGGCCTGATTTCTGGCATGTGGGTCATGGGTGTATTTAAGAAGCAATAATCACTCTTTAGACCACCCTCTGCTAATGTACCAAATGTAAGGACAAGCCTGTGGTGTTATATCTGCTACATGCCTGGCCTTGCTTTATGGCTTATCTGATTTCAAATCCATCTTTTCAAATTTTACTGTGGCCAGATTTCATTTGTTTGTTTTGTTTATTTTTTAATTATTAATTTCCAATTTGATTTTGTGAGACCAAAGGAAAAGTCTTTATAACTAAGCTTTCCCTTAGGACTGGAGTGGTTGACAGGGGTTGTGATGTAATAATGCCCTGTTGCTCTGAGGATGGAGCTGGGGGCAGAGAGAGTGACAGAATTCAAGGATCTCACTTGCCTAGACCATTTCCAAGGTCTTGGAGTATTTGTCATCTTTATATTTTGAAGAAATATTCATTGTTTACTTTATCCTGAATTCATAATTGTATATACTTTTTCCTAAAGAGGTCACCCTTAATTGTGTAAGCTTTGGTCCCACAAAACCAGATGAGCCCTATTTCAGGGATAAGGATATAGACACAGAAAAGGCAAACAAAATTGAGCCTACTATGAGGGGTTGTATAGTGTATGAATAAAACTGTTTAAAAAAAGTGAAAATTGCCAATGACAGCTTGAAGCAGGCATTGGCTACCAAATTTTGGATGGGTGATTTCATAGAAGAAACTCAATTTCACAGCTGAATGTGAGGTGGAGGTGGTGGGAGGAGGGAGAACAGCCCTGAGCTTGAGAAACAAAGAAACATTCCTCAGCAAGTAAGAAATATGTGGCTTCTTACTTCCCAGGGACTGCTTCTGCTCCAGAAAAATGAAACTGGTTTATTTGTTAAGCAAAAATTTAAAACTAGGGGCAGGGCAAGATGGTGGCATAGAGAGGTGTGGAATTTAGTTAGTCACCCAGAGCAACTAGCAAATAGCCAGGAACAACTAGAAAATAGTCTGGAACAACTGATGGGACATCTGTGATCAGACAGCATTGTACACCAGACAGGAATGGTTGAAACAACTGAGATCACAGCATAGAACTGGAAACCTGACACTGAATACAGCCTCCTCCTAAGACCTGGGCCCATTTGTTCTAGGAAAATCTGATTGGGGTAATCAAGGAAACCAGATGCCTAGACAACAGAAAATTAAAGATCACACTAGGAAGAGCAAAATATGGCCCAGTCAAAAGAACAAACTTGCACTTCAACTGAGATACAGGAATTGAAACAGCTGATAATTAATCAAACAATCTCCTAAATCAATTCAAAAATCAAATCAACAGGTTGAGGGAGGATATGGCAAAAGGTATGAAGGATATAAAGAAGACATTTGGCAAACATAAGAAAGAATTTGAAAGTTTGAAAAAACAATTGGCAGAACTTATGGGAATGAAAGGCACAATAGAAGAGATGAAAAACACAATGGAGACATATAACAGCAGATTGGAAGAGGCAGAAGAAAAAATTCATGAACTGGAGAACAGGACATCTGAAATCCTACACACAAAAGAACAGATAGGAGAAAAAATGGAAAAATATGAGCAAGGGCTCAGAGAAATGAATGACAACATGAAGCACATGAATATACATGTCATGGGCATCCCAGAAGGAGAAGAGAAGGGAAAAGGGACAGAAAGAATAATGGAAGAAATAATCAATGAAAATTTTCCATCTGTTATGAAAGACATAAACTAATAGATCCAAGAAGCACAGCATACCCCAAACAGAATAAATCCGAGTAGACCAACTCCAAAACACTTAATAATCAGATTATCAAATGTAAAAGACAGAGACCATTCTGAAAGCAGTAAAAGTGATCCATCACATACAAAGGAAGCATGATAAGACTATGTATAGATTTCTCAGTAGAAACCATGGAGATGAGAAGGCAATAGTATGATATACTTAAGACACTGAAAGAGAAAAATTACCAACCAAGAATTCTATATCTGGAAAAACTGTTCTTCAAAAATGAGGGAGAGTTTAAAATATTTTCAAACAGACACAAACAGTTTGTGAACTAGATACCTGCTCTGCAAGAAATACTAAAGGGAGCACTACAAGCAGATATGAAAAGAAAAGAAAGAGAGGTTTGGAGAAGAGTGTGGAAATGAAGACTATCAGTAAGGGTAAAAAGAGAGAGAAGGGAAAAAATAAAAATAAAATAAGATATAACATATAAAATCCAAAAGAGAAAATGGTAGACAGTAGATGTTACGTTGAGTGAAATTAGCCAGAAACAAAAGGATGGATACTGTATGGTCTTGCTAATATGGACTAACATTGATGAGTGAAATTTGAGAGTTGAGAACACAGCTTATCAGGAGATGGAAGCAGGTTATAGATCGAGCATTTGATGCTGAAGGAGTACAGAAGGTTCAACAAGATCGATTGTATAGATCCAGAAATGGAATGGATAGCATAATAGTGTGTGAAGGTAACACAATATTGAAGTACTCTGAACAAAGATGGGTGTGAATATGGTTGAAAGGAGAAGGCTAACAGTAGTTATGACACCAGAAGGAAAGATACAAGATAAAGACTCAGATTGTATAACTTAGTGAAACCTAGAGTGGTCAATGATGGTGATTAAGTGTATAAATATAAGAATGTTTTTAAATGAGGGAGAACAAATGAATGTCAACATTGCAAGGTATTGAAAATTGGATGGTGTGCCAGTTTGAATGTACTATGTCCCCCAAATGCCATTATCTTTGATGTAATCTTGTGTGGGCAGACGTTATCAGTGTTGATTAGATTGTAATTCTTTGAGTGTTTCTTTGCAATGCGCCCCACCCAGCTGTGCGTGATGACTGTTTGGATAATTTCCAAGGAGGTGTTTCTTCACCCATTTGGGGTGGGTCTAAGTTGAGTCACTGGAGCCATATAAATGAGCTGACAGACAGAGGGAACTCAGTGCTGCTCAGAGTGACATTTTGAAGAGGAGCTACAGCCAAGAGGGACACTTTGAAGAAAGCACAGGAGATGCAGATGAGAGACAGTTGGAAGATGGCCGTTGAAAGCAGACTCTTGCTCTGGAGAAGCTGAGAGAGGACAAATATCCCAAGTGCAATTAAGAGTGACATTTTTGAGGAACTGCAGCCTAGAGAGGAACATCCTGGGAGAAAGCCATTTTGAAACCAGAAATTTGAAGCAGACGCCAGCCGCGTGCCTTCCCAACTAACAGAAGTTTTCTGGACACCATTGGCCATCCTCTAGTGAAGGTACCCAATTGCTGATGTGTTACCTTGGACACTTTATGGCCTTAAGACACTAACTGTGTAACCAAATAAACCCCCTTCTATAAAAGCCAATCCATCTTTGGTGTTTTGCACTCCAGCAGCATTAGCAAACTAGAACAGATGGTATGGGGAAAAAAATACAATCAGTGCAAACTAGAGCCTATAATTAATGATAACATTATAAGATGCTTCCATTAATTGTATCAAAGACAATATACCAAAGCTAAATGTCTATAATAGGGGGATATAAGGGAGGGATATGGGATTCCTGGTGGTGGTGATGTTGTCTAACCTTTTCACTGCATTTTATTTTTCTTTTTCTTCTATCTTTTGTATTTTTATTCTTCATCTTTTTTTCTCCTTTCCCTCTTTCTTTGGGAAAGAGATGGAAATGTCCTCATATAGATTGTGGTGGTGAATGCGTAATTATTTGATTATACTGGGAATCATTGATTGTTTACTTAAGGTGGATTGTATGGTGTGTGAATAAAACTGTTTTAAAAATAAACAGAGGGAAACAAGTGCTGGAGAAATTGTGGAGAGAGGGATGTACCTATTCCTTGTTGGTAGGGAAGTAGAATGGAGCATCCCAGCTGGAGGGCAATTTAGTGGTTCCACAGGAAGCTAACTATGGGTTTGCCATATGGTCCTGCAACCCCGTTATTGGGTATATACTTAGAAGAACTGAGAGCAGGGAAATGAGTGGACATTGTACTCTGGTGTTTATGGCAGCCATATTCATGACTCACAATGGATGGAGGTGGCCTAATTGTACATTGACTGATAAATGGAATGGAGAACTGGGATGTGTATATACAATGGAATACTGAGCAGCAGCAAGAAGAAATGAAGTTATGAGGTATACACCTAGGTGAATGGACCTCGAGGATAGTATGTTGAGTAAATAAGCCAGAATCAAAAAGACAAACATAATGCCTCACTAATATGGACTAACTATAATGTGCAAACTCAGAATTGAATCTGAGAGCATAGGTTATCAGGGGAAGGCTTATGGTAAAATTTCCTAGATTGTAAGCTCTTACAGCAGTCACATATATTCATGGGTTGTAATGGTTATCTCTAAATTCTGAGATACTGAGCTGTTTGTGTATAACCTGGTCAGTCCCTGTAACTTTGGGATCTGTGTGACACCTGAGACTCAGAGCCAGAGTTCAGCAGCTATTAATGTAAGCCTTACCCCATCAGAAAATGTTTAAAAAGCTGAAAAAAAAAAGATCAGACTTCAATTAGAGATATGAACAAAATGGACTTGATTAGAACTAAGGTAAACCAGACCAAAAAGGAAAAGGATGATATTGACTGTGTTTTAAAATCTCAACTTCTGTGTGAGACCAAAGGAAGAGATGTTTATTTGGTACAAAATCTATCCTTTCTGTAGCATGCTATATAATTTAACTTGTATGGTCAAACACCATAATTACATGGAACCTTGAATAGGGGGTGACAGCTGGTTGGTTTGTACAGGTTAGCATGAAACTCTGTTACATCCCAGAGTAATTTGGGCAAAGAGTAAGGAATATTCGCAGGGTACCCTTGAGGGCCTGGGAAAAATGTGGAAACATTGAACTTCCCCGCCTGGGAAATTCCTGATATTCTCGCAACCATTGGGGACTACCATTGTTGTAGGCCAAGTCCTTGATCTTGGGGCTTGCCTTTAGGAAGCATGTTACTGCAAAGAGAGGCTAAGCCTACTTATAATGATGCCTAAGAGTCACCCCCAGGGAACCTCTTTTGTTGCCCAGATGTGGCCCATCTCTCTTTAAGCCCACTTGGCAGATAAACTCACCGCTCTTCCCCTCTACATGCAACATGACCCCCAGGGGTGTAAATCTCCCTGGCAACATGGGTCATGACTCCTGGGGATGAGCCTGGATGCAGCATTGTGGGATTGAGAAAGCCTTCCTGACCAAAAGGAGGGAGAGAAATGAAACAAAATAAAGTTTCAGTGGCTGAGAGATCTCAAGTGGAGTTGAGAGGTCATTCTTGGAGGTTACTCTTATGCATTATATAGATATCCCTTTTTAGTTTTTAGTGTACTAGAATAACTAGAAGGAAATACCTGAAACTGTTGAACTGCAATCCAGTATCCTTGATTCTAAGACAATCATGTAACTATGTAACTTATATGGTGTGACTGTGTGATTGTGAAAACCTTGTGGCTCATACTTCCCTTATCCAGTGTATGGACGAATGAGTAGAAAAAAGGAGGACAAAAAATAAATTAATAATGAGGGGAAAGGAGTATGAGATGTTTTGGGTATTCTTTTTTACTTTTATTTTTATTTTTATTCCTATTCTTATTTTTTGGAGTAATGAGAAGATTAAAAAAATTGATTGTGGTGATGTGATTAATGTACAACTATGTGATGATACTGTGAACAACTGATTGTACACTTTGGATGATTGTATGATATGTGAATATATCTCAATAAAAGTGCATTAAAAATTCAAAATGAGCAGTATGTTTTATATAGGACCACAGGTAAATGTATTTGCTATTATATTCTTAACAAAACTCATTGCAGCTCTTTTTAAACATGAGCTTCGCTAAGTCTATAAATTTACTTAGCCCAAGGTGAAACAGTCCGGAGCAAACCTATCTTTAGAAAACATACTTCTTGAGGAATGGACATGCCATATTTAAAATATTCTTCCCCAATTTCCTTGCATTCTTGTGTGTTGCTTTTGTTTCTCCCTTGTACTCACCTAGGTACTGACCTCCTTCCAGTCACCAATTCCTGCAAAAAATCCAATCACAGCAAGCTTTTAGTGAGTTTGTAAATTTATAGAAGACTTGGAAGCATTTTAGAGAGGAGTACTGTACAACATTCCACAATCTCTCTAATCTCCTTTCCTTCTCCTTTTTCTGTTTTCCTTAATCTCCATCAGTATGCCCCTCTATCAGTCAGGGTAGGTTAGATTATGTTGTGGTAAAAATGAAAACAAAAACAAAAACAAAAAAACAAACCAAAAAAACACCCCAAGATCAAGGCTTAAAACAACATTTATAGAGGAATGAACTCTTCATTGAAACCTTTTCAGTTTACCTATAGAGATAATCTGAACCTATGTTTTACAGTTATATCTTTTACATCATGGAAAAGTTATTCAGATATTGAAAATATTATAATATACCAAGGTGGACCTTACAAGGGGCAGTTAACTTTACTTTGGCCTAATGGTTCCTAAATTAGTATTTGCTTCAAAATCACTTGGAGACTTAAAATTTCAGATGCCTGAAGCTCACCCATTGGTATTTTGATTCAGTAGATCTGATGAGGATGTGCTGGTTTGGATGTATTATGTCCCCCAAAAAGCCATTCATTATCTTTGATGCAGTCTTGTGTGGGCAGGAAACATTGGTATTCATTGGGTTGCAGATTTTTGACTGGATGTTTCCTTGGAGATGTGATCACTCAACTGTGGGTGAGATCTTTCATTGGATAATTTCCATGGAGGTGTGGCTCCATCCATTCAGCATGGGCCTTGATTAGTTTATTGGAGCACTATATAAGCTCAGACAGAAGGAGTGAGCTTGTTACAGCCAAGAGGGACATTTTGACGAATGCACAGGAGCTGAGAGAGGAGTTTCAGATCACAGAGGCATTTTGGAGATGGCCTTTGAGAGCAGACTTTTGCTCCGGAAAAGCTAAAAGAGAACAAATATCCCAAGAGAAACTAAGAGTGACATTTTTGAGGAGCTGAAGCCTAGGGAGAAACATCCTAGGAGAAAGCCATTTTGAAACCAGAACTCCAGAGCAGACACCAGCCACGTACCTTCCCAGCTAAAAGAGGTTTTCCAGACACCATTGACCATCCTCCAGTGAAGGTACCCGATTGTTGATGTGTTACCCTGGACACTTTATGGCCTTAAGACTGTAACTGTGTAACCAAATAAACCCCCTTTTATAAAAGCCAATCTGTTTCTGGTGTTTTGCATTCCGGCAGCATTAGCAAACTAGAACAGAGGGATTAGGACTCTAAATTTTTTAACAAGCTCCCCAGATTATTCCAAAACCCAGCCAGGTTTGAGAACTATTCCTCTAGTTTTGGGGTTAGCAAACTGTAGTCCCCAGGCCAAATCTGACCCACCAGATATTTTTGTAAACAAAGTTTTATTGGAACACAGCCACATTCATTTGTTTATGACCTGTGTATGACTGCTTTCATGCTACTGCAGCAGAGTTGAGCAGTTGTGGCAAAGACTATATGCCTGCAGAGACCGAAATATTTACTAACAAGGTCCCTTATAGAAAAAGTTTGTTGACCCAGCTCTTGTCTCTTCCATGACTGATTCCCAAAGTCATGTTGTTACTTGTACTGTGAACTAAGGCAATGCAGATTATCACTATTGAAAACGACACCTGGACTGAATTCATTACAGACTTTACCTTCGTATGAGAGAGATAATACATTTTTACACAAATTACCAGCCAGATTTTTTCCCTGAATTGTGCTGACCCCTATTGGTAGAAATGGTCAATCACAGATGCTTAATCAGATTAGGTTGTCCCCAATTGTTAATTAATTCCTAAAATTAGTCATTTGCCTGCATTCCCAGAATCTTTTGGAGCAAACACTGTATTTCCCACTGTGGTGGATGCTATGATGTGCCACCCAGATCCCCCTTCAGGACTGAGGATTTGTTCCTCAGCTACTAAAAGTGCTGCCAGCAGACAGCCCTCAGCTGGGCCCTACAGGCATTGCCTCCACTGAAGAGAGGGTGACTAGCTGATGTGGGGATACAAAGTCCAAGTCCCTTCACTCCAACTCAGGACAATGCAGGCCCATCCCAGCTTCAGAACTCCCTTCAGATTGGCTGAGGCCTTCATTGAGACTGCATCATGGCTCGTCTTCTCCCTCTGCCCAATCTTACTTCTTTATCTTTCTTTCCATTGATGTTAATTCCAAGATCACTCCTTAATAAGTGTTTTGTATGGTTATTACCACTCAGAGTCTGATTTCCAGGAAACCTGACCTGCAACAGCCTCCATCAGTTGTGGGCCTCAAGAGCAAATGAAGGAGCCTGGATTATTTTAGATCTCTCCAAGGGGAACCCTGGAGGAGAAAACATTAGCAGAAAGAATGCTTAAAGTATCACTGGATTCCTTACAGCTGAAGAAGGAGTGAGCAATAGCTGGAATAGGGTTTCACTAGCCCTACTCAAGGGAACTAAATTAAAGATCTCCAGTGATTGGGGGTGGTGTCTTTGAAGAACTTAAGATAGTGCCTATGAAGGGAAGAGCCAACTTTCATTGTTTACCAAATCTGAAGAGCACCAATATCCAGTCAGCAATAGTGTCAAATAAAACCTTCCCATCCCACTTTTCTCTCCTTTCTCTATCTCAGACCTCCAAATTGGGAGAGGTTAGCAGTTAGATTAAGTTTAGATTAAGTTTAGCTTTCACACAGGGTGAGGGCAGCTCAGGGGAATGGCAGAGGATCAAGAAGCCAAGCTATAATTGGTGGCCAGTCCTCCTGTTAATCCACCCTCTGTCCTTGCAAGGTGGAGATGGGGGGGAGGGGAGTAGAGGTTCCTAAAATAGCTTCATAAGATGTTACCAAACTAGCTCAGACTGGCTCTGCAGTTAAAGAACAAAGGAAAGAGGGGTGGAGACTTGTTTCAAATGTTCCAAGTTTGCTCAGGAAACTTTTTTTTCAAATGTTTCCAATTTGGGCAGGCTGCATGTTTCAAATTTGCACAGGCTAGTTAGGCTTGTCCAATAGAATGTAACCTCTGGAGTATCCAGCCAATGGAGAAACAGGGGAGGGACTTGCAGTTAGGCATAGGGAATAAATACTGCTGGGTCTATTGTTCTGGGCGCCAACCCCCCACATTTTTGTTGGGCGCTGGTTCTTGCAAGATCGTGAATAAATTCTTTTCTTCTCCACAATCGGGTGGCCATTTATTCCTTTTTAGGAATAGTGCTTGTTTCTCACAATTCTTGGGGGCTCATCCGGGATCTGAAGCATCGAGGAGGACCCCTGGGACAGAAGAAGGGAAGGCGCGCCCTGCCTTTTGAGTGGTCTCGGACTCCGTCGTTGGGGGCCTGCCTCTGACTGCTGGTGAGACCCGCAATCAGATGCTTAAGTCTGCTGATTGTGGACAAGAAAAGGGGAAAGAAAAACGTGCCTCGCAGCCACCAGATAACTCTTTGCACAGACCAAGATATGAAAAAAGGACTATTAAGTATTACCTTGGTGGTGGGGATATTCTGCTGAGTCTGAGGTTGATCCTAAGGGAAAGATGCCTAGACAAGACTCAGAATGGGGCATAGAGGCAGTTGGCTGGCTGGGGGACAAAAGGAAGGGGATACACATAGGGTCCCCCGGGGAACATTCCTCTGGATAGTCCATTAGGGAGGATGTTGAAACATTGGGCTGAAAGTGATCAGACCAAGGGAAAGGATAAAAGGAAAATGATTCAATATTGTTGTTATGTTTGGACAAGAGAAAGCATTTTGCTGCCCAATGTATTCTGGCCAAAATACAAGGCAGATGAGGAATGGCTTTGTGCCAACCTCGTGCATTATGTTAGTAAAAAGAAACCTTTTTCCAAGGAGGAATCTGACTATCCCATGTGCTGGCTGTAGGGAAAAGAGACCAGTTTTCATCCCATGAAAGTTAAGAACCCAGATTCAGAGACTGAATCTTTAGAAACTAAAACCTGGGATCCTTTGTTAAGCATTCCCCCGCCTTATGTTTCCCCTCCCCCACTGGGGCAGGAACAGTTGAACCTTAAAGATTCAATGGAATCAGGCCACACCCCTGGGCAGTCAGAGGGGCAATTGGAGAGCCAATTGGTAGCTACTGCTCCATCGGTTACACCCCACCAACAGTTAAGAAAAGAATTGGAACAATGTAAGAAAAATATCCAGAGGTTTCCATTTCCAGAGGCTTCTGAGGAGAGGAAGGTGAGAGTATATAAACCTGCTAAGTCTCTGTACCCTCTTAGAGAAGTACCTATTGGATTAGGAGAAATTGGTTATGTAAATATCCCATTGATGAGTACAGAAGTAAGGAACTTGAAGAGGAAAATGAAATCATTAATGGAAGATGCAGCGAGGCTAGCCGAACAATTAGATCAATTCTTAGGCCCCAGTTTATATACCTGGTCTGTGTTATGTCCATACTAAACATCCTCTTTACAGGAGAGGAAAGGGGAATGGTAAGGAGGGCGGCTATGAGAGAATGGGAGAGGCAGCACCCGCCCAGATAAGGGGTGATGGCAGCAGAGCAGAAGTTCTCCAATGCGGACCCCAATTGGAATAATAATGATCAGGGGCTAGAACACACATGAAAGATCCTAGAGAGTTAGTTATATTGGGAATAAAATTAGTTGTACCCAAATCCCAGAACCTAAGTATGGCCTTTGAGGTAAATCAGGAAAAAGATGAGACCCCCTCAGCCTACCTGTAAAGGTTGAGGGACCAGGTGAGGAAGTACTCAGGGATGGACCCTGATGATCCTGTGGTCCAGAGAATGCTAAAGGTCAGCTATGTAAAGGAATCTTGGCCTGATATTCAAAAAAAGATCTGGAAAATGGCTGGATGGCTGGATAAGCCATTGGAGGAGTTATTGAGAGAGTCTTAGAAAGTGTTTGTGAGAAGGAGAAGGAAAAGCAGAAGCAGAAAGCCAAGGTCATGATGAGCACAGTTGAACTCATGGTCAAGGAGAGATTAGGGACGAAGCAGGGAGGAGACAGACAGGGGCGAGATAGAGAAGCAGTCGGGGCCAGTTAGAAAGAAAGAGGGGGGATTGGTCCGGAGGGAATTCAGGCCATGGTTGGCTTGCCTCTTTCCCGGACCAAAAGGGAACTAAGGAAATTTCTGGGTTTGGTGGGGTGTCATATATATTCAGATTTAAGAATTCTGTGGCATGGGATTTGTGTGATTCTCTATCCGTATACTTAAGTGATATGGGGCTGGATGGGTATTGGTGGATACATTTGCATATTTTAGTGTATACATTCTGGGAGTTGAAGATTCGTGTATCTAATGGAAGTTTGGGTTGTGTGCTTACACAAGGATGTGGGATAATTATATTTGCATGTAGTAAAAGCATGTGATACGATTATGTAGGAGTCTTTAAAGCTGTGGGAGTTTGTCAGTGTATGGTTTGAGACTTGGCAGAGATTTCCTGTGCACTCATCTATGGTAGACTGGAGATACTTCTTTATGTCTTTGTAGCATATACTAGTTTGTGTGTACTCTAAAGCTGGGCAATTGTGTGCAAGTTCACAATAGTGTGGAGAATGAAACAACTCTACTTGAAAGTATGAAAGAAACTGGCGTACATGCTTGTAAACGGGCATAATGTGTGGTTTTGTATGGTTATAGGTGTGTATATACGAATTTAACTGTGTGCAGCATTTTCCCTTAGTTAGGTAGAAGTAGTTTGAGTATGTGTAAGTTGTATGTGTCTGTCTGTTCCAAACACATAAGGGGCTGTGTGTTCTTGTGATTTGTTGTATGGTTTTGCTGATATATTTTGGGCAAAAGCAAAAGGTTCATAATCAGAGTGCAAGTGGATTGTAGGCACATGTTTCAGTAAAAGGGGTTGAGGTTCACTAAAGCTGCATTGAATGAACTTGGGACAGTGAGTAGTACGTATCTCTTCCCAGCTCTGCGTTTGGTGATGCCAGGTTGCTAGCTTGAAATTGGCTCTGGTGGGAATAGAGACACCACTTATATTGTCAAATGTCACACACCAAGTCTTGTCCTCCTCCCCCTGAAGAGTGGGTTATTACTCATCTGGCAGCAAACCTTGTGTGTGTGTTCAAGGTGTACATATATGTGAATCAAGTATATTCAGCCATCACTGAACTGGCTGTATTGAAGACTGGATTTTCAGTGGGTGTTTGGGAATGGTGAGCCTTTTTGTTCATTAATCCTGGGTTATTCTGAATTATTGTTGTCCTTTAGCCTAATTGCTCTATTCTTTTTACCAGTAAATAGCCTTAAATGTTGGTAAATTCTTGCTGTGCTTCATGTAAATAAGTTCAGGGGTGTCTGTACCTGAGGGAGGTGTTAGCAGTTTTATAACAGGGGAGTCATTGGGGAGTACAGAACATGTGTGATCTGGTTCTTAAGCATTTTGGATGTGTGCACCTGTATACCATAGCTAAACAAATATGTAAACGATCCATAATTTGCCAAAGGGTTAATAAGAAAGTCCTAAGGAAACAAGTACATGTGGGAAGGGAACCAGGCCTCAGGCCATTTCAAAGTATTCAAGTTGATTACACTGAGATGCCCCTAGTGGGGCAGTTAAAACCAGAGATCTCCCTTCCTTAGATTCAAAAGACCTCTTCCTTAAAAATTATGTACTGGCTTTGTCTCCTACTCTGTCATCCCTCAGGCACCTTGGTTTGCTGGCCTAGACTCCGCCCCTTGAATGTGCTTTCCATGAACACCAACCTGGCAGCTGGGTCCTGATCAAGTCGTGGAAGGAGTCCAGAGTTCAACCAGCCTGGGAGGGACCTTATCAAGTTTTAACAACTGAAACAGCAGTCTGGATGGCAGAGAAAGGCTGGACTCACTACACCCGGGTAAAGGGACCAGTATTTGAACTGGACGATAAGTACCCAGCAACTCCACCCAAATCTTGGAAAATAACTCCAACCTCAGATCCCTTAAGGGTCACTCTAAAAAGACAATGGCTGGGAAGGAATATCAGAAAAGGTGGGGGCGGGTCAAACCCTGTGTCTCCAAACCACTTGGTCAGGTGCTTTAGAAAACTGAAGAATGGGCAGCTTAAAGCTCAGACTAGGAATGGGGATAATTATGCTAGCCATAATGTTCCCAATTCAGAATGCAATGAGTCCTGTCAAACTAGCAATAAATATAACCAAGGGCTTAGAGTTTCAAACAGTGCAGTTTGACACATGTCCGGGAGTGGACTGTGGGAATTTGGAGTACCAGCGGTGGCTGAGTGGAAAGGATAAATATCGATGCCTGCAGCCAGTAAGAAATGTTTTCAGATGAGTCTCCCCTTGCCTCTCTTGGCTGATGTATGGTGGACTACCCAATACAAGGGATGGACCATAGATAGGAGTTGGATCTGCCCAACCCACTGGGAATTAAAGGATAAAATAACCTTTTATAAAGGTAATACCCCACCAAATTGCAGGAATCGTCAATGCAACCCAGTAGTAATAACTATTAAAGGAGCTGAGAAATGACCCAATACCAGTGGGGGAGTTGATGGGGTATATGGCATAGGGGTAGAGGTTACTGGTAGAGATCCTCTGGGGAGATTCCATCTACGAGTCCTTTCCCCTCTATTAAACTTGTCATTAATAACATTCTCTCCAGTTAGCCTTTCAGTAATATTTAAGGGGGTAAGATAATCAGAATAATCAAAGCAGAAAACTTAAAGCAAACCATAGAAATAGAAACAGGATACAGGGGTGCAAATGCCTGGGTAGAATGGCTTAAATATACAGTCCAGAGCCTAGACAAAAGTAACTGCCATGCTTGTACAACAGGCTGACCCACTGCTCAGATCGTGCCCTTTCCCTTTGGTGTGGAAAAGCATGAGAAGGAGTTTAGGTGTATGGTGCTCCTTTTCCGGAATACTACTCCTGGTGAAAATTGTAGTACATTGTCCTCCCTTTTTCCTCCAATCAGGAGAGGAAACACCAAGGCCAGGCTAGCTCCTCACCCTGGTCCAGAAAACTACTCTGCCTGTCTCTCTAGATGAGGAGAGGGGCTCCAGGATCTCAGGACCATGGCCTCATGTACCCAAGTATGGGATGTGACTGAGGATAGTACTGGCAGTTTCTCCAGTCTAACCATACCCCAAGCAGACCTCTGGTGGCCCTCTGGAAAGGGCATCCTCCAACCAGTGTTACCTGAAAAGTGGAAAGGGACCTGTGCTCTGGTTCAATAGGCCATCCAGTCACCCTGGCATTTGAGAAAGGGGAGGAAGTGAAAACCCGAGAGAAAAGGGAGGAAAAAGCTTACCTCATTCTTTCAATGACTGAATCTATTTAGACAGTATAAGTTCCACGGAGGATCCCAAATAAGTTTAAGGCTAAAAATCAGGTAGCTGCAGGATTTGGGTCATTTTTTTCTGGTGGCTCATGATTAATAAGAGTGTAGACTGTATTAATTACATATATTATAACCAACAAAATTTATCAATTATACCAAAAATGCAGTTAAAGGCATCACAAAGCAGCAAGATGCTACTAGCCAAATGGCATAGGAAAATAGAATAGCCTTAGACATGATGCTCACTAAAAAAGGAGGTGTTTATGTAATGAATGGCAGTAGTTGTACATTTATCCCAAATAATACAGCACCTGATGGAACCATTACCAAAGCTTTGCAAGGTCTAACAGAGAACTCAGGTATTAACAACTCCCTTACTGGGTGGTTGGAAAGCTGGTTTGGAAAGTGGAAAGGGGTGACATTGTCTGTCTTAACCTCTCTTATCATTGTAGTACTCACAACAGTTGGGTGCTACATCATCCCATGCATACAGTGATTGACTCAAAGATTTATTGAGATAGCCCTAACCAAACAAATGCTGGTTCAATACATACAAAACAATTTGTACCCCCTCAAGGAGGAGGATCTTTATGATGAGGAATGTGAGAAAGCTCTTTGGAGATTTGAGAGACTAAAATGTGAAAGCTAAAAAGAATTTAAAAGAAAAAGGGGGGAGTTGTGAGAATTAGATTAAGTTTAGCTTTCACACAGGGTGAGGGCAGCTCAGGGGAATGGCAGAGGGTCCAGAAGTCAAGCTATAATTGGTGGCTGGTCCCCCTGTTTATCCACCCACTGTCCTTGCAAGATGGAGATGGGGTGGGGGGGTGGGGGGGGTGGGGGAGCATGGGTAGATGTTCCTAAAATAGCTTCATAAGTTGTTACCAAACTAGCTCAGACTGGCTCTGCAGTTAAAGAATAAAGGAAAGAGGGGTGATGACTTGTTTCAAATGTTTCAAGTTTGCACAGGAAACTTTTTTTTCAAATGTTTCCAATTTGGGCAGGCTGCATGTTTCAAATTTGCACAGGCTAGTTAGGCTTGTCCAATAGAATGTAACCTCTGGAGTATCCAGCCACTGGAGAAACAGGGGAGGGACTTGCAGTTAGGTGTAGGGAATAAATACTGCTGGGTCTATTGTTCTGGGCGCCAACCCCCCACATTTTGGTTGGGTGCCGGTTTTTGCAAGATTGTGAATAAATTCTTTTTTTCTCCACAATTGGGTGAGCGTTTACTCCTTTTTAGGAATAGTGCTTGTTTCTCACAGTAGGCTGAGGGAGGAGAGGCAAGAACCCAAGGCTGAGCAAGAGAGAAGATGCCAGCCTCACCCTTTCCCTAACTTTAAAGTCTAGAACAACTCCCCCATCTTCATTTTTCATAATTTCACCTAAACCCCACCCTTCCATCAATCCTATAAGAACTATCTTTTCCTTTATTTGGTGAGAGGTCCCACAGTTCCTCTGGTGTGCCATCTCCAGTGTTCCCCCGTGAAACGAGTAAAAAAATATAACTTTTCAGACTAAGGATTGTCCCTGGTGGTCTTACACTAGTTGAGTTAGGACAGTCCTAAAAACTTTTTCTTGTGTGGTACTACATCTTTCTGGTCATTATGCCCACATGCATAGTGAGATTTCCAATTTCCGGGATCCAGGCTCTGGAGAGGAGAGACAACAGTCCAGCAACAGCAGAGACGCAGCAGCTGGGCACCCAGGTCGGTGTACACTGGGCGGCGCTCGCGGGCCCAGCAGCTTTCGGCCAGGCTGAGGCAGCGGAGACATCTGCGCCGGTCCCGCCCCGCCCGCCTCGCCCCGCCCCCTGCTGGTACCCGACGGCGAGTGGAGGCGGCCGCCGGCGCCATGGGTACTGCTTCGTCCCTCGTGAGCCCCGCGGGCGGGGAGGTAATAGAGGACACATACGGAGCTGGGGGCGGCGAGGCCTGCGAGATCCCCGTGGAGGTGAAGCCCAAGGCCCGCCTGCTGCGGAGCTCGTTCCGCCGGGGAGGGGGTGCGGCGGCGGCCGGGCCCGGGTCGCTGCCCCGCGGGACGGGCGGCGGCGGGCTGCTGGGAGCCAGCTTCAAGTCCACCGGCTCGTCGGTGCCGGAGCTGGAGTACGCGGCGGCCGAGTACGAGCGGCTGAAGAAGGAGTACGAGATCTTCCGGGTCAGCAAGAACCAGGAGCTGCTGTCCATGGGCCGCCGGGAGGCCAAGTTGGACACGGAGAACAAGCGGCTGCGGGCCGAACTTCAGGTAAACCCGGCCCGGGGCGCTTGGCGGGACGGTCGCTACATCGGGGAAACTAAGGCCAGTGTCGGGTTGCCCAGGGCCGCGCAGCCGCTGGGCGGCACTGCGGGTCTGAACTGTAGATGCCAGATCCCCCCGCCCCCTCCGTTGTTCATCCCGCCTCCTCTCCAAACCAAGTAGTTTTGCAAGTTGGGTGGAAACCGCTCTGTGTTCTACTTTTGGGGACCATATACTCTTGGGGTCAAAACGGATCTTTAGCTGTCCTACCCGCCTTCTTTCATTCAGACACTTTGGAAAAAGTGACCCGAAGCAGCAAATGCCAATTGCCAGGAGGTCTCCAAGGACACAGACACATACACACACTCACACACACACACACACACGCAGGCACGGCACACCCACGCACAAAAACTCAAAAAACCCCTCCCTAGGAGTTTCCCCCCCCTAATTTTACATACTTCACAGGTGAGACTCATTATCTGTTGGCTTCCTTGTGAAGTTCCATAGCTCCTGAGTGTTAATGATCTTGGAATGTGTTTTTTGGAAGCCCCCTGATGTTTACCTAACTTAACTGTTGTGGTTGAAAACTTTTCCAAGATGTAGTCGGTTTTCTTAATCCTTTAAACAAAAAATTCCATGCCTTCCTTGTAGCAGGTCCATTAAAATACATTAAAATATTATATAAAGCATGAGATTTGTGCCACTGGTTTTGCATCCCCCTGGGAGGGTTATTGTGTGGTCTGCTTACTCTGCTTTTCTTTACTATGGGAGACACTTCTGAACAACCCAAGTGTTCCTGGGTGCATCACAGTAGGAATTGAATAAATACCTTAACTGATTTTTCCAAGAGAAAGTTAACATTTAGAGAGGTGTTCTTCTAGTCAGGTGTTCTCTTTTTTTTTTTTTTTTTTTTTTTTTGCCCCCTCATTAATTCTATACAGAATTAATGTATACAGTTAGCACTGTTGTCTGGAAAAATATGCTTATTAGCAGTTTACCTGGGTTTTTTGTTTGTTTGTTTTGTTTTGTTTTCCTCAGTTTTCCTATAGGGCAGTCTTGATAGACTTGCATGTATAAAATGAACTTAAAGCATTTCAGATCTCTGATCTCATGTGTCCAAGCCACTGATATAAAGAAGAGAATCAGTCACCTCAATGGTCACTGCACATTGGAGGTGACTCATGAGATGGCAAGTAGAAGAGAAGGTTGGACCAACCAGGACAGAGTGCAGTAAGAGTTGAAAATGTCACAGTTCCAGATTACACCTGTTGTTAATCTTCATTCATTTTTTAACCCCATTTGTTTCTTTCTCACATACCTAAGCATTCAAAACAACTTTCATATTTATTCATCTTCATTCATTCAGCCAAAAATTTACTGGAGGCCTGCAGTGTACCAGCACAGCGAATGGCTCTGAGGATAGACAAGGTGCCTAGGAGCTTAAGATCTTACAGAATTAATTATCCCTTAAGTTAACCCTTACAAGTTGTAATTTTTGTTCTCTGAAAGATGGAAAAACGGAAGTGTATGAAAGTTTAAGAGCTGGTGCATTATTCCAAAGAAAATATATTCATTTCCATTGAAAGGTTAATGTTGAAGTATCTTTATTATACTTCAAGCATGTTTGCATTTTTTTCATTGCATGTTTGAATAAAATGGCAATATGCATTTCTTGATAATTGATAGAGAAGTAACTAGATTGGTTAAAATTCTAAGATGTATTCAATATATATGAAATATGTAAAATTGGGGAGAAATACTATTTTTGTTAGAAAATAACAAGGTATATTATTCTAGGCACTTCAGAAAACTTATCAGAAGATACTTCGGGAAAAGGAAAGTGCTTTAGAAGCAAAATACCAAGCAATGGAGAGAGCAGCTACATTTGAACATGATAGAGATAAAGTTAAGAGGCAGTTCAAGGTAAATCTCTTGTATTTTTTTCTTCCCAAAGTGACAGGGAATAAAAACAGTATGCTAAAAACAGTTCATACAATACTGTGAAGATTATAGAAATAAATCATGTAGGCTTTGTAAAAGTTATAGAAACCAAGGTGAGGTACTCATTTTTGAGTTGGATATGGTGAACTTGAGACAGTTAATTGCAAGGAAAAGGTAGAAAAGTGAACATTTTAATAGAGATTTTTAATAAAAGAGAATTTTTCCACATTGTGACAGGCATTTGGAAATGTTTGGAGGTGTTTTATTGGGGAGGGTGCCACTGGCATTTAGTGGTAGGGGAACAAATTTGCTAAACCCCTTGAAGAGAACAAGGCACCCCACGCCTCAGACATACATCTTGCCTGGAATTCCTGTGGGAATTCCAGTTATGAAACAGTAAGTTAAAGGAACTGGGATTATTCATCCTACAAAGAAGGAGTTCAAGGACCAGATGAATATTAGTCTATGAGTGAAAGAGTTTTCCCTTAAAAGTTGATGATGTAACTTTTTGATTATGAAAAATAAGATTTCAAAATCAAAATTCTTCCTTTTAAAGATTTTTAGGGAGACCAAGGAAAATGAAATTCAGGACTTACTGAGAGCCAAACGAGAATTGGAGAGCAAACTTCAGAGGCTACAGGCTCAGGGGATCCAAGTATTTGATCCTGGAGAGTCTGATTCAGATGACAACTGTACAGATGTTACTGGTAAATTTATTTACTATTTATAATATTTTGAGCTTTCAAAATAGCTGTAATGATATTTTGGAGTCAACTTTGAATTCTGTTATATTCCTTTTACTTATCCAAGGTGATTGCTT
The DNA here is from genome assembly GCF_015220235.1 of Choloepus didactylus. Classification (NCBI taxonomy): domain Eukaryota; kingdom Metazoa; phylum Chordata; class Mammalia; order Pilosa; family Megalonychidae; genus Choloepus; species Choloepus didactylus. Next base: position 163,877,415 of record NC_051307.1, read on the forward strand.
TGATTGCTGTTACAAATAGAGTCCCACCCCCCACCCCCCATCTCTTTCTCTCTCAGATGGGATTGCAGCTCTTTCCCATAAAGTCCATGAAGTCTTCAGGAACCGTCTTCTCTGTCTGCTCTGCTAACCTTAACCCGTAGTTTTTCTCCCTCTCTCTGGTCTAAGATAGCTGCTCCAACTCAATCTGCTTTTTAAACACATTCTTTTCCTTGAAGGCTTAACCTGGGAGATACACAGATCACTTCTGTTCAAATCCCATTGACCAGAGCTATTCCTAGGAAGATTGGAAGGTGTAATCATTAACTGGGCAGTTATGTGTCTGACTAAAATATGAAGCTCTTTTACTAAAGAAAGAAGGGGAGAATGGCTATTGAAGGACAGTTAAGTCTCTGCCACTTTATTTTTCCATGTAATGATGTATTTTTTTCAACTATCATTTACAGTATATATAATATTTCATTGAGTAGTTTCCATTGTAGTTTAGTGAACTCTTCAAAAAGTTTTTATTTTATAATTGAATATATACAATGTGTTTTTTTCCAGAAAGAAAGGTCTGAAATTACAAATTGAAAAGGTTCACTATGTTCCCAGAAAATATTAATAAAGTATGACTGATACTGAGAAAAGAAAAATATTTTTTTAATGAAGTGAAAAGCATAGTCATTCTCCCATTTATGAAGAACTATAATTATATCCTTACAAACTGAATGCATTTTGAAATGCAATATTGCAACTGACAATTCTGTTTTAATTTACATTTTACTATGATTGCAATGTGATGAGTGTTTGGGACTTTTATTACTAATTTTTGAGAAAAAAATGAAATGATTCTTACTGGCCAAGAGTGACTGAAAAAATGCTTTCGTGGCCCACATTCGTCTGTGGCTTTTTCAGAATTGAAATGTTAGAATGTATACTGTTTCAGAACTATTGCATTTCAATTATCTTGGCTCTCTTGGTTGTTTTCCTCTTCATATTTTGATTTAAACTTGAGATTCAAATAGCTCTAAATAGTAATCTCATTTTTTGCCCAAGATTTAGCTCAAATACCAGTTTACTTATAGGTAGTCAAGGATGCCATGAAAATATTCTGGCATATATAATTTATTTTAAAAATGATTAACATGTTCATGTTAATTATTCTGACATAATTAACATGAACATGTTATTATTCAGACATCAGTTTTGTTGCTCTGGAAGGTTAAAAGGATGTCCTCCTTGCCACAAAGAGTTTTTCTCCTAATGAATAACTAATATGAATAACTAATTTGCTAATAAACAATACACCTTTGAAGTTCTTTCCTTCAAATTTTGTATTACTACCTAAACTGTCCAGTTAGAAATGGCTTTTAGAATTTTGGGGAGAGGAGTTTTTAACTTCTATTATTACTATAATGCCTTCATTTACTTACTGTATTACTTCTTGTTTTTGTTCATCTTTCTGTTTTTAATCTCTTTGTGTTTAAGATGATAACCAGAATTATGTTAACTGGTATCTTAGCACTTTGCCAAAAGTCAGTGGCAGAGTACTTTCAAAATCATTAAAGTTTGGAAGTTTGGTACATCTGTAATATTCTAGTATCTTTTAAATTAGAAATCCTGTTGATTATATGTGATAATTTTTTGAACATTCTGTAATTTGGTTTTCACAAGACAAAATCTCTCGCTTTTCGTAGCCGCTGGAACCCAGTGTGAATATTGGACTGGCAGAGCCTTGGGAAGTGAACCTTCCATAGGGAGCATGATCCAGCTTCAGCAGTCCTTCAGAGGCCCCGAGTTTGCCCATAGTTCTATAGATGTAGAAGGGCCCTTTGCAAACGTCAACAGAGGTAACAACACATGGTGTTTTCCAATTACCCTAGCTAGCTATCTGTGGTGACTGTTCATGTACTATAGTCTTGTTCTGAGAGAACTACTATCAGCAGAGTATGAGTTACTTGTTCTGGGTGCCTCCACTTGACACACATCACACATTGGCGCTATAATCGACTGGGAATGATGATGAACGTAATTCATAGCTGCACCATATCTGCACTGGCCAACCTGGTTATGGTAATGGAGTTTCTGGACAGAATTCTCAGGTGTTTTAGTTGAGCAGTATGAGTATAACATAGATTAATGAGAAACAGTAGTTTTTAGTCTTTCCCTTTGCTTTTTTGAAGGTGTTGAAGGTTAGAGTAGGTTAAGGAGCAGAAACAAAAAGCCATGTTAGGTGGTATTCTTAGTCAAAAGAATATTTATATTAGTTTAATATAATTTGGTGTCCATGGTAGCTTTTCAGTAATAGTGCAGACCTTAGAAGTCATAAGGAACGCCACTCTTTTTTCTTAAAATTATAAAATATTTATCTTTTAGCAAAATGAAAATTGTTTTTTTAATTGTGCCTTTTGAATTAGCCAAGTATGTCTTAAAATTCTCATTTTAATTATAACATAGGGTTACTTTGATTTTATGCCATTCTTGAACTCTTCTTTTTGACTCAGTGTAATTCAAGAGTAATAAGTAGATAAAACCATATGCCTGCCTGGGAGTATGGAATCCCTTCAAATGGTAAACTAATTGAACCTCTCATGCAAAATAGTTCCATGACATTTGACTGGGATCTCTGGTACCCCAAGAAAGACCACTGTTGACATTCATTGCTTCAAGTCTCAGGATAGAATTTGAGGTTAGAGAACTAATTGACTTCTAATATGTTATTCTGGAAACTATGTCAGTATTAACTTGTGAGGTCAGGTTCCATTCTATGGTGCCAGTTGTGTTTTTTCAGACTTTTTTTTTAAATCATCTTTTCAAAATGTTTTAAGATAATTTTTTCATGAACTTATGCAAAATTTTATTTTCAGATGACTGGGATGTTGCTGTAGCTAGTTTATTACAAGTTACTCCCTTGTTTTCACATTCTCTGTGGAGCAATAGTGTCAGATGTTACCTCATTTATACAGATGAAACCCAGCCTGACGTGGATCTTTTCCTTAAGGTGAGGATATTCACTGACTTAAAATACAAGTTAATATCCTATTTGCTATACTACTGCATTTAAAGCAAGTAGTTTACTACCCACTAGATGATATTCTTAAAGAATAGGAAGCATCTTAGGCTTTTAAGAGAAAGTCTTACTGCAGTATTTTCAGTATATTCAAGGAAGAATAGATGGTGTGAATCAAGGTGTTCTGCCCCAGGCATCGTGCATTTCCCCATTAGAGTGCCACAGTGCCACAGGGCTACCACCCAGCATGCTGTCTTCCTTGTTAGGATCCAGACTTCCCTGACAGGGGAGAAGTAGGGGGAATAGGGGCTGACACCCAGGGACTGGAGCATGTAGGATGGTGGGTACCAGGTGTACCTTAGGTTGAACCTGATGTGGCTTTCCCGGGATTAGGACAGTGGTACTTGGATGGGGCAGGGAGGTGGGGGGGGGGGGGGGGGGGGCTGGACCTCAAGACAATGGCTATTTACCAACTTGTAGGAAAGTATTTCAGAATTTCAACACTTACTCAGACTGTATCAGGTAAATATCTTGTCCTCAGGAAAGAACATGACACATAGCAGTCAATAAATAATTGTTGATTGAATGAACAAATTAAGGAGACCTCAGCTATAAACACTAAAGAAAGTACACTCAAGGAAGAATAGATAGTGTGAATCAAGCTGTTCTGCTTTTGTTGGTTTAACTTTCTGGGAGTATTAATATAGGAGCTAAGAGAGAAAATGAAGGTTCTAAATAGTTGTAGAGAGTTTTGAATATCAAATTAAGGCATTGGAACATCATGCCTTTTGAATGCTTCATTTAACATTCTCTACAATGTTTAAGAGCCCTGTTGATAGTTCCTGTTTTAGTTAGTATCTTCCAGCTCTATCCTTGAATCTGTTTCTTTGTCAAAATTCCATCCTTGCCATGGCTTTTAATTTTTCAAGGCAGCCACCGGGGTGGCAAACTAGTCTTGGGTCAAATCTGACCTGCTGCCTGCTCTTGTATGGCTCAGAGCTAAGATTGTTTTTTATATTATTAAATGGTTGAAAAAAAATTGAGAGAAGAATAATAGTTTGTGATGTGAAAATTATATGAAATTCAAATTTTGTGCCTATAAGTAAAGTTTTATTGAAACACAGCCTTGCTCATTTGTTTATGTATTGTCTATGGCTGCTTTGCAGTAGAAGGGCAGAGTAAATTATAAGGAATTAAGTAGATCCCAAAGACCCCTGCCAAAACAGTCAAGTTGTTAAGCTATTATTATTTTTGTAAAAATACTTGCCATCTGGCCCTTTATAGAAAATGTTGGCTGACCACTATTCTAATTTTTTTTTAATTTTATTGAGATTGTTCACATACCATACAATTATCCAAAGATCCAGACTGCACAATCAGTTAGTTGCCCACAGTACCATCATACAGCTTTGCATCCATCACCACAATTAGTTTTTTTTTTTCCAATTTTTAGAACACTTTCATTACTCCAGAAAAGAAATGAAGACAAAAAAGAAAACTTAGTTCCTCCCCTACCCCTAACCATCCCCCCTCCATAATTGACTCATAGTATTGGTGTAATACATTTGTTACTGTTGATGAAAGAATGTTAACATACTGTTAATTATAGCACATAGTTTGCAATAGGTATATTTTTTCCCTGTATACCCCTCTAATATTAGCTTCTAGTTATAGTGTCATACATTTATTCTAGTTCATGAAAAAGATTTCTAGTATTTGTACAGTTAATCACGGACATTGTCCACCACAAGATTCACTGTTCTATACATTCCCGTCTTTGAACCTCCAACTTTCCTTCTGGTGACATACATGACTCAAGGCTCCCCCTTTCCACCACATTCACACACCATTCAGCACTGTTAGTTATCCTCACAATAATGTGCTACTGTCACTTCTGTCCACTTCGATACACTTAGGTTCCACCTCGTTGAACATTCTGCTTGTAATAAGAACCGCCCCCCATTCTTTAGCCTTGTTCTGTATCCTGTTAACTTATATTTCATGTCTTTATGTTTACATATTATAATTAGTTCATATCAGTGAGACCATGCAGTATTTGTCCTATGTGTCTGACTTATTTCTCTCTGTATAGTGCCCTCAAGGTTTCTTCATCAACCTGTTTTTTTTTTTCCTTTAAGATGATTTTGTTGACCCACCATACTTTCCATCCTAAGTAAATAATTGATGGTTCCCTGTGTAGTTGCATATTTATGTATTCATCACCATCACTACTATCTATATAAGGACATCTCCATTTCTTCCATAAAGAAGGAGGAAGAGTCAAAGAAGGTAGAGAGAAAAAAGAAAAAGAAAGAAAAGAAAATGACAGCTAAAAAGCAACAAAAAGAAAGAAAGAGTTAAACTAAAGTAGAATAAAAGAGTCAGACACCATCACCAATGCCAAGAGTCCCACACACCTCCCTTATATCCCCCTCTTAAAGGCATTTAGCTTTGGTATATTGCCTTTGTTATATTCAAGGAAGCATGATATAAAGTTTCTGTTAACTGTAGTCTCTAGTTTACATTGATTGTATTTTTTTCCCCCCAATACCACCCTATTTTTAACACCTTGCAAGGTTGGCATTCATTTGTTCTCCCTCATGTAAAAACATATTTGTACATTTTATCAAAGTTGTTGAGCACTCTAGGTTTCACTGAGTGATACAGTCCCAGTCTTTATCTTTACTCTTTCCTTCTGGTGTCCCACATGCTCCTAACCCTCCTCTTTCAACCATACTCACTGTCATCTTTGTTCAGTGTACTTACATTGCTGTGCTACAATCACCCAAAATTGTGTTCCAGACTTCTCATTCCTGTCTTTTCCTATCAGTCTGTAGAGCTCCCTTTAGTATTTCCTGTAGCGCAGATATCTTGTTCACAAATTCTCTCATTGTCTGTTTGTCAGAGAATATTTTAAACTCTCCCTCATAGTTGAAGGGCAGTTTTAGGATTCTTGGTTGGCAGTTTTTCTCTTTCAGTGTCTTAAATATATCACACCACGTCCTTCTTGCCTCCATGGTTTCTATTGAGAAATCTGCACATAGTTTTATCAAGCTTCCTTTGTATGTGATGGATCACTTTTCTCTTGCTGCTTTCAGGATTCTCTCTTTGTCTTTGACGTTTGATAATCGATTATTAAGTGTCTTGGCACAGGCCTATTCAGATCTATTCTGTTTGGGGTACACTGTGCTTCTCGGATCTGTAATTTTATGTCTTTCATAAGAGACGGGAAATTTTCATTGATTATTTCCTCTATTATTGCTTCTGCCCCCTTTCCCCTTCTCTTCTCCTTCTGGGACACTCATGACATGTACATTCATGCACTTCATGTTGTCATTCAAGTCCCTGAGATGTTGCTCTTATTTTTCCATTCTTTTCCCTATCTGTTCTTTTGTGTGTAGGATTTCAGGTGTCTTGTTCTCCAGTTCCTGAGTGTTTTCTTCTGCCTCTTGAGATCTGCTGTGTATGTCTCCATTGCGTTTTTCATCTCTTGTGTTGTACCTTTCATTCCCATAGAATCTGCCAGTTGTTTTTTCAGACTTTTGATTTCTACCTTATGTTCGCCCAGTGTTTTCTTTATAGCCTTTGTTTCATTTGTTATATCTTTCCTGAACTCGTTGATTTGGTTTAGCACACTTCTTTGAAAATCTTTAATAGCTTGTTTCATTAAAGTGAAACAATATCTCAACTGAGTCTTGATTGATGTGTAAGTTTGTTCCTTTGTCTGAGCCGTATCTTTGTTTTTCTTAGTGTAGGTTGTAGTTTTCTGTTGTCTAGGCTTCTGGTTTCCTTGGTTACCCCAGACAGATCTTCCCAGACCAGAATGGGTTCAGGTCTCAGAATGGGGTTATATTCAGGGTGTATCTTAGAAGAAAGGCAGATTTTTCTCTGAGGTTTCCAGTTACTGAGCTTTTCCTAACCTGCCCAGCAGGTGGCGCCTGTCAGTCTGTCTCTCCCCACTGGTGTAAGGAGTTGTGGCCCCTTAAGTTTCTATTTTGGCTGTTTTCCCCCAGGCTCTGGGATCTGGTTCTGAAGGGAAAGCTGGGCCCCACCTCCTTAACTCTTAGGGAAGATACACGCCCTAGGGATTTATCATCTGCATTTGAATAGTCTCTCTGTCTCTGTTATCTCCACCCCTGTCTCGGTCACAGTGCTGGGAACTGAAAATGGCTGAGGCTCTCTCCACTGAAAATGGCTGAGGTTCTCTCCTGTGAGCTCCTCAGGTTGAGAGAGAGAAAGAGGGACAGAAAGCCCTGTTTTAGAGCTGGTACACGGCTCCCCAGTTTCACTTGTCGGCTAGAGGTAACATCTGGTCTTCTGGGCCCCCCTCCCAGCACAGATGAGTCTTTTGGTCCTTTAAGGTCAGTCATCACTAAGAGCCTCTGTCTGCTTGTTGGGGGTTTGTAGCTTGTATTCAGCAGTCCACATTTGTTGATTAAAACCCCATTTGCAACTTAGCTGAGCTATATTCGCTCGCTCTGCTGGCTTGCTCAGAGAGTGCTGCTAGTTTCTAGCACAGTGAGGCTTTGCAGCAAAGCCTGCTGTGGGGGGAAGGGGGGTACCCAGCATGGTTCTGCAGTTTTTACTTACATATTCTATGCTGTGATCTCAGGCATTCCTCCCAATCCAAGTTGGTGTATGATGTGTGGACAGTCATGGTTGTCCCCCAGCAGTTATTCCAGTTTATTTACTTGTTGTTCCTGGTTGTTTATTAGTTGTTCCAGGGGACTGACTAAATTCCACTCCTCCCTATGCTGCCATCTTGCCCCTCCTCCGCTCTTCTAATTTTAAATAACTCTGCATGTCTTGTGCTATACCTGTTACATATGTTAACATCTTCCAAATTGTTGATTAATAAATTTATTTAGATTTCCTTTGTAATATTACTCAATTTTGGTAAAAAGATAAAATTCTTTAAAGCCCAAAACTTCCACCTCGTTGAATATAGGTTGTTTTCAAGGACATTTTGAGGTAGTTATTAATTTCTTGCATAATAATCATCATTACTTATACATCATCATATTTTGAATTTATATCAATCTGCTTTTGTGTTCTAATGTATCACAATAAATGCTTTTTACTATGAAGATCTGTAGCTCTGTTTTCCACTCTTAATAACTATAAAACAGAAATTATTCATAATAATAATGATAAATATCAAAGCAAAATAGCCTAATACTTTCTCTCTTTGTTTTAGGTTGTATTATGAAATAACTCATAGACAAGGTGGCTAGAAAAGAGCCAAGTTGTTAAACAAAAAATTAATTTTGTTTTATAGAAAAACTTCCCTTTTTTATTCAGAGTTTTCTTTAAAATGTGATTATTTTTTAAATTTTAAAAATAGCCAACATAATCTGTTTTAAAGCATTCATTTTTATTTTAAGTAGTATGATGTTCACTAGATCTTTAGTTAAATAAGTTAATACTTTTATAAATTGTAATTTGTTTTTAGGACTATTCGCCTAAACTTAAAAGAATGTGTGAGGCAATGGGATATTTTTTCCATGCTGTGTACTTTCCAATAGACATTGAAAATCAATACCTCACTGTAAGAAAATGGGAAATTGAGAAGAGTTCCTTGGTTATTTTATTTATTCACTTAACTTTACCAAGGTAAGCCAAAAAAAACTGTATTTTATTGCTGGAGTTAACCTTATAAATAGAATTGAGATTGCCAAATGAACTTCAAAGGTAGGTTCTAATTGCATTTTATAACCAACAACAATCCAAGAAATTCAATAAGTTCTATGACTGTTTCACAAATAAAATAATTAAAAGTTCTATAGTGTTGGTTGTTTAATAGGTCATATGAACAATGTCATTAATGTTAAGATCATTTTAATCAGGGGTTAGCAAACTGTGGTCTGCAGGCCAAATCTAGCCAGCTGTCTATTTTTATAAATAAAATTTTATTAGTATACAACCATTCTAATTTATTTATTTTCTACAGCTGTTTTTGTACTACAATAGCAGAGTTGAGTAGTTGTGACCAAAACTGTTTGACCCACAAAGCCTAAAATGTTTACTATCTGTTCCTTCACAGAAAATGTAAGCAACTTGTGATTTCAAGAATCAGTATGGACTTTCATTGTTTCTTTCTTTGGATACAGATTGAGAGGCATTTAAATTTTGTGTGGTTACCTTTGTACTTGAACACTTGTGTAGGTGTTGAATTATATTTTAAATGCCTTGAGGAGCTTACTACTAAAAAAATCCAGTAAAATGAACACTTTCCTTATAATGTGAATATAATAACATCAATGAATCTGTCACAAATAACGATTTTTTTAATGAATTAGATATATAGCTAAAATACAAAATGGGTTTACTAGGTGGTTGATTTTTCTTTCTAGATTTGTTGTCTGATTGGATTTTACTTTTCCAAAGCATTTTCCTTTTATTGCAGACCAACTCTGATTTAAGTGTGAATGGAAGTATGTAGGGTGCTAAACTTTACCAGACAACCCTGCGTATAACCCTTTATTGATCCTTTTGACTGCCTAGAATCATAGGAGAAATCTCTTACAGTGAAGTGTGGGAACTAAAATACTGAGAGTCCAGGCTCACTCAATGCTTTAACCTAAGTAGAAGGGAATTCTTCTATCTTTGAATGACAGGGTTTGCTCCTGGCAGTACAGAGGGGCGAATTAGACTGATTTTCTTCAGTATATCATCCATCTTTCTCCAGGGAGAAGAGTTCACCTTGAAGGATTTCTTAGGCCTATTCTTGGTTTCATTCAGTTATTTTTGACTAGATTACCTATAGAGTTTCTTTATAGAACTTAGTTAAGCAGGAAATCTTGTTCTATGATTGAACTTGCTTCATTACTGGTCAGTAGGTTAGTCTACAACTACAAATGTAGTTGTTCTTCATAGCAAAGTTTAAAAAAATTATTTTACCTTTACCTCACTCAGGGTTTTTGCTAGTCATCTGCTCTCCTCCATAGATTCTCCAGCTCTTTTCTATAGGGTATTTTGAGTATAACTATTTGGGTCATTTATCGGATGAGAAAAGGACTGGAAAAGAAAAATCCTTGAATCCTTGGGTCTGACAATATTTGTGTATTAACTTGGAAATCATATATTCATAAATGGTATTATGTTTTCCACTTATTTGCAAAGTCTCATGAGTCCAGTCCATTATTTTAAGTCATGATTAATAGTATTTATGAGATAAATACTAATGAATGTACTGTATTTTAAGGCCAAGAGAAGACAGAGCTATAAAAACATCCATTTTTAGAAAACTCTGCTTGTTCTGCAATGGGGCCTTTTCTGGCTGTTATTCATTGTAGTGTTGGCACCTATTGACTAACTGTTTGCTGCCACAGTGCAGTGTAGCACAAGAAATGCTGATTTCCAATCTAGCCTTTTATTGGAAGACTGTGAAGAAGCTTTTCTGAAAAACCCTGAAGGAAAACCACGATTAATTTATCACCGTTTGGAGGATGGGGAAGTTAGTTCCAACTCCGTCCAGCAATTGATTGACCAAGTTTCTAACCTGAACAAGATCAACAAAGTCAAGGTAAAATTCAGAGGGTTTTGTTTTTAATCTTATATGTGAAAATTGATGAATAGAAATATCAAGAGTAGTTTTTAACAGAGACAAGGAAGTTAGGTAAGGATATTTCATATAAATTGGTATTTGCTTCCAAATGTCAGTTCATTCACTGATTCATTCAACAAGTATGTATGAAGCACCTACTATGTGCTAGGCACTGTTCTTACACTAGGGATAACAAAGTAGTGAGGAGAGACAGGCAATAGATATAATAAGCAGAAAATATTTAAAAGGGGACAAGTGCTATGGAAAAATCATTTTTAAAATATAGTAGGATCCCTACCTCACACCATATACAAAAATCAACTCAATATGGATCAAAGACCTACATATAAGGCCTAGAACTATCAAACTCCTGGAGGAAAACATAGGGAAGCATCTTCAGGACCTTGTGTTAGGCAATGGCTTCTTAGACTTTACACCTAAAACACAGCAACAGAAAAAAGAAAAGAAAAAAAAATAGATAAATGGGACCTCATGAAAATTAAAAACTTTTGCGCCTCAAAGGAATTTATCATGAAAGTAAAACTACAGCCTACACAATGGAAGAAGATATTTGGAAACCACACATCCAAAAATGGTTTACTATCCAGAATATATAAAGAAATCCTTTAACTTAACGAAAAGACAAACAACGCAAATACAAAATGGGCCAAAATCTTGAACAGTCATCTCACGAAAGAACACATACAAATGGCCTAAAAGCACATGAACAGATGCTCAACATCGTTAGCCATTAGGAAAATGCAAATCAAAACCATAATGAGGTACCATTTCATACCCATTAGAATGGCGGTTATTAAAAAAAAAAAGCAGAAAATTACAGGTGTTGGAGAGGATGTAGAGAAATAGGAACATTCGTTCATTTCTGGTGGCAATGTAAATGGGTGCAGCTGCTGTGGAAGTCCAACAGGCTTTTTGGTTTAATTAATAAGCAATATATGGCTAAAAAGAATCTGAGCTGTGAGTGACCATGACAGATTCTTCTCTGTGCTTTTCTCCCAAGCACTGAGTCCTACTCACTGAGGATTAGTGTAAGAAGGACCTTTTTATAGTGACTTTTCCTAAAAGCATTGGGAAAGCAAAAAAACTGATGATGATTTGAGACATTGACTTGATCATCCCTAGATGCCTGGCGGGATAATTTTAGAATAGAAACTATAGGCTTTGCATTACTGTACACTGAGATAGATTGATAAATGCTACAGTATTAAAGAGTAAATTGAAAATAACTCTAGGATCTTGACAAAGTTTTTAATTTTCTGTGCCCAGCCAGAAATTTTGTTTGCATCATTTGGTATGGAAAAGATAGCTTGAAACTGGCAGGGGAGATTAAACCAAAGAGCCTTAGAGAAAATAGGTGTGTTTTTATTATAGTTAATCTCCAAAGCCATTTCATCCTTTGTTTTAATTATTTAGTATCAAGCTAGTCTTCCAGGTCCCATGAGAAAATATAGTAATTCATATTTCTTACGTTTATCCTATAAATACTGCTTTTCAAAAGTAGTACACTAATATGATGAACTTATATTATCAAAGTAGGTGTAAAATATTTTCTCCCTACCATAATTTATGCTTGTAATAGAGGATAAATTTCCTTGCCAGTTCACTTGATAGGCTTTGTGAAACCATTATCTTATTCTAATCTTATCAAATATTAATCATTTATTAGCAGTACATATGTTCTTTACAGATAGGGCATTCTTTCAGTAAATTCAGATAGCAAAGTACCATTGTTACATAGCAAAATACCATTTTGCTTTTATGTTTTATAATTATAACTTTACTGATACAAAGTTTGATATTGGTGTATTTCAAAGGTTATGTGCATTGATTGATAAGACAGTTTGCCCACAGGCAAAAAATATATATACTTTTTATTTTATTGTAACATTGTCCACACAAAATTCCATATAACTGAATGTTCTGTAAAATATAAAAATACAAACTCTATGTGACCAACATGTGACCTTGGACAAGTTATTAATTTTTCTCAGTTTCCTCCTCTGTAAAGTAAGGATAATAGTATCTCCCCCATAGAATTGTCTTAGGATAAATATAAAGTACTTAGAACAGGGCCTGGCACATAATAAGCACTATAAAAAGTATTTACTCCATATATGGAAACTCTATATTTTATGCATGATTTTCTATAAACACACAACTTCTCTAATTAAAAAAATATATTTAAAAAGATGTTTACCCCACCACTACCACCTCCCCCTCCTGTAGTTATTATTGTTTTTCTTATTTTTAAACTTCTTTTTTTCAGATCATTGATCACTCAGGAGATCCTGTAGAAGGAGTATATAAAACGTATATTTATGTGGAAAAGATTATTAAACAGGTAAATATGCATTCCCTGTAAGATTTCATGTAAAATATTTTAAGACTCTTTTCCATAAAATTAAGTTTTCCAGAGAAAACCACTTTTTTTTTTTAAGCCACTTGTTTTTTTTAAAGCAACACCAGGGAAAAGTGTCACTGTTTCTATTGGAGTAGCCCACATCTTCATTTCTCATCTTTCTCACAGAGCTCTTTGGTGCTTCAATACTTGTTAAGCATAAAATGTATTACAGTGTGCCCGTTAGAAAGTAAGTATTTGAGGGAAACCTTTAGCTTTATTCACTAGAGAGTCTCCTCAGATTCTGTGCACCTTTGAATTTTTATGTATTGGAAAAGCTCTTCTCAAATTTGTCTATCACATTATCCCTAACAGCAAAGAAGGATGAAAGATGAAAGCATACCTAGGGGTCTCAAATTGAAAATTTCTATGAAGTCTGAAGTATTATTTTGAAAAATGTATATGCTATGTAATCTGCTTGATAGTATGCCTGTTTATTTTTAATATAAAAATCATGCTTTAAACTATACATTTGCAAAAATACTACTAATAATCATAAAACAAAAGAACCCTGAACTTCAAGTAATATGTGTATTATAGGAAGATGTACCATGTTTAGCCTGTGATTGCCCTTAACCTCTTGACACCTCCCCAGGGGTACTGGGGATCTATTAGAAAAGTAAGGGATTAGATTATTTCTTCTAATTAACTTGCAATACAAGTATGAAGATTTGTTATCAGGGAAAAAGAGTGAGCCTCAAACATAATGATATGAGCTCTGGCAACACATTTGTAGAGTACACTTTAGTCTAAAGATTGATATTATCAATTTTGATCTTGTCAACAATATAGTAAATTTTAGGCCCAAGATAAATAAAATGCTTTGAGTAGAATGAATGGCTGCAAATGAAAATGGATTTATTAACCATCTTCTAATGCTTGAAGGACCACATATTTTCAGTAATCTAATACAAAGACTAGATATAATAGGAGAGATATTTTATATAAAGAAACACCGTCTTAGTAATTAAATTATTACAAAAATGTAACACAATGTATTTCTTAGGCATTAACACACTCTAAAATTATTTGCCAGCCAGATATAACCAGATAGTGTGTAACATTTTTCAGAGAACAGATTCCATGAGATTCAAATATTCCTGTAGCTTTATTTTTACTAAAGGGAAGGTCTTTTTATTTTTTTAATTTCCTTATTTCCAAATTATTGTTTGTTTTTATAATTATAAATGTATTTTTTTTAATTAGACAAGTTGTGAGTTTACAAAACAACCATGCACAAAATACAGGATGCACACCCACCCACCCAACCATCAACACCTTGCATTGATGTGGAACATTTGTTACTATTGATGATAGCACTTTTCAAAAATAATTGTAATTTTTTTAACAGTAGTTGTCCTTGTTACAATTGATGAAAGATTATTAACATTGTTCTATCATCTATTATTTACATTAGGTGTATTTCCCCCATATATTACCCTGTTATTGCCATCTTGTATTAATATCATACATTTGTTATAATTCCTGAGAAAACATTCTTACATTTGTACTATTAGCTATAGTCCATCATCTACAATAGGGTTCACTGTGTTGTACAGTCCTACGTTTATCTTTTAATTTTTATTCTAGTACTATATATATCCTAACATTTCCTCTTTTAACCACGTTCACCCATACAGTTTAGTGCTATTGATTACACTCACAATAATGTGCTACCATCACCACCATCCATTTCCAAACCTTTACTATCAGCTATAACAGAAAATCTATACAAATTAAGCATCAACTCCCCATTCTCTAACCCCACTTTATCTCCTAATAACCTATATCTAGACTATAGATTCTAACTCTGTGAGTTTGCTTATTATAATTAGTTCATAACAGTGAAATCATAAAATATTTGTCCTTTGTTTTGTGGCTTATTTCACTCAACATAATGTTCTCATGGTTCATCCATGTTGTCACATGCATCAGGATTTCTTTCCTTCTTACTGCTGAATAATATTCCATCGTATATGTATACCACATTTTGTTTATCCATTCATCTCTCGATGGCAATTGTGAATAATGCTGCTATATACATCAGTGTGTAAATATCTGTTTGAGTCCCTGCTTTCAGTTCGTCTGGGTATGTACCCAGTAGTGGGATTGCCAGATCATATGGTAATTATATACTTAGCTTTCTGAGGAACTGTCAAGTTATTTTCCACAATGGCTACAACATTTTACGTTGCCAGCAGCAATGAATGAGTTTTCCTATTTCTCCACATCCTCTCCAACACGTAGTTTTCTGTTTTTTTAATAGTTGCCATTCCAGTAGTTGTGAAATGATATTTCAGTCTGGTTTTGATTTGCATTTCCCAATAGCTAGTGATGTTGAACATCTTTTCATGTGCCTTTTAACCATGTGAATTTCCTTTTTGGAAGAATGTCTATTTGAGTCTTTGACCCATTTTTTTAACTGAGTTGTTTGTCATTTTGTTGTTGAATTGTAGGATTTCTTTATATATTCTTGATATTAAACCCATATCAGATATGTGGCTTCCAAATATTTTATCCCATTGAGTAGGTTGTCTTTTCACTTATGTGACAGAGTCCTTTGATGCACAAAAGTTTGTAATTTTGAGAAGGCCCCATTTATCTATATTTTCTTTTTTTGTTGATGCTTTGGGTGTAAAGTCTAAGAATCCATTGCTTACCACAAGATTTTGAAGATGTGTCTGTCCATTTTCTTCTAGGAGTTTTATAGTCCTGGTTCTTATATTTATGTCTTTGATCCATTTTGAGTTAATATTTATATATGGTATGAGAGAGAGGTCCTCTTTTATTCTTTTTATTATGGATATCCAATTCTCCTATCACCCATTTGTTGAAGAGACAGTTCTTTCCTAGTCGAGTGCACTTGGCACCTTGTCAGGTAACAATTGGCCATAGATATGATGTCTCTATTTCTGAACTCTCAGTTTGATTCCATTGGTCAATGTATTGATCCTTATGCCAGTACTATGCTGTTTTGATCACTGTAGCTTTGTAATATGTTTTAAAATTAGGAAGTGTGAGTCTTCCAACTTTGGTCTTCCTTTTCAATATGTTTTTGGCGGGGCTATTTGGGGCCTCTTAGCTTCCAAATAAATTTGATAATTGGCTTTTCCATTTCTGCAAAGAATGCTGTTGGAATTTTGATTGGGATTGCATTGAATCTATAAATCAATTTGGGTAGAATTGAAATTTTAATGATATTTAGTATTCCACTCCATTAACATGGAATTTCCTTCCATTTATTTATGTTTTCTTTAACAGTCTTTTGTAGTTTTTGTGTACAAATCCTTTACATCTTTGGTTAAATTTATTCCTAGATATTTGATTTTTTTAGTTGCCATAGTAAATGGAATTTTTTTTCTTGATTTCCTCCTCAGATTGCTCATTACTAGTGTATAGAAACACTACTAATTTTTGCATGTTGATCTTGTATCCTAACACTTTGCTGAACTTGTTTATTAGCCTTAGTAGTTCCGATAGATTTGGAGGGACATTCTGTATGTAAGATCATGTCATCTGCAAATAAGGAAAGTTGTACTTCTTCCTTTCCAATTTCAATGCCTTTTATTTCTTTTTCTTGCGTAACTGCTCTACCTAAAACTTCTGGTGGAGTGTTGAATAACAGTGGTGACAGTGGGCATCCTTGTCTTGTTCCATGTCTTAGAAGGAAAGTTTCCAGTCTTTCATCGTTGAGTATGATGTTAGCTGTGGGTTTTTCATATATGCCTTCATCATGTTGAGGAAGTTTTGTTCTATTTCTATTTTTCTAAGTGTTTTTATCAAGAAAGGGTGGTCTATTTTGTCAAATGCCTTTTCTGTATCAATCAAGGTGATCATGTGGTTTTTCCCCTTTGATTTGTTTAATGTGCTATATTACATTAATTGATATTCTTGTGTTGAACCACTCTTGCATACCTGGGATAAAACCCACTTGATCATGCTGTATAATTCTTTTAATGTGCTGTTAGATTCGATACATAGGTATTTTTTGAGGATTTTTGCATCTGTATTCATAAGAGAAATTGGCCTGTAATTTTTTTCCCTTGTATTTTTATCTGGCTTTGGTATTGGGGTGATGTTGGTCTCATATAATGAGTTAGGTAGTGTTCCTTCCTCTTCAATTTTTTGGAAGAGTTTGAGCAGGATTGGTGTTAAATCTTCCAGAAATGGGTGGTAGAATTCCCCTCTGAAGCCATCTGGTCCTGGGCTTTTCTTTGTTAGGAGTTTTTTGATAAGTGATTCAATCTCTTTACTTGTAATTGGTCTGTTGAAATCTTCTATTTCTTATAATGTCAGTGTAGGTTGTTCATTTGTCTCTAGGAATTTGTCCATTGCATGTAGGTTGTCTGATTTGTTGGCATACAGTTGTATGTAGTATCCTCCTCTTATGATCCTTTTTATTTCTGTGTGGTCAGTGGTCATGTCCCCCCTTTCATTTATGATTTTATTTATATCTTCTTTCTTTTTTCTTTGTCCATCTAGATTAGGGTTTGTCAATTTTATTGATCCTTTCAAAGTGTCAACTTTTGGTTTTGTTAATGCTCTCTATGGTTTTTTATTCTCTGCTTCATTTATTTCTGCGCTAATCTTTGTAATTTCTTTCCTTCTGCTTGCTTTGGGGTTAGTTTGCTGTTCCTTTTCTAGTTCTTCCAGGTATGCAGTTAGATCTTTGATTTGGCTCTTTCTTCTTTGTTAATGTAAGCATTTAGGGAAATAAATTTCCATCTCAGCACTGCCTTCCCTACATCCCATAAGTTTTGATATGTTGTGTTCTCATTTTCATTTGTCTCAAGATGTTTACTGATTTCCCTTGTAATTTCTTCTTTAACTCAGTGATTGTTTAATAGTGTGTCATTTAACCTCTGTATATTTGTGGATCTTCCAATTCTCTGCCTGTAAAGAATTCCAGCTTCATTCCATTATGGTCAGAGAAGATTTTTTAAAATTCATTGAGACTTGTTTTGTGATCCTGGAGATGATCCATGTGCACTTGAGAAGAAGTGTATTCTGCTGTTTTGAGTACAGTGTTCTCTATATGTTTGTTAGGTTTATTTCATTTATCCTGTCATTCAATTTATCTGTTTCCTTATTTATCCTCTCACTAGATGTTCTGTCTATTGATGAAAGTGGTGTACTCAAGTCTCTGTTGTTGTAGAGATGTCTAGTTGTCCCTTCAGTTTTTCCAGTGTTTGCCTCAGTATTTTGAGCACCATGATTAGGGGCATAAATGTTTATGATTGTTATTTCTTCTTGGTGGAGTGCCCCTTTTATTATTATAATAGTTGTGCATTTAAAGTCTATTTTGTCCAATATTAGTATAGCTTCTCCAGCTCTTTTTTGGTTACAGTTTGCATGGAATATCTTTTTCCAGCCTTTCACTTTCAATCTATTTGTATCTTTGGGTCTAAGATGAGTCTCTTGTAAATAGCATATAGTTGCAGCAAGCTTTTTTATCCATTTTGCCAATCTTTTTCTTTTGATTGGGGAGTTTGATC
This sequence comes from Choloepus didactylus, assembly GCF_015220235.1. Lineage (NCBI taxonomy): Eukaryota > Metazoa > Chordata > Mammalia > Pilosa > Megalonychidae > Choloepus > Choloepus didactylus. The sequence continues at coordinate 163,895,864 of NC_051307.1, forward strand.
AATTAACATTCAGTGTTATTACTGTAAAGACAGTACTTATTTCAGCCATTTGGTCCTTTGGTTTTTATATATCATATCTTTTTTCCCTCTCTTTTTATCCTTTTAGTTACCCTTACTGATAATCTTCATTTCTCCACTCTTCTCCAAGTCTCTCTCTCCTGTCTTCTCCTTTCAGCCCACAGAACTCCCTTTAGTATTTCTTGTAGGGCATGTTTCTTGTTCATGAACTCTCTCAGTTTCTGTTTATCTGTGAATATTTTAATTCTCCCTCGGTTTTGAAGGACAGTTTTGTTGGGTAAAGAATTTGGGGCTGGCAGTTTTACCCTTTCTGTACCTTAAATATATCATACCACTGCCTTCTCACCTCCGTGATTTCTGATGAGAAATCAGGACTTAGTCTTACTGAGGATCCATTTTATGTGATGAATTGCTTTTCTCTTGCTGCTTTCAGAATTTCTCTTTCTCTTTGGCATTTGACATTCTGATTAGTATGTGTCTCCCAGTAGGTATTTTGTTTGGAGTATGTTCTGCTTCTTGGACATGTATATTTGTGCCTTTCGTAAGAGTTAGGAAATTTTTGGCCATTATTTCCTCAAATATTCTTTCTGCCCTGTTTTAGTTTGCTAAGGCTGATGAAATGCAGTATACCAAAAATGGACTGGCTTTTAACAATGGGGATTTATTAGCTTACAAATTTAGAGTTCTTAGGCCATGAATAAAGGCATCACCGGGTGATTCCTTCTTCCTGAAGAAAGGCTGCTGGCAACTGGGGACTCCTCTGTCAAATGGGAAGGCACATGGCAGCATCTGCTGGCCCATCTCTCCCAGGTTTCATTGCTTTCAGTTTCTGGCTGCTCCATCTGTGGCTTTCTTTCTGCGTTTAGCTTCTGTCTCTCTTAGCTTCTCTGGCTTTTCCTGTATTTTATCCACTTATAAAAGATTCCAGTAAGAGGATTAAGTCCCTCCTTGAATGAGGTGGGTCGCATCTCAATTGGAATAATGTAATCAGAAGGTCCCACCTACAGTAGGTCTATACCCACAGGGATGGATTAGAAGAACATGATCTTTTTCTGGGTACATACAGCTTCAAACCATCAAATGCCCCTTTTCCCTTCTCTTTTCTTTCTGGGATACCCATGCTTTGTGCTATCATTCAAATCCCTGACAACCTGCTCAATTTTTTCCATTCTTTTCTCTGTCTGTTCTTCTGCCTGTTCACATTTGTTATTGTATGCCTCTAGTGTATTTTTAATCTCTTCTATTGTGCCTTTCATTCCCATGATTTCTGTTATGTTTCTTTGTATACTTTCAAATTCTTCTTTACGGTCACACAGTGTTTTCTTAATATCCTTTATCTCTTTAGCCATATTTTCCTTCATCTCCTTAAACTGATTTAGATTTGTTTGAACATCTTTGATTAGTTTTTCCAAATTCTTTGTTTCCTCTCAAGTTTTCATTTGTTCTCTCGACTGGGGCATATATTCCTATTTCTTAGTATGGCTTGCAATTTTTTACTGGTGTCTAGGCTTCAGATTATTTTGATGAGTTTACTCTGAAGGTCAGTTTCTCTCTGTTGCCCAGAGTTTTAATGTTGATTAACTTTGTGTTAAGGCTCTTCTTTGACACTTGATTCTACTTGTGTAGCTCTTTAGAATAGCCTGTGTTTAACTGGTCAGATTTTTACAGCACTTCTTCATCTGCTTCTTGCCCTGTATATGCAGTGTAATTTTTGAGATTGCACTTTTTGTGCAGTTGTTTCACCCCCAGGAGAAATCTTGCTTTCCTCTGCTCCTTCTCCAAGAATCTTGATCTGTTCTGTTTGTTTCTGTTTTACATCTATAGTTTTGTGTGTGTGTGTGTGTGTGTGTGTGTGTGTGTTTTCTGTTTTGTCTTTTGTTTTTTGATTTTACATCCCTTTCATTGGTTCTAGCTGTTTCTGCCTGGAGTGCAAATTCTAGAAGGTGGGTTACCTTGGAGAGGACTTTCCCAAGACAGTATTATGCAGCCAAAACAGGGCTGGGAAACCACAAAGGGGGCATAAACTGGCTCCATAGTGCCCTGTGGAGGGGATCAAGACAATGCCAACAGCCTCTTTGATGGCTCCCCAAATCTGTGCTTTCCTGGCTTGCCCAGCAGATGGCATCCTTAGAAAATTGTTCCCTGCAGCCCTGAGGAGGCTCTCCATCTTTAAATCTTCACTGCCTCCACCCCTGTTGGGGGCAGTGATGAAACAATGGCTGCCACAGCCTTTGTCCAGGGCAGGTTGAAATGGTAGCTCAGAGCCGGGACCCAGAGATCCAAATTCACAAATCAAAAGCCATGATCAGTGCCCGGGTCTGCCCGCCCTCCAACCCTCCCCCTCCTACCCCCACAAACAATTCTTGGCAAGAGTGGGTGATGGGTGCTGGCAACCACTGCACACAGAGAGCTGTTCACAGTTCTTTACAGTGGTTTCTCAGCCTCTTCTTCCCATTCTTCCCTGGGTGCTGTACAGTGTTCTTCTGGCCTCCAGAGCCCCAGAAGAGTTGTTTCAAACAGATCCTGCCTGTTTACTAGTTGTTATGGAGGAACGACTGAGTTCTGGAGCTCTCTACTCATCATCTTCCCTGGAAGCCCCACTGTAATAAATGTATTTTTGTAGTTATTATACAAAGGCCTGCAGGCTTGGACTCGCCTTCCTCAGTAGGTAAAGCTCAGTTTGGGCCTGTGTGCTAGCCCCTGCTGCCCGGTCTTTACACTCTCGTTCATATTCATGTTCTTGTTCTTGGTGTTTAGGACATACTGGGCTTTGAGAACATAGACCTGGAGACTAGGGATTTGGGCAGTGAAGATTCCATTCCAGAAGAAGATGATTTTGGTGATGTTCTGTGGGACATACATGATGAACAAGAGCAAATGGAAACTTTTCAGCAGGCTTCTAATTCAACCCATGAGTTGGGATTCGAGAAAGTAAGCATGTTTGTTCCAACAGAGATCAGTCACCATTTAACAGCTGTATTGTGATGTGTTCTTACCTAAATATAGTCAAGGTTAATGACTGCCCTTATGGTTTGATTATTCATGTTAAGATATGCTTGCTTTTGTATAATACAGAAGACGTGAGATTCAAATATAAACATCAAACATTTTCACTTACAGATTAGGATTTGTAACCCATGACATTTTATGCCACATCTACAGCTCACCCATACCAGGATTATGTTTTAGGAAGCTCAATAAAAACAGTTAGACAATTCTTGGAAGAATCATTATCAAACATTCAGAAAACACAAAGCACAATAGTGTGTCCAATAGGCAAAGTAATCCCTCTTTATTGGCGTCATCAGCATCTTTAAATATTTAAACAAATTAATAGAATTTGAAGTGCACAACGAATCTATGCCCAAGTTCAAAAAATACTTAATAATATTTTAAAAATCAATACAAGAACTAATATATTAAAGAATATTATAATATCTAACATCAACAGCTGTACCTTTTCAGACTTTTATAGTTTATACTGTCTGGGTTTGTGTCCTGTCTCCACCATTTTCTAACTGTGGATTTTGATCAAGTTACTTAACCAATAAGCTTTAATTTCCTTGTCTATAAAGCAGGAAGAACTGATAGTACCTACCTCATAGGGTTGTTTTGAATATTAAATAAGATAAGACACATAAAGCACTTGACACAATACTTGGCACATAATAAATGTTAGATTAGTCATTGTTTGAATCTGTCTTTGGCTCCAAATCCTGTGTTCTTTTTTTCTATAGCAGGGGGTCTTAAATTGGGAACCATAGGCATAGATGGGCTTTGATGGAACCATGAACTAAATTGTTAGCATTTGTGAAGTAATAAATCAATAAAGCCCTTTGATCCTCCAGATGCATCGTTATCCAAATTATTTGAGTTCTTGGGAAACATTTTCAGTATTATATAAGACAAACAGAAAGATTGAAGAACTATGCCAAACAATCATTTATTGTAATTTATGAAAATTTTAGCTACCCAAAACCTAGCTGCAAACTACTTAATTATACATTCTTTTAGTTTCTCTTTAGCTATCATTTGAAACCACTGGTATGCTTAATAAACCTTTCAGCCTCCAAAATGACTTTGGAAACTCCCTTGAGAGCATTCGTAAAGTATTGAGGTATTTCACTGTGTGTCCTTTTCAACTCTGATCCAGTTTTGAGTGTCTGGAGAAAGCCTGGGGAAATGGGTTCTTGGATTTTGCACAGAACCCACTCAATTTCAGAAAGATCTCAAGACCTATTCTAACCTGATTCTCTGGAACAGGTTGGAAGACTCCAAGGCCCTAGACAAAACTTGCTTTTGTCCAGACACATTTTCAGGAATCCCCGGAAACTGAGATAGTCTTCAGGACAGGTATTCTTCTGCCAGGAGATCTAGGCTACCAGCCAGGACCCTCAGGGCCCTTTGTGGTCCCTTCTATGGATGAGGTCCCATAGTTTAGTATAATACAGTGACCTCCCTAAAGCAATTTGCAAAACCTCTGAAGGTTGCAAAACTCCATGGGGATCTTTGGTTTTGTCTCTCACCCATTAATTTACAGCAGTACTACATGTAGAAGGAATTGGGGCTCATTCTCAGTTTACTACTTCCGATATATTTAACTAACTATAAAAATAAGCATTTATAAGGGTGCTGTTGACTAAAAGTAGATTTCATTTTCTCTAATGTATTCAGGGAATAATCATAAGTTGGTTGTATTTAGTATTCCAAGAGGCATGTGCATCATCACAATTTACATTCACTTTTGTTTCTAGTATTACCAACGACTTAATGATCTAGTGGCAGCACCAGCACCAATTCCACCTCTTCTTGTATCTGGAGGACCAGGTTCTGGAAAGTCCCTGCTTTTATCCAAGTGGTATGATGCAGTGCAGTTTAACTGTTGTTTTAATTGTTGTTTGAATTACTGAGTTCATTCAAAAAAATGTATTATTACATGTATGCCTTCCTGTATGGCTTCTACTCCACATTAAAAAACAAACAAACAAAAAGGACTAAAGTAATAGGTTCATGCCTGAAGTATATATAATTTGGATATTAGAGAGAGATACAGAATAAGAAAGAAATAGGAATCGGTGGGCATTCATGATTATGTACATAGGTTATATAGAAGAGCTAAGAGAATGCTGTGTAAGGAAGGGGGCTATGCAATGTGGAATTAGGTGAATTATAGATGTGATTTTCCTTTATTTTTAATTATTGGCTTCACCTTAAAAAGTTTGATTGAGATTTTAAATATTTGAAACAGTAAGATAGATATGGACTATTTAGAAGGAAATAAATCCTAAAGAACACCAAAAGGCAGGATAACCATTATTATGAATGTGATCAAATTATTTAAATTACGGACTTCAAATATTATGAAAATAAACTTCTTTTTCTTTTAGTTTTTTATGTTATTTTAAAACAGGTAGTAAAAATATATTTTTTCATTCATAGATATTATTTACATTGAAGATTTAGCATATGCAGTTGTTTCCTTTTCATTGCCCTTTTAATTTAAGTTACATTTGGAACGTAATACTTCCGTCCTTAATTTAAAAAAAAAATTTCTCTCTAATAGCATATATTAAATGAAAGATTAATGTTCATTTTATTAATACATTGACCTCCAATACAGGCTACTTTGCTTTAAGTTAGTTAATGCCAATTTGTAATTTAAATGTGTCTGTAACTATTTTTTTTTAAGTTTATTTAAACGATCTAAAAATAGAGTAAAAATGGAAATCTCTGTATTTATTAAAGGGTGTTCAACCATGAGATGTCTAACAATTAAGTAGCATTTGATGTCTAGGGCCTTGTGAATTCTTTTTTTTTGTTGACAGTAAAGAAGCTTCATCAGTCTTGTAAAAAGTCCTGTCTTTTTCTTTCAGGATTCATTTACAACAGAAGAATTCCCCTAACACACTAATTCTTTCTCATTTTGTGGGGAGGCCTATGTCAACTAGCTCAGAGTCTTCCTTGATTATTAAACGACTCACCTTAAAGGTATAGTATGCTGTCTTTTGGAATTTACAGCATTTTTATTCAGATTCAGAGATTGTTGAGGCTAAGTCCCTGATGATAAACCAGTTTTCAGTATTATCCATTTGCTTTGACTTTTTATAAGGTTAAAAATAACACTCTATACACTTGGTTTCTTTTGGTGACTCAGTTTTGATTTAAAATATTTCCCACAGCTGTGATAAAGTGCAGCTGTTTTAATTTGCACCTGTTCTTATCTTGTAGTTGATGCAGCACTCTTGGTCAGTATCTGCTCTGACATTGGATCCTGCTAAGCTTCTGGAAGAATTTCCACGTTGGCTAGAAAAGCTCTCTGCTCGTCATCAAGGCAGCATCATCATTATTATTGATTCTATAGATCAAGTTCAGGTACTGTTTTCACTTTGTAAAATACTGATATATCAGAGGCAAAAATATCAGTAATGGCTATAGCAGGCTTTTAAATTATAGGTTTGTGAGAAGAAAATGTTGATGCTGTTTATTTTATTTCCACTTAACTCCTGGGGTGGAAGCATGTGGATAAAAAATATACCATATGTCAGTAGACACTGGTATCTTATTGGGAAAGACCAACTGAATTAACTCAATTAGCAAAGATCAGTCACTTTAACATATTTTTAGATGTTAATATTTTTAGATGTTGATATTTCCTTAAAAGTCCAGAATTCAGAGCAATAATAACAGTGTTTTGCCACTTCTTCTTTCAATATTCTTGTATAAATCAACCAAAAATAAGATATTATCGTTAATAATAGTAAGAGAAATTCAATGACAGTTGCATTTTACCTGGAACTGTTATTGGGTTGTTTTGAAAGATTTTGAATTAATATGTTGAATTTTGTTTTTATATTTTTAAGCAAGTTGAAAAACACATGAAATGGCTGATAGATCCACTACCAGTGAATGTAAGAGTAATTGTTTCCGTGAATGTAGAAACATGCCCTCCAGCATGGAGGTACGATGCTAACTTTAGTTCTTTCAGATTACGTGAAATGTCTTAAGTGCAAATAAGGAAAGGTTTTTGACATGTATTTGTTTTCATATTTTTTATATAAAAGTGTCAGTGAGGATGGGAGAAATGGATCAATTAAAGAAAAATATAGAATCTATAGGATTTGGTAGAGTTTAGATCTTAAACATGAGAGAAGGAAAACATTATGACTCCGAAGTTTCTGACTTGAGAAATTGAGTCACTTGTGGTTCCATCAACTGAAATAGGAAACACAAAGGAGGAGCAGGTTTGTGGGAAAAAGATCATGAGTTTAGTTTTTGGACAAGGTTAGTTTGAGTTGCCTGTTGTAGCTCCAAGTAGCGATGTCTAGTGGGCAATTAAATTTATGGATGAGAAAATCGCAAGGCGGGGCAGATGGTGGAATGGTGAGGTGTGGGTTTTAGTTACTCCTCTGGGGCAGTTGGTAGAAAGCCAGGAACTACTGGACCAGGCACCGTAGAGGAATTCGAGTTTGGACATACTTCATACAACACTCAGGAACACATGGAACAGCTGAGATCAGCGAAATCTGTAAGTTCTCATGGCCAGGGGGCCCACATCCCTCCCTGCCAGGCACAATCCTGAGGAAGGAGGGGTGTGAGTGCTGGGAACCAAGAGGGAGAACTGCAATTGTAGCACTGATTAACAAACTCAGACGGCTGAACAAAAACTCCAACCATAGATAAACTGAGACCAAACACAGGAAAATCTGGGAACAGTCAGCCTGGCAGAGAGGAGATAGGGCTAGCAAAAACAGCAAAAAAACAAAACAAACAAACAAAAAACAACCCAAAATAAAAACAGAGACTTTTGGAGTCCAGGTGAACATAATTCAGAGAAGGGCTGGGCTCAAACAGAATCAGGCACATACGCAAATCCAAATCCCTTCTCTGAAAAGCCGGTTTCTCTGCTTTCTTGATTGTTCCTTAATCGCCCTCAACTCTTTGTCTTTTAGCATTTCAACAGCCCATCAGAACTGCAAGGACTGTAAATAGTCCATACTGGGTCCTTCTTTTTCTTTTCTTTTTTTTTTCTTCTCTTTTTATAAATAACTATTCTGAGAAGCCCATTACAGAAAGCCTCAAAGACTTGCGATTTGGGCCCAGGCAAGAGCAGAGTTAAGATAGCTCTGAGAGACAAAGCAATAAGTCTAGTGGTGGAGAAACTTCACTAAAGACCATAACTTCCTAAGAAAAGGGGGACGTGGCCCAGCTCCAGTGGCCGCCCTTCTCTGGGGAACTCAAACCCCAGGGGCTGGAGTTTGGAGACCAGCTTCAGTCAGCCATGCCCTCTACAGGGTCAGGGTCAGGGTCACAGGAGAACTAAAGGCACTGCACCTCCTTACACTGGTGGGGGAGCTGCGGGCTGGCAAGCGCCACCTGCTGGACAGTATAGGAAAAACACTGAGTCTAGAGGCCTCACAGGAGGGTCTCATTCTCAAGGAAACCCCATACTCTCCACCTGAGACCTGGGCCTCTCTGGACTGGGAAAACCTGAATGGTGTGGACCATATCTGAGGAGACTCTCACACAAAAAGGCTACATAGAGGCAGGGCAAGAAACAGAAAAACAGAGGTGAAAACTCCAATCAACTGAATAGAACCTAAGTTAGAGGCCTAGAATAAGCTGAACTAAACACCAGAGGCTAGAGAACAAAGCCAACCAACAAGAAAACCCTAGGTAAAAGAGAAAATGAGCTCCAGAATAAACTAATCAAGAAAGATGCCTAGACAGCTCAAGATAACGAGCCATACTAGGAAACATAAAAATATGGATCAGCCAAAGGAACAAACTAATAGTTCACCTGAGATACAGGAGTTGAGACAACTAATGCTAAATCAATTCAATGAACTGAAGGAAGAACTGATTAAAAATGTTCAAATAAATCTCCTAAATCAATCCAAAAATCAAGTCAATGAACTGAGGGAAGCAAAATAGATGAAAGATATAAGGAAGACACTAAATGACCATAAAGAATTCATAAACTTGAAAAAACAAATGGCATAACTTATGGGAATGAAGGGCATAATGGAGGATATGAAAAAGACAATGGAGAATAGATACAACAGTAGATTTGAACAGGCAGAAAAAAGGTTCAGTGAATTGGAAGACCAGACATTTGAATTCATACACACAAAAGAAGAGATGGTGAAAAGAATGGAAAAAGATAAGCAGGGTCTTAGGGACCTGAGTGACAACGTGAAGCACACGAATATATGTATTATGGGTGTCCCAGAGGGCGAAGAGAGGGCAAAAGGGGCAGAAAGAATAATAGAAGAAATAATCACTGAAAATTTCCCAACTCTTATGAAAGACAGAAAATTAGAGATTCAAGAAGTACAGTGCATCCCAAACAGAATAGACCCCAGTAGACCTACTTCAAGACACTTACTAATCAGATTGTCCAATGTCAAAGACAAAGAAAGAATTCTGAAAGCAGCAAGAGAAAAGCAATCCATCACATACAAGGAAAGCTCGATAAGACTATTTACAGGTTTCTCCACAGAAACCATGGATATGAGAAGACAGTGGTATGATATATTTAAGATACAGAAAGAGAAGAACTGCCAACCAAGAATTCTAGATCCAGTGAAACTGTCCTTCAAAAATTAAAATATTTTCAGACAGACAGACACTGAGAAAGTTCATGAATAAGAGACTGGCACTGCAAGAAATACTAAAGGGAGTGCTACAGGCTAATAGGAAAAGACAGGAGAGAGAGAGGTCTGTAGAAGAGTATAGAAATGAAGATTATCAGGAAGGGTAAAAAAAGAAAGGAAAAAATAAGACACGGCATGTAAAACCCAAAAGACAAAATGGTAGAAGAAAGTACTGCCCTTACAGTTATAACACTAAATGTTAATGGATTAAACTCCCCAGTAAATTTATGGATGAGGAAAACAGGGAGAGGGCCAGGCTAGGGGTAATATACTAGAGAACTGTTATCCTTTTTAGACATTTTTTCCTAATCACCCATCCCCATTAAATGTTAATACCAACCATATACTTTATATCAGTTTATGTATATAAGGTATATATATATGTCTGTGCTTATGCATAAAAAGAGTAAGATTTTTTCGCCCCCCAAGAACTGTGTTGAGAATGCATGCTGTAGGGTAGTTAAATTCAAATTTAATTATAAATACCTCATGGAAAATGCTTTGTCTTTTCTTGTTCCTCATAAGTACCTGTATTTAACTTTACTGATATCACAGAACAAAGAATTAGAAATGGTTTACCACTTAGTTGTATAATACAAAAATATACTCCTTATTTTATAATACTCTATTGTGATTAATTGTTGAAAGTCATGATACACATATATTAGAATGAATGAAAAAATTAGTAACATGATTAACAGAGATTAGCTTTGCTTATTTTATAAAGGTGGTATAAAAAATATAATTCCTGTAACGACCTCTAACTTTTGTGAATAGATTACAGCTCTTGTGTTATTAGAAGATAATTTCTTTTATTTGTTCTTCAAATAAAAGGTTGTGGCCTACACTTCATCTTGATCCTTTAAATCCAAAAGATGCAAAATCTGTTATAATTGCAGAATGTCACTCTGTAGACATTAAATTGAGTAAAGAGCAGGTAAATATTTTAAATTTTGATGCTGTCTTTCACTATCAGCTTTCTTCCTTTCTTATATGAAACTTAAAATTCAATATAGGAACTCTCTACTGTTATAAGGAAAATCTAAGTTTAATAATTACCTCGTTAAATGCATTCCCTCTTAAACTAATGACAAATATAGAAGAGACAATTAAAAAATTTTGATCTTAAGATTTACTTTAATATATAATGCTAAAAAGGTGTCTTAAAAACAGGAAGCATTTCCACATTGACTACTTGTGCAGTCTGCTCTAGGAAATCTGGCCAAAGACTGGCCAAAGCCACAGCTCTTCTGCTGATGAAATGGCAGAATGAGTGTTGTTCCTGCCAGGGTGTTTGTTGATGGCTCAGTAGTAAAGACCGCTTAATTCCAGGGTGGTTTTGTATTTTTGTTTTGTTTTTTGGTAAACTGGTGCAGGAGAAGAAGCTAGAACGACATTGTCGTTCTGCTACAACCTGCAATGCCCTTTATGTCACCCTTTTCGGCAAAATGATTGCGCGGTAAGTGGTGGTCAATCTAAATGATCTTCTGCATGTTTTGTGTTTGTTCACCATGTGAAACTGAGAACTGATCTTTCCAGAAGTCTCTTGGGCCACTCAGATTCTGTTTATTCTAACAGTGATACTAACAACCTGTGAGAATGAGACTATGATTAAAAATGAGTAGCTCATGAATTGTCATGACTTGCTAGATATATGTGTTCCATTTTCATCATACTAACTCTTTGCCTAATGGGTGTGGCAAAAGAAGGCCATTTTCACCTTATTTGGGACCCACACATGAGTGCTCTATATCACTTGATCGAGGTCCCCAGCTCTGGGAAAGTGAGGATACAACCAAGGCACAAAAATGTTATTTCAGGTGTCCTTGAATTTAGGTAGATATGTATGTAGGTCAGAATTTTTGATTGTCTCCATTCTCAAAATCCTGTTGAAATTTTCATTTTTTAAAATAGAAATTCTTCTATTTTACATATCTATTGGTATTTTGCCTTTAGATAAGGCATTAAAATGTTCTGCTCCTTTTTTTTCCTTCAGTTCAGCTTCATCCAACTTTGTCTATTCCCAACCAGAGGTAAAAACAATTTAATATTTGTTTGGTATAATCACAATAGATAGTGATCCTAGCAGAACTCTTATTTCTAGACCCTGAATTCAGTAGTTTTAATTCCACATTCTCATCTTAAGCACCAACTTTGAAATGAAAAAAAAAATCTTCTAAAACTTTAAATTACCCATGATATTTCCACCATCCTTTTCCACTGTTTTCAGTGTTTTAAAAATGTATCTGGCAGCTGTCAACACCAGTAGCTGGCATAAGTACAGTTTTGGAATGTGAGTCATTTTCTATACAAAGCATAATGTTTATTAAAATTATTTATTTTAAGAGGAACCATGGACCACTTTTTGTTTTTTGTTGTCTTTATACATCTTTATATTTAACAGACACTACAAGTAAATATTATGTCAGTGCAAACCCCTTATTTACTGGTTTTCTTTAGCCTGATGTTTTCCAGCTTCTGACTGCCTAAATTTAATTTGCATGGCTAACTAATGATACTTATATAAAATTATTTCCCTGCTTTCTGTATATAGGTGGCATGCTTTTGGATGTTAGGAACTGTCTTACTTATTTTTATATTCCATAATGAGTAGCAATTTGTATTCAATAAGCATAGTAAGACCCAGCGTATGTTTATTGAATTGAATTAAATGGTACACCAAAATAAACTTGATAACTGTAGTAGCCCCATAAAACTACCGTTTTCCTGCATCATGTTTTAATGAATTCCTGTTATTTTCAGTTGCGTGCAAAAAAATAAAACTGCATTGTTTTTATTTACCCCCAAATATTCACAAATGTTGGCAGTCTGTATGAAATTAAAATCTATTCTCAATTCTAACAGTGCTGGGAAAACAGGCAATTTAGATAAAATCCTTCATCAGTGTTTCCAGTGTCAAGATACTGTTTCATTATATAGACTTGTTCTGCAGTCTATCCAGGAGTCCATGGCAAATGATATGGATAAAGAACTAATGAAACAGGTAAAGAGTAATAAACTTATACAAAGTTGATTACATTTTGTGTGAATTAAAGTAAAAATTTGTTTTTTAATTTGTGAAACCAAGCGTATACAGGAATGTTTACAGCCATAATGTGCTTGTGGACAAAAGTGTTATTTTGGAAAAATTTGCATTGTCCTGTTTACCACTGAGATTTATCATCTTTTCATATTTGTTGGCTATTCTTGTTTCCTCTTTTGTGAATTGTGGGTTCAAGTCCTTTACCCATTTTTAAATTGGGTTGTTTATCTTTTTCTTAATGATCTGTAGGAATTCTTAAATGTTGTGTATATTGCATACAAATCCTGTTATAGAGTTCGCAGATAAATGTCTTTTTCCTGTTTGTTTCTTGTCTCTTTTCTTTTTCATTCATAATACAAAGTTTTATTTTGATGAAGTCAAGTTTGTCAACATTTTCCTTTATGGTTAATGCCTGTTGTATCTTGTTTATAGAAATCTTTGCTATTATAAAGCTGTTTATATACTATTAATGTATGTGTGTGTATATATGTGTGATATATGTAAAACTACCTGTCAAATATCAAGCTCACATGTAAACATGGGCTTGTTTCTAGGCTCTGCTGTTCCAGTTTTTCCTATCCTTGCTAATGCCACACTGTCATAGTTATCAGAGCTTTAAAGTAACCTTAATATTTGGTTGGACAAGTCCCCTCTTATTATTGTTCTTCACAGTCAACTTGGCTAATTGTCGTCTGTATATTTAGAAATGGCTTAGCAAGTGCCATGAATTTTAATTGAAATTGCATTGAATTTAAAAATTAAGTTGGGGAGCATTATGATACGAGTCTACTCCTCCATGGAAAGCTAAATAACCTTCCATTTATTTAGTCATTTTTAATGTCTTTCAATAGTTGTTTTATCTTCTTCCTCATAAACATCTTGCACATTTCAAAAGATTTGTTTCCAAGTATACTATAGTTAAAATAATGTTTTTAATTGTTTGTTGTTAGTGTGTTCAATTTTTCTTTTTGAAATTTTATTTTATATCCAGCAACCTGGCTCTTACAGTTTGAACTTGAATCCATTTTTATGTTAATTTCTCAGCTTGGAGGTTCCTGGGGTTTTGACTTCTCATCCCACCCTCACACCCACAAGTGTACTTATCTTCTTCCCCTGTCTTTGGGCAGATGTTTTCCTCATGCACTCCTCCACTGAAGGTACAGCCTTTTGAAGGTCCTGGTGTTGGCAAGCATTCTAGTTCCAACTCCTTGCCTCACAGGGTTTAAGGGCTCACCTTCCATCCCCAGGTGTGGTTATGGAAACCCAAGTTACAGGGACTACTGGCTATCTTCTGCCCTCACCCCTGCCAGCCTCCCCCAATTTAGCTCCCTAATACTCAGTTTCCTGTTCATTTTTGGCACCTAGAGAATTTCCCTTTCTGATCTGCAAGTTCAGTTGCACATTTAGAAATGTTTTGCTATATATTGTCTGATATTAATAAGTGTTCGTAGTTGGAAGGCCATTTTCTTCCACCATCTTCCCAGAATTGGAACTCTGTCATCAGTTTTAATAACACATTTCAAACAGTTTTAATTTTCACTAAACTTTTTTCCATGTTATCTTTGGTGTTATAAATTTTATATATACACCAAATATATAATATATATGGTTGATTAATGCCCCTTGGACAGTGCGTTTTATTATAAGAAATCTATTTCTTGGTTTAATTAATCATTTGAATTATGAGTTTGAATAAAAAGTAAGTTTAGAGGAATTATTGTAGAACTTTTAATTACTACTAGTTTCATGTGGAGGTGCTTTATAATCATTGTTAATGTGCTTTTCTACCTAGATTCTCTGCCTTGTCAATGTTAGTCACAATGGTGTGAGTGAATCAGAACTGATGGAACTCTATCCTGAGATGTCCTGGGCTGTCCTGACCTCTCTTATTCACAGTCTACACAAGATGTGTTTGTTGACTTACGGTTGTGGCTTGCTCAAATTTCAACATCTACAAGTAAATCTTGTTCTAAGCATCTTTTGATAAGGTTTTTTGTTTCTGTTTTTACTTTTAAATATCAACATATCATTGCATGGTTTTAAAGTGTTATTTTAAATGTCTCAATTATAAGACAAAATAGAAATTTGAAATTTGATATTACAAAAATTTTTTATAATGATTTTAGGTTAGATATAAAATTTGGCTAATATTATGCTTATGTAGTACTTTAATGAGGTAACTATTACTTTAAAAAGTAGATTTTTTAGAAGAGAAAAACATGCTTTTTTAAATTTCATGTTCCATTGAATTATGCTATAATAACGGATTTGGCCTCTGTAGGTCAGTTTTCTTCCATTCACAGCCCAATTCTTCACAGCTTAATCACTATACAACCTTAACAAGTGCTCTCAAAGCCCTGGGCAACTTTAAAGTTTATCCTAGGGATTGATTGTAAAGAGATAGTCCTTGGTCCTTATGAGATATTAGACATAATGTCTGGTACATAATAGTAAATGTTTAGTAATCATTGGCTAATACTATAATTATCATCTGCAGTTCTGTGGTTGATTTATATATGTATACAAATGCAAATGAAGTTTTTAATTTGAGAATGTTATATGGTATTTGTGAGAATATAATCTCACTGATTTAACCTTCTCCTTTATTGTGTACTTTTAAAATATATTTTATTCTTATGAGTACATTTTTACTCCGTATTTCTGAGATCTTTATTAACTAAAAGTTTTAGTTAAATTTCATTTTGAGTTCCTGAAATATTAACACAGGAATTTTTATTCTAATGTTAAGTTCATCATATGAATGTATCATGAATTTAAAAATATTCTAATGGCATTTCTATTATACAGCTATAAAACTGAAAAAAATTATAAATTCCTTTTTAAAAATTCATTGTTATATGTATAGTGACTTAGAGAAAATAGGATGCAATATATTTTCTTTTTTCTCCAGGCTTGGGAAACAGTAAGACTGGAGTATATGGGTGGTCCAAGCATTATTTCTTCATATAGGCAAAAGCTAATCAAATATTTCACCATGCAGCTAAGGTATTTTAAATGTCCATATTGGTCTTCTGTAGCTTCTGCAACACACTCTACCTTTGTGTCCTTAATTTTTTGCTAAAGGGTTAAACTTAAGTGAAATCAATTCAGGATTATTATTTTAATTTTATTCTAGTTAAATAGTTTAAAATATGTGTGTCCGTGTGTGTATATATATATGTGTATATTTGGATCCATTGAAGGTTTTTTGTTTTTTTGATAGTTGACTCTTAAAGAATGCCTTTAGATTTGGGTTGGTAGTCCTGAATTTCATTGAAGTTATTTTCATCGTTTGTTCAAGTTTTTGATTTTGGCCTTTCTTAAAGTTTTTGATTTTGGCTTTGCTTAAAAAGTTAAGGATATATGTTAAATATATTTCTCTTCCTTCAACATTTTTCTGAAGCAGTCTCATTGTAGAAAGATATTATTGAGTAATGTCCCCTCTCTTGTAATAGTCAGGACAGAGTGACTTGGAGAAGTGCAGATGAACTCCCTTGGCTTTTTCAGCAGCAGGGAAGTAAACAGAATTTGCACGATTGCCTCCTCAATCTCTTTGTGTCTCAAAACCTTTACAAAAGGTAAGAAACTTATTGTAGAACACCTTTCCTCAGAAAAACAGATTTAAACAGTTGTTCAGTTTAACAGAGGAAAAAATGGCATTTTCAGTTTAAAAACTGGTCCAGTATACAGTGGTACCTGAAATACATAACAGTGTGGGAGAATTTTAAGACAATTGACAAGTATGCCATGAGATCTTTTTACAAGAGTAACAGTAAAAAGATATTGTTGCTCTGTAAAATCAGAGCTGGGATGTTTCCTGAGGCAGCTTTATATCTTATTCTTGCATGTTAAGCAGGGAGGTGGTTTATAGTATCTGCCTCTCAGAACCTTCAGAAGATTCAAAGTGGTGACCTTCAAACCAGACTCTGGGCTCCAAATAGGGTCTTAACAGTGTTGAATTTAAAGCAGTTACCTCGTGATTCATAAATTGATTTTGTTTCTCTCTTCAGGGATGTTTGAATTTATCAGTAGCAGAACCACTTTTCCATGAGCCAAGCTTCTGATCTACTTAGAAGATCATATGGGTTTTTCTGCCTCACTTAGAAATTTAGTCACTTCTCATAACATAATTTGTTTTGCTCTTGAGTGAACTCTGTCAAATTTCTTCATTGCACCTCTTACTTTATTTCTGCTCTCCATCCCAATTTTTCATGGACCCTTTGAAATCAAATTCATTCTTTAGTATACTCACTCTCCCATCCTACTTAATATCATCTAAAAATGAATAAGCTTATTTTTATCATTCAGTGTCTTGATGAAAATACAAAGTAGACACTCATGGTTTGCTGTATTTCATTAGTTTCTTCTTTTCTGATTTCCTTCATTTAAGATAATTTTTGGGTGCACTCATCTGCTATCTAAAAAGGATGCAGATAAATTTCCATTAGCAGGTAATCATTTTGTTAATGATAACAGCCAACACCATGGAGTATTTACTATGTGCCATTATCTCCTTACAGTAACAGCTGAAGCAAGTATTATTGGTGTCTCCGTTTCTGCAGATAAGGACAATGGGGTGAAAGCAGTCAGACAACCTGCTCAAGGTCACACAGCTTGGAAGCAGTGATCAGTCCAAGTTTATAGTCTTACTTTCTTACACTGTACTTTTCTATTAATAATTGTCAATAGTTCAATATGAATTCTGGCATTTTCACTCTATTTTAAAATTTGTTTTTCATGAAATTGCTGTTGTTTGTTAAAACAGAGGACACTTTGCCGAGTTGCTGAGTTATTGGCAGTTTGTTGGCAAAGACAAAAGTGCAATGGCAACGGAATATTTTGAATCACTGAAGCAGTATGAGAAAGACTGTGAAGGCGAGGAGAACATGATTGGCTTAGCTGATCTTTATGAAACTCTGGGGCGATTTCTCAAGGATCTGGGTCTTCTCAGTCAGGTAACTTCACCAGAGAACCAGAGACGGTGTGGGTTATCATGAGGACTGAATGTTTTACTCTTTTCTCCTTCCAAGGACTTAGTGCAGCTTTTCATTTGTTGTGCTAAGTTCTTTAATGGTTCATCAGATGACAGATCTTAAGTATTTCACTGTCTTTAATTGGCCTTTAACCTTTTTCTTCCAGGCTGTGGTACCTTTGCAGAGGTCTCTAGAAATTCGAGAAACAGCTTTAGATCCAGATCACCCGAGAGTAGCTCAGTCCCTCCACCAACTAGCAAGTGTATATGTGCAGTGGAAGAAGTTTGGCAATGCAGAACAGCTGTATAAACAGGCATTGGAAATCTCAGAAAATGCTTATGGCATGGACCATCCACATATTGCCCGTGAACTTGAGGCACTTGCAACTTTGTACCAGAAGCAGAATAAGTAAGATTTAGATCAGTGATACTCTGGTTTTGTGAGGGAGAGTTTTGTTTTTTTAATGTACTTTTGTGATAGACTTTGTTTTATGGCTGTGTACATGTCCTTGTTGTCTATTCTTTTGAATGCACCATGCTCAAGTGATATTTCTTGTTCTGGGTATTCATGGGATAAACAGAGAAAATTAGAATTACAAGATTCATCTCTGTTTGAAGGTGCATGGAGGATATAATATAGACTTTGGAGTCATATTGGCCTGAGTTTGAATCCTGGCTTATTCACTCTTTGGCTTTGTAATATTGAGAACATTAATTGGCAGATTATGGAGGTCAGCAAACTATTGCCTGTGAGCCAAATCCAGCCAGTCTCCTGTTTTGTTAGTATGGCTTTATTGGAACACAGGCACATTTTTTCATTTATGTGTTGTCTCTGGTTGCTTCCTTGCCACAGTGGCATTGTTCAGTAGTTGTGACAGAGACTATATGGCCCACAAAGCCAAAATATTACCATCTAGCCCTTTATAGAAACTAAAGTTTGCTATTCTTTGGTATAATATAATCTGTCTCATATCTATTAGGCACCCACTGAATAGAATCTTTTCTTCCATAAGAAATAATTTCTTTTGTTCCATCATAAGTGATACATATTGGAATTTTTCTTTTAACATCTAGAAGTATTGTTTCATGTAAACTTTGTATGAATTTTAGATTTATATTTGACCAGAATTTACCCCTTATAGAAGAAGGTGACATATCAAACTCCCAATTTTAGATTTTTATTTAACTTGCCCTAATGAGTTAAATCCATTAAAAAGAGTTAAATGCTAGCTGCTTAGAGGACTAGATTCATTTTTGTTTTATCAGATTTTGTTTTATGAAGGTTTTTGTTAGAGATTTATAATTCCATGAGTATCACTTCTTGAAATATTACTATATTTAATAGCCAAAAAATAGTTTTTACACTAGTTAAGGAATGTGTTCATTTAACTGAAGGGTGGTACTTTGAACATATGGATTTTTTGGTTTGACTTTTATTTTACTTTTTTTAAAAGATATGAACAAGCTGAACATTTTAGGAAAAAATCCTTCAGAATTCGTCAGAGAGCCACAAGGAGAAAAGGCAACTTGGTAATGAAAGATTTTTTTGTGTTATGTTTTGAACCAAAGAGGAAAAGAGCTTCTCTGAATATCATAATCTAGGTGCACGTACTCACATTTAAGAGCTTTATTTTAAAGCAGCTTCTAAAAAAGTATCAACATTTTCTCATTTATCTATGTGTTCAAAGGACAGTATTATTGAGAACAAATTAGTAAATTTTTAAAAAGTGGAACTATAAAATTCATTTGAAGATTTGACTTTGGGAGATTGATTTTAAAGCTGGTTTGATTTTTTCCCCCCTTTTTAAAGAATTAAAAAGGGAGGAAAAGAAATTTAGTTAACATTTTATGTTCGATGCAAATGCAGAGACATTCTTCCCCTTGAAAGCAAAAAGAAATTATTTTTATTTTTCTAATTTGCTGACAAAATCCAAACATAGCATGTTTGTTTGTTATAATTTAAAGTTCTATGTGCAATTTTAAGTACCTGTTTAAGTGTTTCAGCATTGGGTTTGGTAAATATCTGCAAGTTAATTCTGTTTCCTAATCTTTTGAAGGACTCTGAGGTATAGTTCACTTTGCTAAATACATCTTATAATCATTTTCACAAAAAAATCTTTTATTGATTTTTAGAATGTGATGCCATATGGAAATGTGTACTTAATAATCATTAGATTAATTCACTGTGACACAAAATAATGGTGATTTACTTTAAAAAAGGGAAAAAAGAAAAGTTTTTTTTTTTAACAACTCCAATATATTGTTTCAGAATTACAGATTACACATAGTGATTGCTTTTATTTTTCTGTGTATGTTTGCTCCAGTATGGATTTGCCCTTTTACGTAGAAGGGCCCTACAGTTAGAAGAGCTTACTTTAGGTAAAGACACATCTGATAATGCTCGGACCCTCAATGAACTGGGTGTCCTCTACTATCTTCAAAATAACCTGGAGTGAGTATTATGGTGTTGATAATGAAAATGTGTCTCTTAGATGCAAGGCTGTTTTCTATGTCAATTAAGTTTATGATAGAAAAAATTGTTAAAGGCTAGAAAAAAATTTATTAAAACCATGTCAAATTTCATGTATTTTACTTTGTTTCCTTTCACATTGTTTCTTTAGTACTTATAAAGTTATTCTGTAGCTTCTGTGGTATGTTTTATATATTTATGAAAAGTGAGTTTATGTAGATGTACATGAAATTTCATGGAAGAAACCTGAGATTAATGGAGAGTAAAGATAAGAATGTAGATGGTTGCTAGCTTTATTCTTTAGCTTATTTGGATATAAAAGATTCAAAATGGCATTTATACATATATTTTCTGAAAAAGAAGTATTTTTAGACTTCTTTGGATGTCAGAAAAACCTAACAGATTCGACATCTTTGGATGTAAGAAAAATGTAACAAATATTTAGCCCCACTTCACAGATGCTTCTTTTATTAAAAAGTATTGAGTCGTAACTTCAGAGAGAGTTAGGTCTAATATTAAAGTTAAAAAAAGATTGTTTAGGAAAATATTTATGGGGTTTGTCTTTTAGGAGAAGGAAAGTGGGGAATTGAGGCAATTGTCCTTACATTCTAGACTCTCAAACTATCAGGAATAGCATTTTTAGTTTTTGGGAAAGAGCAGGAAGGGATGGGGTGGAAAGGAGGAGAGAGATTTTGAGTTCAACCCTTCATTTTAACTATCTTGGATTTAAGAATAAAAAATGTTTCAGTTCTCCAATTAATGACAGCTAGGGATTCTGACCTCTAGAAAATAAATTGATTAAACTATTTGGGGTTTTGTTCATAGGACAGCTGAACAGTTTCTAAAGCGTTCCTTAGAAATGAGGGAGAGAGTTCTAGGACCAGACCACCCTGACTGTGCCCAGTCTTTGAATAATCTTGCAGCTCTATGCAATGAAAAGAAACAATATGATAAAGCGGAAGAACTTTATGAGAGAGCTTTAGACATTCGGAGACGAGCATTAGCTCCTGATCACCCTTCTTTGGCATATACGGTGAAGCATCTTGCAATTTTATATAAGAAAATGGTAAGCAATCCTCAGGATACTTTTGTATGTTTTATTGTAGACTAATTAAGCCGTAATTACTATCAGCAAAATAATTTGTGAACTTTTAAATCTTAATGATTTAATTTTTCAACAAATACCTGAGTTGAACATTTAAAAATATTTCAGACTAAATGAAGATACTGGTTTGGTTTTGTTAAAATTCATTCCAAATACAAATGCATTCATCTGCATTCTAATTAGAGCTCATTCTTATATTACATTTCAGAAGTTCAAAATTCAACCAATATTAAATTTGTTGTGCAAAGCAGCCATAAGCATAATAAATCACTCAATTGTCAAGGCTTAGGTCTTTGCAGGCAATTAAATGAGCATTTTTATTTCACTCTTTCTTGACTTTGCCTACAATTAAATGTAACCATTCTTTGCCATAGAGTTGTAACCTGAGTAGTGTTTAGAGTTGTTATAACATTCCAAAAAAACAAAACAAAACAAAAACAAAACCAGAGAAGTCTGCTTGCCTTTAATACAGTCAAAGAGCTGCATAGACTGGACTTACACTTTGCCTGTGGGACCCTCACTGGCACTGAAGTTGATGTTGCTCTTTGTTACCATTTCTGCCCAACTTTCAGTAAAAGGAAATGGTCTGGAAGGGATTTGAAGGGAAAGAGACAGGTAAATGGGATATGAGTTTTTATTTTGATGCCATCTCTGAACTATGTACACTAGCAAATGACATTTTTAAACTTCACCAGGAACAGTGGTGATCTAAAGGACTTTCTGAATCATCAAAGAAAATATTTTCATATTCATATCTTTATTTTTTCTGTTACTACATAATCTATTTATTCCTATATTTTATTCTATTTCTGTAGTTACTGATGAACTGAAAAGAATGCTTTTACTGGGAGATTTTTTTTCCTCAAAATCTCTTTTTAATACCAAATTTTATCTTAATGGAAACAGCTCTGATCAGATAGCCTTTATTGCTTTAATATTTTTTTGTCAGATTTCATTTTCTTTTTTTAGGGGAAACTTGACAAAGCCATACCTTTGTATGAGTTGGCTGTTGAAATCCGACAGAAATCTTTTGGCCCAAAACACCCCAGTGTAGCTACTGCCTTGGTGAATTTAGCTGTTCTTTATAGCCAAATGGTAAGTTCCCACATTTTCACTCTTTTTGAATGAATATTTTAAGGTATAAAATATAGAGAAACATGAGTTAGGTATGGCACATTAGAAATAAGTAAAGAAAATTTAGGGTTATTATTTATCTCCTAATGCTTTAATACTTGAGACATTATTGAAGAAGATAGTTCCTTCCTCTTCATGTAAAACACAAACTAAAAAAAAAAAAGCCACAAACTAAGTGTTTAATTCAGGTAATGAGCTTATTATTTTAAATATTGGAGAATCCCTACATCTCTCTATCTAACATCTTTAAGCTTGTGGCATCTGCCTGTGATGGGTAAGGAACAGGAGTGGTAGTAGCCCCTGGGCAGTAAAGAGGCATGATATGCTTATATTATTGGATTAAGGTCAAATGGTTACAAAGTCAGGCTAAATCTCAGGTTTCTGGCTGTTTATTACACTGCTTCTCATATTATGATTATTTATAAATTAATCTATGGATATTAACTTTTTTGAAGTGCTTGCCAAAGTAGGTCAGCTTGATCTAGAATACATTAATAGTAAATTGAGAAACCCAGTGTGTTGAAGTAAGCATCATTACTTTTTTTTTTAATAAGAAAAAACACACTGAAGCCTTGCCATTATATGAAAGAGCATTAAAAATTTATGAAGACAGCCTGGGTCAGATGCATCCTCGAGTAGGAGAAACACTAAAAAATTTAGCTGTGCTTAGGTAAGAATTTTTTCACTTTCCTTCTATAGCTCAACTCTACCTCTTTTAGAATAACTATGACTCATCATAGAACACAGAATATTTGTTTTTGTTTTTTTTTTGGAGGGGGGTGCTGATCTACTTCAAGAGATAATGTAGTACCCAGAGGTGAAGGCCGCATAATCTTTTCTATAGAGGAGTGTATCATGGCAAATTGTGAAGGGTGGTTTTCATTTGTAACTAACTGCCTCTGGAGACAAAATGGTCAACTTGACGTCCTTAGAGCTAATTTACCGTGAAGTACTTTTGACTTTTGCTTCCTCATATGTGTTTATCTCAGGATATATGGAATACCTAACCTTCCCTTGCAATTTCATCACATCTATTACTCCATTCTCTTAATGGTGTCTATATAAGACACTGTAGTGTTCCACAGCAGTACAAATGAAAAGGAGAAGAGTTAGGGTATTTTATTTCATTAGTCTGCCTGAAAAAAATGTATTGAAAAAGAAAGGGGAAAAAATTGTAATTATTCACAACTTATTTTTCTGTACCCTATAGTCATTTAAAATTTGTAGGTTATTATTAATTATCATTTTAAGAATTTTTTTCCTATCAAAGCTATGAAGAAGGAGATTTTGAAAGGGCTGCTGAACTATATAAAAGGGCAATGGAAATAAAAGAAGCAGAAACATCACTTCTGGGTGGAAAAGCTCCTTCACAACACTCATCAAGTGGAGACTCGTTTAGCTTAAAAACAACTCATTCTGCTGACGTTTTCCTTCATCAAGGACAAAGGTAATAGCACCAATTCCAACTCAGTGAACCTTAGGGTAAAAATATAAGAAATATTTAGAACATTTGAATTTAAAACGTGAAGAAAAATGTTATGTTTTTAAGAAAATTTATTTTTACCACCTTGTATGATTTAACCAGTATTTGTATGAAATTGTGTTGGACTACATTGAAGTTTGAATCATATTGTACCTGTTTTAAGACAATTAATTTTCCTATTAATTACAAGCATATAGATACAGAATTCTAAGATGACATGAAGAATGGATTAGTCTTCTCTGTTCAAGAGGTGGCAGAACAGTTAAGCCAGAGAATTCAAGAATTGCAAGACTTTTTTCAGCTTTCAAGAGCTATTTTACCTTACCATTCCTTATCTTACTTTCCAGCAGTAGTCTAGCCCACCTCTCTACCTCAAAGAAAACATTCAAGGATTAAAGGGATAGTGTTTACAAAAGATTTGAATGGTCTTCAGTGAAAAAAAATTAGTCACAGGAATCGTTGCTACATTTTTAAAAATTCTTTTTGTATTCTACCTTTTCTTTGAGCACATTGGGCCAAGCTCTCTGCTTTCTTTGCTCTCCACATTCTCTATTGTTTATTACTGTGTAGTACATATCCACATAACATCTGGTCATTAATGTAGTAAAGGTCAAGTTCTCTGGCATTCTTTGACCTTTCACAAAATAGGGATATTCTCCAGTCTTCTCTCTTAAATAGCCTAAATCTGTCTCTTCATTTACTTCAAATGCAAATTAATCTGCCAATTTGATACTGAAAATTAGCTATTTTTATAGATTTTATAAATGTTATCACATTTTGGATATTGTTTTGTACCAATTCTATTTATATATAAATAATTTTTAGTCATCAGTAATTTAATACTTGTAAAATTCCAATGTGTTAATTATAAAGGTAAAGAATAGCAACTGCACTTCACTGTTTTAAAATAAAAGTGCAATTTTAAGTCCTTTTTCCTACCCCAGTTTATAGAGGGCTACAGTTTAAAAAATTATTTAAAAATACGTTGAACATTACAAAAAAGACTTGAAGGTGTTTAACACTTCTGGAGTAGTATCACTTCTCTACACTTTAGTAGTATCACTTCTTGAACACTTCTGGAGGGTGACCCTATAGGTTTGTTTTTTTTCCCCCTTTAAAAATTTGTTATTCTAGTATTATACAACCTAAAATTTCCCCCTTTTAACCATATCCAAATATATAATTCAGTGGTATTAATTACATTCATGACATTGTGCTACCATCACCACTATCCATTACCAAAACTTTTCATCATCCCAAATAGAAACTCTGTACATTTTAAGCCTTAACTCTATTCCCTACCATATGACACAGCAATCCCACTTCCAGGAATATACCCAAAAGAAAGCAGGGACTCAAAAAGGTATTTGTACAGCAATGTTCTTAGCGACCTTTTTCACAGTTGCCAAAAGATGCAAGCAACCCAAGTGTCCATCAGCAGATGAATGGATAAACAAAATGTGGTATGTACATACAATGGACTGTTCTACTGTGAAAAGGAGCAAAATTCTGCTACATGCAGCAACACAAATGAACCCTGAAGACATCATATTGAATGAAATAAACCAAACACAGGACAAATACTGTATGATTTTCAGATAATGAAATAATTAGAATAAGCAAATTCATAGTCAGAAGCTAGAATACAATTACCAGGGGCTAAGGTAAGGGTAGGGAATGGGAAGTTAATGCTTAACTGATACAAAATTTCTGTTTGGGGTGGCGGAAAAGTATGGTAGTAGATGGTGGTGATGGTAGCAAAACATTGTAAATGTAATTAACACCACTGACTTATACATCAGAATGTGGTTAAAGGGGAAATTTTGGGTGGTGTATATATAACTAGTATAAACATTATATATTAAAATAAAACAAAAAAATCAATAAATAAAATAAAACCACCATCGGACTGTACCACACAGTGAACCCCAGTGTAGACTGGACTATATTTAATATTATAATTACAATAGTGTCTCTCATTGATTGTAGCAAGGGTGCCACACTAATGCAAAATGTTAATAATGGGTATATGGAAACTATTTTCTGCATGATTTTTTCTATAAACCTACAAATTCTGTAAATAGAAAAACTATTTCACAGATGAAGGTAACTAAGGTTTAAAGAAATGGCAAATAAGTAATTTTCAAAGGTAGAACAAACTGTCCACCTATTTTCCTGACTTCATGGTAAACGTAAGAATCGCAACAATGTGGTCTGATAACCTCAAAACTATATATTGAACACATTTGATGTTTGGAGCATTCTGATTCGTTTTTAGAACTTTATTTTACAAGTGGGGTATTGTACTTTTAATTTTTTATTAACATTTTTCCCCCAGAGATACAATTTAGATGTTTGTATCTTCTTCAAAGCAAAAACCATCAAAATAGGAGTTAGCATAGAAATAGCCTATTGGTAATCACTATACCTGCAGATTATTTGTTGGTCTCCAAACCTTTAGGAATTTATTTCAGTCAAGGCTCTCCAAGCCTTCCTTATTTGTATGCAACTCTGGTTTTCTGGTCAACGATCAAAGGAAATCATACTCCTCTAGAGAAAAAATACATGTCAGTCATTGCAGAGGCAATTTACGCCTCTTCTTTTATGCCCACCATTCAACACTTGCCAACATCTACTTAGGAAATCAAATTTAAATGAAGTAAAATATTCAGAAGGTAGCTTGTGTGATGGGCATGATCTGGATGATCTTAAGAGCCTAAATTTTATACCTCTTGCTCTCCAATAAAGTACAGTGACTCCAATATACGATCCACAGATGAAATTATTTCTTTTCCTTGGTCAGTGCAGAATAAAATATAACTTGCATTTTCTGAAAATACCTTTATCTGTCTTTCCATAAGGACAGCTTTTCTTTTATTTGTGCTTATTGTCTTTGTTTCAAATATATAATTCACAGGCTTACAAACTTTTCCAGTAACTACATTTTAGCCTGTATTTCGTCAAGAAACCTTTGGGAAGCTGTCTTTGATAGGCTGATTTTAAATTCATTGTACGTCAAGTTAGTAGCAGTGGGCAGTTTTCTTATAGACAGCAATTCCAAACATAATGAGTAGATGCTTGCTAGATTTAATTAATAGATTATATTTCTAACCTTCTCATCCTGCATTTGAGGATCACATACTACTTTATTGTCCATGTTCCTCAGGCAACACACCATAAGGGGTTACTGGAAAAATGAGGAATAGTGTATCAGATTGGTCCCATCTCAGGCCCGCCCACCTTCCACCCCTCCAAAAATTCAGGCAAAACATCTCACTAAGTTTTCAACAGAATTTTTAAAAACCTGCAATAATACTTTGAAGTTTACCTACTAGAATGGAACATGAGTTTTAGGAGAGATTGATTTGGTTGAGCAGGGCATCAAAAAACAAAGTATAATTAAAAGTGTTAACAATTCAGTAAAAATGTATCATCAATTGATGTTATCCTAAGTTTTATCAGTTTTAAATTTTTTTTTAACTGCAAGGGAATACGCTTAAACATAGGAAATAAAATATGTGCCAGTCTGTTATCTACATATTCTTCATCTTGGCCATGAGGTCTTCCAAGCTTTCACCAGAATCTTCCACAGTCACCTCTGGTACAGAATCTTCTTGCTGTCAACAATTGAGGGAAATACAGTGAAAAAAGAACCACATAAAATTCTGGATGCTTAGTAATATATAACCAGTAAGTTTTAACATGTTCAAGATTATAAAGTAAATTTCCTTTAATAAAGAGCCTTCTAACTTTTAGGAGAGAAAAAGTCCTTTACTTTCCCTACCTGTCTTTTGAGTTAGGAGGCAGCAATTTCAATATTCTTGAGATCTGTACTGAAGTGGTATTTTTAAATGGTGGTATGACTAAAACTATCAATATACAAAAAAATGCCATCTCCATTTAATCAAAATCTGTTATACTTGATCCATTAATGAATGAACAAAACTTTTATGTCTATGTTGTCACAGTTTAAAATGTGCTATTTGTATCTCCATATTAACACTGAATACTTCTCTTTCTTACATCTTAATACCTATATGGCATAAAATATCAGAAACAAGAAATAATTCATGGCATTGAAATATAGGATGAAGACAAAAGACAATAAATAGACATTTTCTCTTATATGATATTTACTTATGGGTAAATCAGAGTTTAAAACTACCTTTTTTGGAATTGTATATGCCACTGTAATTCCTTCAGGTAAGTCAGGAACTGGACCCAAAGAATTCTTCAGTTCTTCTTCTGAAACCTCAGATACCAACTCAATACCTGTAGAGTTAAATTTGATCCCATAATAGGTTTTAAGGATCTTAATTTAATAAGCAATAATTATTCAGAATTTGTAAAATCTTACAATAATTATATTCCCTGCCATAGATGATTTTGCTTTATGCTACTATTTCAATTCATAAAAGAATTCTTACCCCACTCATTATCTTCATGTATTATCTCTTCCTCTTCTTGAACAACCTCCTGTTTGGGTAGTGCTGCCACCTTTTTCTGTAGAAATCAGGCAATATCAAGATGTTTTTACTTATTCTCAGTTCGTCTCTCAGGTATTAATCAAGAATTCATATAGGCTTTTTATATTACCAAAAGCAAGTAAGGACTGTGAACATAAGTTTATTTTCATTTTAGAAGCACAGTGAACAAATTAAAATTTTAAAAATATGAAATCCATTTGTCTTGTATTCCAAAACTAAAAAATGGTTTCTATTTTTAAGTTACTGTCCTGAGCAGTATAATCCTTCATGCATTTTGATAGACTGACATATACCTTATATTCTTCTTGTTGCTTCCTGCAATTTCTATCATCACACTGAGGATTTGGCTTCATGGACATAGTAGGAAAGAAATCCTGCATGGCATTATATCCAAGGTAAAAACTAACAGTACCAAAATTTAACAGAAACCTGGAAAAATAAATCAAAGTAGACTTAAATAAATCCGTAAGTACTAGAATCAGAATAAACTTAAATAAAGAAATAAAACTGTAAAAGTTCTAGAAGAAAGTACGTGAACTTTTAAAAAGTTATTTGGAGTAAGTTATAAAGCATGAAACCCAGCAAACAAAAACTTTATATCTTGCATTCAGGACCTGGCTCAGAGGAGATGCTTAAAGATTTATTAAGTGAAAGAAAAAAAAGATTATTTCATCAACTGTGGAATACACTTTAATTTTATGAAGCACTAAGAAAGATAAAAGGCCAATGACATGTCAACAACATTTAAGAGGCATCCTGATTTCAGAGGTTAAAATATGGAAGAAATTTGTCTTAAAAATCCCTGAAAATATACCAAATCCTTAATTTTTAAAACATTTTTATATATACTGTACATATAATAAAGTGCACAATCTTAAATGTACAGCTCAATGAATTTTTATATAAAAATTTATCCACTACCAGATCAAGATATAGAGCATTTCTAGTAACCCAGAAGTCAAATCTGACTCCTTTAAAAAGCTGCTGTATAGAGGAAAAATCAAGGACAAAAGAAAAAATATTTGCAAATGCATGTTCCTAATATGCAAGGTCTTTTAAATCAATAAAGACAAAAATCTGAGCAAAGGAGATGAGCAGAAAATTTACAGAAAAATACAAGTGCTCAACTCTCCTCACGTAAATGAAAACTAAAATGAGACATTCATTTTTTCCCCTAACAGATTGCTATGTTAAAAAAAAGTGGGGAAATAGGTATTCCTATAATGTGGTGAAATGTGCAACTCTTTGGAAACAGAAATTCTGCAATATCTCAAGATAAATACTGTATTGACTCAAATTCATCTAAAAATGCACACCGTACAAAAGTCTAGAATAAAAAGATACATATGAGATGTCTGCAGCATTGCTGATAATAGCAAAAAACTGTAAGTAACCTAAATGTCTACCAATAGAAGGCTGGTTAAATATGATACATCTTTAAGAGAATACTTTGTAGCCATGTGTTGTTGATTTTTTGTTTTGTTTTGTTTTTTTTGTACCACACTATAAAATGTTTGTTTAGTTAGGGCTTACTGAAGTTTGTACAGGCTGCTTGCTCTTATATGCAACAGCCCTAAACTGTTGCCTTGGAGGTTCTTATATATGCTTTTTACAGTCTCTATTATGGCAGCTGATACTTCTCACTAATATTAGGATGCCTCCTTATTCATCTTTGATCTTATACTGGAGACTGAAGAAAGATTAAGTTTATTAACATTGTAAAATGAGGAAAAAAATGGCCTGAGTTAGTAAAAACCTAAAGGGGCTCTCCCGGTCAGCCTTCCTGTCTTCCACCCGGCTGCCCTGGCACCCTCCTTGACAGCGGCTTTCGACTTAGCCCAGGGAGGGTTTCTTGTCAGGGCCTGTTCGAACCCGGATGCCCACACCTGTCCCCGGACACCGGGGCGCACATCCTCCACCTACTGGCTACCAGCCTGGCCTGGGCACACCCTGCCTCTGGGGGTGCTGTTGGGCCCTCGGCGCTGATGCTGACAGTGACCATGGGCCCGGGGCGCAGCATAGTGCAGGCCTCAAAGTCCTCATACCCAGCACGGGTGACGTCGGGTCTTCAGCTCGCCAGGTTCGCTATCTAACGCCTAGGATTGGATGGGCCCTCCTGCCCGATAAATGTGGCTGCTGAGGCAGCGGTGGTGGTGGCCAGTCTCGTTGCTGCTTAACGCCAGGTTCATATCCTACCCCTCCTCTGGCCTGTGGCCTCCCACTCCTTACCCCCTATCCCTGGACCTGGCACGCGGCGACAATGGACAAGATCCTGGAGGGCCTGGTGAGTTCTTTGCGTCCGCTGCCTGTAAAGCAGGTGATTGTGCAGAAGGTGGTACAAGCTGCAGCGCACGGGCTAGACGAGGTGCAGTGCCAGGCCATGTTTGACCTGATGACCCGGCTCACCCTGGAGGGCTAGGGCACTTTCCAGCAACAGGTGGGGCACCGGGTGCTGGAAGCTTATGCACGATACCACCGACCAGATTTTGATTCCTTCTTCAACAAGATCTTGTTGGACCTTCTTCAGTAGGGCTACCACTCGCTGGACAGGAAGGACGTAGCTATCCTGGACTATATTCACAACAGTCTGAAGCTGTTCATGAGCTGCCCATTGGTACTGGATCTCTTCAGCCTGCTGCAGGTGGAGGTGTTAAGGATAGTTTGTGAGAGGCCGGAGCCACAGCTGTGTGCCTGACTAAGCAATCTCCTGAACAACTTTGTGTAGTGCATCCCTAAGGGAAAATTGTTAATCACCTTCTGTCAGCAGCTCGTTCAGACAACAGGCCACTTCCAGTGCATGTCCACCCAGGAAAAGGAGCTGCATGAATATATCTCTCAGGTAACAAAAGTGAGTAACTTGCTGCAGAACATATGGAAGGAAGGCCAAGCCATCCGCACTCCTGCCTTCCCTCCAAGTTTCTGCAAGCATCTCTTCCACAGATGCATCATTTGAACCTTCTGTAGCATTGGCAAGCCTTGTGCAACTTATTCCTCTACAGATGATTACAGTTCTCATCAGGAGCCTTACTACAGATCCAAATGTAAAAGATCCAACTATGACCCAAGCTCTCTACAGAATGATTGACTGGCTGTCCTGGCCATTGGCTCAGCATGTGGAAACATGGGTGACTGCACTCTTGAAAGGACTGGCAGCTGTCCAGTTTACTATTTTGATAGATGTTACTTTGCTGAAAATAGAACTGGTTTTTAATTGACTTTGGTTTCCTCTTGTGAGACCTGGTGCTCTTGCAGTTCTTTCTCACATGCTTCTTAGTTTCCAGCACTCTCCAGAGGCTTTCCATTTGATTGTTCCTCATGTTAATTTGGTTCACTCTTTCAAAAGTTATGGCCTGTCTTCCAGTACAGCCTTTTTAGTGCAATTAACAAAATTGATACACTGTATGATGTACCATTATTCTGGGTTTTCAGATCTCTACAAACCTATTCTGGAGGCAATAAAGGATTTTCCTAAACCCAGTGAAGAGAAGAATAAGTTGATTCTCAATCAAAGTACCTGGACTTCTCAATCCAATTCTTTAGCATCTTGTTTGTCTAGACTTTCAGAAAATCTAAAGCTGGGAAAACTGGTCTAATTAACCTAGGAAATACATGTTATATGAACAGTGTTATACAGGCGCTGTTTATGGCCACAGATTTTAGGAGACAAGTATTGCTCTTGAATCTAAATGGGTGCAATTCATTAATGAAACAATTGCAGCATCTTTTTGCCTTTTTGGCTCATACACAGACTCCATGAAGAAGAAAAGATCTTAAAAGTTCAGTCTTCACACAAGCCTCCTCAAAGTATGGGATACAGTGAAACTTCTTTACATGAAGTAGCCAGTAAGACAGCTCTACTAACAGAGACCTCTTACACAAGTGACAGTGAAAAAGACTTTAATAGAAAAAATGTTTGGAGGAAAACTACAAACTCACAATATGTTGTCTGAACTGCAGAAGTAGCTCACAAAAAGTGGAAGCCTTTACAGATCTTTCACTTGTCTTTTGTCCTTCCTCCTCTATGGAAAACTTGTCTTTTCAAGATCCAGCATCATCACCTAATGTACAAGATGGTGGTCTAATGCAAGCCAGTGTACCTGATCCTTCGGAAGAACCAATACTTTATAATCCAACAACAGCTGCCTTTGTGTTACAATTGTGAATGAAAGAACTATAGGCAGTCTTCCTGATAAGCTTCACTGTACTGAAAACACTTCTGTCCCTAATGAATCTAGCAAGATTCTTGTTAATAATGGTTTATCTCAGAAACCAGGAGGTGAAACTCCACCTTCAGTTTTTTTTGTCTCCAGAGATTCTTACTGGTGACAACCAATATTATTGTGAAAACTGTGCCTCTCTGCAGAATGCTGAGAAAACTATGCATATTACAGAGGAAATTGAATACCCTGTTCTTATTCCCCTGAGATTTTCATATGATCAGAATTATCAAGAAGAAAAATTTTAGACAATGTGTCACGGCCACTGGTTTTGGAATTGCCAGTTAAAAGAACTTCTACTCTTTCTTTATTGTCAGAAAGTTGGTCTATAGATCACTGATATTAGTGAGAATCTAGCTAAGAAATTAAAACCTTCTGGGACTGAAGAAGCTTGCTGCCTAAAATTAGTGCCCTGTGTGTTAAGTTCTGTTGTCGTTCACTCTGGTATATCCTCTGTAAGTGGTCATTACTATTCTTATGCCAGAAATATCACAGGTACAGTGTCTTCATACCAGATGTGCCACTAGGGTGAAACTCTGGCTTTAGCATCCTCCCAAAGTAATTTATTGGGCAGAGATAGTCCCACTGCAGTTATTGAACAGGACTTGGAAAATAAGGAAATGTCAAAAGAATGGTTTTTGTTTAATGACAGCAGAGTGACACTTACTTCATTTCACTCAGTCCAGAAAATTACAAGTAGGTTTCCAAAGGACACAGCTTATGTGCTTTTGTATAAAAAAAAGAACAGCACTAAGTGGTAATAATACAACCAGTGGACTCTGGGTAAATGGAGATCCACCTCTACAGAAAGAACTTATGGATGCTATAACAAAAGATAATAAACTATATTTACAGAAACAAGAGTTGAATGCTTGAGCCCAAGCTCTACAAGCCGCATCTGCCTCCTGTTCATTTCAGCCCAATGGATTTGATGACAATGACCCACAGAAAGTTGTGGACCAACCGGTGGGGGGTGTGGAAGAGAATTTAATACAGTTGACAGACTGGTATTTTGAGCCTGAGAGAGTCTAAAATGCAATGATCACAAACATCCAATACGATGACTGTTAAAATGTCAGACTGTAAAAAAAAAAGGGGGGGGCTCTCCCTTTAATAAAATGATTGTAAGTTTGTTCATAAACTCTTTGACATTGATTTTAGCTGAAACAAAATCTTTTCCTTCTTTTTAGCCACAATTTAGATAGGTGTGGTTGCTAAGCATCTATTTTTTGGATAGCAGAGATATTACCCTGGGTAGTATTTAATCACATTCAGATTATTTTTAGTAACAATTAAATCAAGATAATGGAAGCAAGTGCTTTTATGTCTAAGTCTCCACCCTTTGGTCAAACCTGCAGAGATTTAAATCTTTTGGTTAATGCTTCACAAATAAATAAACCAGTGCCAACATACCATTTAACATCAGCTATTACACATGCAGGGAGTAACTGATATTCTTAAATATTCAAGCATATATACACATATATAATATTATACAATATATAAATTAGATACATATATATAAAACAATATATTTAAAACTAAGTTAAATGTTTAGCTGGTTATTCACATTTTAAAAATTCTTCATGAAATATTTATGTCAAAAGCAGATAAGACTATTCAGAAATATTAGCCCCCACTTACTTTAACACATTTTGTACCAAGATTCCAGCCACCACTCCCATCGTGGTAGGAAGGCTGGCTGCACAAACACCTTCTCGTTTCAGAGTCTTTTCATCAATATTTGCAGCAACAACAAGTGGTGGAGCACACTACATAAAAAGGAATTAAAAAAAAAAAAAACATTTCAAAGGAGAGAAGAAAGCATGAGATGTTCTGAATAGTATTCCATCACATTCAAAGTGTTTAAACTGTACTATATTGTCAAATGTCCCTAATTACTCTAGTGCCAAATCGTGAAAAATAATCCAAAATGAATAATGCATACCGCAAAACAAGCAGATTCTCCAGGAATTATGAGCTGTATATGCCCTGAAACTGCATTTTCACTGACTCCAGATTCCATCCATGTTTGTCCAAGTTCATTACAAGCCTTAATAGAGATAGGTGAAAACATGATGAAGCACATAAAAGAGCAAGAAATAGTTTATCATGAAATTTTTCATGAAAAATTACAGTTAAGTAAATGAATTACCAAGGATTTTTAAAAATAATTTTCTGAATAGAAGAGGAAGTTAAGAGAATGGAAATTGCTAAGGAATTCCATTTTTTTATTTGAAGAGTAAACTGACAGCATTCAAGTAAGCAGTTAAATTTATCTGTTTAAACTGAACCATACATCACTGGATTTCTTATATTTATGCAAAAATTCACTTTTCTAAAATAATTTCAGCAAAATTATGCCAAAATGCCAGTTGAAAAGTTAAAAACAAAATCAAAAGGAATTCAGTTTCATTTTTGATAAACTAAAATTTTATTTTTTGAGAAACCAAAACCCAAGTTTTTATAGGCAATTTATACATATTTGCACATTTACTTAAAATTTTAAAAAGTTTAAACCAAAGCTAACTGAAAATATATTATAAAATATTAATTTACTTTCTTTTAAAAAATGTTTATCAGAAGTTATTGCTATTTCATAGTTTTCTCTATCAGCATGAGAGATCAGGATACCAATAGAACATTTGCAACATTTGCAAGGCAAGACAGGTCGCATAGCTGTTGGAATGATAAAAGTAGCCCCAGAGCATACTAAAAATAACTAAAATACATTATGAAAAGGTTTAGATTTAGGACTCTTTTTAGGATGGGTAATATATATTGATAGAATATACAAGAAAATACATAAATCCATGAATACAACATCTTAAGCAACAAGAATACTCACTGTATTTATTGTCATTCGAGCTTCAAAATTGTCCACACAGCTAAGAACCAAGTCAACAGGTTTTCCCTCTTCTAACCCACCATTACTAATCAAAGAAAATACATTTCATTTTAAAAATTTAAGACAAAATGCATTCTAATTAGACTTAGTTCAGTCACACATTCTTTCAGTAAATGTATAAAGTTTGTAAGTATTTAAAGATCTAGTAGATATTGAATACTGAATAACTTTTACAAATATAACATAAATGTTACTGTAGTGATAAAGGGTGAAAGTTGTAGTTTGTTCACAAAAGTTATCATTTTCCTATCAGCTTTCCCAGGCTTTTTTTTTAATGCAATTTTATTGAGATATATTCACATAACATACAGTCCTTCAAAGTGTACAATCAGTTTCCCAGGCTTTTATTCATGCTTCACTGTAAATGTGAATATAATAAAAGCTAACTGAACACAATTCATTATTTCAGTGGTGTTATGCTGGTCTCTACAGAAAATTGATTTCATATAGAAATAATATCTAGAACACAGAACTTATATTGTGGATCTTTTGTTATATCATTAAAATTTACAGGGTTTTATTGGGGGGGTTCTTTTTAGACAATATACACTTTTTACTGAGCTCCTAATACAAAGAAATGGCACAAAAATTACTATTTTTAAAATAAAAATATATATATATACCAACCTACCAATTCATCAGATTTTCTAATAATAAATGTTTAACTGAACTGGACAGGGTAAAAAAAATCATAAGTGAAAAATTTTACCTTATTCTTTCCATGAAATGTTGAAAATTTTCCACTGTGGTGATATTGTAGTTGTGTACTTCAAAAAGAACATCAGGATTAATGTTTCTAAGAAGGGAAAGGGGAATGATAATAAAAACTACTAGTAGGAATAGTAAGAGAAAGCAAGAAGGAAAAAATAGAAAGAGCTAAAGAGCATTCAGTACAGAAGTAGAATTTCAAGCTATTCAAAGATAATCCAAAGCCATCATCTACCTCTTATGTCCCACTTCGAGGATTAGGTTCAAAAGCAAGTAGTATGCAGACTGACAAGAATTACAAAAATGTTCCCACCCCAATCTGGGTCAGTTTATATGCTGGTAGAAAAAGCTCAGCCTGACAATATCTTCTTTGTTCCTCTTTCAATTCAGTGTAAATATGTTTGGAACCACAGAGGAACTTCTGGAGCTGGAGTTGGCAAACTACAACCCTACAACCCCAGACCTATGGCCTAAATCTGCCCTGCCTACCTGTTTTTGTACAGCCTGCTAGCTAAGAATGGATTCTACATCTTTTAATGTAACGTTTGGAAAAAAAAAAAAAATTAAACGAGTAACATTTCATGATGAGAACTTATGAAATTATAAAATTTCAGAGTCCATAAATAAAAGTTTGCCAATCCATGTCCAAGAGAGAAGCAAATTCTTTGTTAAATGAAACCTGCATTTTTATAGTGAAAATTTTGGGTTCCATTGACACACTAGGTTAACTCATACATAATATATACAAAGTAAAATTTCACTTAATATGGTCTTTAACTGCTATGCCATTTACCTCAAAGTATGTTCAGCTGCTTGAACTTTACTTAATCCTGCTTGATGAGGTTGGAAGAAAAGTCTATTCATATTGGCCAGTTCCACCTTGTCATAGTCAAAGAGGAGTAACTAAAATGAAAATAGTAGTATTCTGATGAAAATCATACCAAAAATCTAAGTAAAAAATAAACTAGCAGACTTCACATTTCATATGTTTAACCATTTGATAATATTAGCCAACTAAAACACTAGATGGCCATATATTAACTCATTTAATGCTTATAACAACAAAAAAGGTGCATACATGGATACTCACTAAAAAATTATTTCAATTTTTAAAAATTGTGCCCAAATCCTATTTTATTCCAATTTTTGGATATTATGCTATAAGCCAAGAACCTATTAGATAAATGAAATCTTTAAATAAGATCAAAATAAATGCTGTAACTTAAAATCATAGTATACCTGAATCCTTTTGTATGAGACTATATATACTCATGCCATGGCTACAAACATCATTCCAAATAGAATTAACCAGTTAATTGTTATTTCTTGCCATATACTTAGGTCTGTTTCAAACAACATCTGTCTCTCGCCCCCCACCCCCCCACACACACACACAAACAGATCCCATTTCTTATCAATGAGAAGAGGTTGGCCCGAGTCATCTCCAAAGTCCCTTCCTGATCTACAGTTATGGGAGTCCATAATACAATCCTCAGCATCTTAAATTTAACAATAAAAACAAAAATGCGATTTTCTTCTTCTAAATACAGAAACCATAAAGAAAAAAAATCCAGCCCATAATAACAATACCTAGATAACTCTTAATATCTAACATTTGCTAGAAAAGATATCACTGATCCCTCGGTGATATTTTCTAACCCTACTGAGTTTCTCCAATACATGGTTTAAGCTCATTCAAGAAATACTTACTAGGTCAGGCCAAGTATTAAAGTTTATGTCTCATAGCTTGCTTATGAGTAAGTTACAGGAAATACTGAACTCTTGGGGATGGAAGGTGTGAGTTGTAACTTAATCTCTGCTGTTAATTTGCCTGATCAT
Organism: Choloepus didactylus; assembly: GCF_015220235.1. Taxonomy (NCBI): domain Eukaryota; kingdom Metazoa; phylum Chordata; class Mammalia; order Pilosa; family Megalonychidae; genus Choloepus; species Choloepus didactylus. Next base: position 163,933,901 of record NC_051307.1, read on the forward strand.
GGGTAAACTTGCATGTTTTAGGTTTGTTTCCTCGTCTATAAAATAAAGCAGCTGATCCAGGCACTCCAAAGACTTCAGATACGGTTAAGGGGTAACAGGTGAACTCTGGGTCTTCCATCCTCCATTTATTTAAAACTCATGAGTCATCTGTTTATCTGTTTTACATATTGAAGAAAGAGTTCCTGAGACTTAAACCTATGTAGATCTTTAGCTTCCAGACTTGAGTTCACACTGGAATAACTTGGGGAATTTAAATAAAATACAGATAGCTGGGTTCCATCCCCAGAGATTCTGATTTACCTATTACGGGGTACAGGCTGGACATCAGAATTCCCAGGTGATTATAATTACAGCAATATTTGACAACAACTGATCTAGATCTGTTGGCTTTAAACCAGCATCATCAGCATGGAAACTTGTTTGAAATGCAGGAGAACTTCCCAAACTTAAATGTGCACATGAATCACTTGGGGATCTTATTCTAATATGGACTGATTTAGTAGATCTGGGTTAGAGCCTCAAAGTCTTCATTTCTAATAAGTTCCCAAGTGATGCTGCTGCTGCTTCAGGAACCAGACTTTAAATAGCAAGCAAGAATACTGTGGTTCTTAAAGTGTAGAAGTGTAGTACCTGGATCAACACCATCACGATCACCAGGGAACTTGTTAGAAATGCAAATTCTTAGAACCATCCCACACCTATAGAATTAAAAACCCTGGGGTAGGATCTGGCAATCTGTGTTTTAACCAGCCTTCCAAATGATTCTGTTGCATACTCAAATTTAAGAACCACTGATCTCAATGATCTCTAATATCCTTAGTCAATCAGCCAGGGTACTCAAGCCAGCTGCAAGCAATTGTTGGCTGGCTTCTGTAAACTTCTTGAGAGATATTAAAATTTTAATAAACATTTTAATTATTTTGTTGTTTGGTTTTCCATATTGATAAATGAGTGCCAATATTGAAACCATTTTCTTTTAAGAATTTTAGGGCATATGGTGGCTCCACATATTAAAAAGCATTGATACTTTATGGAAGAATGCTTGCTTTATCAAAATGATGAACTAAAGGGTATCTAATTGTGGAAAGCTTCTCTAGTCAGTTACCATGTATGTTAACATTTAGCTCAATAAATAGATTATACTTATGTATTCAATTATCATGTATCTAACATTTAACTTTATAAATCAAAGACTGTAGACTGAATTCTGGTATAGTAAGGTTACTTGTTCCCACCCACAATCCAAATCCATTTTAGAAAAAAGTAAAACATGAATGGGTTTAAAAAAAATCTGGAACATTCTCCAGTTCAAATTCAGGAATAAGAAATGCACATGTTCTAGTCCGTCTAGCATAAGGCATGTGTTTAATAAAATATTTGTTGGATGTTTTAATGTTTTACTCACACACTATCAATTTAAGAAGTCCAATTCATTCATACATTACCCCAAACCAAAAAGTTTCTGAACACGACATAGTCCTTGTTTAATTAGCAATAATGTTAGCTTCTATGTAGGTGGGGATTTGTCTTAACCCGTCTAGTAGAAAGAATTAAGTAAATAAATACACCACAAATCAATAAATCATTTGTAATGAGGGAAAAAACACTAATTTGTACCTGATTTGCTCCAGGAGTGAGTAGTTCCCTATATGATAAAGAGAAATACTTTTACCTTACCAATGCCACATCTTGTCAGCATTTCAGCAGTCACACTACCAACTCCACCAACACCTACTATTGCTACAGCAAAAGTACGGATTTTCTGTGAAATGAAAAATTATATATGTGTTGATTAGTAACTCTTCATCAATATGTCACCAGGTATTATTTTCATTTTCTCAAATCATCTTCAAAAACTTGGTAAAGTTTATCTTACCTCATAGTCATTTACAATTCCCATTCGTTTCAATGCCATCAGGCGGCTGAAAACAAAAACAAAAGTTTTAAGGCTTGCAGTCTTTTAGTTAAAAATGATACAGGCTCACATACATCACAGAAAATAAATACCAAAACTTAGTACTAATCTTTTAAAAGAAGAGAAATCTTTCAGTAGTCTAACCAGATGGAACTTCATATGTCCTTAAATCAGTAGTTCTCAACCTTAGCTGCACATTAAAATCACCGTGGTAGCTTTAAAAAGCTGATGTTTCTTCCCAGGTGCAGCCTGGGCAACAATATATTTTTTTAAAAGCCCCTAAGATGATTCTAATGTGCAGCCAAGATTGAGAACTACTGACTTAAATGCTATGTCTAGATGAGGTGGGTCAACATGAAATGTCAATAACATTTTTCCATCCTTTGTTAGTTTACACAAATATTTAATGTTTAACACTCAGATGTCCATCATCAGAATAATTAAATCTGGAATTCCATCCACTTATTACCATAGCCCATAATGGATGATACCTACTAATTTTTAGTGAGCACCTATTATATGTCAAGCACTCTAAGAGGTACTTTACCTAGTTACTGCTACTCTGTCCAGTTTTCATCTTTTTAAATTATGTATATACACACACACAGTTTAAACCTGATATATATACAATTCCCATTCATTTACATTGTAAAGAGTCAAAGAGTTTTACCAGGCTTGATAAGAAATTCAGGAGTCCTCTGGCACCCAACCTTCATTTTCAACTTTATTACCAACTTTTCTCTAACATGCTGACATTATTTCTTGATTTTCAGTTTTAGGCATTATCTGAAAATGTCACTCTTACCATCCTATCCCTTACTGTACACAGGGATTTCCCATGCCACCAACTCCCAATACTGTTATAGGGTCATTTGTGTAGATGATAATACTATTACAACTGGGCCAATGCATTATATTAGAACTTACTTTTTGCCTGTACAATCTCCGCCCCTGACAATAATTGTTTCTTCTTATGCTTAATTTTCTATGTGTTTTCACAAATTCAACCCCAATTCTCTGCTAGTTGTCTAAATTTCCTCTTGATACATTCATATGCATGACACAGTCTATCATTTCCTAGAATCCTCTGACAGCCCCGATCTCGACTTAATGCACACACAAGCTCCCATTCCAGGACCTACCTTCATTATATAGGAATTCTTTTCATTTCTTTATCAGGTATCCTATAGCTCAGTTGTTCAAAAGTGTGGTCCATGGGCCACCGTGACTTTACTAGAAATGCAATTTCTTGGAACCTACCCAACATCTAAATCAAAAACTTTGGGGTGGGGCCCAACAATGTGTTCTAACAAGCCCTCCCATTGATTTGAAGCATGCTAAAATTTGAGAACCTCTGCTATGACACTATCGATAATTTGGAGAGATATATTCCCCATACATAGTCTATTTTCAAGTTACTCTTTTGTTTCTGTCATGTTAGGAATTTCTGTTTTCCTGTTTTTCTATATAAGAGTGGGGCAGTAAAAAAAAAAAAAAAAAAAGCTTAAGGTGTGGATGCTACTTGGTCTTCACTATAGAGTGATCTGGCCATGCTGTCAGTGTCTTTCAGTCTTTCTTCTTGGCTCCCCCCTAGAAAAGAATCTTTTAGTCTTCAGCCAGGAAGGTATTTAACCCAGGCTGCCAGCTTTCTGGGAGTTAAATGGAGTACCAAAGCTGGCAGTCTCAGCACTCAGGATGTCAACACTCAGTCAATCCCCTCACTTCAATACAGGGACCTACCAAAATTAATAGAAAGAGCAATAGTAACATCTTTCCTATCTAACCTACTTTAAAACTGGCCAGTTTTTAGCCATACTACTTATTTGTTTTTTATTGGAGAGATAGTTCCATGTGAAATTTGGAGTAAGACAAACCAATTCCAGTCAGGCGTTATTGCTTACTACTACCTCTATGGCCTCAGGAAAGTCACAGGAGCCCTTTAAAGCCTCAATTTTTTCTCCTATAAAATGGGGTAAAATAATAGTAGCTATCTCAAAGGGTTGTGGTGAGGAAGAAAGAGATAATGCAGGCAAAGTGCTTAGCATATAATAAAAGCTCAAATACCTTTTGCTACCATATGTACTGTGTAATGAAGTCTTGTATAAGGCTTACCCTCTGCCAAACACTATTCTAAGCTCTTTACAAATTCTTACTTTTTTGTACCCTCACAAGGCTGACCGAGATATAGATATTAACATTATCCCCATTCTACAGCTAAGAAATTGAAGCAGAGAGGTTCAGAACTTACCCAAATTTACCCAGCAACTAAGAGATCTGGGATTTGAATTCAAGCAGTCTATCTCTAGAGTTTTCCTTACCCTTAACCACTGAACTGTATATTGCTTGCCAAATTAACAAGCCTTAGGAAATGAAGAAAGAAGAGGAGTAGGCAGGGCTGGTGAAGTCAGAGATTTTAGGGAGCATCTTAACATCTCAGAGCCAACCCTGCGCTCCTCTCCCGGGACCCCAATTTAAGAACCCTTTAGGAAACTCTAAGTTTATGCTTAACGGCTTTTACATTGGCTGTTACCTTCCGGAAGTTCATCATCCGCCTGCAGCGCTTCTTTGAGACAGACATGAACGAGGCCTTATGTGGAGTGGGATAGACAAATAGAGGCAAAGGCGATATAAAACTGGGTATGTGTCCTCAGCAGGCACAACAGTAGCACCATTTGGCTGATTCACTAGGGTTTTTTAAAAACAGAAAGGACTTCTGACCAGTAAGTACTAAGACGTGGGCCTTGCCCGTTTGGGAAAGAAACCTCTGACCAGGGAACGAGTAGCGGGAGGCCGTGTAAACTGGGCGAGGGGCGCGCGCCTCGCTCCTCACTAGAAAGAGCCGGTGACCTCGCCCCCCTCCGACGCCCGACGCAATTCACCTGTAGGGGTTGGAGTCCACCACCTCCGAGCTCATCTTCTCAATGCGGGCCCGGCCACCCCCTCCGTCTCCGCCCCCCACGGCCCGCAGACTCCTCTCCTGGGCCAGTTCCTGCTCCAGTTCTTGCACCCGCTGCTGCAGCCGCTCTACAGTCTCGGCCATGTCTGGGACCCCGGCAGCCAAAGCTCCCAGCCCGGGCTTTCGCCGCCGCCGCCGCCGCCCCACGCTGATCGACCGGCTTGACCCGCGAGGGTTACGTGAAGAGGTACTCAGCCACCTCCTTCTCAGCCGAGAGTCCAGCACCTCACAGACAGACACGTCTCCGCCACCCCGCGGGCTTCCCACGGTACCGCTTCCGGTGCGTCGCCGTCATCGCTCCCCCGCAACAAAAACCCGTGCTCTTTTTGCTTCCCACTTCACACGGTCTTGCGAGACCAAGACGCAGCAGAGCTGGTGGCCTGCGGTACTATCTCTAACAGGACGGCATGGAGAAACACCAGAATCTTTTATTCCTGGGCTAGTAGGTTCTGACGAGCTCTTTTCCTAACCGGACCCTATAGGAGCTTCCGTCTGCCAGTGTATTAAATTTGGGAATGGAAGAGGCCTCTAAGTTCTTATTCCCTCTTAGTGTTGACCGAAACTTTGCTTTCTTAAAAACTGAGCCCTCCAACTCTGAGGCTGACTGAAAAAGTCTTAAAACTGAACACAACCAAAACTTCTGACATTTCCCCATGGAACCGAACTCATCGGTGTGTGTGTGATTGGCTAGAGCTACCCGCCCGCCTCGACCCAGCCCTCGGCCGGCCCCGGCTTTGACCCCACCCGCCACTCCCTCCTCCGCCACTTCTCCCGCCCCGTCCAGACTTCGCCACCCGGTGTCGTGTCTAGTAGCGCTCCGGGAACTGAAGGGAGTTGACTTTCGGGACCTGAGGCGTTCTGCGGTCTGCTGCGGTGAAGATCATGGAGGTCGGGGCTTCTGGCGAACCTGAGACGGTCGAAGTGCTGCCCCAGCACAAGTTCGACCACACGTCCCTGGAGGACTACCTGCGCCAGCACCTGCCCGGTTTTGAGGCCGAACCTGAAACCACAATGACCGTTGTCCAATACAGGTATCGACGCCGGCCTTCGCCCGCGGCAGAAACGAATCTGTACATTGTGATTTTCTAGTTTTGACAAGGATAGTTCCTAATTTCCCCCATTCTGATTTCTTTTCCTGAAATGACGCACTCTGCAAGCCGGTCCTCTGCAGTCATTCGGGACGTTCCCTATTCGCGGGCAATATTGGAAGCCCGATAACATTCGCGATTCCACTGCGAAGGAATCTTTATTAAAGGATGGAATTGTATGCTTCGAGGGTTCACTGAGGAGTTAAGACTGGAACCTTTGTGGGAAATGCAGAGGCCTTCCTTCATCTTTTGTACTGTAACCAGTACAAAACGATCAGATCGTTTTTCTGAGAAGCTGTTGTAATTCGGTTATAACTGGCCATTTTCCGGGAGACTGAGAGAATGGCTGGGAGATACGAATTCTAATCCTAGCTCTTCCACTTTGGGAGTCAGGTTTTTTTGAATGAGGGGATGGAACTGAATGAGACGATCCTCAGAGTACCGTTTCCCACTATGAACTTGGCTCTGTTCTGATGTTTTATAATAGAAAATAAATCTTTATTCTCAAGAATAGTATTTTGGTAAACTGTACTAGAGAGCTCTGGCTCGGGAGACAGAAAACTGGATCTGCTGTTTACTGAATGGAAGTTTATGTTACATAAGTTCTCTGGGAATTAGTTTCCTAAACTGCTATACCAACCCTTTCTAGTTAGTACTGATGACAAAATGGAGTAATAGAATGAAAGGTCATTTTCATAAAACAAGTCAAAGTTCAAACTCCAACTGTTCCACTTGCTGTGGTACGCTGGATAGGTTATGTAACTCTTTGAGCATCAAGCCTCACTTTGGTAAAATAATATTTATATCCCTCCTAGGTTTGTTGGAAAGCCATGTAACTGAAAGACACTTAATTCTGAATTAACTTGGATGCTATATAAACCAGAATCATTCTGGATAAATGAAATTAGCTGTGGCATAAATATTGCTTCCAGAAATGTTATGTAAGCTTAATTTAATATATATATGTATAGAACTATGTATCCCACAGAGAATATATATTCATTTTTTGGACCAATGAAAAAGTTTATAAAAATTGAAGACATGCTAGGCCACAAAGGAAGTCTCAAAAATCATCCTTGCCTACACCTGGTGGTGTCAGTGTTTTTCATTTTAGCTGTTTAGTGGATACTGATTGTGGGATCTCACATCCCACAATCAGTTTTATCAGCACACCTTGCTGGCTTTACCTTCACTGTACGTGCAGAATGGGATCACTTCTCACCACCTTCACTGCTATAGCTGTGGGCAAAGCCACCATTCTCTTAGGCATATTACTGCTGTATTCTCCTAATCGGCTTTCCTGCTTTTGCCCTTGCCCCCTTCAATCTCTTCTGGACCCAGCAGTGAAAAAGATATTGTTAAAATGTATCAAGTCATGTCATTCCTGTGCTCAAAATTCTCCAAAGACTCTGTCTTAGTTTGCCAGAGCTGCCAAGACAAATACCACATGCTGGTTAGCTTAAACAATAGGAATTTATTGTCTCACAGTTTTGGAGGCTACATGTCCAAATCACATGGTCTGTATCCAAAAACCTTGCTTTCTCCTAGAGTCTGTAGTATTCTGGGGTCGACTTGCCAGTTACCCTTGGGGTTCCTTGCTTGTAGATAAATCTCTGTCTCCATCACATGGTAATCTCTCTCTTCCAGCTGTATCTCCATGTCTAATTTCCTTTGCTTATAGGGACATCAGCCATATGGAATTAAGGCCCACCCTTGTTCACACCTTAAGTAACATTCGAAGATTCTATTTACAAATGGGTTCACATCCACAGAACTAGGGGTTAGTACTTGAACATGTTTTTGTGGAGAACATGATTCAATCTCCACAACTGCTTATCTCACTGAGAGTAAAAGCCTAAATCTGTAAGGGGCTTGCAAGGTTCTTTGTGATCTGCCTAGTCGCCCCCACCCTGTCATTTCTTTGTGTCCTTTACTCATTTTGCTTCAGGCACATTGGCTTCTGTGCTCTTCCTTGAAGATGCCTGGCATGTCCAGGGCCTTTGCTCACACTATTGCTTTTGCCTGAGGTACTCTTCCTCCACATGTCCATGGATTTCTCCCTTAGCTTCTTCAGGACTTCACTCAAATGTCACCTCCTCAGTGAGGCCTTTCCTGACTACTATCATAAAATTCCCACTTTCCTACCTCACTTTTCCTCTATAGCATTATCATCAACTAACCTACTATATATTCTACTTTATGTTTTAAATTTATTTTAAATTTGTTGTCTGATTCCTACAAGTAGGATAAAGATTTTTGTTACCTCTCCCTCCACCTCCCCCTATTCCCAGGACTCAGGAGAGTGCTTTGCACATGGTATGTACACAGTAAATACTGACTAATTACTCCCTTATTACAGATGAAAAGTCTGATGTCAGAGCTGATATTTTATGAAACTCCATCTCTGCAAGCTTGTAGTTTATATACATCACCAGGTTATGTTTAAGACTTCTCTCATTCTACTGTGGTCCCTTCCTTCTGAAAATTTAACTCTTTCTTCAACTTTGGAAATTTTTCTTTGTAATTAAAAAAAATTTTTTTCCTACCTTAGGTTCTGTGTCCACCTTTCTTGGAACTTATGATGGATGGATGTTGGGACTTTTGGATCTCTCTCTTACCTTTTCTCTCATACTTTTCATCTTTTGGCCTTCTGCTTTGTGTTTTTTGGAAACTTCCTCAGCTGGTATTTTACCTCATTCTCTGATCTTAAGTTGTGTTTATTGTGCTCTTTAGCTCTTCTGTTGATTTGAGGGTGAGGATAAATTGTTTTGCCAGTTTGGTTTTTTCCCCCAGGAACTCAAATTCTTTCTTCTTATGGCTTATGGTTTGTTTATTTTTATTGATGCAATTCCCCCTTAAATCTCCCAGAGAATATTAATCATGCTCACTTCAGATTTCACTTTCCTCTATTACCTGTTACCTCAGGGATTAATTCTTCTGTTTATTTACTTTAGGGCTTCTCTTTCTTGCTGTTGGAGTCATGAAAAAGTTTATAAAAATTGAAGACATGTTAGGCCACAAATGGATGATTCTGACTAGCTTTGGTAGCTGGAGTATATTTCCTTAGTCCACTTGGGAATTTCTCTTCACCTGGTAGAGAAAGCTGGGCACTGCTGTACTTCCCTGGCCCAAATACCCACTCTGGGATCTTGCTTATCAGAACTCCCACTGTAGACAGGTATACTAGAGTCTAGCCTTGACAACACTTTGGGGGGTTATCTGCTCCAAGAGCAGAGGAGGAAGCACTAACCCAGCTGTTCCAGCAAACTTTAGTTAATTTTTTGACTAATCACCTACGATCGCATCTCCCATCCTTTGTTTCCTTGGATCTAGGCATTATTCTAGGGACATTTCTGACAAAACTTGTTTTGTGGGTTATGAGGGTCCTCTCTTCTACCTGTATGGGTTATAGATTCTCTAGCTGCCAGTATGTTGCTACTTGCTTTAATATCATCCAGAAACTCCTCTAGGGAGGGGCTAGTAGCACCCCTCTTGACTTTCCAGCATTGAGATGGATATTTTCATTTCACATTTCTTCTGACATTTCAGTAGGATTTGGGGAAGAAGGAAAATATATCTTTGTAATTGACCTTTTCTCTACTCTTATCTAGATCAGGACAGTCCAATCCAACCTTTCATCTCCAGAAGGGCTCTCAAGCATATGTACTCAGAAAAAAACCACCGGGTCCACTTCTTCCTAAAGCACACAAGGTATGGTATATAGATGAAGATGCAGTGATAAATTCTTTGGTGTCAAATAAATACTTTTTTCTAATTTTTAAATATTTTTTCTTAGAGAAGTTGTAGGTTTACAGAAAAATCATGTAAAAAATACAGCATTCCCATACACCCAACCTCTCCATTATTAACACTCTGCATTAGTGTGGTACATTTGTTATAATTCATGAAAAAATTTAAATTTGTACTATTAACTGTATTCTGTCATTTACAGTAGGGTTCTCTGTGTTGTACAGTCCTCTGTTTTATCTTTGAATTTTTATTCTAGGAACCTGAATTCTATGGCCTGAATTCCCCTTTTAACCACATTCACATACATAATTCAGTGCTGTTGTTTATACTCAGTGTTGTGCTACCATCACCACATCTATTTCTAAAATGTTACAATCAAACCAAATAGAAATTCTGTACAAATTGAGCATTAACTCCCCGTTCCCTCCCCGAACCCAGCCCATGTAACCCATATTCTAGATTCTAACTCCATGAGTTTGCTTATTCTAATTATTTCATGTAAGTGAGATCAAACAATATTTGTCCTTTTGTGTTTGGCTTATTTCACTTAATCTAATGTCTTCAAGGTTCATCCATGTTGTCCCATAAACCAGAACTTCATTCCTTTTTAATGCTGAATCATTTTCCACTGTATACATATACCACATTTTGATTATCCATTCATTGGTTGGTGGGCACTTGGGTTGCTTCCATCTTTTGGCAATTTTGAATAACGCCACTGTGAACATTGTTGTGCAAACATCTGTTCAAGTTTCTGCTTTCAAATATGTTAGGTATATACCAAGTAGAGGGAATGCCAGATCATATGGTAATCCTATACTTAGCTTCCTGAGGGACTTCCAAACTGTCTTCCATAGCAGCGGCACCATTTTACATTCACATTAGCAATACATGAGTGTTCCTATTTTTCCTCACCCTCTCAAACACTTGTAATTTTCTGGGTGTTTTTCATTATAGCCATTCTAGTGGGGTTGAAATGATATCTCATGGCTTTGATTTGCATTTCCTTCATAGCTATGATGTTGACATCTTTTCATGTGCTTTTTAGTCATTTGTATATCCTCTTTGGAGAAATGTCTATTCAAGTCTTTGCCGATTTTTTTCAATTGGGTTGCTTATCTTTTTATGTTGAGCTGTGGGATTTCTTTATATATTCTGGATATTAATCCCTTGTTGGATATGGAAAAATATTTCCAAAAATTGTCTACCATTGCGGTGGGTTAGCTTTTAATTTTTGTGATAGAGTCCTTTGATGCACAAAAGATTTTAATTTTGATGAGGTCCCATTTATCTATTTTTTCTTTTGTTGCTAGTGCTTTGGGTGTAAAATCTAAGAAACCATTGCCTAACATGAGATCCTGAAGATGCTTCCCTACATTTTCTTCTAGGAGTTCTGTAGGCCTGATTTATATTTAAGTCTTTGATCCATTTTGAGTTAATTTCTGTATGTGTTGCAAGGTAGGGGTCCTCTTTCATTCTTTTAATATAGATATCCAATTCTCCCAGCACCATTTGTTGAAGAGACTATTCTTTCCTAATTGAGTGAACTTGGCAATCTTGTCAAAAATCAATTGATCATAGATGTAAGATTCTATTTCAGAACTCTCAATTCAATTTCTTTGGTCTCTCTATATATCTCTCCTTACGCTAATACCATGCTGTTTTGACCATTGTAGCTTTGTAATAAACTTTAAAGTCAGGAAGTGTGAGTCCTCCCACTTCGGTCTTCTTTTTCAAGATGGGTTTGGGTATACAAGCCCCCTTACCCTTCCATATAAATTTGATAATAGGCTTTTCCATTTCTGTAAAGTAGGCTGTTGGAATTTCGATTGGGATTGCATTGAATCTGTAAATCATTTTGGATAGAATAGATACCTGAACAATATTTAGTCTTCCAATCCATGAGCATGGAATGTCCTTTCATTTATTTAGATCTTTGATTTCCTTTGGCAAGGTTTTGTAGTTTTCCATGTATTAGTCCTTTAAATTCTTGGTTAAATTTATTCATGGATATTTGATTATTTTGGTTGCTATTGTAAATGGAATTTTTTTTCTTGATTTCCTCCTCAGATTGCTCATTGCTAGTATATAGAAACAATTACTGATTTTTGCCTGTTGATCTTGTACAGGACCACTTTGCTGAATTCCTTTATTAGCTGTAGTATCTTTGTTGTAGATATTTTTGGAACTTTCTATATACAGGATTATGTATCTGCCAATAGGGAAAGTTTTAACTTCTTCCTTTGCAATTTGGATGCATTTTAATTCTTTTTCTTATGTAACTTCTCTGGCTAGAACTTCCAGTACAATGTTGAATAACAGTGGTGACAGTGGCATCCTTGTCTTGTTCCAGATCTTAGAGGGAAAGCTTTCAGACTTTCACCACTGAGTATGATGTTAGCTGTGAATTTTTCATATATGCCTTTTATCATGTTAAGTGAGTTTCCATTTATTCCTATTGTTCTAAATGTTTTTATCAAGAAAGGATGCTGGATTTTGTCAAATGCCTTTTCTGCACCAATTGAGAAGAACATGTGCTTTTTTCCCTTTTTTTTTAATGTGGTGTATTAACATTAATAGATTTTCTTACATTGAACCACTCTTGCATATCTGAGATAAAACCCACTAGATCAAGGTGTATAATTCTTTTAATTTGCTAGTATTTTTGTTGAGGATTTTTGTATCTATATTCATAAAAGAAATTGATCTATAATTTTTTTGTAGTATCTTTATCTGGCTTTGGTATTAGGGTTATGTTGACCTCATAGAATGAGTAAGGTAGTGTTCTATCCTGTTCAGTTTTTTGGAAGAGTTTGAAAAGGATTGGTATTGATTCTTCTTGGAATGTCTAGTAGAATTCATCTGTGAAGCCATCTGATACTGGGCTTTTCTTTGTCAGGATTTTTTGATGACTGATTCAATCTCTTTACTTGTTATTGGTGTTTACTCTATTTCTTCTGGAGTCAGTGTAGGTTGTTCATTGTGTTTCTATGAATTTGTCCATTTCATCTAGATTTCTTGATTTGTTGGCATACAGTTGTTTGTAGTATCCTTATATGATCCTTTTTATTTCTGTGTGGTGAGTAGTCATGTCTCCCCTCTCATTTCTGATTTTATGTATTTGCATCTTCTCTATTTTTTTCTTTGTCAGTCTTGGTAATGGTTTGTTAATTTTATTGATCTTTTCAAAGAACCAACTTCTGACTTTGTTAATGCTCTCTATTGTTTTTTAATTCTCTATTTCATTGATTTCTGCCCTCATTTTTGTTATTTCTTTTCTTTGGCTTGCTCTGGAGTTAGTTTGCTGTTCTTCTTCTAGTTCCTCTAGCGTGCAGTTAGGTCTTTGATTTTAGATCTTGCTTCTTTATTCATGTAAGCATTGAAGGATAAAAATTTCCCTTTCAGAACTGCACTATATCACTTAAGTTTTGATATGTTGTGTTCTCATTTTCATTTGTCTCAAGGTATTTACTAATTTCCCTTGTAATTTCTTCTTTGATCCATTGATTGTTTAATAGTGTGTCACTTAACCTCTCTATATTTGTGGATTTTCCAGTTCTCTGCCTGTTACTAATTTCTGGCTTCATTCCATTATGGTCAGAGAAGATGCTTTATATAATTTCAATCTTTTAAAATTTATTGAGACTTGTTTTGAGACCCAACATGTGGTCTATCCTGGAGAACATTCCATGTGCATTTGGGAAGAATGTATATTGTGCTGTTTTGGAATGCAATATTCTATATATGTCTGTTAGGTCTAGTTCATTTATCATATTATTCAAGTTCTTTGCTTCCTTACTTATCCTCTGTCTAGATGTTCTATCTATTGATGAGAATGGTGTATTGAAGTCTCCATCAATTATTGTATTGGTGCCTATTTCTCCCTTCAGTTTTTCCAGTGTTTGCCTCATGTATTTTGGGGCTCCGTGGTTAGGTGCATAAATATTTATGATTGTTATTTCTTCTTGGGGTGTTGACCCTTTTTTTAGCATATAGTGTGTTTTTGTCTCTCATAACAGCTTTTGATTTAAAGTCTGTATTTATGATATTAGTATAGCTACCCCAGTTCTTTTTTGGTTACTATTTTCATAGAATGTCTTTTGCATCCTATTACTTTCAGCCTATTTGCTTCCTTGGGTCTAAGGTGAGTCTTTAGTAAAGAACAAATAGTTGGATCATGCTTTTTTAATCCATCCTGCCAATCTGTTTCTTTTGATTGGAGAGTTTAATCCGTTAACATTCAGTGTTATTACTGTCAAGGCAGTACTTAACTTCAGCCATTTTATTCTTTGGCCATATCTTTATATGTCATATCCTTTGTCTCTTTTTCCTTTATTGCAACCTCTTTTCTGTATAGTTGATCTTTTGTGATATATCTGTCTGATCACATTCTCATTTCTGTTTCTGTATATTTTTAAAATACCTCTTTGTTGTTACCCTGGAGTTTGTATTACTCAACCTTGTATGTGAAGAATTGCCTTTCTCTTACTGCTTTCAGAATTTTCTCTTTATATTTGGCGTTTGACATTCTGATTAGTATGTGTCTCACAGTAAGTCAGTTAGGGTTTATTCTGTTTGGAGTATGTTGTGCTTCTTGGACATGTATATTTATGCCTTTCATAAGAGTTGGGAAATTTTCTGTCGTTATTTCCTCAAATATTCTCCGTACCTCTTTTTCTTTCTCTTCTCCTTCTGGGACACTCATGATGTATATGTTTGTATGCTTCACGCTGTCACTCAAGTCCCTGAGACCCTGCTCAATTTATTTTTCTGCTCTTTTCTCTATCTGTTCTTCTGTCTGTATGATTTCAATTGTCCTTTCTTCTAGTTTGCTGATTCTTTCTTCTGCCTGTTCAAATATGCTGTTGTATGCCTCTAGTGTATATTTAATCTCCATTGTTGTGTCTTTCTTTTCTTTAATTTCTATTATGTTTCTTTTTAAAGTTTCAAATTCTTCTTTATGCTCACATACTGTCTTCTTAATATCCTTTACCTCTCTATATCCTTCATCCCCTTGAATTGATTTAGGAGGTTTGTTTGAACCTTCACTGATTATCTCCAAATTCTGCATCTCCTCTAAAGTTTTTATTGATTCTCTTGATGAACCATATCTTCCTGTTTCTTAGTTTGCCTTGTAATTTTTTGCTAATGTCTGGGCATCTGATTATTGTGATGAGTTAATTCTGAAGGTCAGTTTCTCCCTGTTGTCTAGGGTTTTATTGTTGATTGGCTTTATGTTAAGGCATACATATGATTAGAATAAACTATTGTTTCTTCCCAAGGATCACTATCCTACCCCAGAGATTAGGTCTGGAAATGGAAATTCCTTCAAAGGTAGCATCCATACAGTTTCCTAAGGATCCTAAGTTTCCTAAGTCTTCTATTTATCACAACTCTATTAATAAATATTAAGATATATTATTCTAGGGTGTTCTAGTTTGCTAATACTGCAGAATGCAAAACACCAGAGATGGATTGGCTTTTATAAAAAGGGGGTTTATTTGGCTACACAGTTACAGTCTTAAGGCCATAAAGTGTCCAAGGTAACACATCAGTAATCGGGTACCTTCACTGGAGGATGGCCAATGGCATCCGGAAAACCTCTGTTAGCTGGGAAGGCATGTGTCTGGCATCTGCTCCAAAGTTCTGGTTTCAAAATGGCTTTCTCCCAGGACGTTCCTCTCTAGCAAGCTTGCTCCTCTTCAGAACGTCACTCACAGCTGCACTAAGTCCCTTTTCTTTGAGTCAGCTCATTTATATGGCTCCACTGATCAAGGCCCACCCTGAATGGGTAGGGCCATGCCTCCATGGAAATATCCCATCAGTTATCATCTACAGTTGGGTGGGGCACATCTCCATGCAGACAACCTAATCCAAACGTTCCAACTTAATCCCCACTATTATGTCTGCCCCACAAGATTGCATCAAAGAATATGGCTTTTTCTGGGGGAAATAATACATTCAAACCAGCACATTCCACCCCCTGGACCCCAGAAAAACATATTCTTTCCAAATACAAAATACATTCATCCCACAATACCACAGAAACTTAAATCATTTCAGTAACAATAGTTAAGTACAACATCCCATCAAAATCAAATATAGGCGTGGTCAGTCCTAAGGCATACTTTTCCTTTAGCTTTGGATCTGTGGACTTAGAACAAGTTATATGCTTCCAATATACAAAGGAGGGACATTCCTAGGATAAACATTCCCATTGCCATAAGGAGAAAGAGTAAGGAAAACAGGGTTAACAGGACCAAAACAGTTCCTAAAACCTGCAGGACAAACTCCATTAGATTTCAAAGTCTGAGAGTCATTAACAGAACGATGTTGCATCCTTGGGGCTTGAGAGAGTGGGAGTCTAACCCTCCCTAAGGGTCTTTGTGGCAGCCCTTTCCTCTCCAAACACTTGGGTGAGTGCTCCAACATATCCACACATTGGGGAGACCACCTTCTCTGCCCCACCCTCCTCAAACATCGGGGCAGCTCCCGGATTCCCTTCCATCTCGAGGGCACATGCTCAACCCCTTCAGAACAGTGTGGTGGCAGCCAGGCTCTCCCCAATTCCCTGGGAATGTGTTCCACCCTCTTTGGAACCTCAGGTGGCAAAACTCTCCCAGAGCATCAAGGTGGAATGCCCACCGTCGACCTCTGGGGCAAACTCACCCTTTCCATGCGTGTGGGCCACTCCACTCTCCCAGCCCAAGGCCTCTTGACTCCAGACATCAACCTCCATGGCTCTGTCTTTGATGAAATTTTTCCTTCAGTTTGTTCCTTGTCTGTCTTCTCCAGTCTGGACCAGCAGTGGCTCTGTCTGTAAAGATCTCGCAAAAATTCTGTTGGCTTCGCATGAAGCATGCAGAGGTCAAAGCCATCAGACAATAGGACTTTCCACAAATCCTTTCTGGCTAATTCCGTCTCCAATCTTGGCTTGTACTGAAATGGCAGCTGGGTTCCATGTTTGGTTACATCCTCATGTTGGGCTGTAGCTTCTGGGTTTCCACCCCCTGGAAGCTCATAATTTTCCAAGCCATCAGCTTCTGGTTTCTTTGAACCCAAGAGTTCAGTTCTAAGTTTATCTCTCTCTGCTCGCATTTTACTATAAGCTGCAAGAAGAAGCCAGGGTACATCCTCCACATGTAGTCTGGAGATCTCCTCAGCTAAGTATTCCAGGTTCTCGCTTTCAAATTCTTCCTTCCATCCAACACCAGGACTCAATTTTGCCAAATTCTCTGCCACTTTAAAACAAGGATCACCTTTCTTCCAGTTTGCAACAACACATTCATCATTTCTGCTCAAGTCCTCATCAGAAGTATCTTTAGAGTCCGTATTTCCATAAACAGTCTCTTTAAAGCAGTTTAGGCCTTTTCTATCAAGCTCCTCACAATTCTTCCAGAATCTTCCCCTTATCCATTTAAAAAGCCATTCCAACGTGTTTGGTATTTGCAAACTCAGCAGCAAAAGCACCCCACTTCTCTGATACCAAAATCTGTTCTAGTTTGCTAATGCTGCAGAATGCAAAACACCAGAGATGAATTGGCTTATATAAAAAGGCGGTTTATTTGGCTACACAGTTACAGTCTTAAGGCCATAAAGTGTCCAAGGAAACACATCAGTAATCGGGTACCTTCACTGGAGGATGGCCAATGGCGTCCGGAAAACCTCTGTTAGCAGGGAAGGCACGTGTCTGGCTTCTGCTCCAAAGTTCTGGTTTCAAAATGGCTTTCTCCCAGGATGTTCCTCTCTAGCAAGCTTGCTCCTCTTCAGAACGTCACTCACAGCTGCACTGAGTCCCTTTTCTTTGAGTCAGCTCATTTATATGGCTCCACTGATCAAGGCCCACCCTGAATGGGTGGGGCCATGCCTCCATGGAAATATCCCATCAGTTATTATCTACAGTTGGGTGGGGCACATCTCCATGCAAACAACCTAATCCGAACGTTCCAACTTCATCCCCACTATTATGTCTGCCCCATAAGATTGCATCAAAGAATATGGCTTTTTCTGGGGGACATAATACATTCAAACCAGCACATAGGGTAAGTTAGTGAAAAGGGTTTACATTTTCGGTCAACAGACTTAGCTTAAATCTTGGTCCCAGAATTCATTAGTTATGGACCCTGGACTAGTCATATAATCAGTCTGAGCTCAGTTTTCTCATCTGTGAAATGGGGATTGTGGCAGAGGAAAGAAAGAGATAATGTAGAGAACATCCAATTTTCCCTTCAGACTAAGCCCCATACATGATGTTGAGGTCATTGAGATAACGTCTGGCTCTAGTCCTTAGTCTTACAGGCATGGATCTTGGTTTTGTCAGCATATTCAGAAATAACTAGGCTCCTGGGCACATGCGCTAATCAGACTAATTCTAAACTGGTGCACAAACCAGAGTTCTGGTTTTGAAATTTATGAAGTTTACAAAGCTGACTGAACATTTAAATTGCAACAAAAGAGTTCTTATAAAAGGAATCTTTTTACATTAGCACTGCTAAACAGTTCTGTATATCCCTTTCCTGTTTGTGCATCTTCTCTCAAAGTTCAACAATGAATAGTACTCGATGAGAAAACGGCATAGATTGGGAAAATATAAAAATGTTTGGACATTTCAAAAATGAGTTTTGAAACATAATTAATAGGCATTAATATATTTATGATAGCATAAATTTAAGGCCTCCTTAAAGAAGCTGAGGAGAGATCACTTACTCTCTGTGGTTTGGTGACACAGTCTCTAGAAAGGAGCCAGTCTCACCTTAAATGCACTCCAGATGCTGAGGAAGCTTTTACAGCCTTGGGGCTTCCTGTCTTAGCTCTGGCTGACTGTGGCAGAGAATTAGAACAGAGACTTGCCTGAGCCCCTTGGGAAGTATGAGGGAGAAAGAGAGAGTGCCTGAGCAAGCCAGCAAGGAGGGAACTGCTGGGAGCAAAAGGATGTTTTATTATAACATCTGTGAAATTTTGGGAACTGTTGCCTTCACAGTACTAGAGCCCAGGATTAAGCCTCATGCACATGCCATCCTTTTAGCCTAATTAAATTATTGAGGAATCTTGCAAAATCATTGTTTAGAACTGGCCTAACTTGTAACCTTAATGATTAAACTAAGACTACTTTATGAAATTATTACCATTATCCTCTGGATTATTTATTGATAATGTTTTAAAAATTATTTTTAGCTTTAATGTGAACTCACAAGCAGTTATTACATTTCTGTGTTTCTGATTTTTTAAATCATCTATCATACTATTTAGATTGATAGAGAATTTGAAGTCCAGAAAGCCTTGTTTTCAACTGGATTCCCTGTTCCCAAGCCTTTACTATACTGCAGTGATTCTTCTGTCATTGGAACAGAATTTTACGTGATGGAACATGTGCAGGTAAGTTAACACACAATCTTATTTTGTTGTTGCTTTTATTTTTAATTATAAAGTTAGATGTTGTTAAATGGTAGAATTACTTATTCAACATTTTGGTTTCTCAGATGGTTTTGTAGGGGCTTAAACTTTTGTATTAATTTCAGCACACATTGTGGGAGGTTGGAATGGACTAGGAACTAATATAGTAATTAGGGTGTATTGATTTATTCTTGAATTTTCCTTTAGGTGTCAGTAAAGAGCTATATGTAGTGGCAATGACCAAACTATCCTGACGGCAGGGTCAAAAGTCTCCAAATAGAAAATCATGCCACTAAGAACAATAAATTCAAGTTGTTTTTTACATTTTTAAAATGTAATTTTAGAATAGTTTTTGGCTTTTAAGTTCTTCTTGTCATTTCTTTGTATTTTCCCTTTGGAGCGTGTACTCTTATATTAAACATGTTTTAAAAGTGAATCTTTTTCTAGCATATTATACAAAGAATTGGTTTGGGTTAAAGTACTGTTATCCTGATCTTTTTCGGGCCTTCTAAAAAGCAGGGCATGTTGACACAGTGATGAATTATTATGATAATATTTATTATTTTAAAAAATTATCTCTTATTTAATTATCTGTTTCCCTAGGGTCGAATCTTTCGTGATGTCACAATTCCTGGAGTTAGCCCAGCAGAGCGCTCAGCCATGTATGTGGCCATAATAGAAACCTTGGCTCAATTACATTCCTTGAATATACAATCACTGCAGCTGGAAGGATATGGTAAAGGAATGGGGTACTGCAAAAGACAGGTAATACATCCATGGAGAAAGTTCCTTTTCTCAAGTTTCTAGAAATAATATGCATTATTAGTCAAAATAGAAGGCTCCTATATTGTAGAGTTTTCTGAAATGCTGGCTATGGATTTTAATATCTGCCTCTGTAAGACTGACTTGTTTTTAGCATAAAATAAATTTTAAATATTTTTCACATCAAATTTTGTTTAGCAAAAGCTTCTATAACTGACAAAAGAATGCAAATCAAAAGCTGTTTTATAATTAAGGGACACTTCACTTAAGTTACCCATGACTTTTCTATCCAATTTTCCCTTTTCAAGTTAGGTAAACAGGTATTTATTAAGTATAAGTGTGTGTTTATACCTACTGAGTACTTGTAAAATATCAAGAAAATAGAAGGTAAGTCTTCTCCTAAAGGAAATTATGGCCTTTTCTGGAAAGCCTCTACATGAATCTCATGTACATAACAGTTTGAAATGTTATGAAAGAGTATGCCATTTAGGATTAAATTTTTTGGTATTCATCATGAGAGCTATACATTCAGAGAGTGGAGATTTGTGTGCCCTCACTTTATGTGGGGAAAGCTTCCTGGAAGAGATGTGTCTTGAAATGGGTATTTAAGGGAGGAAGAAATTTTGAGTGATGGGGAAGAGATAGTGAGCATTTCAAATCAAAGGAACAGCAAGAGCAGAAACTAGAATACAGGTTACCAGGGACCAGGATAGGGGTTAGGAAATGGGGAGTTAATGCTTAATTGGTATAGATTCTCTGTTTGGGGTGATGGAAAAGTTTTAGTAATGAATGGCAATGATGATAGTCAACATTGTGCATGTAATTGACAGCACAGAATTATATATCTGAATGTGGTTAAAAGGGGAAACTTTAGGTTGTGTGTATGTTACTAAAAGAAAATTATTAAAAAAAAAGCTATAGGACTGTACAACACAGTGAACTCTAATGTAAATTATAGACTATAGTTAGTAGTATAATAATATTCTTCCATCAATTGTAACAGGGGTACTACACTAATGCAAAGTGTTAATAATAAGGGGGGAATATGTGGGAACTCGGTATTTTCTGCATGATTTTTCCATAAACCTACAACTTCACTAAGAGAAAAGAGGGGGTGGGAAAGAGCAGAGATGTCTGGAACTGTTTCCCATTTTAATCATGTCATTTTGGGACACTAAGGAGAGAGAGAAGGGAACTAAGATTTAGAGAGAATTCATAATATGCCAGTCTCATGCTAGGTGTGTTGTAGACCTTCTCTTTTTTAATCTTTGCAACATGGAATAATATCTGTTCTAAGAAATAGATATTATTACCCCCATTTTGCAGATGAGGAAACCAAGGCTTATAGGAATCAAGTATAACTAAGTGGCTTCGATATAATAATAAACCTAGGTTCAGTCCGTATTACTCCAAAGATGAGGATCTTTACTCTATTGCAAGGTAAAGATACCTTGGGGAGAGGGGGAGATATAAGCAAATAAATAATATGGTCCCAATTGATGGAAGACTGAAACTAGGTTGATTTGTTTACATTTGTTTCCAAGAACAGGAGAATGTCTTTGCACTTCTCAATACTTGTAATAAATTAAGAAGATTCTATGGGTAGTAAGAAAGAGTATTAAAATGAAAAGTAAAAATAAAAGCCCCCCTTCTTCCAGTCACCATATTCACTTTTTCAGGGATTACCTTTCTTGTGCTCCCTTCCAGAAGTTTTCTGTGCCTTTTTATCTGTTTATGTGTGTGTTTGTTGTCCACTCTTTTTTCCTTCTTCCACAAAATAGTTGCAGAATAAAGATTAGAACTTGCATTTCCTGATGCCTAAGCCAGTATATTTTTTTCCCTGATAGGCTAGGCAAGTAAAATGGAAGGGAGACTTAAATATTTAAGTGTTTTAGGCTGATATGCATGTTTTGGGCTAACAAAAGTATCACAGCGTCTTGAGCATTTAGGTGTGAAACCAAATTTGATGTAATTAACATTTATTTTGTTTTATAATTGCTGATTTTTACACTTCATTTTTGGCTCCATCTTTTTTTTATTTATTTATCTTTAGGTATCAACTTGGACAAAGCAATATCATGCTGCAGCTCATCAGGACATCCCTGCCATGGACCAGCTATCTGAATGGCTAATGAAACACCTACCAGATAATGATAGTGAAGAACGTTTGATTCATGGAGATTTTAGACTAGATAACGTAGTTTTCCACCCTAAGGAGGTATTGTGAGCCATGTATACAAAACGGAGTTGGTCTGATTTGGGACACAAATACAGAGTAGACAGTTTCCCCAGAGCACCGAAGAAGCCCACCCCAACTCCATTCTTACCCTGCAGCTTAGGACTGCCTTCTTCACTCAAAACTTTTACAAATGAGTCCTGCAGATTTTCTGGCATAAATAGCTGCCTAATTTAAGGCTGGGTCTAATCTTAAGCAATATCTGATTTACTGCTTAGAAAGGAATTAGGAATTTCACTTTCATGTTGCTGTTTGTTCTTCAAAGTTTTTTCATTGACTACTTAAAATGCTTAGCTTATCTATGTTCTTGCTCTTTTTTCTGATTCATTTTCATTTCTTTGTGTTTCTTCCCCCATCTCATGAGGAATTTTTTTGTTTATTTTAAGCTCAGCAAAGACAGAATTCTAAAAAAAAAAACCTCAAAAGCATTGCATGAGATTAATGTAACCTTGTTCTTTGTAAAGGTTACACAGTGTAATCTTTATAAAGAGTACATATAAATCAAAGCTATAACCCTCCACTGAACACAGATAATAAAGTTGAGCATTAGAAGAATATGATTGAAATGAAGAAATTGCTTTGGTTCTCTCATTAACTTTATGCTCTTCAACAGGCCACTTGACCATTAGTATTCTTACATTACTGAGAAAAAAATAAACTAAATTCTACTTCTCTTAGAGGAAGATTTTCTGGGTTCATTAGTTTTCTCAGAATGCCAAGATGGTTGAGGGCAGGAAGAGCTACTCTAAATTCATGCGCTAAGCTTCTGGGTTTCATGTGCATAGGAAGAAATCAGAGGGAAAATACCATTATAAATTGCATTATTGTCATTATTCAGAAAGAACTACATTAGTTGAAATACCAAAAATAATGTAATATAAAATCATGTGAGCACATGGTTAATACCAGCAGGAGAGAAAATTTTTCATAGAAAAGCCTGTTTTATGTATGTATCGTACATGTAACCTTTTCTCAGTTGTACCAGTGAATGCTGAATTCTAACTTTGTTGAATGTCTACCCTTAGAGTGGGAAAATTAAAGAATGCTGACTTATAACCTGGAAAAATTGTAAAAGCTTATACCTTAAAACATAGCAGAATCTGGCCTATGTTTGATCTATGTCATTTGATATATCTTTGAATAAATCAGAAACTTCTATTTGTTCTGTAATAACTATTGTACTTCCCTAGTCTTTACTTAAATAAGGAAAGACAATTCCAGACCTAGGTCTCTTACTAGATTATGTGTTGGCTACTAAGATGTTAAAATTTTAGGATTAGTCATAATATGCTGAAAGCAGTGGTAAACTAGAGTGAGCACTAAATAGTTTTCCCCTTTCTTGTTTAATCTCATATTTAAAAACATTTCTATGCACATATTTTTATATGCAGTAATCTCCTAGTAATTATTAATTAAATAAAATTAAATTGATTTATACCTTTTCTGGAAATACTTTAGCTAATTCTCCATGGCAGTGGCATATGGTTGGCAGAGTTCAAGTAAATTAGCATTTACTCATTACCAACTACGTGCTCTAAATCATGGGGCTGGAAAGGAAATACAGCTTTTAATGAGCTCAAAACATAGATGGAGAGAAAAGATACCCAGGTTACAGCAGAGAACAATATACCTAAGTGCTAAAGAATATCATACAAGGTAAATTACAGGAGCAAGGAAAGAGAGAAAGATATCCACCATGGACTGTCATTAATTAGGAAATATGAATACATTAAAATGGAATTTTAGTTAATAATTCATCTTTCTCACCTCTTTTTAAAAAATGTCTGCAGTAAATAGGAAATTAGATTTTCTTTCTTCATGAGAGCACTCTACAAATTAGAAAATCAGCCCTTGGATTATAGTGAGTTGAATATGTATTATGTCTGTGCTTACAATATGGATTCCTAGGGCTATGATTGAAAACTCTTTTAATTTGAAATTAAGGATTATGTCTTTAATTCATTTTTTTCTTACCTTTGCCCCTAGAATCTATATAGTAGATGCTCAGTAAATAATGACCTACTAGACTAGAAGCACCTTTAAAACAGTGACTGAATCTTATTCACTTTTTTTATGCTGTGTCTAGAAAGTGTACCAGGAATGCAGTAGGTGCTTACATGATTCTGAATGAATCTATGTTGAAGGAATTGATTTTAGTTCATTTGTCACCAAGTAACTATTTCCGTTGCAAATATTTATACTTAATTTTCATTTCCTAGCAGTGTGACCTCAAAGCAAAGTACGTAACGCCTCCCTGTGCCTTAGTTTCATTTTAACTTTTAATCTTGAAATAATCGTAGACTCACAAGAAGTTGTAAAAATAGTATAGAGAGGTCCTGTGTACCCATCACCCAGATTTCCCCTATAGTAACATTTTACATAGCTATAATACATTATCAAAACCAAGAAATTCACATTGTGTACCTTTTAAATTGAAAAAAAATTTTGCAGGGTTGCTAGGAAGTTAAAATGAAGTCATTGATGTGGAGCATCTAGCTGGCACCTGGCACATAGCTGGTGCTCAACTTTTTTCAACTTTCTTCTTTTCCATTCATTTCCCCTGTTTTTCTAGTCTACTTTTCTTAAGACTGCTTATCAAGTTCCATGCTTCAGAAAAATATTAAGGTGAAAGGGAATCTTTCATAATATGTACTAAACCTTAAACAGTGGTTGTAGGGAGTGGCATTATAGGGGACTTATAAGTCGTACCATTCTGTAGTGTTCAAAAGTGTCATTTCTTGTTTTTTTTTAAACAAGCATGTTTTATTTTTATCCTCAGAAAATAGTACAACCATTAAGAAAGAAAAGAAAAACAATTTAAAATGATAAACCATCCAGGAATGTGTGGAGTAAGCCAGTAAATGATTACTAAAGGGAATGGCAGAGCAAAAGCATATTGCTCAGTTTTGCAATCCCCAGTGGTTTTCCAGTTATTTATATGTAAAGTATTTGAAGCATGTTTGAGCTAGTATTTCAGTAGCACAACATGCTCACTGCAATATCTAAAAGAAATCCAGTTTTTCACCTGGAAAATGCTGTTGGTTTTTCCAAATATAAATTTTGCCCATCTGGTAGACTATTGTTTAAGATTTTAGGATTTAATCTAGAATCTGCATGTTGCCATTTTAATTCAAAAAACAAATATACTGGAGACAGAAAATCCATAGATATTTCATCTACATTCATTAATTAGTAATCAAATGTATTTACGATACCAAATGTATGTATACTGCTTCTTCTGAAGTTATCTGCCTTTGTAGGCTTTTATATATTAGCTTATGAAGAAAACTGATTTAATATGCAAAATAAAACCTAAATTGTAATTGTATTTTCCTTTTAATTTCCCCATTGTCTTTTAAATATACATGTAGTAGTAGAAAAGCATACTTATAAAATTTTATTTTATAGCTAGAAAAGGTATAGGGATTGGGTGTTTCTTCAACCTTTTTACTTTACTTAAAAAAGATTATTTTTAATGTTCTTTAGTATTAAAGCCAGGTTTTGATCAGGCCTGCAAACTTTCAATACTGTATAACTCTTCTACACTGTACTGTTTCTTATCCCCTGCAACAAGTCAGCTTCGGTGATCTAGAAATTGAAGCTTCTTGTCTTTGACCCATCCTCTTTACTGTCTACTTTTCTTATTTCTTTGTATCTCCCCTGAAATGCTGCAAGTTTGATTGTTCTTTAGTGCCCATGAACCCCTCTTGACTTAACCCTGCCAGGGCCATGTGGTCATCAGTCATTTCAAAATCTGCCTTCTTTAGTTATTTAATTAATAATTTCTTATTGTGGATGTGTGCTACTAATCTAAGAATTATAAAGGTTCCTGGACCTTAGATTCCTTATTAATCCAGAATCTTCTCACCCCTTGACTTTATACTATCTCCAACCCTGACCTTGGATCATCATAATTTTGCTGCAGAAAAGGCTGAGATCTATATATGCTGTGTAATTTCATCTAGACTATAACTTCATCTCTTAGTAAAATCTGTGACATTTTAAAATTAGTGGTATTTTAAAATCTTTTCCATTCTTCTCAAACTTGCAAGTTACTTTATCTCCCCTAGACACCCACCTTCAGCATATGGTCTTGCCTTCTACTTGACTCATTTTTGTGCCCTTAGTCACTTTCCAACACAGATTGCTTACTGGGGATTACATGCCCCTTGAAGTTCTTTTGTTGCTGTTGAAGATGTGTTAACCCTCTGCACACTATTCCCTTCATGCAAATGAATGGATGACATTTTTCTTAACCCTCGTTGCCAAAAAAGTTGCCCTTTTTCAGCAGCTGGTTTGTTTTTAATCTACATATGCTATAAACACTGTGACTGATCATGCTTCCCACTATGTTTTTACTGCCCACACTAACAACCATATATGGTCTTGTAACATTCAATTTTATGTAATAACCTTTCTCCCGGCTTCATTTTTTTTTACTAAAAACTCTATTATTTTCTTCTTCTCTGCTTTTTTCATCTATTGTTTGTCCTATTGGATTCCATGTGTTCCTTTTGTTTTGAAAAAGTAATATATATAAATATTAATAAGATTCAATAGTTTGAAAAGCAGACATAGAAAAATAAACCTCTGTAGAAGATAATAAAAATGTGGAAAGTTTTCAGTCATATATGAGGTTTCAGAAAAAATGTCAAAAATCACTTTATTAATTAGTTCTTTGGCAGCAGCAAAATGAACTAGTAAAATTGTTCATCTCAACCAAAGAATTGATGGTGAGCTTTTTACAGCTCTAAACACAAGCACTGATAGATAGGAATCTAAAACTATTGCTGACTGATTTACACTAATGAAACAATTTGATGAACCACTGATTTTTCTCTTTGGCCATTGTTTATAGCTTTGTGTTATTACCTAAAAAATGTTTCCGAAATCTTGAAACTTAACCCCAGAGAAGTTAAGTTAAAAATCTTAATTTTTAAAAAAGTAAATATTTGTAGCATAAAGAAGTATCTCCTTTTCTTTGGGTGTTAAGATCAGAGATAAATAGAATGGCATAAGAGAAAATCTAACTAGTACAGTAATCTATTGGTTAAAAGCATTTTCTTTTTTATAAAAAGTTCATTTTTCTCATTTTCTGTTTATTTTCTAATGATATGGGTTCAATTTTTCCCCCACACACTTTCACCCCTCCCCTGAGGCAGTTACATCACTAGCTTCTTCTGTATCCTTCCACAGGTATTCTATTATTATGTATTTTGGTAAGCCTCCTCCATTTTTTTTTTTTTTGGGGGGGGGGGTGAGGTGAGATAATTGAGATTATTTAACAGTTGTTCTTTTTATCTTCCAAATTCTCTACTTCAAAGAAAATCCACCCTGTTTTATTTTGGTCTCAGAACAAGAGATGTCATTTATTTCAAAGTGAAACTCTCTTCAGTTAATTCCTATTACCTTCTTCCAAAATGTTGGGCTCTGGAAGGTACAAAAGTTAATAACTAATTCCTTCTAGTTGAGAGTACAGAAATAGACCCTCACATCTGTGGTCAATTGATTTTTGACAAGGCTGTCAAGTCTGCTCAATGGGCAAAAATAGTCTCTTCAGCAATTGGTGCTAGGATAACTGGATATCCACATGCGAAAGAATGAAGGAGGAGCTCTATCTCACGCTATATACAAAAATTAACTCAAAATGGATCATTACCTAAATTTAAGAACCAGGCCTATAGACTCCTAGAAGAAAATGTAGGTAGGCATCTTCGGGATCTTTTGTCAGGCAATGGTTTCTTAGATTTTATACCCAAAGAACTAGCAAAAACTACAAAAAATAGATAAATGGGACCTCATCAAAACTGAAAATGTTTATGCATCTTAGGACTTTGTCACAAAAGTGAAAAGACAACCTACTCAATAGGAGAAAATATTTGGAAACCACAGATCTGATAAGCATTTAATATCCAAAATATATAAACAAATTCTACAACTCAACAATAAAAAGACCAATAGCCCAATTGAAAACAATGGGCAAGACACTTGAATAAACATCTCTCCAAAGAGGATATATCAATGGCTAAAAAGCACATGAAAAGATTTCAGCATCACTAGCTGTGATGGAAATTCAAATCAAAACCATGTGATATCATTTCACACCCACTAGAATGGCTACTATTTAAAAATATATATATTATAAGTCTTAGAGACAATGTGGAGAAATAGGAACACTCATGAATTGCTGGTGAAAATGTCAAATGGTGCAGCCACTGTGGGAAAGTTTGGAAGTCCCTCAGAAAGCTAAGTATAGTTTTACTATATGATCCAGCAATCCCACTACTTGGTATATATCCAAAAGAATTGAAAGCAGGGACTTGTACAGGTATTTGCAAGCCTATGTCTATAGCAGCATTGTTCACAATTGTCAAAAGATGGAAGCAACCTAAGTGCCCATCAACAAAGGAATGGATAAACAAAATGTGGTCTGTACCATACAGTGGAGCATTATTCAACATTAAAAAAGGAGTGAAATTCTGGTTCATGGGCCAACATGGATGAATCTTGAAGACATTATGTTGAGTGAAATAAGTCAGACACAAAAGAACAAATGTTTGATCTCACTGATATGAAATAATTAGAATAAACAGACTCATAGAGTTAAAATCTAAAATATTGGTTACCAGGGGCTAGATTGTAGGTAGAGAATGGGAAGTTAATCCTTAATTTGTACAGAATTTCTATTTGGGTTGATTGTAAAGTTTTAGAAATGGATTGTGGTGATGGCAGCACAGTATTATGAGTATAATTAACAGAACTGAATTATATATGTGAATGTGGTTAAAAGGTGAATTCAGGTTATATACATGTTACTAGAATAAAAATTAAAAGATAAAACATAGGACTGTATAATGCAGTGAACCCTATTATAAATGATAGACTATAATTAATAGTACAGTTATAAAAATATTATTTCATGAATTATGATAAATGTACCATACTAATGCAAGGTGTTAATAACAGGGTGGCATATGGGAAAAAATGCACCTAATGTGAACTGTGGACTCTAGTTAACAGCACAATTTTAATATTCTTTCATCAGTTGTAACAAAGGTACTGCACTAATGCTAAGTGTCAACAATAGGGGAGTATATGGGAACACTATTTTTTGTATGATTTTTCTGTAAACCTACAACTGCTCTAATTTTAAAAATTTTATAAAAAGGGATTCCTGCCATTTAGGAGTTCATAGTCCAGTTGAAGATAGTTACTTGAACAAATAATTACAATACAATATAACCGCAACAATAATTACAATACAATATAACCACAACCACAACAATAAAGTCAAGTTATGGAGGAGAGTGTGATTAAGTTTTCCCATAGTAATAATAACAAGTTTTTGATTGCCTACTATATGCCAGGCTCTGTACTTTTTCATTGAATAAATATATATTGGCCACCTACTAGGAATCGGGTACTTTGGTAAGAATTGGTTGACAAAACGGACACAGTATCTGCCCTCATTTAATCCTCACATTTAGGGTTGAGAAAACTGAGGATCAGCGAGGTTAACTACCCTGTCCAGGGTTATAGAGTCAGTAAATGGTGAAGGCGGTATATGGGTCTGTTAGATTCCAAAGCCTATGTTTTTCCAAAAAGCTACAATGTAGAAGTTTACCAGGAGAAAAAGAAAGCACAAGCACACACAAAGTAGTAATTTGCATTGCCCATATGAGCTCTGCTGTTTTATATGGTTTGGATAATCTTGTCCGTATTATTGCTGCAGCCTCCTCACTTGCCCCCCTACAATCTATTCAAAACATAACAACCTGAGAGACCTTCTTAAAACACGAGTCCTATCATGTCACTTCTCTATTGGATGTTTCTTTCCCTGTGAACCGTCTCCTCCTGTCTTATTCCCTTGAAGTAACCACAACCATTGCTATCAGTTTCGTGTATTTCCTTTCAACTTTGGCTTTTCATTTATTACTTTTTCTTTAAACAAAAAAAATGGGATTATACTATGCTTATTATTCTATAAATTGTTCCTTTCCCCTTGTATATGGAGTTGAATGCCTTGTGTTCTTAACATAAAAATATGCATATCCCCTTGAGATGTGTTGTTACAAAGGAGAGGAAAGTTTTCTGTTTTATTGGTTCCAAATTACATAGTACTTCTTTTGTCATGTTGCTATATAATGGTACAGTTTTTATTTATAAAATATTTGTAATAATTACTGTGCTTTTGCATCTACAGCCTGAAATAACTTTCTTAAAATCACTATTGACAAAATAGTGTAATATTTGTTACGTAGTTGGATTCATCACCAGAGCAAGCTTTTAATTATACTCACTGTAGTATGGATTCTTGTAATATATGTAATTAATTGTTAGAATTTCTTCTTTACCACAGTTATTCCCATTTGAGACATTTCAACTGGTGTTACTCATTAGAAGAGATAGTAAGGCTCTGTAAGGTTAAAATACAGAAATGTCATGGAACCAGAGGATTTGGCTCTATACAATCAGGGCTAATTGGTTATTTGATAAATGAGAGGTGGCACTGTGGGTAAAGACTGAAAACCACAGATCCAGATTGGCTTTTGATAGAAAACATGACTTCAAGTGTGTTTTATTTCATTTATTTACTTATTTTAGTTGGTTTGAATTTTGACATATTAAAATTTTTTTTTTTTTTTTTTTGTAATTATAGTCCCGAGTTATAGCAGTACTGGATTGGGAGCTTTCAACCATTGGTCATCCTTTGTCAGACTTGGCTCATTTTTCCCTGTTCTGCTTTTGGCCAAAGACAGTTCCAATGATAAACCAAAGTTCTTCTTTTCGAGAAAACATAGGTATGAAAACAATGTTGCTAAATTGCTATTAATATGATTGTCTTTATTATTATTCACAATTTAACATTTTTAAGATTATCTTGCAACTTTAGAAAATAGCTTCTATTTATTTCTTGAAAACATTTCTAAATCATTTTATTCTTTATTGACTTTTTTGAGCTTAGCATTCCACTTTTTGTAGTTGTTTTAGTTTCCTGGGCTGTTCAAGCAAATAGTATGCAGTGGTTTGTCTTAAACAATGGGAATTTACTCACTCTCAGTCTGAGGCTGGGAAAAAATCTAAATCAAGGAGTCATCAAGGCAATGCTTTCTTCCCAAAGACTAGAGTCCTGGGGCTGGCTGCTGGCGATCCTTGGTTCTTAGTCTGTGGTGTGGCAAGGCACATGGTAGCATCTCTGGGTCTCTCCCTTCTCTTCTGGATTCTGTTGATGTTCAGCTTCTGGATGCACCTTCTGTGGCTTCTCTCTGTCTGAATTTCATTCCACTTATAAGGGACTCCAGTAATAGGATTAAAACCATCCTGATTGAGGTGGGCCACCCCTTAACTGAAGTAATCTCATTGATAGGTCCTACTGACAACCGGAATGGATTAAATTTAAGAACATGTTTTTTTGGGGTACATATAGCTTCAAACCACCACAGTAGTTTATGACAAAAGTTGATGTTTTGTATGTGATATCTTTTGGGAATTAAAATTTAAAACATGTTTTGTTATGTGGACTGATGGTTATTATATTCTGCTATATATATATAAATATTTGCAATATTATGACATTTTAAAACATTCACCATGGCATTTTTATTAAAGTTTATATTTTGTGCTGTTCTATAGGGATACCATCAGTAGAGGAACTGATTTCAATATATTGCCGCTGCAGGGGAATTAATTCTATTCTTCCTAACTGGAATTTCTTTCTTGCTCTTTCATGTTTTAAAGTGGCTGGAATAGCACAGGTAATTGTTTTTAACTTGTGTTTGATCATTATTTATTAATATACTGTTGACAATATTTTCTGGTATTCTGAGGTTTTATATTCTTTATCCTTAGATCATTTTGCTTTTCATAATGATGAGTATCAGACTTGGGTAAAATATAAATCCAGAATTTACGGAATAGAAATATGGCAAGAGACAAATTTTAATTGCAAAATGTATTATCACTTTTTGGTATAACAAAGTTTTAAAAAGAAAGGAGGCAGAGAGAAGGACATAGGGACAAAAAGAGAAAAGCATGTAGAATTGGTCATTTCCTAAATATCCAACATAAGAAAGAACTTAAATCTTATTTGATGGTCTCTGCTTCAGACTAGAAAGCCATTTATTGACCAGAGCTGATGATGAGGGAAAAGTGATCTTTGTGTTTCCCAGAACCTAGCACAGGACCTACCATATAGAAGCCCCTTAATATATGTTTTTGAGTAAATAGATAAAGGAAAATTTCCATTTTCCAATAATGTCCTATTTATGTGGTTAATTCTGAGAGGGAACTGAGCATAAATTCAGTTTTTGTAAATATATTTTATCTAAATATATATCTAAATGTATTTTAATCTAAGCAAATGCATTCTTTATTATGCCAATCT
Organism: Choloepus didactylus; assembly: GCF_015220235.1. Taxonomy (NCBI): domain Eukaryota; kingdom Metazoa; phylum Chordata; class Mammalia; order Pilosa; family Megalonychidae; genus Choloepus; species Choloepus didactylus. The sequence continues at coordinate 163,966,385 of NC_051307.1, forward strand.
AGTTTCTTATCCACAATAAGATACCAAATCGGCTTTGAATTTTGAAATCTTTCTATTTTATATAGAAGTTTAACATGGGTTATGATTTAAATTATTATATACATCATAAACTATATAGAATGATCATAAAATTCCATTCCAACTAGAAATACGAAATTGGAAATACGAAATTGGAAATGATGGAAAAATTGTTACAGTGTTTTATAGCATAAAGAATTATTTAAAGAAGATGGGGGGAAGGGATGTTGTATTATGTTGGAAGCACAGAATATAGAGAATTATGAAAGAGAAAAATGATTAGCTTTTAATTAATACTGTTCAAAGGAGACAGTTTTACCTAAATCAAAGTTTCTGAAAAATAAGATAAAGTATTCTTAGAAGTCATCTTATTGCCTTTTCTTTGATTTTATAGTTTTTCTTTTGGTTTCTTTAGAAGATTTCTCCCCACTCTGAAGGAAAAGTAGTGATCTCTAGAGGCGATGTTTAGTGCAGGTTTGGTATTTTTCGTAACTGCTGAGCTCATTTTCAAGTTTGGTTTGAGTTCCGGTTGCAGTTCTGCTATGATGAGAGTGTGTTAGCTAGATGATACAAATATGACTCTTTAATTTAAGGGGTATAATTATCCCTACATGTAGAATAATAGAATTGATAGTCTGATTTACATCTTGGTACCCTGAGAGCTTAGTTAATAATGTGAGTCAATTTACTAGAATCTGTTCTCGTGCTGGGTGACCCACATAGATGAGAAACAGTGGATAGACAGATTGGATAGCTGAAGGACAGTTTTCAATGAATTTTAATTGCTCTATGTGAATTTACTTATAGGGTGTATATAGTAGGTATCTTCTGGGAAATAATTCATCTGAGAATAGCGTTCTGTTTGCCAGTGTTGTGAAACCTTTGGCAGAAACTGGTTTACAGCTTTCAAAAAGGTAAGCAAAACAGATTTCTTGGCTAATTCAAATTAGAGCCTTTATTGTACCTACAATAGTTATGTGAAGATTATAAACTTTAGGAGAATAGGAATTATTTTATTGCTTAAACCGTAATCACTGCTGTAAATCACAATTGTTTGTTTGATAAATCTTGTTAATGAGTGTTCTAGTTTGCTGATGCTGCCAGAATGCAAAACACCAGAAACGGATTGGCTTTTATAAAAGGGGGTTTATTTGGTCACACAGTTATAGTCTTAAGGCCATAAAGTGTCCAACGTAACACATCAGCAATTAGGTACCTTCACTAGGGGATGGCCAATGGTGTCCGGAAAACCTCTGTTAGCTGGGAAGGCATGTGGCTGGCATCTGCTCCAAAGTTCTGGTTTCAAAATGGCTTTCTCCAAGGATGTTCCTCTCTAGGCTGCAGTTCCTCAGAAATGTCACTCTTAGTTGCACTTGGGGTATTTGTCCTCTCTTAGATTCTCCGGAGCAAGAGTCTGCTTCCAACGGCTGTCTTCAAACTGTCTCTCATCTGCAGCTCCTTTGCTTTCTTCAAAGTGTCCCTCTTGGCTGTGGCTCCTCTTCAAAACATCACTCACAGCTGCACTGAGTTCCCTCTGCCTGTCAGCTCATTTATATGGCTCCACTGATCAAGACCCACCCTAAATGGGTGGGGCCACACCTCCATGGAAATCTCCAATCAGAGTCATCACCCACAGCTGGGTGGGGTGCATCTCCAAAGAAACACTCAAAGAAATCTAATCAAAACTGTTAACATCTGCCCACACAAGATTACATCAAAGATAATGGCGTTTGGGGGCACAATACATTCAATCTGGCACAATGTGTGAAAAGAAAGTGAGCTCAAATATAAAGAAAATCCTCATATTCATAATGGAAAGAAGTTTTTTTTTGCTAACTTGAATGTATAAACTCTTAATGATATAGATAAAATTGTCAAATGTTTCCTTGTGATATTTACATTATTTATGCATATATTTAAAATTACACATTATATAAGATGATTTATTAATTTAGAAATACTGCTCTCTTCCACTATCGTGTTTCATGAAACTTGATTCGGACGTTTCATAAGCATCTTTAACATCAACATCTCCATCGGTGGAGCACTTTTTAAGGCATCTAACACACTTTGCCAGTCACCTTTCCATCCAAGTAGCATGGTATACAGCATTCACTAATTACATGTATGATGCTGTCCCTGGAAATTCTGCCTAAGCCACAATATCCATGACATAACATTTTACATTTCATTTTACAAAGAGTAATCTTTGCTCTCTGCAGCATAACCTCCTATGTGGCATATCATAATGACCTTTGAGAGTCTTGTTTCTAATGACATCCAGCAATTGTGTTTGTGAGGCATATATACCTAGGAATTTAAATTTGTGACGTCAGTAAGAATTCAAAACTTGTAATAATTGAGGTCATGCCAGGCTTATATGTTTTGCTTAAGCAGTACCTTAAGCATTAAAGTTTAATATTCAAAATAAAGTGATTCTGCATTCACTGCACAATATGAAACACTTTAAAAGAAACAAAATAAGGCAATTCCTTCTGAGGGATTTTTTCAGAGGCTGGAGGAGACATTATATTTGGAAATATATAATAATGATTTGGGGCCTCTTTGTAATCTTTTTTTTTTTTTTTTGAAAAGAACTTTTAGTACTGCACTACCACAGAGTGATACTACTGGACGGTTATTTGAACAGACTGCGAGAGGCCAGGAAGTTCTTACTAGAGTGAAGCATTTCATGAAACAACATATCCTTCCAGCTGAAAAAGTAAATATTATATTAAACAACAGAATGTATTTCTGCTAAAGGACTATTGATGAATTACTTTTGTTATCTCTGCTTCTTGGGGTATACAGTGAAGACTTTCCTAGGTTTCCCCTCTTCACCCTAGCACTGAGCTGGTACAGAATTTAACCCTGAAAAATTCTAAGCTTTTAAAAAGTGCCCAACGAATGCCACAGATAAGTCAGTGGAATTAATCATAAAGATGTAGTCAGAAATTGGGAAATTGTAAATGTATTGCATAATATATTTCTTATCAAACGCAACAGGATTGACTATTTCTATGGCAATATGAGGAATGGAAATAATAAACAACCCCAAACAGGAAATCTTCCAATTTAACTGACTTCCTGATAGAAACAGCATGTGCTTTTTGTACTGGTGCCTTTGCGTCCTTGGAGTGTTCACTAAATACAGCAGTACTCTAGAATAGCCATGCTACAATGAAAGGAACATTCTTGTATATTGCTTATGCAACTCTAAATTGGTACAACAAATTTGGGAAGTAATTTGCTAATATGTATTAAGAGTTTTGACGATGTTCATAGCTTTTAACCCAGTAATTCTACTACCTGGAATGTTGAAAAAAATGTTTGCTGAGATGTTATCAAAATATTGGAAAATGCTATTATCGTCCAATATTTTAGTTCTCTTGAATCTTTTAATATCATAAGTTAAGGATTATTATTATTATTGTTTTATGTAGCAGTTTTACATTTAGATTTACCCACATATTTGTCATTTCATTTATTTGCTGTTCCTTCTTGGAACTCAGATTTCCTTCTCTAGGATCAAGTTCCTTTAGGGAGACTCTTCTAATAAACTTTTCTTTTGTTAAATTATTCTTTTCTTTCCATTATTTTCTTTTCTTTATTCCTTCCTTTCTTTCATAATGCGATTTGTAGTAGTAGTTGTGGTGGTGGTGGTAAGTAGTAATAGTAGTAGTAGTAGTAGTAATACCTTCATTTTTCCCTAATTTTTGAAATATAGTTTTACTGGATATAGAATTCTAGGCTGATAGTTATTTTCTCTCCACAATAGAAGATATTATTGCACTGATTTCTGGCTTCAATTGTTGTTGTAGGAAATCAGCTCTCAATCTGATTGCTCTTTCATTATCATAACTACCATTTTTTATCCTCTCCTTCCTTGTAAGAACTTTTCTTTTTCTCTGATATTCTGCAGTTTGACTATGTTCTTGCTTCATTATACTTTCTGAATTTAAGAATGAGTGTCTTTTATCAGTTCTCAACAATTCTTGGCTATAATTTTTTTTTAAATTGCCCCTCTCCTCATTTTCTTCTGCTAGGACTCCGGTCAGACTTATGTTAGAACTTCTCTCTATATTCACCACATCCCTTAACTACTCATAGTTTCCTTCTTTTGAATTTCTGTGCTTCCTTCTGAATGATTTCTCCAGATCTTTCTTCCAATTTAATTTTTTTCATATGTATCTAATCTACTTTTCAAACCATCCACAGAGCAGTGTTTCTCAAATTTTGGAGTGGATCAGAATTGCCTGGAGAGCTAGTAAAGAACACAGAAGCCCAGACTCATCGGAATAGGTTCTTGGATTCTTGTGTTTTTACTAAGTTACCTGGTGATTCTGATACACACTAGAATTTGAGAACCATTGTCATACAGGTTTTAAGTTTAATTACAACTTCTCTTTTTCTCAAGTTATTCTCAGTTCTTTTTCAAAATTGCCTGGTTATTTTTGATAGTCCTCTGTCACACTTTTAATTCCTGTCTTTATTCTTGAAATCTTCAGAACACAAGTGTTTTCTATATCTGATCATTAATCTATCTGTGGTCTTTAGGGAATGTGACTCTATTTTGTTGAATTATTGTTTTTGCTAACTCTTGCTAATGGTGGTTTGTTTCCTTGAACGTTTAGTAATTTTTCATTCCAAACTCATGTTCTTTAGAATGGAATTTTATCTGTGGGAATTATTGAAGTCTTTTGTTTAAAGCCCTTTCACCTGGAGAAGATTTTCTTTTGCTTTTGCCAGGTGCTTGTAGACTTGCAGTCACCCAGAAATGTTGTAAACTTAATTTTTGACTTGAGGTTAGGGCCCCACAGGTCTGTGAATTTATAGCCCAAACTTCTATGAAGGCAAGTTTGAGGTTAGGAACATTTCTTTTTTCTATTCTACCCAGAACTAAGAACTGTGTATTGGCCTATGTCCCCGTGTTCTATCTGTGAGGGGTGGTTTTTTTTCTTTTTATTCCACTTAGATTTTACCTCTTAGGCACCCAGACTTTGGTGGGTGGAGTGGTGATCTCTAATCTACCCTCTTGTCCTGTTTGGGACATTTGGTTTTGTCTGCTGACCCCTGCCTATGTGGTCCATTAAAATCCAGGGCCCAGGCTATTGTGGATCAGCCTACTACCTACGCTGCACAAACTCAGCTTCAGGGCTCACTCACAATTGAGGAGTAAGGCTTCTCTTGCACCTAGAGTCTGAAGAATTCCCTCATTTTTCTTTCAGCACAGCTATCAATTACTAAATATATTTGTTTATCTTTTTTACATTTTATCTAGCAATTTTAGTTGTGCTATACAACTAAATGTAACAGTAACTTTTTAAAAACAAAGTTCAATAACAGAGTCTGTAATATACAAATTAGGCTGCATGGTATTCTGTATATGGTTAATGATGAAGACAGCCTGTTACCACTGTTCAAGGAAAAATATGATCAAAGCTACCCACCACCAGCTGTCACTAATTAAGACTGAAGTTTAGGCAGGACACTTGTCCCACATGGTCTTAATCCAAATAGCATGTTCCTATGAACATCTAGTGTGCCACATTGCTTTAAATGAGAGACTCAAATCTTGGTATAAGATTCTGGAAGTCTATTTTCTAATATTGAGGCAACATAATTTTGTGAATAGCTACTTTTGGAATTTTATGTGCTTCCGTATCTGGTTTTAAAAAGAAATATTACTGATTTGATAGCAGCTGAAAAAACTTCTTTACCTAAAAATGTTTACTTTGGGTGTTAGCAGTTTATGACATTGTTCACTTTGTATTGACTTTAGCTAATGAACTTTTTTCCTTTTATCACTTTAAGGATGTAATTGAGTTTTATGTTCAAAATGAAAATTCAGTGGACAAGTGGAGAAAACCTTTAGTGATTGATAAACTCAAGGTAAGGAAAAAAGGAAACTTAGCATTAGAAAATTCATAAGCAAGTGTTTCTTTGAGATCTTAGATTTTTGTTGTTGTTATATATGTAGAGGATAATTATGTCATCAGTAACTTTTTAAAAAGAAAGTTCAATAACAGAGTCTTTAATATACAAATTAGGCTGCATGGTATTCTGTATATGGTAAATGATGAATACAGCCTGTTACCACTGTTCAAGGAAAAATATGATCAAAGCTACCCACCACCAGCTGTCACTAATTAAGACTGAAGTTTAGGCAGGACACTTGTCCCACATGGTCTTAATCCAAATAAAATGTTTTCAAATAATAACAGCAACAAATATAAGAAAACAAATGGCACAAAATAGTATGTCTGGCATGATTATACCTAAATATGGGAGATTCTAGTAATGGCTATGATTAAATAAAAAGTACCCAAGTAAGCAAATTTAGTTTTTCAGCCAAATCTAAGGAAGCTTGGAGGAAACAACATCTATATTTTACAGACAAGAAACTGTTGATTTATAATGATTTACCAGTTGGTTTTGCACTTTGTGGGGAACAGTGAAATAAATAACTCAGTATGTGTTTTAAATTTCAAAAAGCATAAATACCAATATGTTTTTAAAATTAACTACTTTAGGTCATGGTAAATTATATTTAATAATATACTGGTAAATTATGTAATAATATACTCAAGCATATTTATCACCTTGACAGGAAATGACCAAAGCAGAGGGCCTCTGGAACCTGTTTTTGCCAGCTGTAAGCGGTCTCAGCCAGGTGGACTATGCCTTGATTGCTGAAGAAATAGGAAAATGCTTTATTGCTTCAGATGTTTTTAACTGCCAAGCACCAGGTTAATACATTACTTAAAAATAGAGCTTTCTCTGATATTTTGAGCAGTATTTAAAATTTCTCTATTTCATGACAATGAGGAAGTGTTTCTGCACAAAGTTATGAATTTGTAAATTTGTCTATACATTTATGTTTTGGTTACTTTGATCTAAAGTTCTTATTAAATTATTCCTTTGTTGAATATCATTACATTAAAAGTGTTGGTGAACAGGTTGCACCCAGAGAAACTGGGAAAACAAGGACCATGATTGAGGATTGGATGTTTCCAGGACTAGGTGGAATTAGTAGAGAATTTCAAATCTTTTGTTTAGCCTCTCTTCCTCTCCAGTCATTCTCCAGTTGTTTCTTGGTCACCTACTAAATACCAAGTACCGTTCTAGGTCCTTGAAATACATCAGTGAATAAAATACAGAAAGATCCCTGCCTTCCTGGAGATGACATTCTAATGGAGTGAGACAAAATTAAACAAAAGGGAAATAAGGAAATTGTGTAGTAAGTTTGAAGATGAAAAATGCTTTGGAAAAGAAACAGAGCAGGGTAGGGGGAGTCTGGAGTGCTGGGGAGAAAGGGAATATGGGTTACCATTTTAAATAGAATGTTCAGCATACACCTCATTGAAAAGGTGACATTCTCTAGAGACTTGAGAAGGTTAGAGAGTTAGAAATACTGATATCTGGGAGAAGAATGTTCATAGCAGAGGAAACAGGAAATGCAAAGACCCTAAGGCAAGATTGTGATTGTCATATTCCATGAATTGCCAAGGAGGCTAGAGTGGCTAGGAAAAGAGAAGAGATCTGAGAGGTGAAGGACATCGATTATATTGGGCCTTATAGGGCAAGGAAGGGCCTTTGCCTTTACCCTCAGTGAAATGAGGACCTAGTAGAGGATTTGGTACAGAGCAGTGACAAGATATAACTTCAGTTTTAAAATAATAATTCCAGCTGCTATGTTGAGTATTGACTGAATGAGGAAGGAAGGGAAGCAGCGAGTCCCTTGCAATAATTCTATTGAGAAATGATGGTGGTTTGGACTGGGATCACAGTGAAGGGTGTGAAAAGTGGAAGGATTAGAATCTTCCCTAAATATATTTTGAAGGCAGAGCCAAGAGGATTTTCTGATTGTACATGACATACTAATAGAGAAGTCAGGGATGAAAAGGGCCTTGGCATGAACAATTGAAAGGATGAGGGAAGGAGGCCTTTTCTTCTTCAAAAAAGATGAAACAGAAGGGGTAAACCTGGAATGTAGTCTATTTGGAGTGTTTGCAAACACAGATTTGCAGAAGAACCACATAAGGATCTTTTTAAAAATCCAGATTCTTAGGTCCCATTCCTGGGGATTCTGATTTAATAAGTCCAGGGTAGAACATGGGAATCTTTATTTCCTTTTTTTTCCCAAGCCCTCTTGGTTGTTTTGATGCAGTTGATCAAGGACTAGCACTTGATTTGTAGTAGAAGGATGATGGTAAAATATTCTGACAAGTCCCTTTGCCAGTCAAGCTGTCAGTATTGCCTTTTGTGCTTGTTGTATGGCCCTGGCGCTGAAAGCTCACCCAAAAAGGGTTAATGCGGGGTGAAACTCCAAAAACAGGTGTAATGGACTAAATAAGACTTCTGAGAGAAAATGCAGTCTGCATTTGGTAAAGTGGTTCATACTTAACTTTGACTTATTTCTTTGGAGCTATTAAAATAGTTCATAGATTTCCAGTGATGACTGACTTGTTTCTGATTTTGTTTTTCCCTTTTCCAAACACTGATTTATCAAATTGCTGCTGTTCTAAATTGTAATCAGTGAAGCTGTTGTAAAAGTAAAGAAATCTATCCACAGAACTTCTGAAGATTTCCTCTCATTTGTGTGAAGTTATAAATCATCCTACATAGGTAGCATGATATTGTGAAAAGGGATCTGAACTGTTAGTCTTTTAGTTTAACACTTTTTTGATTGCTACTCTTAGTAAGTGCCCCAGTATTGTAGCATATGTAGTTGTGTGTGTGTTTGTGTGTATACTGAAACAAAGGTTTCATGAACCAATGCTTTCCCTTACTACATGAAATGCACTCAGATATTTCCTGAGTCGAATCTGATGTAGTCTGTATTATTCTACTTCATCTTTTTAGAAAATGCTAACCAAACCCCATTCAAGTTATTTCATGATCCACCACTTGGTCACAATATGAAAAATCATGCTACAGAAGGCATCATTTGAAGACATAACTCTGCCATTATTTTTCCATTTTACCTATGAACACACTATTCATTTAATGATCGCAGATTTTTTCTATTATTAAAATTTCATGAGTCTATCATTTGTACTATCTAAATGATATCATCAGACTGCTGAAATTTTTAATTGGGCAGGGAAATACATTTTCTTTGATCAAGGTATGATCATCAATTTTCTTAAGCAAACAAGAAACAAATCAAAAGTGGAAAACTAGGTATTTTTTCTTTGTGGTGGTGATGTCTTCATGAAGGCCTCGGGGCATTGTGTTTTGGAACATTTCCAAAGCAGGTAAAGAGGGGAATATAATTAAATTCTCTTCAGTAGTTGGGGTGGTTTCTTAAGGATAAAGGATAAATTTCAACTCATGCAACCCAAGTATTCCCCAAATAGGTATAAAAGCTCATGGGAAATAGATGAGTCTTCCAATCCGTCATTTTTTTTTGCCCCTCAATAAGTCATACAATATTGTCTATTGGAATGTTGAAAAATAGCAATTTTAATCCTAAAGTTATAACTAGAAAATTTTCTTTGCCTTTGGGCTGATATATTAAATGGAAAAATCCTTTTTGTAGAAGTAATTTATCTAGGCTTTTTTCCCCAATCCATAAATAATATCTTTGCTTTGCCAGATTCTCAAAATAAACTGGTAATTTTGGGAAAGTTTTTGTTGACTATTTACCTCATTTGAAGTATAACAAGAAACGTTGAATTTAAAACAGGCAAAGAAAATAAACAATTAACTTCATTAATTGTAACTTAAGAATTATTTTCTCCCTCAGTCAAAAAGAATTTTAAGCCTGCATTAATTTACTAGGAATTTTATGCATTTTAATATAATTTTGGCTCAGTTAGGAGTATCTGAACACAGTACAAATATACTCTCAGAGACTTAGATTTAATTCAGTCTTCATAGATCTTTCAGCAACTGTCCTTGAAGTCATTATAAGAGGTAATATTGAGAAATTCTTCCTCAAAATCTTATGGGCAATAAAGAAAAAGTTTCAGAAAGTATTTTTAGAAATTTCATAGGAATGAAAATCAGAGAAAGGTATCTAGAGCATTTTGTTCAGTGGCAGACTTGAAGCATTCCTTCACACCTGAGGGTGATACTATTGTACTCAGCCTCATGTACTAAACACCACCCTCCAAGGATTAGAAAGGGTCTTTGAAGTTACTACCACCCTTTTCTATCCAGGACAGCAAGATAGCTCAGCACTTTTCTAGGTGCTGTGGGGTGCACAACCATAAGAACTTTGCTATGGGTAAAGAGACAGTATTTACCATGTAAGTTTGGAGGAGGAGATATTTATGACTGGGTAATCAGAGATTCTTCAGAGGAGGTGGCTCATATAGGAATTTACTTATGAATGATAGGTAAAATTTCACTTGAGAGAAGGCCTGGCCCAAGGAAATGAGTGGAAATTGAGGAACAGTAATAGATTTAAGGCCTAAAGTTTCAGTAAAAAGAGTAATGTGAATTGTTCTCAAGGAGCATTGCAGTCATTCCTAGCAGGGCATATTGGTAAGAGAGATGCAAAGATTTAGGCGAGTGTTCTAGTTTGTTAATGCTGCCAGAATGCAAACCACCAGAAATGGATTGGCTTTTATAAAAGGGGGTTTACTTGGTTACACAGGCACAGTCTTAAGGCCATAAAGTGTCCAAGGTAACGCATCAACAATCGGGTACCTTCACTGGAGGATGGCCAGTGGCATCCAGAAAACCTCTGTTAGCTGGGAAGACATGTAGCCGGCGTCTGCTTGAAGTTCTGGTTTCAAAACGGCTTTCTCCCAGGATGTTCCTCTCTAGGCTTTAGCTCCTCAAAAATGTCACTCTTAGTTGCTCTTGATGCGTTTGTCCTCTCTTAGCTTCTCCGGAGCAAAAGTCTGCTTTCAAAGGCTGTCTCCAAAATGTCTCTGTAAGCTGAAGCTCCTCTCTCAGTTCCAGTGCATTCTTCAAAGTGTCCCACTTGGCTGTAGCAAGCTTGCTCCTTCTGTCTGAACTTATATAGTGCTCCAGTAATTTAATTCAGACCCACCCTGAATGGGTAGGGCAACACCTCCATGGAAATTATCCAACCAAAAGTCTTGTCCACAGTTGATTGAATCACATCTCCATGGAAACACCTGAAGGATTCCAAAATCAAATCAACACTAATATGTCTGCCACACAAGATTGCATCAAAGATAATGGCATTTTGGGGGACATAGTACAGGAAGTAAACTGCCTGCCTCAGTAATTAAGTTAGAACTCATTAGAACCATGCTCCAATGTGATGAACTGGACAAGAGTCTGTGATTCAGAATCAATTGAATAAATATGGGCCAAATGCCATATATTGTTAACTAGTCATGATTTGCCATCAGTGTAAATTATATATGTTGTATATTTAAAAATATTTTTGTTAGCAAGCATTTGTTTTAAAAAGACACATAAAAAAAAGACATGTATGTATAATCTACTTAAAGTCATGAATTTCATATTTGGTAAATGTTAAAATGCAAAATAAATGCTTTCCCTTATTATATATAGACTCAGGGAACATGGAAGTACTCCACCTATATGGAAACGAGGAACAGAAGAAACAGTGGCTTGAGCCTCTGCTTCAAGGGAGCATTACCTCCTGCTTCTGTATGACAGGTAAAGGAAAGGAAATCAACACACTCCCCTTGTGGAATCAGCCATTCAGGAGTTATTAGGGATGAGCTGAAGAAATGTGGGATTGGCTTTGTGTTTCAGCCAAGTTTTTCTGTGTCCACAAGTTTGAATATGTTTGTTTTGAACACAGTTTAAGTTTTGATATTTTTAAATATGCAGAATGAAATTATCCTTAATTTTAAGATGACAACCAACCAGGTGATGCTTTCTGGAAACCTGCTTTAGGTATTAGCAGCAGAGTAATACTAGTTTCATAATATTTTCACTTGTATTTCTAAAATTGTCATCTGTGGAGATTTAAGGTATTTTTTGCTTTAATGTATAAAATATTCATCTTTGTGATAATTTTGTATTCATGTACAAAGTACTCAACTCTTCCATAAACCCATAAAAATAGAACTTTCACCAATGCTGACACATGGTTTAAAGTATAATAATGTGGGGAAATAAAACTAGGAACATGTTAATAAAAATAGACCTGGTTGATGTATTTGTACATAAGAAACAGTAATTAAGAACTCTTCAAGGAATACAGTCATCACTTTGTCATTGAGTTTAGAATTAGACTAAATTTCATTTGACCATGATTTTTAAGTGCTTTCAATAATGACCAGATTTATTACCTTCTGTAACATTGCATAGTCTTTTATAATAGCAAAACTAATCTCTATTTAAATAAAAGGTATCTCTTGAACACCTGCAGTATGATGTTTTGTCTACAGTGCACTGATTGGAGGTTCAAAAATAAATAGAGTGCAAAGCCCCTTTTCTCAAAGAACTGGGTCTCTAGTTTTAGAACTAGAACATGTGAAATATCCAAAGAACTTATTTAAAAGAACAGCATATTAAGAAGTGCAGATTCCTATGATTGAGAGCTAGGCTGTAAGTGCTAAAATGCCACGTGGTCAAGCAGTTATTTAAGGGTGTCCATGGAACGAAAACTTTCTGAAGATGGTTAAATGTTAAGCAGGATATTAAAAATGCAAAGTATGTAAGTGGCGAAAGCATTCCTAAGGGAATTTGCAACAGTTTCTGACTAAGACAGTAAACTATAGAGTGAGGAAATCGGGCTCACCAGTTTTTAGTACAGATTTCCATTTTGAGAAGTAGAGAACAATGATTTTTATCTATTTTTGATGACTGGAGAAAGACTTGAGTTTATCCCAAGTCATATATCAATGGGGAAGCCAAGAACACAATTCAGAATGCCGATACCCATTGTTCTGGAATACTTTATTCATCCAATGACCCATTTATGGATTTATTTACCCATTTATTGGATGACCCATTCGTTCATTCAGTGCCCATTTATTGAATAACTACTATGTGTAGGTGATGGGAGAACCAGGGTAGAATGAGGAAAGAAAAGGGAGATGAAAAAGACATGGATGTCTCTGTCCTCAAAGAGTTTGCATTCCCTTATCTAAGTTAAGTCTCTTTTGCAAACTGATCATATCTGCCTGCTGGTAAAGTCACCCTTTGCTTATTTACAGAGCCCAGTGTAGCTTCAAGTGATGCAACAAATATTGAATGCAGCATTAAGCGAGATGGAGATAGCTATGTAGTTAATGGCAAGAAATGGTGGAGCAGTGGTAAGTGTTAAGAATAATTTTTTCATTCAATGGATTTTTCAATTGTGCCAGACATAGTACTAGAATAATACTAGAATAATTTCACTATTATACTTCTTTAAATTCTGCCTTTAAAAGTATTTTCAAATTTAGAAATGAATTATTTGTTGCTCAGGCAACAAATAGTAGATAAAAGGAAAGGTAATTTTAAAATAACATGTCTTGATTAAGTGATGTGTATTTTAAGAGCAGAAAACATGCATTTTCTTAACAGTTTGTGAGAGATCAAATTTCTATGAGTGTATACTATTTCCAACCAATGTAATATCTATCAATACCTGTTACATGGACTATAATGATTTTTATGTAATTTTTTTAAAATTCAGTTTTATTGAGATATATTCACGTACCATACAGTCATCCATGGTGTACAGTCAACTGTTCACAGTACCATCTTATAGTTGTGCATTCATCACCCCAATCTATTTCTGAACATTTTCCTTACACCAGAAAGAATGAGAATAAGAATAGAAAATAAAAATAAAAAAAGAACACCCAAATCACCCCCCTCCATCCCACCCTATTTTTCATTTATGTTTTGTCCTCATTTTTCTACTCATCCATCCGTATACTGTATAAAGGGAGCGCGGTCCACAGGGTTTTCATAATCACACTGTCACCCCTTATAAGCTGCATTGTTATACAATCGTCTTTAAGAGTCAAGGCTACTGGGTTGGAGTTTGGTAGTTTCAGGTATTTACTTCTAACTATTCCAATATATTAAAACCTAAAAAGCGTTATCTATATAGTGCGTAAGAATGTCCACCAGAGTGACCTCTCGACTCCATTTGAAATCTCTCAGCCACTGAAGCTGTATTGTTTCATTTCGCATCCCCCTTTTGGTCAAGAAGATTTTCTCAATCCCGTGATGCCGGGTCCAGATTCATCCCCAGGAGTCATATCCTGCATTGCCAGGGAGATTTCCACCCCTGGGAGTCAGGTACCACGTAGCAGGGAGGGAAGCGAGACAACCCGCCAAGGTGGCTTAGTTAGAAGGCCACATCTGAGCAACAAAGAGGCACTTGGGGGAGACTCTTAGGCACAATTTTAAGCAGGTTTAGCCTCTCCTTGCAGCAACAAGCTTCATAGGGGCCAGCCCCAAGACAGAGGGCTCAGCACATCAAGCTATCAATCTCCAATGTTTGTGAGAACATCAGCAACAATCCAGGTGAGGAAGTCCAACACCTCCACATCCTCCCCCAGCTCTTCAGGGGGGCTCCAAATATATATTTTTATTCTCTACCCAAATTACTGTAGGATGTGTTGCTCTTTCATTCTAATCTATACAGACCTACCATAGCTCACTTCCTATTCAAAGTTCCATGTAATCGTAGTGTTTGAACAAACTGGCTGTAGAAGTTATATTGTTTAGAAAATATAGATCCTATACCAAATAAACATCTCTTCCCGTGGTCTCACATGAAGTTGAAGTTTGAACACAGTCAGTTTCAACCTTTACCCTTTGGCCCAATTTGCTCTAGTTTTAACCAGATCTGCTTTATTCATTTCTCTAATTGAAGTCTGGGGCTCTATTCCAGCTTTTTTTTTTTCTTTTAACAATTGCTGTGTGCATTAATACTGATATTCATATCTGCCAAGCTCTAGCTCTGAGTTTCAGGTGTAACACAGATACTCAATGTTCCAGAGACCAATCAGGTTATACATTAAGGGATCAACATCTCAGAGTTTGGAGATAGCCATTACAATTCAGGAATAGAGTTGACTGCTGTAAGAGCTATGTAACTGTTTTTTAAAAGATAAGCTATACACAGTATTAAAATAATTTATTATGGTAAAATTTTTCGTTGCTTAAAAATACAAGTGTTCAAGTGAAAAACAAGAAAATTTATACAAAGGATAATATATTGTTTAGTCATTCCTCAGTAATAGAGTCACATAAATGTATGAGCCCTTTAGGAAGTTATAAAAATTAAAACTCAGATAAATATGAGGATTGCCCCTTAGAGGATAAATGATATGTCTAACACTTATTAGGATAACCAATTAGTACTAAAGAAAGTTGACACTGGAAATAAATTACATGTTTAGAAATTTGCCAAGAATATATTGAGAAGGCCAGAAAAGCTTATGATGTATTTGTGTTGTTAATTGTTAGTCTTTCTGAGATTTTATGAAATCACTTACAAATTAAGAAACCAAAAAGAAAAAAAAAAAAAAAAGATAGATTAGGTTTTGCTGTATAGTTATTCAAGTACTAAAATAATGCAGTTATATAGTTCTTATATTAAAATTTAGATAATTAAAATAATTATGTATGCACCTTAGCTCAAGTTTCTTTATTAATCTGTTTTAGATGGCCTAACCTATAACATAGTGTTTTGATTTATTTATGCTTGTTACTACTATTCTTATATTATTCACTTTAATTTTCACAATTTGCACATTTGTTATCTGGTTTCCTCTTTCCTTCTACCCTCACCATCCTCACCACCCCCAACCCTTCGTTGCTGTAAGTTGCAACCACAGTGTTTTAAATTTGAGTTTTAGAAGAAAGCAGATGTTTTATCTGAAGGAGAAGCATTATTCATGTGTATCCAAGCAAAAGACAGAGCAGTTTTACATTTAAATGCTAAAAGTACTGGTTGGCTCTGTAGGACCTTCAGAATCGAAAGGAATCTCCTCTACATTTTGTCTTTGTCTTCTCCAATACCCATATTTCTTAGCTACTTTCATAATGTAGTTTTTAAAAGAGGCTCCCATAAAAACATATAGGATTGGGTTGAGGCAGCTGTGAAAGAGTGCAATGCTCTCTGTGATTTGAATGGCAACATCCATGTGTTTACTCATGTCGCAGTCGGTGATCAGGGAGTAAATGATGTCTATGGCTTGGCAGAACTTGACAATATTATAAGGCAGCTGAGTGACAATGAAGACTACAACCACTGTGAGCAGAACTTTGAGGGGTCGAGATTTTTTAATGTTTGGCATCTTAATGAGTGTCCTTGCCGTGATAAAGTAACAGACTCCCATAATAAGAAAGGGAACCACAAATCCGATGCAGATTTCCAGCATTTGAATAGAGGCTTTCATTGATGTTCCTAGGTGGTGTGGAAAGATGGGAATGCACCTAGCCTTGTCATTTACCGTATTAAAAACAAGCTGGGGAATGCTTAGCAAAATGGCAGCCATCCAGACACAGAAACAGATGATCCAGCATGGTTTTCCCACTCCTGATTGACTTGGGGCTGTAGTTACCGCAGAATATCTGTCTATGCTGATACAAGCCAGAAACTGCATTCCAGAGACAAAGTTTACTGTGTACAAGGCTGATGTTACTTTGCACATCATTTTCCCTAAAACCCACCCATGAACTGCATTAACTGCCCAAAAAGGCAGAGTGACTAGAAGAAGTAAATCTGCTACAGCCAAATTCAGGATATACACATCCGTTTTGGTTCTCTGTTTCTTGTAATAGGCATAAATTGCCACTACTATGGAGTTGCCTGCAAGTCCAATGATGAAAGCTATTGTGAAGAAGGCAGGCAGGAATACTTTTGCAAATTTTCTGACCTCTTCTTTTATACAGATCACTTCATACTGACTATAGTCATGAGTGCCATTCATTTCATTTTCCTCATAATAGTAGTCTGTTGACTGGTTGTGTTCCAAAGTCATGGCTCCAATCTAAAAGGCAAATATAATGCAGGATATTAGAAACTCATTTTGATATTATTTAAAAGGAAACCTTTTTTATCCAGTACATGTTTTGTACTTTCACTAGAAAAAAGACCATTGCTATAACATATGAAAACCTGAGTCTGCCACTCTTTGAAACACTTTAATGAGAGCCACATTTGAGCATATGTCCAATACTGGTTATTCATTCTTTGCTTGTTACAAGTCTGTGTGCAGGAGCTGGGATTTACACTGGGAAGATAAAACGGGTACCCTGGGAAATTTTCTTCATTTTTAAACCCTAAGTAATGGGGACTTCTATGTTAAAAATAGTTCTTAAAATATGAAAATTTAGATTTCAACTAAAAAGAATTTAAAAAGTTATAATTTTTGCATAAAAAACTTGGGGATTTAAATGGGATATATCTCTAATAAATTAAATAATACATCAAATTTAAAATAATTGTATTTGTTTAAATACACTTATTTTATTTTTATAAATTATTTACAAATTTATTTAAAATGTTTAATTATCTCAACATTTTTTCACTAGTTTTTATAAAACAAGGTCTCCTTTAGTCAGCATCCCTTCAAAACCTGTCTCTACTTGTTTATTTTAACTGTTCTTTGATAGCACTCTCATCCCCCTAGTCACATAAGCCATAAGCCTACATCATCCTTGACTTCTCTCTTACCTTCATCCCTGGTTTCCAGTCAGTCCCTAAGTTCTTATGATTTTACCTTCCAAATAGGTCTTGAATCTGCCTGTCTGGTCTCCTTTTAATCCACACTCTTGCCATCTTAGTTTCAACTATCATTTTTCTACCCAGCCTGCTGCAATATCTTTCTAACTGATATGATACCTTTCTTATTCCATCCCACCACCTCCTTGCCAGAGACGTTTGTCTTACTGCCTCCAGAGTATTCTGTCGCTAAAATGTCATTCTGTCACCCCTTGCTTGGCTCTGCACTGGCCCTCTTAACCTGAAAGATACAGTCCAAGCTCCTTAGCATGGTACTCAAGGAGCCCTCTATGATGTGGTCCTACCCATGGCTCCCCTGCCTCCTCTTACTACGCTGTGCCCTGCACTCATAGACAGCAAAAGTTACTGATTTGCTAGCGCTTTCCGGGCACACACAATACTGCAGCACACATCTACATCATTGCTCATTTTGTTCCCTTTATCAGACACACTATTCCCTACCCTTCCCTGGAAGGGCCAACTCCTAACCAACTCTTCCTGGCTTCACCTTCCCCTGAAGACATTGCTCATCTGGTAGCTGTCTCTCCATACCTCTCAGAGAACTGAGAGGTTCACTTTTTTTCCAGTTGAAAACGTGTTTCCAAGACTACCTTGTCCCTCTAGGCTCATGTTTCTCAAGAATATAATCTGTTTAATTTATATGTAGACTAATACCTTGCAGAGTACCTGGCAGATACTGGGTGCTCGGTAAATATCTGCAAACTAAAGATTTGCCTGCAGGTTTAAAGCTAATTAATATTCTAGAATGGCTAGGTAATATGTTAGGAATCTACCTTCCTAACATTATTTTGCTATGTTGTATATTAGCACCCATAGTATTAAGATAAGCTTGCACAGAACTCACAAGTTTATGTTTTATGTAACTATATATTTTAAATAAAATATATATTTTAATATATATATTAAAAATGTATATAATAATGACTTTCAATGTTTTTATTATAGTGCTGCATTTTGTTTTGCTTTTTCTCTAACTTTTCTGTCTCTCTTTGGTTATTTTTGTCCTTTGAAGAATCTCAAATATTCTTATATAATCAATAGTGAAAATATTATTTTCAAAACAGTTGTACAAACTTGTGGTATATTTTTAAAGAAGGTTCTTATACTTGCTAAACCTTTTTGAATGAGTAAAGCAAAGTAAAGAAGGCCCCTAAGGAAGGATGTCACATAGAACTGCTTTTATTAAACCAGGTGGCAACAATTTCAAGTGACTCTTTTTATACTTAAGGTGATTTGGAAAGTTCCAATTTTGTAAGACTGCCCTGGTCTTCATTTTCTTATGCATTAATTATTAACACAATATGAACTTTGTTCTTTCCTCCTCTTTCATCACAGAAATCTTGAAATCTGATAATAAGGAATAATATGGCCAAATAATATATTAAGGAAGGATGTTAAGTAAGAATTAATTTTACTAAAAATGTGAGTAAAATAAGGGTAGGAATGGAAATTATTTGCAGAAATGATCCTTCTGGCAGATACATAGAAACACATTTAAATGTCTATAATTAGTACAAGAGCAGAAAAAAAAATGCGTTTGTAAAATAAAGCAGAAAAAATAGTACAGCAAAACCTGTTTTCTCATTAACAAAGCTTTACAGGCAAGTATATTATAAATAATATTCTGTTCTTGCCATGTTCAGATTTTCATTTTAAGGTTAAATTTAAGATTACAGCTTTTTTTAAAATAGCTCTTTTGTGCACATGTTAACATTTAAACTTTAATGCATCAAGATTCCTATATAGGTGAATTAAAAAGTCTTTGGGCTTTAGAAAACATCATATCCAAATTAGAAGAAGAAAAGAAATAATGAACCAACCTGTTTCGGTCTTCAGAAAGGAGCAGTCTTGAGTACGGAAAGTAAAATCAAATGCCCTCTCTGTCCCACTCCGACTACTTTTGTTTTCGTTTTACACCACGCCTTTATCTTGCATCCAAGAGGGCTTTCCTGAAATTTAACCTTGTAAGCCCTTGATCTCTTATTTTATTTTTAGTCATCCTGTGAATCAAATCCAAATTCTTAAGTGTCCTTGGAGACAAATTTGAAAGAATTCCACATTGTTTCAAAAATTGCAAACCTTTTAAAGTTTCCACCATAGCAGAAGGGAATAAGAAAGTGCTTACAGCTGAAGAACTAACTGCCAAATCAAAAGGAGAATTTGCCTGAGAGCATTAAGGCAGCTAACAAGCGTTTGTTAAGAAGCATCTAGAGAAATACTCTCTAAACTTTTGTCTAGCAGAAAAAACAAAAATGATTTTTTCACCTGGCAAGTTACCTTTTCGAAGACTAAATTCTGAATAATCATTAAGTATTTATGATAAAACTTAAAAATTTTATGCCACATCATTCAATATTTTACTTAAATTATTAGACTCCTTCACTGTACTCCCTCTCCTTGACCCCAGAGTATGCCTTGCCCCATGGCTTTAAACTCTCTTGCCCTCTTATAACCTCTTACAAGACCAGTACTCAAACCTCCAAAACTCTTCTATCCAGGGAGGCTGTTTACTTTTTCCACTCTGGCTTCCAAACCATTGAGAGTTAGAGAAAAAAGAGAAACTGATGGAGATTTGGGCCTTTTGGCCTATTTGAACTTGATCTTTTCATTTGCATGGCAACTTTATTTTGTCATGCAAGGCTAGGTTCAGTCTCCACCTGCAGAAGTTATTTCAGGCATCTGCCATCATTTCTCTAAGCAACTGACATAAACTTCATTTTGACTCACATAAAAGAGGCTCTAGGCATATATCTAAGGGTGCATTCAGCCTCTCTTCCTTGGTCTCCATTACTCTGAGGCAGCAGCATTTGCAGGCAGTTAAACCAACTCACCAAAGGGGGAAAAAAAGGAAAAATGAAAGAAAGGGAAAAAAGCACCTGGATTTGTGACACTTGCCATTTTCCCTTGTGTAAAAACTCCCATCATGGCCAATTTCAAGCTACCAACATGAAGTCACTGAACACAGTGTTAGGAAGAGATGAGCATAATCAGCTCTCCTGAGCAAGCTTTAGCACACCTCTCCCAAAAGAGGCATTCCTTCCCTTTGCCATGGCTGATCAGTCCTCTGGTCTCTTGCTGCCTCCTGAAGGACACTGCTCTTAATGTTATTCCTGCCCTGGCTATACTATCTGGTCATTTCCCTTCTCATATCTTTTGTTCTTCTTGATCTTCTGTATATTGGGGCAGAAGGAAATGAATGAACAACCCTCCACTAAATTCTTACAGTGGCCTACAAGATCCTACATGATCATCCTCCATCCCCCATTGCCTCTCTGACATTTCATACTACTTGCCCCCTTCCTTGTCTGTTCTGCCACACCGATCTCCTTGCTGTTTTGTAACATGTCAGGCACATTCTTCCTGAGGGCTCTGCACTGGCTCTTCTGTCCACCTGGAATGCTCTTTCTCTTAATATTCACAAGGTTCACTCCCTTATCTCTTTCAGGTCTTTGCTCAGTCACCACACCTCCTCAATGAGGCAATCCCTGACTATATTTGTAATACTTCTCATCTCCCTGTACTCTCAATCCATTTTCTCAACTCCATTTTCTAAGGTACTGATTGTGATATGTTTGTTGTCTATTGTCTCTCAACCTGTATTAGATTCATAAGCTTCATCAGGGTAGGGACTTTTGTCTGCTTTGTTCACTGATATATCCCAAGGGTGTAGAATAGCACATAGTAGGTGCTCAATGACTATTTTTAATTAATAAATGAATCCTACTGACCTTTTGATTATATCTCATTTTACTTTGCCCCTGCTAGTATACTTCCTTAGTGCTTGGTCTTTAACTGCAGCCTCCATAATTAACAAGTATATAATCTCTTTAATCTGTCTCTATGATATTATATATAGTACTGACTTGTGAGTTTTTGCATGTGCCGTTACTCCTGTCTGGAATACTCCTCCCACTCCACTTTAGTTCCCTAACTCCTCTTCCAGATTCAGGATTGACTTTAATGTTACTTAATCCAGGAAGTCTTCCCTAACCCTTCTAGGTTAGACCGGAAGTACCTCCTGTTCTTTGCTCTTATAGCTCCATCATACTCTGTTGTTATTCCTTAATTACTTATCTGTCTTCCAGAGCTATTTTGTACACTGCTGTCTCCCAACATTTGGCTTTGTGCTTTACTCCTGATACCAGCTTACTGAATATTAATTAAATGCATGCATGAATGAATGATCAATCAATGTTTGGTGATTTATCTTCTTTGACATATAAGTTTAGCAGTTAAGGTGGAATTTTGAATCCAGATCTTTAATCTTAGACTGTTTCCACTTTATCATACTCTTATGCATCTTTATTATTCTATGCGGTCATCTGTTGTAGGATCCTGACACTGTTTCATGGTTATTTCAAGGTATGTATCCCTTTCCTTTCTTTAATCTCCCCGCACCCCTCCCCCCACCAACCACATGTTTTCTTGTAAATAAGATACCCTTCTTGTAAATCAGTCATAATTCTATAATCTTTAGATCTTTTGAATTTGTGCCTTGTTTTTGCACATACCCAGCCCTTGGGGCATAAAGGATCTCAGGATCCAGCTTTTTCTGATAGCACATGGTGAGTCCCACTTGGGTATGAATCACAGGGAAACTAGCTCACTGGCTGGCCTCTTCCTGTATTCTCTTCTACAGACAAAACTAGAAAAGACGGTGATAATAGGGGAGACTAGGCAGCTTTTCAAAGTACTTACTTGGTGTTTCTTTAGCCTTTTTTTCTGAACCACTCTTCTACTTTTTCTCCTCTCCTTTATGATTCCAAATGGTTGCCCTCTCTAATGGTCTCCCACCCCTACTTGTCCTTTCATAGCAGTGCCCCTTTTCTTGTAAAATCTCTTACCCTACACCCATTTCTCATTCCTTCTCTTGTAATGCCATTTTGCTTGGTAATAGATATTTGGAAAGCAATCTGACTAAACTGTATACTACATTATTAATGAAAATATCAGATATTGAGATATGTATTGAGCATTGTTTAGATACTTTTGTAATTTCTCTTTAGTGTCCATATTACATATTGTATATGAGTTTTTTACTTAACATTTTTACATAAGTATTTTGCTTAAGCATTTTCACATGTTATTTCAACCTTGGTGTAACAGCATTTTTAGTGGCTAAATATTTTGTTGTAAAGATTATCACAATTTTGCTCTACCATTTTCTTATTAGGACTTTTAGATTGTTCCCAGTGTTTTGCTATTACAAATAATGCTATAGAGAGCATCTTTGTAGATATTGTGGGAAACTGAATTTAATATTACTGAGGAATGTTGTAACTTTTCTTTTTTCCTTAGAAAAAAGAGTGTTCTTACTGTTCACATTGTATAATATCCCAGACATTTTTCAAATCAGTGCATAGAAAGCTTTCTTATTCTTTTTAGGGTTTAGGGTTCATTATGTGGACATACCACAATATATTTAAAAAGTTTCCTTTTAATGGACAATTGGATTATGCCCAAATCTTTGAAAATAAAAACAGTTCTGTTGTAATGAATAATCTTATGCATCTGTCATTTCATACAGGAACAGCTATATCTAGAGGGTAACTTTCACGAAGAATTAGATGGATGGGTCAAAGAGTGAATGGATTTGTAATTTTTATGGATATTGACAAATTGTATTCCATAGGGATAGTATCACTTCGTGCTCCCACCAGTAATGTATGAGTGCCTATTTCCCTAGACCATTGCCAACAAACTGTGTTGTCTACTACTTTGTTTTCTAAATGACTTGTAACAGATTCAATAGCCAATTGCCCCACATTGCCCCACCAACTGGATAATACACTGATGTTGAGTATCATTTTTGCCAATTAATAGATAAAATGGCATTTCATTATTGCTTTACTCTGCATTTATTTTATTAAAATCTCTTAAATTATTCTGATTTCCTCTTTTTGCAATTGTTTTCTTTGCCCATCGCCTATTAAGGTCTTTACACTGATTTTTTATGTGTTCTTTATATTCTAGGGATATAAGTATTGTATACATTTTGTCATAAATGTTGAACTATTTTCCCCAAGTTGGTTTTTGCTCTTTTATTTAATGTATAAATAGCTTTATATAGACAAATCATAGATCTTTTTCTTTTGATTTTATTTATGATTGTAAGGTTGAAAATTTCTTTCCCATCCAGAAATTTTAAAAATATTAAATTATTTTTTCTTCTAACTTTTTATTGGCTTGATTATCTAAAATGTGTGTTGTTGTTTTTTTAATTTTCATCTCTAACCTAGTTGGAATTTATTTTGGTCCAACCATATTCTGTAATAATGATGACAATTACAACAGCAGCATGTAACATTTATTGAATACTTATTGTTTAGATATAAGCCTACTTAGAGATGGAGTAAGCAAATTTCAAAGGATGTTTCTTCCATTAAAAAGGACACATGCTCCAAGAAAACACATAAAAATGTTTTTTCTTAACTGTGGAATTGTATGACATACAGTTTTTTTTTTGCAAATAGGAATTTTATTGTAAAATGTTATTTAACTTATTTTTTATTCCAATTTTTATTAAAAATAAGACCAATTGAAGTTTTAAGTAATTTACCTGAGAAATTCAATGTTGATAGAAGAAGCAGCCTTGATACTCTGTGGATGGCTCGCTGTGCTTCATATTATATAATTGTTTACATCACTTTCTTAATTGTTACAGACCATATCCATACTCAACAGTGATATTTTTTCTCCATTTGTAATCTTTCCTTTTATTAGAGAATGATTTTGCTTGATAACTGTGTGGTTGCAAGAGCCTAAGAACTTAAAATTTATCAGCAAGCATCAGGGAGATATAATTTTCAGCCTGACTTAATTCTGGCACTTGAATAGCCTTGAAATACCATGGAGTTTGGATTAAAGACAAAAGTATTTTATCTGTGCCACCTGTTTTCATTCATGAAGGTCTGTGACATAGCGGATATACTTAAATGTTCTCTGGTCGATTCAGATTTCCCTCCAATATATCTTATTTATGACCTTTGGTATCCTGTTCGTTAACTAAAGTGTTATAAAAGAGAAAAGTTTATCTTTAAAAGAAGGGTGTTTCATCTGCTGTGCCTGCCAAATTCTGTTGTAGCTAAGAGGAGATGATATATTTGTGAAGGGTTTTTCCCACCTTCTGGAACATCAAGTTTGATCAAAATATTTCAAAATTTACAGCCTATGCACACTTAAGATCTAATTAAGATCCCAAAAAGGGAACTAAGTTAGAAATTTTATTTTCTGGAATCTGTGAATTGTTTTCCATATTAGATTGAGCCAAGGCCGAATCAAATAATCATTTGCCTTGTTTTTTGAGTTTCTTCAAAATTTACCTGATATCTGAAATCTGTTAACACTCATGTAAAACCATGGCAGCAATTTTTCATGATAGAAAGAACCAGGCAAGAAATGCTATTAGGGAATATCAGAGGGAAAAAATATGTATTCTGAATATTAAGAAAGAGATCTTTGGGGCAGGGGTTGAATGGAATTATAGAGAAGATTTACTTTTGAAGGGATTCAGCATCTATTTATCTGTGAATTAGGATCAATTTATCTATGGATTGAGATTAGGAAACCTTAAAATATTTACCCAAAATGTTCCTGAATACCTGGATGGCAAGTAGAGAAAGAAGAGATTTCAATGAAAATGAACCCCCAAACCTGCCATTATATCCTAATCTGATTTTCAGAAGTAGGCCCACTAAGGAGACAATGCATTATGTGGGGCACGTGCCTCAATTCTTCAGCCTGTGGGTCTCTAGGCACTGGCTGATGCTTCTGCAAAGACAACCCCAGCAGAAAAATATCCAGTTGAAATCTTAAAATTGAGCCACTATGAAAAAATAATTTTCCTCTGTAATTTCTACCTAAGAAGCAAAGCAGGACTGCATATTATATTGCACAGCCAGAGCCAACCAAGAGGAAAAAATTCCCCTGGTCCAGGATTTTCAGCTAAGTAATTCCAGCTAATATCCACAAACAAATGCTGGTATTATCTGCTATTTGAATCATTCTCATGCTCTTTGGGCTGATCCTCAGATTGTTGGAATTAATTTTTATCTATTAGCACCTATAAAATCAGGAGGATACACTCTTGTAAAAATAAAACAATAATACATGATTTTGGAAATTCAGGCATGTTTCAATAAATAAGGATAGTCAAGTGGACTTCCCATTACAAGTCTGACATCTGGATTTTTAAACCAGTTTTGAAATATGTGAATGGGAGATCTTTCCTCTTATGTGCAAAGGAGCATGTTTTTTTCGAAATTGATTAAAAGGGGATTCCATTAAATTCAAAGAAACTCAAATTATAAACAATAGTTTAAAAACAAGTGCTTTTTAATCATAACTATATTTTACTTGTGTAATTCACACTGCACAGTTATTGAGAGAATCAGAATTTTAAGCTCTTGGTTTTCTTGTTACAAAATTTTAGGGCTTGTAAGATTTCTAATTCTGCTCTTTTATAATTTTTTTTTCAGATAACCATTCCATTCCTTAAATGACTGACAGTAATGATAGGTACACGAATATATAAGAAACTATCACACAGAGTTAATGAAGACCTGTTTTTTGGCAAAGGTTAAAAGAGATTTTTAAGGGAGTTCCTTTTCTGGTATAGTGGAGTAAGTGCCTAAGAGTGACCTTCCCGCAGATAACAATTAAAGAGCTACAAAATAATAATTATCTGAAAGCTCTAGGGAGTGAACAATGTCAGGCTAATTTTATAGGGGAGTCAAAATTTGGAAGAAATAACAGGCAAAGGGTGAATTTCCCATCTTTGAGGTTTTGGCCTGAGGGTACAGTGAAGCCACAGCTTCTCTAGAAAAACTTGGGTCTTTCTATCCTGAGAAACTAGAGGACAGAATCTGGGGCAGCCATAGCTGCTGGAAAATGAGAGGGGTAGTCCCAGAAAATAGAAAGCCAGAAAAGAGGAGCTCCAGGTTTCATGTGTAAACTTTGCTCAATTCTCTGGCTGATGCCTGAATCAAAATCATGCCTGAACCAAAGCACCTTGCAGTTAAATCAAAAAAAGAAAACAAATTTTACCTCCCACCTTCCTCAGTTATGACTCTACCTAAGTTAATTGCCTGATAAAACAAAAACAGTCACATTCTTTGGAGAAATATGACAAAATCCAGAATCTTTGCAACAAAACAATCATAAAGTCCAGAATACAATCTAAGTTTACTCAATGTATGAAGAATCAGGAAAGCCTGATCCATTTTCAAGGGCAAAAGGCCAACCCTCTAATGACTCAGTTGTTGAAATGATCAGACAAGGACTTAAAGCAGCTATTATAAATTTTTTCAATGGAAGTAAGAAAAATAAAAAGAGGAAATGTCAGAACAGAAATAGAAAACATAACAAAGAACCAAAAGGAGATTTTAGAACTGAAAAAAGTACATCTTAATTTTTTTTTTTTAATTCACTGAATGGAGATGACAGAAAAAAAGAGTTAATGAACTTGCAGGTAGACTGATAGGAATTATCCAGTTTGAAGAAAACCTTGAAAAAAAAATGAGCAGAGCCAGGGACTTGTGAGACAATATCAAAAGTTCTAAAATATGTATAATTAGAGTCCCAGAAGAAGAGGAGAGAGATTGCTATTTAAAAGAAAAGCAAACTCCAGAAACTATAAAACTTCTATTTATTACTGGTTGATATAAGCATAAGTGTGTTTTACCTAATTAAGTGCCATTGTTGTCTAATGTCAGTGCACAAAGCTGCAGATTTTTGGAGGCAATATAATGTGTTCTACTTGAACAATATTATGATTTTCTTACTTGTGTTTATGAAATTGCTTGTATTTTTCTTTTAGTTAAAAACAGATTAATCTGTTTTCAGTGTAATTGCTTCCTATCCCAGAAGTGTGAAGAACATGGTTTTGCTCTCTGTCTCATACATAATATGGACAATAAGTCATGCCATCATGTCGTGGGGGGATAAATGGGAGAGAGAATTTTGCCTAATGTATTTGTTATCTGATTACAGTGTGACATCTAATGACCAATTTAATGTTTTCTATCTGTATTTCCCATTCCAGTTAGTCAAAAAGCTTTTCCTTTCCTTTCCTTTCCTTTCCTTTCCTTTCAATTCATAGATGAAATCATCTTTTTGTATGTATGATAGCATGTTCTGACAATTCTGATGGCTGTGGCTATGAAGAAAGCAGTCTTTTGATTTAAACTTTAAGCCAGTTTAAGGTGCTTTCTTATTCCACACCAGTCTGGGGATGAACAGAGTCAACCATTTTAGGCATACTGCCTTTCTCCCTTTCCCTCACTTTCCCAGATGAAATCTGTTTTAGTATTTTTATCAGGCGAAGAGTACCTGTAGGGTTTCTGGAGTTATATGTGACTACATAGAAGAAAAGGGGGAATGTCCTATGTTTATGCAGAAAATGGCTCCTCCACAGTTTGCAGATTAAATGATCAGATTAAAAGAAGATTAGGAAGAGAAATTTTTAAAAAATGCGTTTCAGTTGCCTCAGCAAGTCCCCTTCTCCTAATCAGGATCTAATAATTTGTTTATAAGATGGTAGGCTAGTTTTTAAATTTTTTTAATTATTATTTTTATCCAATATATATGGTAAAAAAAAAAAATCAGAAAATATCTAAGAACATACTGTTTCTCATCCCTCCAAATCCCAATATCGTATGCTAGGGACAACAGTTTCTGGTTTTAGTTCTCTGGGTACTGCTATAATTTTAGGTAAAATTCTTTTCTCTCTCTTCTGATTTATTCATTTTAGACAGTATCTATTGACCCCTCAGTTGAAGGATGAAGATTTAGCTCATTTGTACTATAGCCCTCTACCCCTTTCCTAATGTAGATATTTATTTTATTATTTCAATTTTTTGATTGATGACTTTGGTGTTTTTATAACACACTTTATAATTTCTCCCTGAGAATGTCAGAAGCCTCCCTGTGATGGTGCCAACTGGTCTGTTTGTCCATTTATTAATCTCTCATTTTTAGCCCCACTTTTCATTCTTTCTCACTCAGAGGCCAGAATCCTCCCCTTTTGTAGTTCCTCACATCATTTTCTAGGCTCTGGTTTCACTACCCATTTCATTGGTCAGCTTATCTCCATCTGATTCCCACATATTTACTGAAATCTCTCATCTATTTTTGACTGCCAAAATCCCAACACTCTGCCTCACCTTCTCTGCTTCCTTTTCTATTATGGTTATGCCCTCATTGTACTTTACGTTTTTATTGCAGTGAGTTTCAGGAGGGATGGGAGGCAAGCATGTGTTTCTGCCACCTTGAATCTCTCCAGGTTTGTTTCAGGAAAGCTACCAATTTGGTTTCCATTTTGAACTTTAGGAAATTCTAGACTGTTTTTTATTGTATATTCACTCTGTTTATTTAGTATCTCCTCAGACAGAGTAAAATCTCTATAAGAGCCAGAGTTGGGTATTCTATTTCATTATTTTTTCTATAGATCCAGGTACTCAACTGTAAAGACTTTCAAATTTCCAAATGTAAGTGCTAGTGTGTAAAGTGGACTCCTTCTCCCTAACTTTATTTTTAACCCTTATCTTCTTTCCTGTTACCTTACTGCTGCTTGTTCTGGTCATTATTTCTTGCCTAATTATCTTTCTCATAGGACTGCTTCTTTACTATGTCCTCTTCCCAATCCCCTGTCCATCTGAGACTTAAGGCATTTCTGTCCATTAGGTCTTGCCCTACCTTACTCCTCACGGGCACTATCATGTGAGCTGCTTCTGGACATTTCCACATACCACCCATATTTCTCCTTCATATCCTTACCATACTTTTAGGTTTCCCAGCAATACTCTTTGAATAGCTTTGGAGGGTCAACAATTTTGAACTCAAGGCCAATCTTGCTTTGTCTCTACTTCCATCTCCTCCTCTCCTCATATTATTTTGAAACAGGTTCCGGACATCGTATCATGTCCTTCATAAGTATTTCAGTATATATCTCAATAAGGACTATTTTAAAAATTTAACCACATAACCATTAGCACACCTAAAATTCTTAATATCATTACATCACCAGTAAGTATTCAAATTCCCAACTGTTTCATAATTGCCATTAATATTTTTACACTGTGTTTCTTTAATTAGGATGCAACTAAGTTCTAAAAATTGCCATTGGTTGATATGTCTGTTGAGTTTCTTTTATAATATAAGCTCCCCTTCCATCTCTCTTTTTCTTTTTATTGCAGTTTAATTGTTGAAGAAACTGGATTATTTGACTTGTAGATTTCCCATAGTCTGGATTTTACTGATTATGTCCCTGCCGAGCCTTTTAATATGCGATTTGGAGTTTAGCCTTTAACATCCTGGGACTTTATGGCTTTATTCAGTTATTTGACATAATTCCCAACATTTCTTATTGAATTATCATATTATTTAAATCTCTTGAAACCACTTTTTGCAATAAATTAGGAAAAAGTATGATAATTTGCTTAAGATCTAGTATAAATGTCTTTAACTTAACCTGATCCAGTTGTTTGTGGCCTTATGAAAAGCCAGTTAAATGGTATTTTCTCTGAGAGACCAAGTGTTTAAACTTAATGATAAAAATGAAGAGTATTTTTTGTAAGAAGACCACTCTGGGAGACTGTCACAGACCTCTGAACTGTGATAAAATAAATGTTCGAATTAAAGTGAGAGTAACTTTATATTTTCAAATTTCCAACCCTGAATAAATCAATAAATGATAAGTGAGGCTTACTGAAGGTGACTACGATGTGTTCGGCACCAAGTAAACCCTCTTCAGCTGTTCTATGGTGTGGCAGGGGTGAATGATGTAGTCTGGGATAAGTACTGAGATCCTCAAACAGGCTCACCTTCACAATTCCCTGGCTCAAGAAATTAGGTATTTTGTTTTCGTTTTTGTTTTTTTCAGTCAATGGGGTTGGGAAGTAACTATCTTGAATTTTAATACCTTCTTCTCTGTGTGTCAGAAAATGTGAGATCTACACAGGAAAAATACATTAGAAAGATTTCACAGCCGTTCTAGCATGCTGACATCTGAAGTGGTTTGAATGGGAGAGATATCATTTTGTTTTAAGGGTCATAGCTCTTTCACAGCTTCTTTGACTTCTGATTATTTTTATTCAGCAGCTCTCATTGATGGAATCCATTCTTGGCCTTGCCTGATCATTGTTCTTGGGTGAAGTACAGTTTTGTACATAGCATATTTTTTTAATGAATCAAGATATTCTCCCTGTTTGTTATTTGCCAGGAATAAACTTGGAAGGATTAGAACTTTCAGGGTGAAATGTCAGACTAGAAATTTCCTTCTTTGATATAGTCTGCTTATTCCCTCTCTTCTCCCCGCCTCTACCCCACCTCCTCCGGCCTCGTTTTAGGAGCTGGGAATCCTCAGTGCAAAATTGCAATTGTTTTGGGACGAACTGAAAATTCTTCTGGTTCCAGGTAATAAAACAGTTCTGATTGAGAAATCTGTGTAGGAATAAGGGTCAAATTTTCCTTCTGACCACTTAATTTACTTAAAATGCACTCTTCAGGCTTATAAAACATAATGGTTCATAATAGAAATATATTGAGATTAAATGTCACATATTCATATTTCGCAATTATTTTGCTAAAAGATCTATTTAGAAAACATTTTAGGGAGTGTTTCTGTGCATTTTTCATTGTGGAACTTCCTGCATTATGAAGTATTGCTGAATCCTCAAAGCTGTTTGGATCAGATTATGGGACATACACAATTTTTCTGAAATATCTGTAAAAATTAAGTGATTAATTATTAATTAAGATCAAAATTTTAAATTAAGATCAAAAGTTGAAATGTTTGATTCTGTATATTAGTTCCCAATCACCACTTGAGCGATGGGGAAAGGCCTCCATCAAGCAACTTCACGTATCTCTAAATCATCCTTATTGTTGAGGATCACAGCCTGCACCAGGCTGTGTTCAGTATATGTCTTTACACAGTTCCCA
Organism: Choloepus didactylus; assembly: GCF_015220235.1. Classification (NCBI taxonomy): domain Eukaryota; kingdom Metazoa; phylum Chordata; class Mammalia; order Pilosa; family Megalonychidae; genus Choloepus; species Choloepus didactylus. The sequence goes on from NC_051307.1 coordinate 163,998,003, forward strand.
TTCCAGACATCATTGTTTACATGATAACAGCCAAAAAATGGCAATTGAAACTCCACCTAACAGCTGTTTTTCCCCCCTCTTAGTAAACTTTTCCTAGCATCTGTTTTTCTTTTGACCAGATACAAACAACATAGCATGATTCTTGTTCCTATCGATACACCTGGCGTAGAAGTTATAAGACCTTTGTCAGTTTTTGGCTACATGGGTAAGTACTCAATAAACATGTCCATGTATTAGAAAGCAGGAAGGCTAGGATAGGCAATAACACTGAAGAAAATAGATAGCATTTCAATGTATGAAATGTTTTCTTAGAAATTCCTTTGGCCCTAACAACGGTCTTAATATAAATGCCAGTGGAGGTGGAGAAAAGGGCAAATAGAAGAAGAGAGTGCAGTATTCAATTTCATTGTGTTTACTTTTGGGAAAGGGCAGAATGTATTTAAAGAATAGCAATTCAAACTGCCATCTAACTGTCTTCTCTCTGCCATCTAAGAGAATGGTTAATGAACTAGACACAGATAAATTTAATCTAGATAATCCACATGAAAGTTTAGTTTTGTCTCCAAGCTTAATCAATCAGCCTGTAAGAGCTGTTAAAAAGCAATAAGTTTTGACTGATTTAATCCAAAACTTTTCCTTCCTTCTATCCTTGGGTGGAACTGCTACCCACCCTGTACACATGTCCATTGTTTCCATGCTACTCAGGTCATTCACTCAGCAAGTGTATTTTCAGATCTAAGCACTGTGTTAGGTGCTTGGAATACATTAATAAATACAATTGACTATGATCCCTGATCTTATGAAGCTTACATGCTGGTGGAAGGAGACAGGCAATAACTACAAAGATATAAATAATATTATATAGCATGTTAGAAACTGATAAATACTGTGAAAAAGTTGGTTGCACTTCAGGTTCTGTGGTGTCTCTGGCTGTCTCTATATTGTGTGTCTCTGTATTTCATTGACTGACTATGGCTTATGAAAATGTTCAAGTAGCAGAGATAAGACTTGCAGTTTTATAGACCATCACCTCAGGATCACAGGTTAAGCTTGGTGGCAAGATGGAGATGAACAAGCTCACTGTGCATAGGAAGTTATTGGGTTACAGAGCAATGGCCTGAAAGACCCCCAAAATGGTTATGTTGGCTGCAGATACCCTCCATCTCAGAGTTTGAATTTTCAGTATGACAAATCCACCAGCACCTCACCAACTCCCTGTGTCCAAGGCCAAAAGAAACAATGTGGAGAATGTTGATTATTAATGTCTATTCTGACAGGAAAAGGGTGTGAGCTTAGTATAAGGTTATCTCTAGAACTTGGCAGGAAGAAGGGCTGATGTAAAGAGGAATGTGTGGATGTGTTGTTCCCAGTCTGAATGATTCAAATAACAGCATTTGAAGAGGTGAATACATGGTGGAAAAAACCTAGAAAGGGAATAAACATAAGTGAAGTTCTCACCTCTGCCTTATCATTAATGCTGAGCCTGCTCTGACCCCTTGAGCAGGCTTTCCTTGTCTTTTGGCATTGATGTTCACAGTGATAAAATGAAAAACTTGAATTACATTACTCACTGTCAATTTCTGAAACATGGGAACTTTTTCTTCTAAACAAAGTTTTCTTTGGAAGCCCTTATTCAAAAGATTTCAAAGAAGCAGCAATAATAAAACAATAGAATAGTCTGGTTGAAGTTGTAGAGCCCACTCGTCCTTTTTCATACCTCTAAAATTTCAGAGAATGAGTTTGTAGACCTTAGGATCAAATGATTTCTAAGTTTTCTTCCAACTTGACTAGTTGATGACTGGCTGCTAGGTGCTAGGGGTTCAAGGCTCAGGTCTACCAAGATGACCATGAATCACAGGGCCTTTTAAATCTTACTTTCTTCGAGTGATTTTATTTCAACATATTAATTATGTGTGACTGATTTTTTGGTTATTTTACTCTTTAAAGTTTTATTTTCTGTTTTGCAGATAATTTTCATGGAGGACATTTTGAAATCCATTTTAATCAAGTGCGAGTTCCTGCAACCAATTTAATACTAGGTGAGATAAGTTTGGAAGCATGATTCTCCAAAATTGGGTATTAAAATATTTTCAAGGGGGAGAACCTAAGATGGTGGCTAAGTGAGACAGGGAAAAAAAAAAACCTCCATGAGAAATACTAGATAAAAGCCAGAAAGTGACCCAGAACACCAGTTCCAGCGATGCACCAGCCAGACAAGGTCTGCTAAATCCACAGGGACCGTGCATTTGGTGAAACCGGGAGTCTGCATTCTGAAACGAGTGAGTGAGTCAGCTGAAAGTCCGGCGGCCGCTCTGTGGTGCGGGGAAACCATGGGTTGGCGTTTGGAGACGGACTAGTTCTTCAAAAAAAAAAAAAAAGATCCGGGAGCGGCTGCGGTTACAACGGTGAGAACCACGCAGTGAAGCACAGCAGGAGCATGCTGTGCTAACGTCTCGATGTCTGGCATGGAGTATAGCCCACTGCTGATTGTCTCAGGGTCAGGGGGCAGTGGGGAGCCAAAAGGAGAAAGAAACCACGCCCCTTGCAGCCATCTTCCTGGTGTGCTGGAAACGCTCCTGCCTGGGGCCGGAGCTATAGCCCAGAGCCACGCCAAGAGTCCCAGTGTCACGGGGAATACTTCCTGCAGCACTGCACACATGCCACAATATCGGCACCCACAGCTAATTGTCCTGGAGCTGGGAAGGCGGACCTGTGCGAAAAGGGGAAATTAACACACCCCATTCAACCATCTTTACAGCAGGCTGGGAACACCCCTGCACAGCCCAGTGGCCCAGGGCTTCCCTGGAGGTCCGGTGCGCACTTGTGACATGGCACAGCCTTCCCTCAGCAGAGGTCCTGGAAGAGCACGGCTGGGAATGGGGACCCGCTTAGAAATCCCAGGGACCCTATGCCAATACCAAGGACTTGTGGGTCAGTGGCAGAGACAATCTGTGGCAAGACTGAAATGAAGGCTTAGACTCTTGCAACAGCCTTAAATCTCTGGGAACACCTAGGAGGTTTGATTATTAAACCTGCCCTGCCCCACATTCAGGGTGGGCAGCACAAACAACACACCCAAACTTAGTGCACCAATTGAACCCCACAAGAATCAGATCCCCACACACCACAAACACAAAGTTGGGGAGAACCGACTTGAGGGGAATAGGTGACTCACAGACACCATCTGCTGGTTAGTTAGAGAAAGTGTACACCACCAAGCTGTAGATCTAACAAATTAGAGATGTGTACTTTTTATCTCCAGAAAGAACCCTATCAAGTAAAACAAATGCCAAGAGGCCAAAAACAACAGAAAATCTTAAAGCATATGATAAAACCAAACAATATGGAGAACCCAAACCCAAGTACCCAAATCAAAAGATCAGAAAAGACACAGTACTTGGTGCAATTAATCAAAGAACTAAAGTCAAACAACGAGAGCATGGCACAGGACATAAAGGACATGAAGAAGAGCATGGCACAGGATAGAAAAGACATAAAGAAGACCCTAGAAGAGCATAAAGAAGAAATTGCAAGAGTAAGTAAAAAAATAGAAGACATTATGGAAATAAAAGAATCTGTTGGCCAAATTAAAAAGACTCTGGATACTCATAATACAAGATTAGAAGAAGTTGAACAATGACTCAGCATCCTTGAGGACTGCAGAACAAAAAATGAAAGAACAAAAGAAAGAATGGGGAAAAAAAATTAAAAATCGAAATGGATCTCAGGGATATGATAGATAAAATAAAACATCCAAATTTAAGACTCATTGGTGTCCCAGAAGGGGAAGAGAAGGGTAAAGGTCTAGAAAGAGTATTCCAAGAAATTGTTGGGGAAAACTTCCCAAACCTTCTACACAGTGAAAATACACAAAGCATAAATGCCCAGTGAACTCCAAATAGAATAAATCCAAACAAATCCACTCCAAGACATATTCTGATCAGACTGACAAATACTGAAGAGAAGGAGCAAGTTCTGAAAACAGTAATAGAAAAGCAATTCGCCACATACAAAGGAAACAACATAAGACTACTCAGCAGCCACCATGGAGGTGAGAAGGCAGTGGCATGACGTATTTAAAATTCTGAGAGAGAAGAATTTCCAACGAAGAATACTTAATCCAGTGAAACTCTCCTTCAGATTTGAGGGAGAGCTTAACTTTTTCAGAGACAAACAAATGCTGAGACATTTTGCTAATAAAAGACCTGCCCTACTTCAGATACTAAAGGAGCCCTACCAACAGAGAAACAAAGAAAGGAGAGAGAGATATAGAGAAATTTAACAGACATATATAGAACATTACATCCCAAATCACCAGGACACACATTCTTCTATAGTGATCACGGATCTTTCTCCAGAATAGACCATATGCTGGGACATAAAACAAGCCTCAATAAATTCAAAAAAAAAATTGAATTTATTCAAAGCACATTCTCTGAGCACAATGGAATACAAATAGAAGTCAATAACCATCAGAGACAGAAAATTCACAAACACCTGGAGGGTAAAAATGAGGGGGAGATGAAAACATTCCCAGATAATCAGAAGCTAAGGGACTTCATCACCAGTAGATCAGTCCTATACGAAATGCTAAAGGGAATTGTGCAGGCTGAAAGGAAGGGACACTAAACATTTGACTGAAACCACATGAAGAAATAAAGATTTCCAGTAAAGATCACATGGTAAATATAAATACCAATACTACTGTATTTTTGATTTGTAACTCCACTATTTACTTCCTACAGGATCTAAAATACATAAACTGTAATAATAAATCAGTGGTTTTGGACTCAATGTAAAATATGTAATTTTTGACAAGAACTACATAAAGGTGGGGAAATGGAGGAGTATAGGAACATAGTTTAGGTGTCATATTGAAGTTAAGTTGGTATCAAAGAAAAACAAGATTGTTATAGATTTAAGAGGTTAAATTTAAGCCCCATGGTAAACACAAAGAAAATATCAGAGAATGTGACCATAGAGATGAAAAGTCGAGTGTGGGTTTTGAGAAATGGGGGAAGGGGCAATGGGGAGTTAAGAAATGAGTGTAGGGTTTCTGTTTGGGGTGAAGGGAAATTTATAGTAATGGATAGTGGGAAGGAGATAGCATTACAACATTCTAAATGTGATTAATCCCACTAATGGAATGCTAGGGAGGGGGTGAAATGGGAAGATTTAGGCGTATATATGTTTCCACAATTAAAAAAAAAAAAAAGTCTAAATAGGTGATGACAATTAAATGCCAAAGATGATCCTGGATGAGATCTGAGGATGGAGGAGAGGAGGCTCAAAGGGACACAGTTGGAACAAAAGAAAGAAAAAAAAGGAAATATAAAATTTAAGCTTTGTATCAATGTTGAATTTCTTGAACTTCTTAGCTGTGCTTAATGGGATTGCATAAAAGAATGTTCTTGTACATGGGAGATGTATATGTGAATTATATTGTTTGTTCAAGGATGTGTGCGGCTTGCTCTCATATGTTCAGAAGACAGAGCAATAGATGATGGATGATAGGGACAGAGGAAGGGAGGGAAAGAAAGAAATGGTGGTGTGACAGTATGTTAAAGTTGGTGGATCGGGGTTTCGGGGGAGGGGGGTCAGGGTATGCTAGAGTTCTGTGTATGGGGTTTGTATTGTTTTTGCAACTGTTCTGTAAGTTTGAATTTATATGCAACCTACCCTAATTTAAGTACTGTCCCTTCTTTTTTAGTCTATGTTTCAAGGAAAAAAATTCCAACTTGTGGATTTTCTTACATGAAATAAGGTTTTATTTACACTTTGTGTGTTTTGATACATCATTCAATTGAGAATATACCTAACTACAAAAATCATATAATTCAAAGCAACATACTTTTTCCTAAGATATGACCATCAAGCCTCTACTAGTTTTTAGAAAACCTCATTACTTTTCTGATTTCAAGTCTTAAAAAAAAAGTTAAAGGCATAAAATAACTTTGAACATTGTATGCCTGGAATGACTCTCCCCTCCTGCTTGTTGGAATCTACCCAACCTTCAAACAGCATTTCAAATACCTTCTTTTCCAGGAAGATTTGTGTGTTTCTTACCCTATCCATTCAATAAGCTCCTGATACCTGCCAGGCCCTAATGTTATAATGGTGAACAGATGATCTCTCCTTTTGCCTTTGTCTCTCTCACAGATAGCCCTATAGGGCAATAGCCCTGCCCCTAGCATCCTTGCCCCCTCTTCTGGATTCTAAACTCCTGATGCAGGGACTATGTCTTATCCACCTTTGTAAGCATTGCAGCACTAATACAGTGGCTTATGCACAACAGGGACTCAAGAGATAGTTCTTGAATTTGATTGCAATATTTATTGATGGTGGTTTAAGAAAATATAGAAATCAAAACTCACATAGATGTGTAATGCCCTTATTATAAAACTGACTTCCTTCTTTCCAGATGCCATCTTTTATAGAGAGCAGCTCATCATTTTCTTGGGATTTATATTAATAACAAAAGGAATGGGTTGTGGACTTTTTCATATTCTCCTTTCTCACAGGGGAAGGTAGGGGATTTGAAATTGCCCAAGGCCGCCTGGGACCTGGCAGAATCCACCACTGTATGAGAACAGTAGGTTTGGCGGAACGTGCTTTGCAGATCATGTGTCAACGTGCATCACAAAGAGTGGCCTTTAAGAAGAAACTATATGCACACGTAAGGATGATTAATTCTTTGAATTTATTGTAGCCCAATGTACTACACTAACCTTGAACAAGAAAAACATTACTTGGTCACTGAGAGATTTCCCCTACTTGACCAAGGTATATTTATATCTGTATTTAAGTATTATCTGATGAGAGGTATTTATCTTTGTGAAAGATTAAATAGCTCCTGAAGTGCTTCAATACCTCAGGGAATATGGATAATTCCTTCAACGTTCTGACTCGAGATCTCTAGAGAACCTGGTGTGTTACCATCTTTGTGGATATGGAGAGGACTGTTGTAAGGAAGAATGATTTGACTCATCCTTTGGCTTTCTGGAAGGAATTAGGACAGATAAGTATAAATGATTTTACAGCCTAAAACTCAGTGAAAGGAGGAACATTGTAATAGAGAGATCTAAAGATGGCATGGACTACTTCAGGAGGAGGTAAGTTCCCTGTCACTGAAGACATGCAAGTAGAAATGGGATCAACCTTTGGTGGGATGCTCCATGATTTTTTAAAATTCTCATTTGTAACTATATACAACTGAGTCTATTGTTTTTTTACCAAGTAGTACAAATAATATAGTTGCACATAGGCAATATATCAAAATTAGGAAATATTTATCAAGAGGGAAAAGAAAATATCATTTCAGGCATCCTTAGGGAACTTTTTTAGAGAACTGGGATATCCAAATCATCCTCCAAAAAAGTCCTTCTAAATATTAAGAAAGCAAAACAAATATTATTAAATATTTAATACTTACTATTGCTAACTTGTTGGTGTTAGGGCAGACTTATGGTGATAAAATTATATTTGTATTTGCTGGATGAGTATATTTTACCACATCGGTCCCCTTGTAAAGTATATTTGTGACCATTTTATAAAATTTTGAAGCATATTTTTATCTTAAATCTTCATAGGGTTGATCTTTGCTTTTTGTAAAATATTATTCAGCACACTATGATTTATCTATGACATTGTTCTGATGGAAAAATACAGCTTGTATTATGGCACCACCCCTAGGTATATTTTGTGGGAAATCCCTTTAATATACAGTGAGGGCAAAGGTTTGGCTGTTGAATGGGTACCAGGGAAGGGGGTCAGAAGGTGCAAACTACTGGGGCCGAGGATGCTGCCCATGCTGCTGCTGGAGTAGGGGCTAAAGAGTTGCTCATGGCACCAACTATCACTTCTTACCCTTTTCTGTTTTCAAGATCACCACCAAAACCTTGAAGCAACCTCGAAGTAGGACAAAAGAAGGTTGAGGGAGAGGCATCTTGAACACCTGAAATGACTCTGCCCCAGTGCTGCATTCATGAGTGATATTTTAGTACTGAGCCAGGTGATAAGATGTTTTCAAGGAAATTTTCTTCCTGCCTTTTAAATTAATATATCATACAGAACAAGCCTGGGCTTTTAAAAACATGCCTTTCTTCACTGGAAACTTCTTACATCTGGTACAAAGAAAATGATCTGGCAGAAGTGAAAGAGATGTGTGAGCCTGTCATAAACAAAAATCTGGGCCAGCTTTTTTTTTTTTTTTAATTTGTGAAAATAAAATTCCATTGCCCTGAATTTGGAGATTACTTCCAGCTGCCTCCTAAAATATTCCAAGCTGTAAAACAAAAAATTTTGGGTCAAAAATTTCCGTCTTTGTAAGTAAATTTAGCAGTTCCCTAGAACACTCAGTTTCTACCTACTTAATACTTTTCAGCAAATCTAGGGTTTGTAGAGACCCAGTTGAGAACACTCCCCTTTGTTCTAAAGCTGAGAAATAGATACATGTTGGGTCTGTTCATGAAGCTACCATCACCGTGTTTTACAGCCATCAGAAAGATGCTCACTAATATAGACGACTTATTTAAAATTGTCAATTCAGTCTTGTTTCAGCCTCTAGGGCAGTACTGTCCATTAGAAATGTATTGCAAGACACAAATATAATTTTAAATTCTCTAGTAGCCACATTAAAGAAAGGAGAAAGAAATAGGTGAAATTAATTTAAATAATAAATTTTATTTAATGCAATATATCCAAAATATCATTTTCAGCATGAAATCAATCTAAAATATTATGAATGAGATATTTTGCATTACTTTTTCATAGCGGTTTTTTGAGATTGGGTGTGTATCTTACACTTATAGTACATCTTAATTCAGACTACACATATTTCAAATACTTACTAGCCACATGTGGTTAGTGTTTATCATATCAAACTTCACTGCTCTAGTGAAATTCTGATCAAACATCCACCCATTGAAGAAATGTGCTAGAGCAAAATGACCCAGCATAAAAATGGTTGTGGAACGTTAATGTGACTTGAATCAGAGCACTGCAATTGTCGGCTGGCCAGACTTACAGTAACAAACATTCTTTTCCTTTGTAAACACCAGTTCTATGTTTAGAATTGGGAAATGAAAAACCCATTACAGGCAACTGGAAGCATATGGTATGTCTCCTGGGTTTCAATGCTGAATTCTGAATGATTGGTTGCTTGTGGGATTTATGATGAGGTTTGGTCTCCATATTCGTCCATTTACCTCCCCACTTCTCTTTCAAGTTCTCCAGAGAAAAACTCAGAGGATATTCACCAAGTCAAATGGGAAACAATTTTTTAAATTAAACTTTTTATTTTGAGACAATTGTAGATTTATATGCAGAGGTAATAAATAATAGAAAAATAACCCTTATGCCCTTTAGTCAATTTCCTTCAATGGTAACATGAAAAATTATAGTACAATATCATAACCAGAATATGTCATCGATACAGTCAAGATATAGTCCATCACCACAAGGATCACTCATGTTGCCCTTTTATAGCCACAACCACTTCCCTCCCAACCTCACCCTCTTCTTAACCTCTGACACAAACTAATCCGTTCTATTATTCTGTCATTTCAAACATGATATATACCAATTGGTTTTCAACAAGGATTCCAACTACATAAAATGGGTGAAAGAACATTCTCTTCAACAAATGGTGTTGGGAAAATTGGATATCTACATGCAAAAGACTGAAAGTGGACCTCTCCTCATACCATATACAAGAATCAACTCAAAATGGACCAAGGATCTAAACTTAAGAACTAAAACCACAGAACTCTTAGAAGAAAACATAAGGGAAAACCTTCATGGCCTTGGATTTAGCAGTGATTTCTTAGATCTGACACAAAAAACATGAGAAACAATAGAAAAAAATCGCTAAATTGGACTCCATCAAAATTAAAAACTTTTATGCATCAAAGGACATTATCAAGAAAGTGAAAGAATGACCTACATAATGGGAGAAAATAGTTGGAAATCATATATTTGATAAGGGTTTAATATCCAGAATAAAGAACTGCTACAAGGACTTGAATAGAATTTCTCTAAAAAAGATATATTAATAGTCAATAAGCACATGAAAAGATGCTCATTAGTCATCAGAAATGCAAATGAAGACCACAATGAGATACCAGTTCATACCCTCTAGAATGATATTTAAAAAATGGAAAATAGCAAGTGTTGGTAAGTATGTGGAGAAATTGGAACCCTTGTACATTGTTGATGGGAATGTAAAATGGTTAAGCCACTGTGGAAAATGGTTTGGTGGTTCCTCAAAAAGTTAAACATAGAATTACCATATGATCAAGAAACCCCTCAACTAGGTATATACTAAAAATAATTGAAAACAAGGAATCAAACAGATTCTTGCCCATTCATAGCAGGTTCATTCACACTTGCCAAAAGATGGAAGCCACCCCGGTGTCCATCAGCAAATGAATGGATAAACAAAATGTGGTATATACACACAATTAGGTAAATTGGATTTCATATGAATTTTTTTTTCTATAACATGGATATATCACAGTTTGTCTAACCATTCACCTGTTGAGGGAAATCTGGGTTGTTTCCAGTTTTGGGCTAATATAAATAAAGGTGTTATAACATTCGTGTACGGGTTTGTGTAAACGTAAGTTTTCATTTATCTGAGATAAATGCCCAAGAGTAGAATTTCTGGGTTGTATGGTGGTTGCATCTTTAGTTTTTTTAAGAAACCACCGAATTGTTTTTCACAGTGGCCATACCATTTTACATTCTTACCAGCAACGTATGCATAATCCAGTTTTTCTGCATTCTTGTCAGCATTTAGTATTGTCACTATTTTTACCTTAGCCATTCTGATAGGTATGTAGTTAGTTATATACCATTGTGGTTTTAATTTGAAGTTCACCAATGGCTAATGATATTGAGCATCTTTTCATGTGCTTATTTGCCACATATATATACCATCTTCAGTGAAATGTCTGTTCATATCTTTCACCTATTTCTAGTTGGATTGTTTATTTTATTTCGGTTGAATTTTGAGAATTCTTTATAAATTCTAGATGGTATTCTATGTCAGATACATGGTTTGAAAATATTTTCTCCCACTATATAGCTTGTTTTTTCATCTTCTTAACAGGATCTTTCTCAAAGCAAAATTATTTAATTTTATTGAGTTCTAATTTATCTATTTTTCCTTTTTTGGATCATGCTTTTGGCATCAAGTCTAAGAACTCTGCCTATTCCTGTATCCCCAAGATTTTCTCCTACGACTCTTCTAAAAGTTTTACAATTTTACATTTTATATTTACGTGCTTGGTCAATTTTGAATTCATTTTTGTGGAAGGTGTGAGAGTTAGGTCAAGGTTCTTTTTGCCTTTGGATGTCTGATTGTTCCAGCACCAGCTGTTGAAAAGAGTATCTTTCCTCCATTGAGTTATTTTTGCATTTTTGTCAAAACTGAGTTGGGGAAAGCCACTGAAGCAAGAAGCTGAAAGCAAGGAAACTCAGAAGAGAAAGTAGAAACCAGCAGACACCACCCTTGGCTTGCCATGTGTCATAGAAGTCCAGGTTCCAGGATCACTGGCAGCCAGTCTTCAGGAAGAAGTGGGAAACAAAAAGGATGGGAGAGAGACAGAGACCAATGCCTCGGGATGTGGCAGAATGTCCCAGCAGCTTAGCCTCTTTTGTCAGGTTCCATTGGATTCCTGCTTCTAGTCCCCCACTCCTCTGCCCCTGCTCCTGCCCCATGGCTTTCTATCTCTTTGTCTGAATTTCTTCTGCTTATGAGGACTCCAGTCAGGATAAGATCCAACCTCATTCAGTTGGACCACACCTTAAGGGAAAATAAATCTTTAAGAAGTCCAATTTACAATGGGTTCACAACCGCAGAAATGTAGATTAAGAACATGTCTAAATTGGGGTGCATAATTCAATGTACTACACTCCTTATTTCCTTCCTGGATTATCTCCTTAATTTTGATTGGAAGAGCACCAGGTAAAAAATTGAAATTCTTGAATTCATTTTCAAAGAATTTCAAAAAATTCATAATACATAAATCATTCTTGACAGATGACAGAAGCTAAGAAGGAGAGAAAACAACTTGCAAATAGATATTTGAGGAGAGAGGGAAAAATTTGAGGACACTGGGTGGCATCCATTTTCACATCATAATAAGTGATTCTTCATCTGGGTTGGAGACGTGTGATGGGTTGACTGACGAATATTTGGAAAACAAGCTATCGTTATTCAATTGGGCATTAACAAGAGGTCATTAAATCATTGTCTAAGAGTTATAAGAACTGAGCAACTCAAGTTAGAATGGGCCCAATTATCTGCAGACACCTAGTGGTTTGCTGAAATCTGGAATTTATGTTGGAAATAACTTCTGTTGACTTTGTTTCTGATTACAAAATTAGTTTGTGCTTATTGAAGAAATTTAGAATATACAAATAAAGTCAAGAAAAATCTTAATACTAGGAAATAGCTACTTTTACCATTATGATGTATATCCTTTCATATTTTTCTATGCATAAATGCAAATATTATTGACTTAAAATGTTTTTCTTTCAGCATAAACAATGAGATGTCCAGTATCAAAAAAATTAGAAAATACTGAAATATAGAGAGTAAAATATAAAACTCAAATACTTAATGTATACCTGTATTTAATATGTAGATATACATTTTCTCAAGTAAAAATAAGATCCTGGTGAAAACAAAATAAAACAAAACAAAAACAAAAAAACTCAGTTGGGCACATTTATGTGGATCAGTTTCTGGGTTCTCTGTTCGGTTGCATGGATCTATGTCTCTATCCTTCTATCAACAGCATACAATCTGTAACTACATAGTAAGTCTTGAAATCAGATAATTTGATTCCTTACACTTTATTCTTCTTTTTCAAAATAGTTTCAGCTAGTTTAGTTCCTTTGCTTTCCATATAAATTTTAGAGTAATCTTGACTTTGTTTGAAAAAATATATTGCTAGGATTTCGGTAGGAGTTGTGTTAAATCTATATATCAATTTGGGAAGAATTGACATCTGAATTATATTCAGTCTCCTGATTCATGAAGTATGCCTTTCCTTTTATTTAGCTCCTCTTTGATTACTTTCATCAGCATTGTGTAGTTTTCAGCATACAAGTCTTATACATGTTTTGTTAGCTTTACACCTAAGTATTTCTTTTATTTTTGAGCAATTATAAATAGTAATGTGTTTTTAATTTTGGTGTCCATGTGTTCATTGCTGGTATATAGCGAGACAATGGATTTTGTATATTTATCTTGTATCCTGTGACCTCACTGAAATTACTTATTAGTTCTTAGGGGTTTTTTGTAGATTGCTTGAGATTCTTGCATAGACAGTCATGCCATCCAAAAACAGGGACAGTTTTATTTCTTACTTTCTTTCCAAAATGCATGTCTTATTTCTTTTTCTTACCTTATTACACAGGCTTGAACTTCTAGTGCTATGTTGAATGAGAGTGGAGAGAATGGACATCCTTGTCTTATTAGAACAGCAAATATAATAAATAAATAGCTGTAGGTTTTTGTAGGTGCTCATTATCAAATTGAGAAAGTTCCCATCTATTCCTAATTTCTGAGAGTTTTTATCGTAAGTGGGTATTGAATTATGTCAAATGTTTTTTTCTGCATTGATTGATATGATCATGTGATACTTCTTCTTTAGCCTGTTAATGTGATGGAGTACATTGATTGATTTCCTAATCTTGAGCAAACCTTGCATCCTTGGAATAAACTCTACTTTGTCATGGTGTGTTCTGCTCGTTGGGTGGAGTGTACTATAAATTTTTATTAGATCCTTTTGGTTGATGATGTTGTTGAGTTCCTTTATGTCCTTGCAGAATTTCTAACTAGTTGTTCTATCAGTTATAATTGTGGATTAATCTACTACTTCTTTCAGTTCTATCAGTTTTTGCTTTCATATATCTGGCAGCTCTGTTGCTTGCTACATATACAGGATTGCTCTGGATTCTTGATGAATTAACACTTTAATCATTATATAATGTCCCTCTCTGTCTCTGATAATTTTCTTTGTGCTGAAGTTTATAGGATATTAATATAGGCATTCCTGCTTTCATCTAATTAATATTTGCATGATATACCTTTTTTCACCTTATACTTTCAACTTTCCTAGATTATTGTATTTGAAGTGAGTTTTTTATAAGTTGTATATAATTGAATCATCTATTTTAATCCACTCTGTCAATCTATGTCTTTTAATTGGTGTATTTAGGTTATTTACATATAATTTAAAAATTGGTATGTCAGTGCTTAAGTATGCCATTTTATTTTTTGTTTTCCCTTGGTGCTCTCTGTCTTGTTTCTTGGTTCTCTTTTTCTTGTCTTCCTGTGGGTTAATTGAGTATTTTTTTTAGAATTCCATTTTCATTTGTCTATAGTGTTTTTGAGTGTATCTCTTTGCACATCTTTTTTAGTGGTTACTGTAGTTATTTATATTTATGCATATATAAAATGTATATATTATATATGTATGTATGCATATATGTATATGTATATATATTATGTGTATGTGTGTGTGTGTGTATGTATGTGATAACACAGTCTACTGGTTTGATCATTTTACCAGTTCACCAGGAAACGTTTAGCCACATTTTAATGAGAATATGCAATTAGCATTTCAAGAGAGCCAAAGAAGAGTGCTTTGGCAATAAGACAATTGCTTAATTTAGCTAGGTTTTCATAGGCTTTAGACATCAAGATATCAGGGTGTATCCAAAAATAAATGATTTTTCTAAGTAAATAAAATTTCTTTCTAAAATCAGTGTTAACTGTGGCTGGACTGGTATATATCAAATGAATTAACTTTTCCATGTAAAAGATGTAAAGGGTTAGTCCTGTGAACAATCCTTGGCCTAGACAGTGTTTTCACTGTAGTGCAAGGCTGTTACATATGGACATCAGACACCAGTGTTCCCCCTTCTTTCTTTGCTGCTTTTTGCTCCCCTGCAGGAGGTTGTGGCCCACTGGATTGCTGAAAGCCGTATTGCCATTGAAGAGATCCGCTTGTTGACCCTGAAAGCTGCCCACAGCATCGACACACTGGGCAGTGCTGGCGCCAAGAAGGAGGTGAGGCCCTCCCCAGCCCCATCTGCTGAGCCTTCTCCAGTTTCTCCTACCCATTTGGTTTCATGGTGTCTTTGATGGCATTTGGGATATTGGAAGCCCTCGTATCATTTTGGCTTAAAGGTTTTAAATTTGTATTACTTGCTAGTTTCCTTCCACTGGAGTGCTTTTGGTTATGATTTTCAGATTGCAGAGTATCTTCAGTGTTCTTGAGTGTGGTAACAAGGAATGGGGAAATCCTAGACTTTATATAAACCTGGAATTGTACTCCAGTATACCAATTGCTGTTAGCCTTGTGACCTTAGGCAAAGTAGTTAAACTTTCTGCTTATGGCCTCAGGTTCTTTTGAAGAATAACAATGATGTAGGTAGAATACATAGCACTATACTGCCATATACCAAAAGTTTCATTAAAGCTACCTCTCCTCCCCTGCCTTCTTATGTTTCTAACTTATATGGAATAAAGACTGAATTACTTAATTCTAAACACTCATAAAATTGCTACGAGAAAACCAATTAGTGGGGCAAAGACCCTGAACTCTTTTTTGATCCCTAAGGTGATGAATGTGAATTATCAGCTGCCTGAAATCCTTTTGGGAAAAAGGCCAGTTATAAATAAATAAAATATGATTGGGAAGAGATATCTCTTTTCAGAAGGGCTGTATTGACTGAAGTATGGCCATTAACTGCGTTACAGTGGCTCTGTTTGTTAGCTTTCATTAAAGATCCTGTTTAGGGTGATTCATGTGTGGGAAAGTTCCCTTGTTTCATTTCACGAAGATTATATCAACTTCTGCCACACTGTTTATAATCTAAGAATCAAGCATTGTTTTCACATCTCATTTATGTAGATTGCAATGATCAAAGTGGCTGCCCCACGAGCAGTCTGCAAAATTGTTGACCGGGCCATCCAAGTGTGTGGGGCTGCCGGCGTTTCCCAGGATTACCCTCTGGCTAATATGTGAGTAGATGCTAGTTAATAACCATCTAATTTTAAAAACTTGGAGTTAAAATCTACAGATGCTTTGTCACTGCTTAAGAAGAAAATAAAGATACTAACTTACTTCAAAGGTTAAATGAAGTAATATAGGTACTTGAGTACAGAACTCAGCATCAATCAATAGTTGCTCTTATGATTGCCATTATTATTTCATTCCATTTTTTAATTTTGATACTGAGAAGCCGCATAGATATAACACGGGACTTCATCTGAAGCAGGAAGGCAGGGAGGGGAGCAGAGAAAGGTAGGGGGAGCCCAGAGCCAGGTTCTGTGTGCACTAGGACGGTTTACCACCTACTTCTAGGAGGCTTCTGCAGGCTTTGCAGCAGTGCTCACCAGTGACAATCTAAAGTCCGTATTCTGATTGCTGGGAGTCAAGAAGGAGCATCCTGCATTCCCCAGTGTCTATCGCTACACATATTCACAGTGCCCCACTGTCACACTGGAGATAAGATTCTGGTGCCCCATCAATTTTTAACCTTAAGAAAGAACTAAGTAAATAAATACAGCTTACCTAAGAGCTCTTAGTTCTAGCAACTTCTAAGTAACCTGTAGCAAAACAAGAAGGAGATTAACCCCACTGCACTGTGTCATTTAAGATTCTGCTTCCAAGCTGGGAGCTTTAAAATGGTGTTTCAGAAGCTGTTTGGTTCACTTTTCTTTATTTTCCTAGTACTCTTTTTCCTATCTCTGCCCTGCCAAGATTTCAAAATTAATCCAGACTTGGTCTATAATCAGAGTGACTGATATTAAAGGCTCAAGTTTCCCTTTGATAACCCTCCCCACCCCTGCTCTTTTTGTTCTTTCAGGTATGCCATCACCCGAACTTTGCGTTTGGCAGATGGGCCCGATGAAGTCCACCTGTCAGCAATTGCAAGAATGGAGCTGCGGGACCAGGTGGGAGGGCCGATGGCCAAAATATAGGGTGGTGAACACTGAGCGTTCTGTGGGCAGAAGAAACTCTCTTATAGAAACGTAATCAGCTCCAACATTTTACTTTATTATATTTTTAGAGCCTTTTGGGCACACATTTAATCACTCATGTTTAACATCTATTTTGATCAATGGATCAAATAAGTTGAAGTTATTTAAGTTAAATAAGAAATTCTGTAGCTGGTGTCAGTCTACACTCAATTTGTAAAGAGATCATGACATAAAATGGAGATCTAAATTATAGACATAAAAATATCTTTGCTTTTTGATTTTCAGGAATTGTCCCATATAAGTAAATACTAAAGGAATCATTGCTTTATAAAAATATAGTGGGACCTCCTCTTAAACACTGGTTTCAGGGGTTGGTTTAACACTGTAGTTATGATTGCATTAGAGAAAGAAGCATGACTGGGTAATTTTAGAATTCATATTATTATAGGCATCTTCATAATTCAACAGGAAACATGCATAAAACTGCATGCAGTTTAAAATTTACTAGAGAACATAGTATATTGTGAAAAAACATAATTAAACACCATTTGAATTCCATATAAACATGTTGATGATGATTGTGACCAGTTTAAGCCATAAGAAAATTATTTAACTCCGAGAAGAGTTTGAAGACAGTCTGCTCTGAATGCAAGCGTATTAATGGCAACACTCTATATGAACATCCTTGCAGCTGTTTTGGCACATATAAAAACATTTCATATAAATTTTATGAAATCTTAATACCGAGGAAGTATTTACAATGAAAATTTAGCATACGAATTAAGAAATGCTGTAAGTGTAAACTACACACCAGATTTTGAAGACCTTATATGAAAGAAATAATACAAGATATCTCATTGATACCTTTTTACATTGATTACATGTTGAAATAATATTTTTGATACATTGGGTTAAATAAAATATATTGTTAAAATTAATTCTTCTGTTTCTTTGTTACCTTTTCAGCCAATGGAACAGTAGTTGTTAAATTTTAAAATTTTGAAATAAAATACTTTATTCCTAAAACCTTTTTAACTCTGATTTGTTAGAAAGCATTTACATCAGTAAGTTTATTGATTTCCTGAGATTATTTCAATCATTATTTTAATTTCTTCTGGGAGTGGCATTAGGGACAAGGACCTTGACAATGACCTGGGTTCTAAATCCTTTTGTGTGTGTGGGCCTCAGAAGAATTTGTCTTTGTGTCTTAATCTCTGCATCTCATTTTCCTTTCTAATACATTGGGATTAAAGTTTTATACTTAAAGTACCCTAACCTTCTTGACAATTTGATACGGGAATCACTGAAGCCATGTAAAGCACCTTGAAATTTGTGAATCACAATAAAATACTTTATAAGGTATTCTTATTTGAAGTGGATAAAATCATAACCCAAGCTATTTAACTTTATTACTAGTTTTAAAAGTTGTGACCTAGAAGAAATCAAGGTTGTTTTTGAACAATCAGAATTAAAGGTTATGTCATCTGGTACTTATTATTTTGTGATAATTATTTTCTCTGACTTTGAGGAAAGCTGGTTGAATTGGTTGTCAGTGCTTTTCAATTAATCTTTTTTGTCTGTGTCTGTCATATACACAACCATCCCTAAGACAAGACACTCCATGTGATCCATACTTGCAGAATAAAATTCAAAGTCCTTGCCTTGACTGGACTGACAAGGTTCCACATGAGCTTGTCCCCTGACACCTCTCTGATCTCATCCCCCTGGCTCACTCCATCACCAGCCTCCTTGGCTGCTTGTCCAACACTATGGAACCTTGTCAGTCAAGGCAAGGATTTTAAATTTTATTCTGAGTGAGATGGAGGCCAGTACATCTTGAGAGGGTCATCCTGGCTGCCATGGGAGGCTCCTCATGTTGAAGAATCCAAGCAAAAGATGTTGGAGAAATACGTACAACAAACAAACACAGGCCAGAAGTGCAACCAGGGAGCCCCCCAATTGATACACCACCCCCTCTTTACTCTGCTTCTTGAGGAGAGACCATCTAGTGCCAGAGAAAGAAAGAAGTCAGAGCCAAAGCTACCTTGCTCTACTGAAATAGGACATTTTTCATAGCACACATTTTCTTAATATGTCTCATTTGTAATACCCTTTAAGAACTTTACTAATGTTTTCTCTGAAAGGATCTACCATGAAATCTCCAGATACCTACTCAAAAGTCTTTGACCACTTGCTCTAAACTAGTACCACATGCTTTGTCATTCTTCACCTCCTTATCTGCCTTTCTTTCCTCTGTAGCACTTAGCACTTGAGATATGTCATATCTGTTCATTTATTTGTGGTCCGTGTTCTCATTAGAATGTAAGCCGCACTTCTGCTATATTCACTTGTTTCCTTTTTTGTGTGTCTCCTAGGTCCTTACACATCCAGTAGGCATTCAAAAAATTGTGAATGAATGAATGCTCTGCTGGTCCCTGATTTGCAGCACAACAGTTGGTGACAGGGCAAAGCATTCATTTATAGGACTGAAACAGAACAGAGCATGAGCCTGGGGACTAACTAGTAGACACAGAATTTGTACAACAGACCTGGATAGGCTGAGGCTAAGAAAGGACATTGGTGACACAGCAGTGAGGTGTACACAGAAGTATGTGTGTGTTTGTGTGTGTGTGTTGTGTAGAGGTGCACAGCAGGGGGCTGGGTACACAGGCATGGGGTACACAGGCATGGGGTGCACAGTACTGTGGGGGGGGGTTGCACAGCAATGTGGAGGGTTGCACAGCACTGTGTGTGGAGGTGTGCACAGCAGCTGGGGTACACAGCAGTTTGGGCAAATCAGTTGATCAAATACATTTTTAATAAGTACTTAACAGTCCTGGAGAATACACATTTAATATTTCTTTTCATGATGTCTAATCCAGTCTAATCAGCCCTAGAGGGAAGTCAAGATACCTAAGAGAAACAAAATCATTTCTGATGATTATTAGAATTTTCCAAATAAGCAGGATTCTGGGAAGAGTCCCTGACTTAGTTTAGAGCAGACAAAGATCCCTTAGGGTCTATGATCCTGTCATAATATTTTTCTTTCTTTTTCAGCATCTCTTTCTCATTGTGGTGGTTTTGTGTTTGTCATGAAGAAAATCTGTGCACATTCTAGTATGAATGTGTAGTTGTGATAAGCTCTGTGAAACAAGGGCTTTCCTCTGCCTTACCTTCACCCGAAAGTATGTGAATAAACAAAGGATGATGATTTTTCCTGGAGCAGAGCCTCACTCTCAGGACATCCTAAATAATTATTGGTCAACTGGAGAACAGGTGCATGGACAGGGTCTTCAGAAGGTATTTCCACAGCCCTCCTTCACCCCCTGGTTTGACAGCCAATAGAGTCATTTGTTTTACTTTTTCAAATGGGCAAGGGTAGAGATTGCAGATACCTGCCCTGACCCCTCTGGCTTCATCTCCTACTGCTCTTCTTCCTTACTCACTCCATACCAGCCACACTGCCCTTCTGCTATTTCTCCAGTATCCCAAATATATTTCTACCCCAGGGTCTTGTCCTTGCCAGAAAGCTATCTGCCATACCCACCCATTATATCAAGGCTCGCTCCTTTCCTGCAAATGTAATCTTGTGAATGGGTCCTTCTACTGACCATTCCATCTACATTTCTGTCCCCTCCCAACATCATGTGCACATGTGATGGTCAATTTCATGTGTCAACTTGGCTAGATTTGGTGTTCAGTTGTTTGGCCAAGCAAGTGCTGGCCTGATTGTTACTGTGAGGGTATTCTATAGATGGATTACATTCTATAATCAGCTGGTTGCATTTAAGGCTGATTGTATCTACAGTCAGGAGATTGCCTTCAGCAGTGTAGGGAGGTCCTCAGCTAATCAGCGGGAAGTCTTAAAGTCAGAACTGAGGATTTCAGAGTCAGAAAGAAGAATTTCTACCTCTACTTCAGCCAGCCACCACTTCTCCTGGGGAATTCATCTTCACCTTTATCAGTTTTCAGCTCATGGCCTGCCCTGTGGAATTCAGATGTGCCGGCCACCACAGTCACGTGAGTCTCTAAAGAGAGAAAGATTCTGTTTCTGATTAGTACACACACACACACACACACGCATGCACTCCTTATCCCTTTCTCAGCTTTGGTTTTCTCCTGAGAACTTTTTACTGTGTAACATACTATATATTTTTCTTTTTTTCTTTTGCTTATCATCTGTCCCCACCCCACCCACCCCTGAAAGTATGCTTTATCAGGGTGAGGAGTTTTGTCTGTTTGTCTCACTGCTATATCCCTAGCACCTAGAACAATGCCTAGAGCATGCATAATAGGTCTTCAATAAATACTTGTTGAAGGCATGAATGTGAGCCAGCTCCAGGAGGGCAGGGATCTTGGGATATATTAGAAATAGAGGGGCATAGGCTCATGTTCACTCATTGGCCTTGCGGACACTTAGAGAACTAGAGCAGTAGTTAGCTGCCTGAGCATCAGGATCACCTGAGCCGCTTGATAGGCAAACAGCAGCCCCAGCCCGAGCCCTGATGATGGTGATTTCAGTGGTAAGTTTCACCAGGGATTCTAATGTGCAGCGAGAAAATGGCTTCCTGACAAGTATCGATGTGTGAGCGTGTCAGTTGGGGTACTTGGAAGCAAACACCAGGAAGAGACTGGTGTCATAACATGTAAGAAAAAGGGAATCTGTTGGATGAGAGCGGGAAGGGAAGGCTGAGGACACCTGGAGGATCTGGCTAAGAAACGGGCAGAAAAGCCAGACTTCATAGCCGAGAGGATAGCAGCCTGGCAGGCTGATGGGGGCGTGACCCCTGCAGTGGCAACCTCCACCTGACCTTGTCCCCCCTCCTCAGACTGGGGTGTGTGTGATTGGCTCTGGACAGGTTACAGGCCTGGTCCTGGGCTGTCCCAAAGCAGGCAGACAAGCTCTTCCAGTGCTAGCCAATAGATAATATGAGCCACATGCTTAATTCTAAATTTTCTAGTAGCCACATTAAAAAAGTAAAGAGAAGCACATAAAATTTAATATTATATTTTAATTTAACCCCACAGTATAATGAAAAACTTGGCCAGTATTTGTCCCTAGTTCCTGGGGAAGCAGCCTCTGAATCTTTGGAGTTTCCTTGTGATAGGAGTGTCATTTGGTTTTCATTATGGGCCCAGGACCACACCTGAGAGTTACAGGGAAGGGCTGTCACACCTGCAGTATTAGGGTGGGGACTGGCCACATCAGAAAGATCAACAGGTGATTAAGGGGTTGGGGTGCTGAGCCTGTCATATCAGCTTCCCTCCCTTCTCGGGTTGTGGGGGTGGGAGCTGTAGATTGAGTTCAACCACATGGACATCGATCCTATCAATCAAACCTATGTAATGAGACCCACGTAAATGGGACACTCAATGCTCTGATGCTGTTCCATGGCTGAGTAAATACATCACTGTGCTGGGAGGGTGATGTATTCTGACTAATGTGAGGACATGGAAGCTTGTGTTTGAGATCCTCCCAGACCTCTCCCTATGCGTCTCTTCTTCTGGCTTCTTCTTATTTGTATCCTTTTACTATAACAAAACTATAATTGAGGGTACAGTGTTTTCAGTGAATTCTGGGAATTATCAAGGGAATGGAGGGAACCCCTTAATCTGTAGCCTGAATCTGTAGGTCAGAAATGTGGGGAGCCTGGGCCCCTAAACTTGCGACTGGTGCCTGAAGGACTATTTTGTAGAGGATGGACCTTAAGCTGTGGGGTCTGGCCTAACTCTGGATAGTTAGGGTCTGAATGGAATTGGATTGAGTGCCTGCAGTATTAGCAGTTGATATCAAAAGGAGTTACAGAAGTCATAGAGGTTTTTGATAAGCCTTACAGTTGGTATCAGAAGCTGTGTTGGAAGTTGCTGCGGAAATTTTTGATACCCAATGTAAACCCTATATATCCAAATATTATCATTTCAACATGTAATCAAAATAAACATATTAATATATTTTATACTTATTTCTCAAAACCTGGAGTATATTTTACATTTATAGTTCATCTCAATTTAGAAGCTAAATTTCCAGTGGAAATACTTGACCTGTATGTAGATTCCATAACATTTACAGTGGAAAAATTAGATACACATATCCAAGTTGTTCCAAATATACTTAAAGTTTTCCAAAAACTGAGCATCACTTTTTAAATTTAAATAAGTCAATTAAAATTACATTAAAAATTCAGTTCCTCAGTTACATTAGACATATTCCAAATGATCAAGTCACATGTGGCCAGCAGCTACTTTTCTTGTGTGTTAGTTTGCCAGGGCTGCTATAACAAAATACCACAAACTGGTTGGTTTAAACAACCAGAAGTTGTTGGCTGACAGTTTGGAGGCTACAAGTCAAAGAACAAAGTACCAGCAGGCCGTGCCTTCTCTGAAGTCTGCAGGAAATCAGTCTCTGCCCCCATCACATGGCTGGTCTCTCTCTCTCTTTCTATGGCTTATAGTACCAATTTATTTTGCTAATAGGGACTCTAGTCACACCTAGTTAAGGCTTACCCTGATTCAGTTTGGTCTCATCTTAGCAGAATCATGGTGGGTCCCATTTACAAATGAGTTCATACCCAGAGGACTGGGGGTTAGGGCTTGAACGTGTCTTTTTGGGGGTAGGAGGGGTCATGATTTAACCTTCTCCAATCGGACAGCACAGCTTTAGCTCCTTAGGCTTCCACAGCTTGAGTGGTCACCAGGATACCCTTCCACCAAAACTACAACCAGTGAGGGAAAATAAATTGGGTCATATTAGAAATGGGGAGTGGATGCTGAGATGTCAAAAATAACTTTCCACTACCTTAACTTATGGGAGGATGGTGATTTGTTTTTGTCTAGTGAGGGGAAAATATTAACTCCAATGGATCTCCTATATTTAAGAAAAAAAAGTTCAGCATGACAAGCAATTGTTAAACATTATTAGCTTACCAAGCATCTTGTGGTACAGCCATTCCTGAAGATCATTTGAAGGGAAAATTGGTATTTACTTGTCCAGGATGATTAGAGTTTCTGACTAGAAACAATAGGTTGGATCTAATACATAGCAATTGAAAAATGTGAATTTATTCTCTTAAGATTATGCAATTGATTTATAAGCCAGAGAGTCCTCCCAGCGCAGTGGGAATTAATAAAGATCTTGTCATGGAAAATGGAGAGAACATTTTTACTAAATTTAAAATAGTGATCATTAATTATTCTTTCCTAACCCATCATCTAGAAAATTGTTTATGATGAGGTTTTTGGCTTCAGGGGAAATAATCTCCAAATGGTTTACTTGCTGCATTTCATCTGGCTTAGACTATTATAACTCCCATCTCTGTCTCCAAGATGCTAAATGAACTTCATACTATTAAGAGACTAAGTCATGAAGTAAAACTGGAGGGAGAGACCTCTTGTCAGATGTAATGTTTAGCACCTAGAAGCACAAGCTCCCTTTCTCAGGAACGTTGTGGAAAAATGAGCTTCCTTTCACAGCCTGCTGTCACATTTGGTTGTAACTGCTGGTTCTCGGACCAGTCTGGTTAGCAGAGAGGAATAAAATCCATCAGTAACATCTAAAGGGGTGGTATTTGTCTTCCTTGCATAGACAATTCTTAGGCCGGAACTAGAGTGCCCTGGTCTGGGTTGAGGGCTCCAATGCAGCTCTGATGACCTTGACAGTCTTTTCCTTTTGGAGGAAATTAGATCCTAAATTCTAAGTCCAGTTCAAACCTCTCCTGTAAGAGGCCTCCCTACAGCTCTCCATGGCAGCTGGACCAATTCAATCCCAAAGGAATAAATAATTTGACAGGCAAATCCATAATATGTTGTGGTCATCACATGTTCGATTATTTTCTTTGCTCTATGTCTAAACTGTCTTTTGCTGGCAAAGTGAGGGACAGAAAGTAGCCCAAAGGAAAGAAGAAACAACCACTCACAGAAACATCTATATGTTGCCAGGAATGAAGCAGGAATGCAGCAAGACTTAAAATATTTCCTTCCTGTTCAGTGATATCTTTGCTGACTTGTGATTCTTTGTGTAGTAAATCAAAAGGATTTCTTATTTCTGTTTACTTGAAGCAACACACCAATTAACTGCAGTTGAAAGAACACCGGGTTAATTTTAATGCTGCAATCCTGGGCAATTCCCCAAGTCCTTATGATGCCCACAGGGGAGGCACATGTGAGCAGGACTATTTCGTGTAGCTGATAACTCACTCAACCTAATAACCCCACCCATTTGCAACAGATAGGGCCAGATGTTCAACAACTACACAACCTCAAGAAAATGAACTGGTTCTTAAAAGGAACACAAGGGAAAAATATTTTCACAATTTCTCTTTTAAGATCACATTTCCATGGTAGAAGCTTGAGGTCAGTTTACGAGATCAGCCTGAAGCAACTTCAACTGAAGAACCTAGAAGCAGGAAGAAAGAGAAATTAAGGAGGAATTCTTTCTCCCTTGGAAATGCCTTTCCCAGCTCCAAGTTGCAGTGGGTTGGATTCTGAGATGCTGGCATTGTCAAAAAGATCTCTAAGTCAGAGAAGATCGATCTGGAGCAGGAATTATGTAATTTTGGAAACAAGCCCACCTGGCACTGACTCAAACTCAGCCCATGGCTGTATTAATGTCAGTTGATAAAGGTCACTGTTTGCTGTTGCAGTTCATTTTGTGCCATATGGATTTGGACTATTTTTCTAATCATGAAGAACTGATTTATACAAGCACAGTTTAATTCATTCACCAAATATTTAATGAGTGTCTAGTATGTCCTAGTTGTAATGCTGGGTCCTGTCGGGGAGTCGGGGCGTCTAAGGAGGAGCGAGACAGACGTAATCCCTGCACTCACAAAACTTACATCCTGTGGGGAGACAGTGAATGAAGCCAAGAACTCTAAGACAGGGAGCTGCTGATATCAGGGAGTCTTGGATGGCCCCCAGACCTGAAGAATGAGAGGTGGGGAGGAGGAAAGAAAAGTGTTCTGGGTGGAATAGTATGTGTGTGAGGGTCTGGAGGGGAAAAAACCTGGCAAGTTTGAGAAGCTATAAATTCACCATTGTTGGAATGATGACAGGACGAGATGAAGCCCAAGAAAGAAGGGGCTAGATCACGAAGACCCCCAAATCAATCTGAGGCATTTGAATTTAATGTCATTGAAGGACATTAAACATGGAGTTGTAAAGTCCATACTTAGGGTTTTAAAAATATTACTCTGAAGAATGGATTGAATTCAGCCAATATTAGAAGCGGGAAGACTAGTTAATATCCTGTTGCATTGATCCAAGGAAGAGAGGTTAGGGACCTAGACAATGGCAGGGGCATTGGAGATAGATTTTAGAGGTCTCAGAGATATTTAAGATGTAGAAATAACAGAACATGATTACTCCTAAAAGTTCTCGGGTGAGAGAGATGATGTTAGTGGCTCTGGTGTGGCAACTGGCTGGGTTAGGTTATTCACTCAGTTTTATGTAATGGATTTTATCATTTTATTTTTCACATTTAAGCCTTTGATATAGCTGGAATGTATGTGCCTGTAAGAAATGAGGTAGGGATCCATTACATAGATCTTTTCTGATATAGGATAGAGACCTATACAATGGCTAACCAGTTGCCACAATAACTTAAGGAATCCATTCTCCCCTCTCACCCAAACACACACACAAACTTGTTGAAAGGCCAGTTTTATCACATGCTGGTTATCATATAATTGAATTGATTTGTGATTCTGGTTTTGTTCCCTTCCCCTTTTTTAAAATGAGGAGTTGTAGGTTTACATAAAAATCATGCAGAAAGTACAGAGCTCACATATACTTCCCTCACAGGTGCACAGTTTTCCCTATTACACTTTCATTAGTGTAGTACTGTTGTCACAATTGGTAAAAGAATGTTTCTATAATTGTATTATTAACTATAATCCATAGTTTATATTAGGGTTCACTGTACATTCCATAGTTTTTTTTTAATTCAGTTTTATCGAGATATATCCACATACCACACAGTCATCCATGGTGTACAATCAACTGTTCATATGACCATCATATAGTTGTGCATTCATCACCCAAATCCATATTTGAACATTTTCCTTACACCAGAAAGAATATAAGAATAAAAAGTAAAAGTAAAAAGAACACCCAAATCATTCCCCCTACCCTATTTTTTCATTTAGTTTTTGTCCCCATTTTTCTACTCATCCATCCATACACTGGATAAAGGGAGTGTGATCCACGAGGTTTTCACAATCACACTGTCATCCCTTGTAAGCTACATTGTTATACAATCATCTTCAAGAATCAAGCCTACTGAGTTGGAGTTTGAAAGTTTCAGATATTTACTTCTAGCTATTCCAATAACATTAAATCCTAAAAAGGGATATTTATATAGTGCATAAGAATGTCCACCAGAGTGACCTCTCAACTCCATTTGAAATCTCTCAGCCACTGAAACTTGATTTTGTTTCATTTCGCTTCCCCCTTTTGGTCAAGAATGTATCCTCAATCCCATGATGTCGGATCCAGATTCATCCCCAGGAGTCATATCCTGCATTGCCAGGGAGATTTACACCCCTGGGAGTCAGGTCCCACATAGGGGGATGTGCAGGGAGTTCACCTGCTGTGGCTTAGCTAGAGAGAGAGGGTCACATCTGAGCAACAAAGAGGCACTCAGGGGGAGACTGTACATTCCATAGTTTTTAGAAAAAATTTTCTAGTAAAATATACACAACCTAAAATTTCCCCTTTTAATCACATTCAAATATATAATTCACAATATTGTGTTACTATCACAACCATCCATTACCAAAACTTTTCACACCCAAAACAATAATTCTATACCAATTAAACATTAACTCCCCATTCCTACCCTGGACCCTGGTAACCTGTATTCTAATTCCTGGCTATGAATTTTCTTATTCAAATATTGCATATCAGTAAGATCATATAGTATTTGACCTTTTGTGTCTATGATGTCTTCAAGTTTCATCCATGTTGTAGCATGTAACAGAACTTTGTTCCTTTTTACATCTGAACAGTATTCCATGGTGGATATATATAGCATATTTTGTTTATCCATTCATCTGTTGATAAATGCTTGAGTTGCTTCTATCTTTTGGAAATAGTGAATAATGCTGCTATGAACATTAGTGTGCAAATATCTTTATACATCCCTGCTTTCAATTCTTTTCTTTTCAATGCTTTTCAATTCTTTTCGCTATCTGCCTAGAAGTGGGATTGTGGGTTATATGGTAATTCTATACTTCAACTTCTGAGGAACTGCCAAACGGTCTTCCACAGCGGCTGTACCACACATTTCCACCAACAAAGAACAAGTGTTCTCTCCCATGCTTGCTATTTTCCTTTTTTGTTGTGTTGTTGTTTTGTTTTGTAGCCATTCTGATGGGCGTGAAGTGGCCTCTCAGAGTGGTTTTGATTTGCATTTCCCTGATAAATAATGACTTGGGGCATCTTTTCATGTATTTACTGGCCATTTGTATATCTTCTATGGAGAAATGTCTATTCAAGTCTTTTGACCATTTTTTAATTGGGTTCTTTGTCTTTTTGTTGTTGTGGTGTAGGATTTCCTTATATACTCTGGATAGTAAACCTTTATCAGATATGTTGTTTCCAAATATTTTCTCCCATTCTGGAGATTGTCTTTTTACTTTCACAATGAAGTTCTTTGCTCAAAAGTTATGACTTTTGATGAGATCCCATTTACTTATTGTATCTTATGTTGCCTGTACTTTTGGTGTAAATTCTAAGAAACCATCGCCTAACACAAGGTCCTGAAGATGCTTTCCTATGTTTTCTTCCAGGAGTTTTATACTTCTGATTGTTATATTTAGGTCTTTGATCCATTATGACAATTTTTGTATGGTGTGAGGTAGGAGACTACCTTCGCTCTGCATATGGACATCCAATTTTCCCAGCACCATTTGTGGAAGAGAATATTTTTTCTCAATTGAGTAGACCTGGCAGCCTTGTCAAAAATCAATTAGCCATAGATGTGAGGGTTGATATCTAAACTCTCAATTTGATTTCATTGATCTATATGTCAGTACCACACCATTTTGATTACTGTAGCTTTGTAATAAGTTTTAAGATCAGGAAATGAGTCCTCCAACTTCATTTTTCTTTTTCAAGATGTCTTTGGCTATTTAGGGACTCTTACCCTTCCACATAAACTTGTTTGGCTTTTCCATTTCTGCAAAGAAGGCTGTTGGAATTTTGATTGGTAAATCATGAATTCTGTAAATTGCTTTGGGGAGAATTCACATCTTAGTAATATTTAGTCTTCTAATCCTTGAACATAGAATGTCCTTCCATTTATTCAGGTCTTTTTTCTATTTATTTCACCAATATTTTGTAACTTTCCATGTATTTGTACTTTACATCTTTGGTTAGAAATTCTCTTAGATATTTGATTCTTTTAGTTGCTTGCTCATTACTAGTGTGTAGAAATAATACTGATGCTTTGTGTGTTGATCTTGTAACTTGCCACTTTACTGAATTTGTTTATTAGCTCTGGTAGCTTTCTTGTGGATTTTTCAGGATTTTCTGTATATAGGATAATATCACCTGCAAATAGGGAGTTTTACTTCTTCCTTTCTAATTTGGATGCCTTTTATTTCTTTTCTTGCCTAATTGCTCTGGCTAGACCTTCCAGTACAATGTTGAATAATAGTAGTCACACTGGATATCCTTGTCTTCTTTCTAATCTTAGGGGGAAAGATTTCAGCCTTTCACCATTTAGTCTGATAGTGGTAGGCTTTTCATATGTGCCCTTTATCATGTTGAGGATGTCTTCTCTTCCTAGTGTTCTAAGTGTTTTTGTTAAGAAGGGCTTTAGATTTTGTCAGATGCCTTTTCTGCATAATTGAGATGATCATGTGGTTCTTTTTCTTCATTATATTAATGTGTTATATTGCATTAATTGATTTTCTTATGTTGAACCACCCTTGCATAACTGAGATTAATCCCAGCTGATCATGGTGCATGATTCTTCTACTGTGCTGTTAGATTTTGTTTGCTAGTATTTTGTTAAGGATTTTAGTGTCTATATTCATAAGGGATATTGTTATGTCGTTTTCTTTTCTTGTGGCATTAGGGAGATGTTGGCTTCATAGAATGACTTAGGAAGTGTTACCACTTCTTCAATTTTTTGGAAGAGGTTCAGCAGGATTGATATTAATTCTTCTTGGAATATCGGTAAAATTCACTAGTGAAGCCATCTGATCCTGGGCTTTTCTTTGTTGGGAGGTTTTCATGACTGATTGAATCTCTTTACTTGTTATCAGTCTGTTGAGATCTTCTATTTCTTCTTGATTCAGGGTAGGCAGTTTGTGTGTTTCTAGGAATTTGTCCTTTTTTCTTAGTTATCTAATTTGTTGATATACAGTTGTTCATAGTTTCCTCTTATGATCCTTTTCATTTCCCTAAGGTTGATATTAACGTTTCCCACTTCATTTCTGACTTTACTTATTTGAATCCTCTCTATTTATCAGTCTAGCTAAATGTTAGTTGATTTTACTGATCTTTTCAATTAACTAATTTTTGGTTTTGTTTATTCTCTCTAATTTTTATTCTCCATTTCATTTTTTTCTGCTCTGATCTTTATTTACTTCTGCTCATTTTAGGTTTATTTTGCTCTTCTTTTTCTAGATCCTCCAGTTTTGAAGTTACGTCTCTGATTTGAGATCTTTCTTCTTTTTCATGTGAGCATTTAGGGCTATAGATTTCCTTCAGTACTGTCTTCCTTCATCTCATATATTGTGGAATGTTGTGTTTTCATTTTTATTTGTCTCCAGATATTTCCTAATTTCCCTTGTGATTTCTTCTTTGATGCATTTGTTGTTTAAGAGTGTGTTGTTTAATTTCCACATATTTGTGATTCTTCCAAATGTTATCGATTTCTAACTTCATTTCACTGTTGGAGAAGATATATTGTATGATTTCAATATTTTTTAATTTGTTGAAACTTGTCTTATGACCTAGAATATGATCTATCCTGAAGAATGACCCACGTGCACCAGAGGAGAATGTGTATTCTGCTGTTGATGGTGAACTGTTCTATATATGTCTGTTAAGTATAGTTGGTTCAGAGTATCATTCAAGTCTTCTATTTCCTTGTTGATGTTCTGTCTAGATGTTCTATCTATTACCAAAAGTTGTATAATTGTCTCCTACTATTGTAGAACCATCTGTTTCTCCCTTCAAGTTAGTCAGTATTTGCTTTCTGTATTTTGGGTTTCTGCTGTTGGGTGTGTGTATATATATATTTATCATTTTTATGTTTTCCTGCTGAATTGACTTCTTTATCAGTATATAGTGCCCTTCTTAGTCCCTTGTAACTGTTTTAAACTTAATGTCTATTTTATCTGATATTAATATAGCTATGCTAGCTTTCTTTTGGTTACTGTTTGCATGGATTTGTTTCCATCCTTTTACTTTCAACCTACTTTTTTTGAATTTGATTTTATTGCAATATATTCACACATCATACAATCATCCATGGTGTACAATCAGTTGTTCACAGTACCATTATATAGTTGTGCATTCATCATAATTTTTGAACATTTTCATTACCATACACAAAAAAGAATAAGAATAAAATTTAAAGAATAAAAGAACACCCAAAACATCCTATACCCCCATTCCTCCCCATTATTCATTTACTTTTTGTCCTCATTTTTCTATTCATCTGTCCACACACTGGATAAAGGAAGTGGGAGCCACAAAGTTTTCACAATCACACAGTCACACAGTGTAAGTTATGTAGTTATATAATAATCTTCAAGAATAAAGGCTACTGGGTTGCAGTTCAACAGTTTCAGGTATTTCCTTCTAGCTATTCTAATACACTAAAAACCAAAAAGGGATATCTATATAATGCATAAGAATAACCTCCAGAATGACCTCTCAACTCTATTTGAGCTCTCTCAGCCACTGAAAGTTTATTTTGTTTCATTTCTCTTCCCCTTTTTGGCCCAAGAAGGCTTTCACAATCATACAATGCCAGGGCCAATCTCATCCCCATGAGTCATGTCCCACGTTGCCAGGGAGATTTATACCACTGGGAGTCGTGTGCCACATAGTGGGGAGGACAGTAAGTCTACCTGAAAAGTTGACTTAGAGAGGCCACATATGAGCAACAAAAGAGTTTCTCTGGGGTGACTCTTAGGCACAATTTTAAGTAGGCTTAGCCTCTCCTTTGCAGTAACAAACTTCATAAGGGCAAGCTCCAAGATTGACAGTTCAGCCTTCTAAATTTTTAGCTCCCAGTGCTTGTGAGAATATTTGTTAATTCACCTGGTGGGGAAATTTAATATTTCCACATTTTCCCCTCTCCCTCAAGGTGGCTGTGCCAGGTTGAATGTATTGTGTCCCCCAAACGCCATTAACTTTGATGTAGTCTTGTGGGGCAGACGTTTTGGTGCTGATTAGATTTGCTTGGAATGTGCCCCACCCAGCTGTGGGTGATGACTCTGATGAGATATTCCCATGGAGGCGTGGCCCCACCCATTCAGGGTGGGACTTGATCAGTGGAGCCATATAAATGAGCTGTCTCAAAGAGAAGGAACTTAGTGCAGCTGTAAGTGATGTTTCGAAGAGGAGCAAGCTTGCTAGAGAGGAATGTCCTGGGAGAAAGCCATTTTGAAACCAGAACTTTGGAGCAGACACCAGCCACGTGCCTTCCCAGCTAACAGAGGTTTTCCAGACGCCACTGGCCATCCTCCAGTGAAGGTACCCGATTACTGATGTATTACCTTGGATGCTTTATGGCCTTAAGACTGTAACTGTGTAGCCAAATAAACCCCCTTTTTATAAAAGCCAATCGTTCTCTGGTGTTTTGCATTCCTCAGCATTAGCAAACTAGAACAGGGACTTTACAAATAAATTTTTATTATCTGCCTAAATTACTCTGGGATGTAACCTGTACAAACCAACCAGATTTCACTCCCTATTCAATGTTCCATGTAATTATATTGTTTGAATAAACTGACCATACGAGTTAAATTATATAGTATGTAACAAAAAATATAGATTTTGCACCTAATAAACATCTCTTCCTTTGGTCTCACACAGAAGTTGAAGTTTTTAAAAACACCATCAATATTGCCATTAGCCCTTTAGTCTGATTTACCTTAGTCCTAAACAAGTCCATTTCTTTCGTATCCCTAATTGAAATCTGATCTCTTTTTTCAGGCTGTTTAACATTTGCTGTCTGGGGTAATGCTGATATCCATAGCTGCCAGACTCTGGCTCTGAGTCTCAGGTGTCACAAAGATACTTAAAGTTCCAGGGACTGACTAGGATATACATAAAGAATTCAGCATCTCAGAATTTAGAAATTGCCATTACAACTCAGGAATAGAGGTAACTGCTGTAAGAGCTTACAATCAAGGAACCTTTATAATAGGCCTTCCCCTGATAATCTATGCTCTCAAACTCATTTCTCAGAGTTTGCACATTGTAGGTAGTCCATATTAGTGAGGCATTATAAAGTTTTTCTTTCCATTTCTTGTGAGCAGCCACCTTCCGGATTTGGCCTAGTAGACAAGCTGCAGCCTGCCCTTGAGTTCCCCCCGCCCATCGAGTGGTGCCAAGATGGCGCCCACATCCTGCTTCCGGCTTCTGATGTATGTAACCACCCGCTGTATTCACCAATCATGCTTGTGTGCGTGGCGTTAGCCCATTGGATACACGCAAGGTTTATAAGAAAGTTCCCGGGCAAAGCTCGGGGAGACAGCCCACAAGGAGCCGTACCTGACGGCCGCATCGAGGTTGTTCTCCCCCGAGGTGTCTCGCCCCGGGTGGAACCTGTAAAGATGATGATTGCCTAGTCCCATTAAAAGTTTATCTGCTTTACCACCGCGAGTCCTGAGTGATCACAAGTGCTCCGGGTAAGACGTTGTCCGCACCCTCTCTCCCCTTATCTCTCTGGTCCCCATCGCCGGCCGACCGAGGACTCGAGGCGGGGCGGAGAAGCGCCGGACAAGTGGTGGCCCGTACGGGGCACTTCGAACCCACAACCTCATTTGCGTTCCCCTCGCCCCGATGGAGACGTGCTCCCGGGATCCGTGGTTTGACCTCCGCGACTGATCACCGCGAGAAGGTAAGCACCCCCTTTCCATACGAGGACTAGGGCCCGTGGGCGTTCAGGTAGCCCCGGGGACTCGGAAGAGCTCTCCGAGTGATTACAAGACAGTGCCGGCTGCAAGCATGGGGCAGTCCGGGAGTTCACCCCTACTAACCCCCTTAAAGACCCTTTTGAAACAGTGGGGTATCTCAGTTAAGAGAAGCTCTCTCCAGCGATTTTTTGATGATGTGGCCACTTTTGCCCCCTGGTTTCCTTGTTCTGGCAGCCTTAATCTGCCCTCTTGGATGAAACTTGGTCGTGATATAGACCGAGCGCGCCAAACGGGTGTCTGTTTGGACCCGATTCTAGTCCTTATATGGGAGACTGTTCGTGCAGTACTTGAGTTAGAATCAGCCACAGGCCTAACTACGCCTACCGCCTTGTTGCAGGCGCGACATGCACTCCAAGAGGCTCAGTCTGTTTCATCTGCGGAGGGCTCCCATAAGGGCAAGCCGCCGGAGTCGAGTGCTAGTTCTGATAATTCTGACTCAGAATCTGAAAGTGAGGCAGATGAAGGGCCGGAAGCGCCTCCGCTGATTGACCTAGAGGGGCCTCCTGTCTCACCCACGCGGCCCTCCGCCCCACCAGCAACGGCTGCTGCGCCTCAGAGGATGCACCTGCATCCGGTGGATGGTTTCAGCGGTTCCGTAAAGGGCCCTTATAGAGGGCTCCCTCTGGCGGACATGCCGAGTACATACCCTAACCTTCCCGCGCAATGCCCAGAATCCCCACCCGACTACGCGGACCCTCCGCACCCTTCACCCAATAGGAGGCATTTTTGGAGGTGGAGCCCTTTTACCACATTCAGACCTTTTGGCGTTCTTGGCGGCTACCGACCGCTGCTCAATGAACCCGAACCAGCCTCCGAGATGTTCCCAGTCATTATCAATCAGCAAGCTCGTAATCATGAACCCTATGATTACAAGCTCTTGAAGGAGCTGAGGCAAGCCGTCCATCAGTACGGCCCTAACGCCCCTTACACCCTGAATATGGTTGAAAACCTCTCCGCCCTAAATCATACACCTGCAGATATCCTTCAGCTGGCTCGCTCTTGCTTGCCTCCTGGCAGGTTTATCGATTGGAAGGCGTGGTTTGAGGAGTTAGCTGAGGAACAAGCCGCAAGAAACGCTGTGGCAAGGCACGGCGGGTGGAATGCGGATATGCTTTTAGGGAAAGGTGCTCACGCCCAGAATCAGACAGGATACCCCCAGGAGGTTTATGCCCAAATTTTTCGCTGTTTCATAGGGGCTTGGAAAAAATTGACAGGGGAAGGAGAGGCGCAGGCTTCGCTTAGCGGCATACACCAGGGTCCCACAGAACCTTTTGTAGATTTTGTAGCGAAAATGCAGACTGCGGCTGAGAGGATTTTCTCAGATCCAATGGTTGCAGAAACTGTGGTTAAGCAGATGATTTTTGAGCAATGCAATAAGGAGTGCAAGGTTATCCTGGCACAGAATAAGGGAAAGAGCTTGACAGAGTGGGTTCGGCTTTGCAGGGACGCTGGCAGCCCGTTAACTAATGCGGGGCTGGCTGCTATGTTAGCCAGCTCCTTACAAGTAAACACAAAGGACCCCAGAGCTTTAGAGGTAAAGCCAAAAAGATGCTATGGCTGTGGCCAGTCTGGGCATTTTAAGAGAGACTGCCCCAATAAAGATCAACCGCCTGCCGTTCAGCACCTCCGCGGGCCACGTGCAGTCACTAGGCTGTGTGGCCGCTGCCACAAGGGGCCTCACCGCGCCGAGGACTGTAAGTCAGTCTTCAATGCGCAAGGAGTACGCCTTTCTGGTCGTCCTGAGCAAGATTCAAAAAACGGGCAGGGGGGGTCCACCCTTGCGGTGGGCCCCCAAACACACCAACGGACGATGCGGCCCCCATCCAGACCCGCGCATCTCCCGGATCAGCAGGATTGGACCTCCGTGCCACCTCCGGGCTCGTGCTAACCCCAGCTATGGGAGTCCAATTGGTGGGGACCTCTTTCAGGGGGCCCCTTCCAGTAGGAACCGTGGGGCTTATATTAGGGAGAGCATCCATAGCGTTAAGAGGATTAACAATTGTGCCAGGTGTTGTAGACTCAGATTTCACGGGTAATGTCCAGGTTATGGTGCAGTCTCTGCAGGGCACTCTGGTCATTGCAGAGGGCGATAGGTTGGCACAGCTTCTGCTCTTGCCCAGCCTGCATTCAGTCTTTCCAAGCAAGCCAGGACAGAGGGGGAATAAAAGATTTGGGTCCTCCGGAGAAGTTTTTGAGGGTCTTCAGATGTCCCTAGAGTCTCGACCCATGCTGACTCTTAAAGTACAAGGCCGAGCCTTCCTAGGTCTGTTAGATACTGGAGCCGATAGGTCGATTATAAGACAGCAAGATTGGCCCCCCGCTTGGCCAACGAACCAAGCGGAAGACACCATCAGAGGGATCGGCCAAATCTCAGCGCCCATGGTGAGCGCCATTACTCTCCATTGGGAGGATGAGGAAGGGCATCAAGGCAGTTTTCAGCCTTATGTGCTGGCCCTGCCTGTTTCGTTATGGGGAAGAGATATTCTAGCTCAAATGGACGTGACTTTAACCACTGGTTACTCTCCAACTTCTAAACAGTTGCTGAATAGAATGGGATATGTCCCGGGCAGGGGGCTGGGAGCCTCCTTGCAAGGGCGCGTGAAGCCCATTCAGGCTGACTCTAACCCCGGTAGACAAGGCCTGGGTTTTTCCTAGGGGCCACTGAGGGTGCATACCCGCCTACACCTATAAAGTTAACATGGAAAGTTAAGGCTCCAGTCTGGGTACCTCAGTGGCCCTTACCTCAGGAAAAACTTTCAGCATTGCATGCTTTGGTGTCAGATCAGTTGGAGAGGGGGCACATCGTCCCTTCCACGTCACCCTGGAACACCCCTATCTTCGTCATCAAAAAGAAATCAGGTGCGTGGAGGCTTTTACATGATTTGAGGGCCATAAATAGTTGCATGGAGCCTCTAGGACCTGTCCAGATGGGGTTGCCCCTTCTCTCAACTCTGCCGGAGCGGTGGCCTGTTGTTACTTCACCCTGAGGATGCCTCAAAATTTGCTTTAAGACAGACAACGGCCCGGCTTACGTTAGCAAAGCTTTTCAAAAGTTTTGTGATGTTATGGAAGTTAACCTAAAACACGGCATCCCATACAACCCTCAGGGGCAGGGTGTCATCGAGAGAGCACATAGGACCATTAAAGAACTATTGCAAAAGCAAAAGGAGGGAATAGGTCATGGTCTGTCCCCCAGGGCCCAATTGTCTGCCGCCCTATTTACATACAATTATTTAAATGAAAACGCATCAACCATGACGCCTGCCCTACAACATACCACCCCAGGTCCTCCGCATAGAGGCCTGGTCCGTTGGAGGGATGTTCTGTCGGGGCAATGGAAAGGTCCTGACCCAGTGCTCAGCTGGGCCAGAGGCTCTGTTTGTGTCTTTCCCCAGGAACCAGGACGCCAACCAGTGTGGGTACCGGAGAGATTGGTGAGAACCGTGCAGCCGCCTGAGAACACCAAAGAACTGCAGCCTGACGGGTCGTTAAACCCCCATCGTGACCTGTTGGATCCAGTCCTCAACTCGCGTGATGAGCGGTCAAATGATGTCGACGGTGTCGAGCACTCCCCAGCAGACCGGGAAGAGGGCCAGGAATATTGACCTTTTTTCCCTCCTGGTTCTCTTGGCCTAATCTGACCAACTGGGTTCTTCTTGCTGTGGGGTTATTAGTAGGTTTGATCATTGTTAAGAGTTTGCTGGAGCGTTTGTTTCAAAGACAACAGCAATTACGTGTTACCGCCATGATGGCCATGTCCTCTGCCTGTAACCCTCCTGATAACTATAGTCCCTCTGCCCAGCACCCATCCCAACCACTCGAAGCTGGGCATTCGGGGGTAAGGTTCGCAGCTAAGTATATGAAAAAATCTCGTATATAAACATTCGGTACCAGTGGCCCTAATTTTTGTCTCAGGTGGACCTCTTACGCAGAGTCCTAGTTGTGGCCAGACGGGACCCTTGGCGTTTGCACAGAGGCTCCTAGTGACGCCCTCGGCACTGGCTACCTTCTCCTAATCCTCCTGTCCCCCAGTTGCGAGACTGAGTACTGCAAGGAGGGCCACGTGGTTTCCGGCTCACGGGTTCTCCGGTCTCTATATGAAGTGAGCATTCTGGTCGGTGCCAGAGGTCCCACCTTGGTATGGCCGGGACCTAGTCCAGACTCCCCAAAGCACCAAAAAATACGTTGTGGGCCATCTTGGTCCACGGGAGCACATTCATCACTGGAGACACTGGGGCATAAAAAACAAAAAAGGGGGAGATGTGAGCAGCCACCTTCCGGATTTGGCCTAGTAGACAAGCTGCAGCCTGCCCTTGAGTTCCCCCCGCCCATCGAGTGGTGCCAAGATGGCGCCCACATCCTGCTTCCGGCTTCTGATGTATGTAACCACCCGCTGTATTCACCAATCATGCTTGTGTGCGTGGCGTTAGCCCATTGGATACACGCAAGGTTTATAAGAAAGTTCCCGGGCAAAGCTCGGGGAGACAGCCCACAAGGAGCCGTACCTGACGGCCGCATCGAGGTTGTTCTCCCCCGAGGTGTCTCGCCCCGGGTGGAACCTGTAAAGATGATGATTGCCTAGTCCCATTAAAAGTTTATCTGCTTTACCACCGCGAGTCCTGAGTGATCACAAGTGCTCCGGGTAAGACGTTGTCCGCACCCTCTCTCCCCTTATCTCTCTGGTCCCCATCGCCGGCCGACCGAGGACTCGAGGAGGGGCAGAGAAGCGCCGGACAATTTCTGGGTTTATTTCACTCAACATACTGTGCTTAATGTCCATTCACCTTACAACTTCATTCCTTGTAGCAGCTTTCATTAAATTTGGGACGTTTTCTGCCTTTATTTCTTTGAATATTTCTTCTTCCCCCTTTATCTCTTTCTTTTCCTTATGGGTACTCCATAATGCATATACTGGTATGCTTGATGGTGTTCCACAAGTCTCTTAGGCTTTGTTCACTTTTATTCCTTCGTTTTTTCTTTCCCCTCCTCATAATCAGTCATTTCAATTGTCTTATTTTTGAGTAAACTGAGTTGTTATTCTGCCAGCTCTAATCTGTCAAAATCCTCTAGGGAATTTTTTATTTCAGTAATTATGGTCTCAAATCCAATATTTCTGTTTGGTTCTTTTTAAAAATTTCTATCTCTTTACTGAGATTCTCATACTATTCATTGTTTTTCTGATATTCTTTAATTCTTCCTCCACATATTCCTTTATCTCTTTGAGCATATTTAGGGTCATTTTAAGAAGTAGTCTTTGGTATTTCCAAAGTCTGTTCTTCTTTGATGGTTTATGATATTTTATCTTGTTCCTATTGGATGGATCATTGTTTTTTTTGTTTCATTTTTTTGTCTCATAATTTTTTTTTTGCACATTGTACATTTTAGTATTTTAAAATGTTAACTCTGAAATTTAGTTCCTGAGCTGTCTGTTTCTTATGTTTGCATCCAGATAATGATATGACCAGATTTTCTTGAGTGTGAGGAGTGTTAGGAGCTAACAAAACAAACAACCAATACAAAAATATGTCTTACATACTTTGCAGATTGGCTTTGCTTTGGCTGATGGTCTCCCTTCAGAGTTTAGCCCTTCTGTTAAGAAGATTAGCCAAAGGAAAAAGTGTAGGTTCTGCTCTGTCTTTTCTGAGCTTGCATCTTACCCTGGGCTTGACACTTTGCCTTAGTTATTCCCTTATTTACAGGAATCCAAGTGTACCCCTACTTCCTATGAAATAGACCTCCCCCTCACCTTGGGTCCTCTACTCTATGTCTTAAAGCTGGCAATCCTTTGCCCCAGGCTACCTTGATTTAATTGTTTCTTACACTGCTTTAGCTGTGCACAAGTGACTTTGCCTGCAGGGCAAGTTCTAGAAGGGCAAATCAGAGATAAGTGTCCTGGTTCATTATTTGAGACAGCCACCTGATGGATTGGCACTGACATAGAGGCACCACATTATGTTTATGAGGTTAATTTCTCCTTCCAGAACAGGGCCAGAGACCCGCAATGGGAGTGGAGGCCAGCTCCATCCTGTGCCAAGGAGGGGGTGGGGAGCAAGGGCATGACAGCTTGTCCTGTTTGTGTGTCTGTGTATTTTAATACTTTTAATTAGAGAAGTTGTAGGTTTACAAAAATATCATGTGAAAATACAGCATTCCCATATCCCCCCCCCCATTATTAACCTTTGTAACAAGTGATGAAAGAAACTTGTACTGTGAACTATACTCCATAGTTTACATGAGGTGTATTTTTTCCCATATTCCACCTGATTATTAACACTTTGCATTAATGTGGCACATCTGTTATAGTTAATGAAAGAATATTTTTTAAATTATCTGACTTTATTTAGCATACCAATAGTTTATACTGGTAATAAATTAACATGTACAGTTATCAAAAAGTGTTACATGCTTTCCAAAGAAAATGTTTCTGGAGTGTATGTAGAACCATTTAAACAGTTGTCCTTATAATTTTCAAATTCAAAAGTGTGGTAACATCAACTTTTTGAAGAATAGAGTCTCTTTCTCTGTAATTCAGATAGTTTGAGTTTATAAGGTTTCAGATGCCATTTCAGTTCCTGCAAACTACCAACCCTGAAACTATAGAACCAACAATTCAGAAACCATCTAATCCAATCACCTAATTGTACAGATAAGGGATCTACTGGCATTTTCAAAGATTACAAAAACTAGTGAGGTGCAGATCCTGGACTACAAATTGATTCTTAGAGAGGCTCCAGAAATGTCTGTTGGGCAAATAAGGCACATTTATCACACAGAACTCTAGTCATATCTAAAACGATCCTGGTTTTACTTTGTTTAACATTGGACTGAATTCTGATGGTTCTTTTGTAGTTCACAAACATAGTCATTCTGACTGTTGCAGTATCACCAATCACTGATTGCCAGGGCTGTTTATGCTTCTTTTCTCCTGGGATATTTCAACTTTGGCAACTTTTCATCCCATTTTTCTACGTTCATAACAGACCTAGGTCAAGGTTTTCTGTTCTTGTTTGAAATTCAACATCAGCAGAGGGGGCTAACATGGTATCAATATCTACAAAATTGTCCACATTTGTGTTGGGGGCAGCTCATTTCAGTCAGAGTTGTCATGTATCCTGCTCTGTTCATTTGACCAGCAGTTGTGGTTTACTTCAGGGGTATCAGTATCCCACAGAGCAATGAGATTTCTCAGCACATCAAGAATATGCCATGTAATGCTTCACATGATGTACCATGGTGATTTATTATGTCTCAGTCTAATAGATGCACATAGCCATATTGTAAGCAAGCAAAAGGCTATACACTTGCTTTTTTTTTTTTTTTATTTTAACCACCAGAGAGTGTGTGTAGCACATTTTATCAATCAGTAATAGAATATTCAAATTCTAGTAAGTCAGTTTTCTATTAGGAGCCACTTCCCAAACAGCCTGCTAGATATCAGTTCATTTTTTTTCAACTTTATATATATGCAGGAAAACTGCATATATAAAGGGAAATTTGAATTTCCATATAAGTGATTCCAATTTTGTGCTACCTCTCAGCAGTGAAGCAAAGGAAAACCAATGTAATATCTTTACATATCTATTTTTCTCCAGGGCAAACATCTCAGTAAGAGTGCATGTCTGGTTTGTTTGTAGGTGATAGCACATTAGATGTGCCCCTATGGACATATTTATTCAGAGTAGACCTCCAGTTTTCAAGCTCATCTTCAGCAAACAGAAGCCATTGTAGAGGCTTCATCTTTTAGTAGTGGCATGATATGGTAATCATGCTGAAATCATTCCCTTCAGCCATAAAGACTGGACATTAATCCTCATCTAGAGTACAACTTCATTAGCCTTTTCTAAAAAGAAACAAACAAAACCCAGATATAGAAATGTTATTTGCTCTGATGTGGCAAAATCATTCAAGCATCTCATTTGCTAAATTGACATGTTTGGCTCCTCTCATTCTGTTACAAATTTTGCTTCTCTTGGCTGCTTGTCTTTGTATCTTATCCTTATTTTCAAGGAACATACAGAATATTGAAAAGGAAACTCAATATTCTTTAACCATTTACCATTTCACTTTTTACTTTTCATTCTTATTCACTAAGTTTTAGCTCTGGAGAAATTAAGACCTCACTGTATTTTCTCTTTAACACCACAATCAGCACTCTGCATGAAGCATAACAGAAAAGGCATGCTTAACAGAATATGAACATCCTAACAATGACAAGACTGAGGAGATCAGCAAACTTTAGCTAGCAAATTTTCTTAGCAAAGTTCACATCAAATTTCAAAGGCAGGGCTAATGTTAATAATCTTAATAACCAAGTAAAAAATATAATGCTTTTTTCATCAAGGAATACTAATAACTTTGAGGCATATGATTCTGTTATCAGATACTGAACTAATTAGGTTTAAGATATAAAAATAATGAAACTGAGGGAAAAATATACTGATTTGAAGTTATCTTTTTAAAAAATTTGGACGGAAAATTAACAGCACTTGCAATTCAAAGTTTTATGCATGA
Organism: Choloepus didactylus; assembly: GCF_015220235.1. Taxonomy (NCBI): domain Eukaryota; kingdom Metazoa; phylum Chordata; class Mammalia; order Pilosa; family Megalonychidae; genus Choloepus; species Choloepus didactylus. The sequence continues at coordinate 164,040,681 of NC_051307.1, forward strand.
AATCCAGGTATGTCATGTTGTGGATTGATTCTTTAATTGAAGCTGAACACAGCAGTTGTTGGAAAGAAGCCACACTCTGCAACAGAACAACAAACCACAAAAAGGTTGTCCTTGTGGAGAGGCCTATAACTTTGCATTTGATTTTTATATCTTGGCTCATTCTCAACTGTTCCAGATTTGGATTCTTAAAGCCTTCTTCAACATTTAACTAATTCTTTGTTGGTGGAAGGTGCTGGTATTTTTTTCTCCACACATAAACTGATCTTTGTCATAAATCACTTTTATAATGAGAGAACAACTAGGACATTTTGCCATGTCTTCTCCATTCTCCAAATCTTCCTTGGTGATGGAGAAGTTATCCCCATATGGGCAGAGGTAGACATACCACTGTGAGTCCTCATCACTCCGGAAGTCCTCAATCTCCACCTCATCGTGAAACACTGCCATTGTCACTGGGGTTAGCCAAAGGGCTGTCATCCCCACTGTCCAAAACCACCTCCATGAGTCTAACTTCAGTGGTTCCTGCTGGGGTTGGGCACTGTCATCATGCACCAGTGCAGGTATTTTGCTGAAAGAATATTTTTATACTAGTCCTATTTACTACAGTCCATTGTTTACAATAGGGTTCACTGTGGTGTACAGTCCTATGATTTATATTTTAATTTTTTTTCTAGTAACATATATACTACCTAAACTTTCCCCCTTTTAACCACATTCACAAATACAGTGCTGTTAATTACATTCACAATGTTGTACTATGATCACCACCATCCATTTACAAAACTTTACAATCAACCCAAATAGAAATTATGCACAAAACAAGCATTAATTCCCCATTTCCTACCTACAACCCAGCCCATGGTAACCTATATTCTAAATTCTAACTCTGAGTTTTCTTATTCTAATTATTTCATATCAGTGAGATCATACAATATTTTTCCTTTTGCACCAGGCTTATTTCACTCAACTTGATGTTTTCAAGGCTTACTCATGTTGTCACATGAATCAGAACATCATTCCTTATTAATGCTGAATAAAATTCCATTGTCTTATATACCACATTTTGTTTATTCTTTTATCAGTTAATGGACACTTGGGTTGCTTCCATCTTTCGGCAATTGTGAAAAATGCTGCCATGAACATTGGTGTGCAAATATCTGTTGAGATCATGTCATCTGCAAACACTGAAAGTTTTACTTCTTCCTTTCCAATTTGGATGCCTTTTATTTCTTTTTCTTCCCTAATTGCTCTAGCTAGAACTTCCAGCACAACATTGAATAACAATGGTGACAGTGGGCATCCTTCTCTTGTTCCAGATCTTAGAGGGAAAGATTTCAGTCTTTCACCATTGAGTATGTTATCTGTGGGTTTTCATATATGCCCTTTATCATGTTGTCCTTCGATTCCTATCTTTTGAAGTGTTTTCATCAAGAAAGGATGCTGGATTTTGTCAAATGCCTTTCCTCACTCATTGAGATGATCATGTGGTTCCCTCCTCCCTTTTTTTTACTGTGGTGTATTACATTAATTGATTTTCTTATGTTGAACCATCCTTGCATAACTGGGATAAAATCCACTTGATCATGGGGCATAATTCCTTGAATGTACTGTTGGATTCAATTTGCTAGCATTTTGTTGGGAATTTTTGAATCTATATTCATGAGAGAAATTTGTGTGTAATTTTCTTTTCTTGTAGTATCTTTATCTGACTTCACTATTAGGGTAATGTTGGCTTCAAAGAATGAGTTACCTAGGAATAAACTTAACCAAGGATGTAAAAGACCTCTACACAGAAAATTACAAAATTTTACTAAAAGAAATAAGTATTGATTCCTTTTCAGTTTCTTTGGAAGCTTTTGAGTAAAATTGGTATTCTTCTTGGAATATTTGGTAGAAAACACTGTGAAGCCATCTGACCTTGGGCTTTTCTTTTTCAGGAGTTTTTTTATGACTGTTACTCAATCACATTATTGTAATTGGTCTCTGGGGTCTTCTGTTTCTTCTAGAGTCAGTGTAGGTTGTTCGTGTGTTTATAGAAATTTGTCCATTTCATCTAGGTTGTCTAATTTTGTGGCATACAGTTGTTCATAGTATCATCTTATGATCCTTTTTAATTCTGTGGGGTTAGTAGTGATATGCCCCCTCTGATTTCTGATTTTGTTTGCATCCCCTATCTGTTTCTATGTCAGGGTAGCTAAGTGTCAGTTTTATCAATCTTTTCATAGAACCAACTTTTGCTTCTATTAATGCTCTCTGTTTTTTTATTCTCTATTTCATTTCTGCTCTAATCTTTGTAATTTCTTTCCTTTTGCTTGCTTTGGGGTTAGTTTGCTGTTCTTTTTCTAGTTCCTCAGAATGTGTAGCTAGGGCTTTGATTTTTAGCTCTTTCTTCTTTTTTTAATGTAAGCCATTAATCTATAAATTTTCCCTTCAGCACTGCCTTCGCTGCAACCCATGTTTTTTTAATACATTTTCTTTATTTTGAACTTTAACATCTATACCGAACAGTGATAACTTTCAAAGTATGATTTAACAAGTAGTTAGCAAATTTCAAAGGATGTCATGGGTCACAGTTCCACAACTTCAGCTATTTCCATTATTGTAAAATATAACATGCATACAGAAAGGTGTTAACTTTTGATGTACAGCTCAACAAGCAGTTATATAGGTGATTTCAAAAATTGTTACGGGTTACAATTCCACAGTTTCAATTCCTTCATTATTATGCAATATAGGGTATTTATGGAAAGGTGAAGACTTTCAAAGCACAATTCAATGAGTAGCTGTAGAGAAAATTTCAAAGGGTGTTATAGGTTACAGTTCTACCCTGTCATTTACCTCCTTCCAGATTTTCCAGCACCCCAGCATCATGTATATAGTTTCAGTATTCATAGGCCTTTGTTAAATCTTATCTTGTTTGTTGCTACCCCTTCCTCTCATTTAATCTCTTTCTCCATCTTCAGGGGTGTCTAACCAGTGAGCACCCTAACTTGTTCTTATTGAAAGGGGGTGTCAGCAGTATGGGGAAGGGGGCTGCATCTGATTATTGTTCTTAAAGGTGCTGTTGCCTCTGGGTTTTAGGACTTGTCTGGCATAGGAACACTTTGGAGGGTTTAAGTTTCTGAGAGATAAAACTTAGCAAAGGAACCTTTTGTAGACTCTCAGGAAGGGACCTAGGTAATTAGAGACTACTTTTCGTAAGGGCATAGCATACTATGACCATTTGGGATGTCTAGCTGGAGCTTGCATGAGAGAAACCTCCAAGATAGCCTCTTGACTCTATTTGGAATCCCTAAGCCACTGTGACCTCAGTTTGTTACCTTTTCATCCCCCTTTTTGGTCAAGTAGGCATTTTCAATCCCTCACTTCCAGGGCCAGGCTCATTCTTGGGAGTCATGCCCCACATAGTGAAGGAGATTCATTTAGCTGGGATTCCTGCCCCTCATTGAAGGGGGTGGTTAATGAATTTATTCTCCAAGTTGGGTTTAGAGAAAGAAAGGCCACATGTGAGCAACAAAAGAGGTTCCCTGGAGGTGCCTCTTGGGCATAATTATAGGAGGGTTCAGCCTCCCATTTACAACCCTAAGTTTCACAAGAGCAAGCCTCAAGTCAAGGGCTTGATTTATTAAGTAGTGTGTTCCTAATTTCACTATATATATATTCTATCCCAAGACAAGTGGCTAGTTTCTTACATGATCTTCACTTAGTTGTACAATCATTCTCTCTCAACTTTAAACAATTATCTTAACATAATACATCCCAGGGCTCTTATCAGCTGCTAAATATTCATCACTAGTATTAGTGTATTGATGGTAAGATATTCCTATTAAATATAGTCTTTAATATGTACTGGGTAGTTTTTCCATATACCACTCTGTGGTTCACCTTCTGCACAAATGTTCACACCTTATAAGTATATCATGGTAACACTTATTTAGGGTTGTGGTGCTAGGCTGTGGGTTACATGTCTTTAAACAACCATTTACAAACATGTTTGCCTTCAGTGAATCACTGATACTTATAATCTTATTAACAAGCCATAGTCACACCTGACCATTCCCATACAGTTAAGTTCACCCTCGTTATCATATCTGTACATATTATATTATCATTACCCCTTCATTAACTTCAGTCTATCTGTAGGCCCCCACTATTCTACATTATAAGACACTTATTTTACATTTTTCATGGAGTTCACATTAGTGATAACATACAATATCTCTCCTTTTGTGTCTGGCTTCTTTCACTCAGCATTATGTCTTCAAGGTTCATCCATGTTGTCATATGTTTCACGACCTTGTTCCTTCTTACTGCTGCATAGAATTCCATTATATGTATATACCACATTTTGTTTATCCACTCATCTGTTGAAGGGCATTTTGATTGTTTCCATCTCTTGGCCACGGTGAACAATGCCACCATAAACATCAGTGTGCAAATATCTGTTTGTGTCATGCTTTCAGATCTTCTGGGTACATACCAAAAAGTGAAATTACTGGATCGTAGGATAACTTGATATCTAGTTTTCTGAAGAACTGCCCAACTGTCTTCCACAATGGCTGTACCATTATACAGTCCCACCAGCAATGTGTAAGAGTTCCAATTTCTCCACAACCTCTCCAGCATTTGTAGTTTCCTGTTTGCTTAATGGCAGCCATTCTTACTGGTGTGAGATGATACCTCATTGTGGTCTTGATTTGCATCTCCCTAATAGCTAGTGAAGATTAACATTTTTTTCCATTTGTTTTTCATCCATTTGCATTTCCTCCTGAGAGAAATTTCTTTTCATATTTTTACCCTTTTATAATTAGGCTGTTTGTATTACTGTTGTTGAGTTGTAGGATTTCTTTATATATGCAAGACATCAGTCTCTTATCAGATAACATCATTTCCAAATTTTTTTTTCCCATTGAGTTGGCTGCTGCTTCACCTTTATGACAAATTCCTTTGAAGTACAGAAGTTTTTGATTTTGAGGAGTTCCCATTTATCTATTTTTTTCTTTTGTTGCTTGTGTTTTGGGTGTAATATCTAAGAAGTGACCTCCTAGGGGAGAAAACATGGTGGCATAGAGAGAAGTGGAAAACTGTTAGTCCCCCCGGGAACAATTCATAAATGACCAAAAAACTAGTAAATAACCAGGAATAACTGCGGAGAGACAAACACGACTGCCCACTCATCATCCACCAACCTGAATTGGGAGGAATGCCCGAGATCACAGCATAAAATCTGTAAGTAAAACTGTGGACCCGCGCTGAGAGCCGAGAGCCCCTCCCTCACAGAAGCCTTATGGTGCTAGAGAGCAGCACTCTCTCAGCCCAGCTCCAACTGGGGTTTTACTGTTAACTGCTCAATACAGACAGTGAATCCTCAACGAGCAGACAGAGGCTTTTGGGGACAACTAACCTTGGGAGAGTCAGGGGACATATCTGTCTCAGGACGAGAAGCCCAGAGGCTGACGGGTGAACCTAGGAGCTTTTCTGTTCCTTTTGCTTTCTGTGGAGAAAACTGCAGCCACTTTCAGCCCTCAATGCTTTGCAGTAAAGACAGACTCAGCTATTTTAAAATCAAAATACTTTAATCAGCAGAGTCAAAGAAACAAAGAACTTCCTGATAGGCAGTGACCTCTTTGGAGGGGGCATATCTTCCCAAAGGAAAGGGAGGGGCCCAGCTTTACCGCCTGCCTTTCCAGAACCAGACCCCAAAGCCTGGGGGAGGAGAGCCACAGTCCACACTCCCTTACACCAGCCAGTGACAGACTGCACCTGCCAAACAGAAAAGCACAGGTATATTAATCCCCTAAGAAAAACCATCAGGGGAACCAGATACTGAATATTTCCTCCTTCTGTGACCTGAACCTGTTCTCATCTGGGAAAACCTGATTGGGGTGGCCTAGGAGGTCAGATGCCTAGAAAACAGAAAACCACAACCTACACTAACAAAAACGAAGCTATGACCCAGTCAAAGGAACAAACATACACTTCAACTGAGATACAGGAATTTAAACAACTAATGCTAAATCAATTAAAAAACTTTAGAGAATATTTCACAAAAGAATAGAGGCTGTAAAGAAAACACTGGGCGTATATACAGCAGAAATTGAAAGTTCAAAAAAACAACTAGTAGAATCTAAGAAAATGAAAGGCACAACACAAGAGATGAAAGACACAATGGAAACATACAACAGCAGACATCAAGAGGCAGAAGAAAACACTCAACAACTGGAGAACAAAACACCTGAAAGCCTACACACAAAGGAGCAGATGGAGAAAAGAATGAAAAAATATGAGCAACATCTCTGGGAACTTAAAGATGAAACAAAGTACAAGAATCTACATATCATTGGTATCCCAGAAGGAGAAGAGAAGGGAAAAGGGGTAGAGGCAATAATAGAGGAACTAATCAATGAAAATTTCCCATCTCTTATGAAAGACATAAAATTACAGATCCAAGAAGTTCAGCGTACTCCATACAGAATAGATCTGAATAGGCCTATGCCAAGACACTTAATAATCAGATTATCAAACATCAAAGACAAAAAGAGAATCCTGAAAGCAGCAAGAGAAAAGCAATCCATCACATACAAAGGAAGCTTAATAAGACTATGTGCAGATCTCTCAGCAGAAACCATGGAGGCAAGAAGGAAGTGGTGTGATATATTTAAGACACTGAAAGAGAAATACCTCCAACCAAGAATCCTATATCCAGCAAAGCTGTCCTTCAAATATGAGGGAGAGCTCAAAATATTTTCTGACAAACAGACAATGAGAGACTTTGTGAACAAGACACCTGCCCTACAGGAATTACTAAAGGGAGCACTACAGAGTGATAGGAGAAGATGGGAGTGTGTGGTTCAGAATACAATTTTGGGAGATGGTAGCACAGCAATGTAAGTACACTGAACAAAGATAGCTATGTGTACAGTTGAGAGCGGAAGGTTGGGAGCATGTGAGACACCAGAAAAAAGGAGGAAAGATAAAGAATGGGACTGTGTAACTTGGTGAAATCTAGTGTTCAACAATTGTGATAAAATGTACAAATATGTTCTTTTACGAGGGAGAACAAGCAATGTCAACCTTGCAAGGTGTTAAAAATGGGGAGGCATTGGGGGAGGGATGCAATCAATGTAAACTAGAGACTGTAACTAACAGAATCATTGTATTATGCTTCCTTTAATGTAACAAAGGTGATATACCAAGAAAAATGCAGATAAGAAGGGGAGATGGGGAGGCATGATAGACACTTGACATTGGTGGTGTTGTATGACTCTTTACCATACTTTGATTTAAGATTACTTTTCCTTTTGCTACTTCCTAGCTGTCATTTTTTCCCTCTTTCTTTTCCCTCTCTACCTTCTTTGATGCTCCCTCCTGCCTTGTGGAAGAAATGTAGATGTCCTTATATAGATAGTGGTGAAGGTAGTGAACACATAAATATGTGACCATACAGAGAACCATCAATTGTTTACTTAGGATGGAATGTATGGGGTGTGAACAAAACCATCTTAAAAAAAATGGGTTGATGTCAAAACCTCAAGGGCAATATACTGAGTGAAATAAGCCAGACACATATGGACAAATATTGCAGGGTCTCACTGATAAGAACTAATTATAATATGTAAACTCATAGACATGAAATATAAGGTACCAAGATATAGGACGAGGCTTAAGAATGGGGAGCAGTTGCTTAGTATGAGCAGAATGTTCAACTAGGATGAACTTAAATGTTTGGAAATAAACAGAGGTGTAGGTAGCAAGATGTGAGAATAACTAACAGTGCTGAATGGCATGTGAATGAAGTGGAAACAGGAAGCTCAGAGTCATATATGTCACCAGAAGGAAAGTTGGAGGTCAAAAGATGGGAATGTATAAAACTGAATCCTATGGTGGGCAATGTCCATGATCAACTGTACAAATATTAGAAAACTCTTCCATGAACGAGAACAAATGTATGACAACACAACTAGAAGTTAACAATAGAGGGACATATAGGGAAGAAATATATACCTATTGCAAACTATATACTACAGTTTGTAGTATTTCAACATTCTTTCATAAACAGTAACAAATGTACTATACCAACACTAAGAGTCAGTAATTGAGAGGGGTTGGTTAGGGATACGGGAGGATTCGAGTTTCCTTTTCTTTCCCTTTTTTTTTTTCCACCCATCTTTCACTTTATTTCTGGCCTGGAGTAATGAAAAGTTTCTAAAAATTGAACAAATATTAAGTGTGGTGATGGATGCACAGCTGTATGAGGGTACCAGGGGCAACTGATTGTACACTTTGGATCTTTGGATAATTGTATGGTATCTGAACAATCCCAATAAAAATTAAAAAAAAAAAAGTGACCTCCTAATATGAGGTCTTGAAGATATTTCCGTACATTATCTTCTAGGAGTTTTATGGTACTGCCTCTTACATTGAAGGCTTTGATCCACTTTGAGTTAATTTTTGTGTAGGGTGTGATGTAGGGGTCCTCTTTCATTCTTTTGGATATGGATATCCAGTTCTCCCAGCCCCATTTGTTGAAGAGACTGTTCTGTCCCAGTTCAGTGGATTTGTGGGCCTTATCAAAAATCAGTCAACCAAAGATCAGGGGGTCTATTTCAGAATTCTCAATTCAATTTCCTTGGCCAATATGTCTATCTTTGTGCCAATACCATGCTATTTTGACTAGTGTGGCTTTATAGTAGTCCTCAAAATCAGGAAGTATATGTCCTCCCACTTCTTTTTACTTTTCTAGAATTTTTTTAAAGCAAATTAAGGTCCCTTTCCCTTCCAAATAAATTTGATAACTAGTTTTTCCAAGTCTGCAAAGTAGGTTGTTGGAATTTTGATTGGAATTGTATTGAATCTGTAAATTAGCTTGGGTAGGATTGACATCTTAATGATATTTAGCTTTCCTATCCATGAACATAGAATGTCTTTTCATCTCTTTAGGACTCCTTTTTATTTCTTTTAGTAAAGTTATGTAATTTTCTGTGTAGAGGTTTTTTACATCCTTGGTTAAGTTTATTCCTAGGTACTTGATTTTTTTAGTTGCTATTGTGAATGGAATCTTTTTCTTGAGTGACACTTCAGTTAGGTCATTTTTAGTGTATAGGAACATTACTGACTTATGTGCACTAACCTTGTATCCCACCACTCTGCTGAATTTGTTTATTAGCTCAAGTAGCTGTATTATCAATTTCTTAGGATTTTCCAAGTATAAGGTCATATCATCTGAAAATAATGGCAGTTTTACTTCTTCCTTTCCAATTTGGAGGCCTTTTATTACTTTGTCTTGCTGGATTGCTCCAGCTAGGACTTCCAGCACAATGTTGAATAATAGTGGTGACAGCAGGCATCCTTTTTTCATATATGCCTTTTATCATATTGACGTTTCCTCCAATTCCTACTTTTTGAAGTGTTTTTATAGAAAAGGATGCTGAATTTTGTATAATGCTTTTCCAGCATCTATTGAGATGATCGTTTGATTTTTCCCTTTTGATTTATTAATGTGTTGTATTACATTGATTTGATTTTTTATGTTGATCCATCCTTGCATGCCTGGGATGAATCCCACTTGGTCATGGTGTATGATTTTTTTAATGTGTCTTTGGATTCAATTTGCAAGTATTTTGTTGAGAAACTTTGCATCTATATTCATGAAGGAGACTGGCCTGTAGTTTTCCTTTCTTGTAGCATCTTTATCTGGTTTTGGTGTTAGAGTGATGTTGGCTTCATAAAGTGAATTAGGTAGTGTTCCATTTTCACAATTTTTTGAAAGAGTTCAAGTAGTAATGGTGTCAATTCTTTTTTGAAAGTTTGGCAGAATTCCCCTGTGAAGGCATCTGGTCCTGGGCTTTTATTTGTAGGGAACTTTTTGATGACTGATTGGATCTCTTTGGTTTGTTGAAGTCTTCTATTTCTTCTCTAGTCAGTCTAGGTTGCTCATGTGTTTCTGGAAAATTATCCATTGCCTCTAAATTGTCTAGTTTGTTGGCATACAGTTGCTCATAATATCAACTTATGATTTTTTTAATTTCTTCAGGATCCACAGTAATCTCTCCCCTGTCATTTGTTATTTTATTTCAGTCTTTTCTCTTTTTTACTTTGTCAGTCTAAGTAAGGATTTGCCAATCTTGTTGATCTTCTCAAAGAACCAACTTTTGGTTTTATTTATTTTCTCTATTGTTTTTTTGTTCTCCATATCATTTATGTCTGCTTTATTCCTTGTTATTTCTTTTCTTCTGATCATTTTCTAGTTTCTCCAGTTGCTCCATTAGTTCTTTGATTTTAGCTTTCTTCCTTTTAATGTATGTATTTAGAGCTATAAATTTCCCCCTTGATTCTGCCTTCACTGCATCCCATAAGTTTTGATATGTTATGTTCTCACTTTCATTCATCTCTAGATATTTAGTAATTTCCCTTGCAATTTCTTTTTTGACCCACTGATTGCTTAGGATTGTGTTGTTTAACCTGCAGATATTTGTGAATATTCTAGATCTTTGATGGTTACTGACTTCTAGTTACATTCCATTGTGGTCAGAGAATGTGCTTTGAATCATTTCAATCTTTTAAAATTTAATGAGGCTTGTTTTATGCCCCAGCATATGTTCTATCCTGGAGAAAGTTCCTTGTACACTAGAGAAGACTTCATATCCAGGTAATTTCTGTTGTAATGCCCTAAATATGTCTGTTAAGTCTAATTCATTTATCACATTGTTTAGGTTCTCAATTTCCTTATTGGTCCTCTTTCTGGTTGATCTATCTATAGGAAAGAGTGGTGTATTGAAGTCTCCCATGATTATTGTGGAAACATCTATTGCTTCTTTCAGTTTTGTCAGTGTTTGTCTCATGTACTTTGGAGTAACTTGATTGGGTGCATAAACTTTTATAATTTTTGTTTCTCCTTGGTAAGTTGTCCCTTTTATTAGTAATATAATGTCCTTCTTTGTCTTTTATGACATGCTTGCATTTAAGGTCTATTTTATCTGAAATTAGTATTGCTACTCCTGCTTTCTTTTTGCTATACATTGCATGGAATACTTTCTTCCATCTGTTCACTTTCAATCTCTTTGTGTCACTGAGTCTAAGATGAGTCTCTTGTAAACAGCATATTGATAGTTCATATTTTTAAATCCATTCTGCCAATCTATATCTTTGATTTGGAGAGTTTGATCTATTCACATTACTTTGAAGGCAGTACTTCTATCAGACATCTTATCCTTTGATTTTTATTTGTCAGACCTATTTTTCTCCTGTTTCTTTATTTCTCTTAAGTTACCCTTACAAATACTCTTCAGTTCTGTGCCCTTCTCCAGGCCTCTCTATCCTGTCTTTAGTATTTCTTGTAGGGCAGGTCTGTTGTTAACAGATTCTCTCAGCATTTGTTTGTCTGTGAAAATTTTAAGCTTTCCCTCAATTTTGAAGGAGATCTTTGCTGGATAAAGAATTCTTGGTTGGCAGTTTTTCTATTTCATAATTTTAAATATGTAATACCACTGCCTTCTTACTGCCATGGTTCCCACTGAGTCATCAGTACTTGGTTTTATGTTGTTTTGCTTGTATGTGGTGATTGCTTCTCCCTTGCTCCTTTCAGAACTTGCTCCTTCTATTCAGTATTTGATAATCTGATCAGAATATGTATTAGAGTGAGTTTATTTGGATTTATTCTTTTTGGACTTCACTGGGCATCTTTGATTTGCACATTTATGTCTTTTAGAAGGTTTGAGAAGTTTTCCCCAACAATTTCTTCGAATACTCTTCCTAGCCCTTTACTCTTCCCCTTCTGGAACATCAATGATTCTTATATTTGTGTGCTTCATGTTGTCCATCATTTCCCTGTGATCCATTTCAAATTTTTCAATTTTTTTCACCATTCATTCTTTCGTGCTCTCACATTCCATTGCCTTGTCCTCAATTTGCTAATTCTTTCCTCTGCCTCTTCAAATCTGCTGTTATGTGTCTCAAGAATATTTTTAATTTGATCAACAATATTTTATTTTTCTATAAGGTCTGCTATTTTTTCATTTACTCTTTACTCTTGCAAATTCTTCTTTATGGTCTTCTAGGTTCTTCTTCATGTCCTTTCTATCCTGAGCCATGACCTTGATGTTTGGGTGTACTTCTTTGATTAATTGCTCCAAGTTCTGTGTCACTTCTGTTTTTTTTCAATTTGGATGTTGGGTTATCAATATCTTCTGGTTTCTTCATAGTTTTCTGTGTTTTTTTGGGGGGAGGGGGCTTTTGGCATATGCTTATCTTGATAGGGTTGTTTTAGCATATGTAGGACTATTTGAATATTTGTCTATAATTTGGCAGAGCTACAGCTTGATGCACTGCACTTTCCCTGACCTACCAACAGATGGTGCTCTTGAGCCACCTCTTACCCTAAAGCCAGTTCTCCCCCAACTTCATTTATGCAATGAGTGGGGGTCCAAACCATGTGGAAGTCCAATCAGTGCACCAATTTTCCATGTGCACTGGGGACTGCCAGCCTTGTGGGTTGGGGGCATGCCCTGCACAGTTTGGCAGGGAGTCTACTCTAGTACACAGTGGTCCTGGGTATTCCCAGGCCTGTGGGTGGAGTACTCCGGGACTGCAGAGCTGTGTGTCTCACTTTCCAGATCTAATGCTCCACAGTCTCTGCCATGACCCCACAATTCCCTGCAATTCAGGGAGAGCTCCTGGCACTTCATGCTGTGCCCTTGCCTCTAGATGTGCACACTGCAGGCTTCCATGGAGGAAGAGTAGATGTGGTCACAAACCTGTCAAATCCAGAATTCCCTCAAGGAAGCTCTTGGCCACTGGGCTACAAATGGTCATCTTCCCAGCCAATTGTAAAAATGGCTGCATGGGGGTGGAAAGCTGCACCCCTCCACACTCATCTGCCTGCTCAAATGGCCAGTCCCTGGCATGGGAGTTCTTACCCAATCCAAGTGCTGAGGAGGATGCCTGGGATGTGGATGGCTTCTCCCCTCCAGTCTCATCAGCTGGCTTCTACCACCCATTCCCCAGTGGCTTTCCAGGCTGAACACTCATGGCTCATAAGCACAGTCTCTTGGCTTCCCCAAGTACGTACTTGCTAATGGTGTAGAAGTCCCTGCTCAGCCAGTGGAGTCCTGGAACTGATGTTCTGGAATGCTTTCTGTCCTTTAAGTAGTGTTTTCATGGAGGAGAATTTTGCTCTGTCTCTCCTTATCTGCCATCTTCCTGGAAGTTCTTGCACCCCATACATTTTTATATGTTGTTTTCTAGTTTTCATTTATCTCTATATATTTACTGATTTCCCTTGTAATTTCTTCTTTGAACCACTGATTGTTTTAGAGTGGGTTATTTAACCGTGCCAGTTTGAGTGTATTATGTCCCCCAGAAAAAGGCATATTCTTTGATGCAAACTTCTGTGGCAGACATATTAGTGGGGATTGAGTTGGAACGTTTGGATTAGGTTGTTTGCATAGAAATGTGCCCCACTCAACTGTAGGTGATAACCCTGATGAGATATTTCCATGGAGGCCTGGCCCCATCCATTCAGGGTGGGCCTTGATCAGTGGAGCCATATAAATGAGCTGACAAACAGAAGGAACTCAGTGCACATGAGAGTGACATTTTGAAGAGGACGTACAGCCAAGAGGGACTCTTTGAAGAAAGCACAGGAGCTGCAGAAGAGAGACAGTTTGAAGACAGCTGTTGAAAGCAGACTCTTGCTCTGGAGAAGCTAAGAGAGGACAAATACCCCAAGTGCAACTAAGAGTTACATTTTTGAGGAACTGCAGCCTAGAGAGGAACGTCCTGGGAGAAAACCATTTTGAACCCAGAACTTTGGAGCAGACGCCAGCCACGTGCCTTCCCAGCTAACAGAGGTTTTCTGGACATCATTGGCCATCCTCCAGTTAAGGTACCTGATTGTTGATGTGTTACCTTGGACACTTTATGGCCTTAAGACTGTACCTGTGTAACCAAATAAACCCCCCCCCCCCCTTTATAAAAGCCAATCCATCTCTGGTATTTTGCATTCTGGCAGCATTAGCAAACTAGAACATTAACTTTCATATATTTGTGTATTTTCTAGTTCTCTCTCTGTTACTGATTTCCAGCTTCATTCCATTATGGTCAGAGAAGAAACTTTTGTATAATTTCAATCTTTTTAAATTTATTGAGACTTGTTTTGTGACCCAGCATGTGGTCTATCTTGCAAAATGATCCATGTGCACTTCAGAAGAATGTATCACACAAGCTATATCTATAGCCTACTAATTTGAAAAGCTAACACCTTAGTGTCAATACTATGCATGTTCTCTGCTCCCCTATCCCTCTGTTTCCCCCTTCATGTTGTTTTTTTCCTTCATTACCGCTTTCTATGTTGCATGTCCATTATCAGGAAGTATGCTTTTTTCTTGTTCAATTGTATTCTGACTCATAAGAATTAAAGAGAAGAGTTATATATTGAGAATACAGTACCATTGGGTTTTGCATTTACCCTTTTATTTACCTTTACTGGAAATCATTTCTTCACACTATGCTATCTGACTCTCTTCTCTTCTCCTTTCAGCCTGCAGAACTTCCTTTAGTATTTCCTGAAGGGTGGGTCTCACTGACAAACTCACACGGTTTCTGTTTATCTGTGAACATTTTAGACTCTCCTTTATTTTCAAAGGACAGTTTTGCTGGTAAAGGATTGGGGACTGATTGTTTTTCTCTTTCAGTACCTTAAATATATCAAACCACTGCCTTCTCACTTCTTCCATGGTTTCTGATGATAACTTGGCACTTGGTCTTATTGAGAATCCCTTGTAAATGATGAATTGCTTTTCTCTTGCTGCTTTCAGAATTTTCTCTTTACTTTGGTGTTTGACAATCTGACTAGTATGTGTCTCACAGCAGGTCTATTAGGGTTTATTCTATTTGGTGTCTTTTGTGCTTTTGGACATGTAAATTTATGCTTTTCATAAGAGTTGGGAACTTTTCAGCCAATATTTCCTCAAATATTGCTTCTGCCCCTTTTCCCTCCTCTTTTCCTTCTGGAGCACCCATCATGTGTACATTTATGGACTTCATGCTGTCACTTACGTCCCTGAGACCCTGCTCAATTTTTCTATTCTTTATCTGTTCTTTGTCTGCATGATTTCAATTGTCCTGTCTTCTAGTTTGCTGGTTCTTTCTACTGCCTGTTCAAATACGCTTGTATGCATCTAGTATATTTTTAATCTCTATTATTGTGTCTTTTATTTCCATAATTTCTATTATGTTTCTTTGTTAACTTTCAAATTCTTCTTTATGCATACACACACTGTCTTCTTAATATCCTTTATCTCTATATCCATGTTTTCCTTCATCTCCTTGAATTGATTTAAGAGATTTGTTTGAAACTTCTTTGACTATTCCAAATTCTGTGTCTTCTCTGAAGTTTTAATTGTTTCCCTCAATGAGCTGTATCTTCCTGTATCTTAGTTTGGCTTGTAATTTTTTTTGCTGATGGCTGGGAATCTAATTATTTTTGTGAATTAACTCAAAAGGTCAGTTTCTCCCTCTTTTCTAGGATTATTGTTGACTGGCCTTGTAGTAAGGCTCTTCTTTGATGCTTGGTCCAACTTTTTCTGGATTTTTAGAGGTGTGTTTAACTGTTCAGATGTTCTCAGCTCTTCTTCACCTGATTCTTGCCCTGGATATTCAGTACAGTTTTTACAATTGCACTTTTTGTGCAATTGCTTCACCTCCAGGAAGAAAGCTGCCTTTCCTCTGTTTCTTCTCCTGGAATCCTGATCTTTTCTGTTTATTTCTGGGCAGAATTCTCCCCTCCTCCAGCTCCTATGATTTGTTTAAATTCTCTCCCTCACTCAGTGCCCCTTTTTCCTTACAGTTTTCATTTCTGAGACCCTTCCTGTCTTACAGCTTTTTGGTTTCCTCCCTTTTTTTCTGTGAGGCTTTTCTGCCTTTGGTTTCTCCCCTGTTAAGAGTCTCCCACCCCAGGGACCTGTCAATCAGAAAGGTGGGTCAATCCAGAAGAGTCCATTTTGTGTTTAGGTGGCCCAGAAAACAGACTGGATTGAGTGTGCACACGTCTTGCCAAAAGTTCTGCCATGGTCCCCCTCCGGAGTGGGGGCCATTTTGTTTGCAGCACTCCTCAGCAGCTTGTGTTCTGCCTGGGTCTCTATGTACTTGGGTCCCTATGCTTGGATATGTGTGGGGTTCTAACTCACTGCTGTGAGTGGCTCTAAACTCTCCATCCATGGCAGGAGGAACCTGGGCCAAGCTGCCTCTCTGTGACTCCCAACCTGATGGGACTGAGTTAGGGGGAGGGGTCTGGACTGGTGGTTCCAGGAAGAATATCTCCTACCTGGAGATTATTTTTCTTTTTCTTTGATTAGCATTTGTGGAGTCTTCTCCAGTCTTTGTTGTCCTCCAGAGTTCCAACAAAGTGGAATTTTTCCTTTTATTAGTTGTTTGATTCCTAGGAGAGACTTTTTCAGGGGATATCTTACATTGCCATGTTGATGACAACAGCCCCTTCAACTGTTTTAAGTTGCATTTTCTTGGTTTGGCACTTGCTCATTTACTCCAACCTTTTAACTGTTTTGTGGAGTTTTGAGGAAGATGGTTCTTCTAGTTTATGCTGGTTGTTTAAGGATTCGATGGGTGATTGGATTCCTGGAGCATTTTACCCTACCATCTTGGTTCACCGGGAGTTGCTTGGATTGATTTTTAGACTGTTTCTACTAGCTTCTTGCTCTACCACACTCTTAATTTTCTGTAGCTTTTCAATATGCTTTAAAATTTGGTTTTTCAATTCCTTGTTTATTTTCTCTCACAAACTTTTATAATATTCTTCCAAATAAGCCATAAAGTCTTATTATTGGGATTTTAATTAGAATTGCATTGAGTTTACTTTCAGGACAACTGACACCTCTACAATATTGAATCATCTTACTCAGGAATAAGACCTGTCTCTCCATTCAAGTCTTTTTTACATCCCTCAGAGGGACAGTTTTCATATAAATCTTGCACATTTCATATTACAGTTAGTCCTAAGTATTTTATTTTCCTTTTGTTGTTGATACTGTGGTGGATAATATTTTTTTCTATTTCCCACATATTTTTTTGTATATATAATAGCTATGTTTTTAAGTTTAAGTTTTACTGTTTTTTAATTTCCCCTTAATATGTATTGACATTTTAAAATTTAGTTGTTTTTTTTTTTTAATCAAGATATATGTCATAATTTACAAGTCAAATTATTGTCCAAATCTAGTTATGTCAGCAGTGGTTGCCCTTCTTCACTCTCCAACATGCTAATTCCCATTCCCAGAGGCAACCACTTAAAAATCTTTAAGTTAATTGATAAGCATGGCTATTTAATTTCATGTCTGTAAATATTATGATTATACTACTCATCCTCCAATTTTTAATTTTGAAAAATTTCAAAACTTCAAAAAAGTCCTAAGAATAGTATAATAAACACCCATATACCCTTTGTCTCAGTTCACTGGCTCATGAATTAACATTTTGCCACATTTGCTTTCTTCTTCTGTCTCTTCTTTTTTATTTCCTGAGCAATTTAAGAGTTAGTTATGGTATCATATCACTTAACCAAAAACAATGATTACACTTGGGATATCTGACCTTCATGAAATACTATTATCTCATTTATGGTCCATTATTTGTTGATTTTTCCATTTTAGTCATTATTTTTATATTTCCTAATGTAGAAGATAAAAATTTAGCTGTCTTTCATCTTCTCTGCCCCGTTAAACTCACACACACCCTCTCAGCCACGTCCTTCCTGTTCTTCCAACCTCCCGATGTAATCACATTGCCGTTTTGGTTAGATCACTATAACTTTGTAAATATCAGTCACAACTTGAGTTTCTCCTGTATACCATGATTATTTTGCTGCCCAACAGGTTGTTTTTTCATTTTCTTCATTTTCTATGTACTTATCCCTAATTCAAATCTAAATCTTTCCCCAGGTTTGTCAGCCCCCTTTCTCTCAGTATGCTTAAATGCAGAGGTAATCTAGCAATTCATCTTCTTGAAGAATTGGATCCCTGAGTCTCTCACCTGCTCGGGTCTTGACTGGTGGCTCTCTAAACCAACTGCAAGCTATTAAGTCTTAAGTATCCTTTCACTATCATTTGAAGAATATCACATTCCTTTTTGTTGTTGTTGTTTGTTTTTTGTTGTTGTTGTTACCCTACTTTGATGGAGAACATCCTTCAAGAGCCTGCTTAAAAAACATTTACAGAAGGTAAATCCAAGATCTTATATGTTTGAAAATGTCTTAATTCTATCCCCTCACTTAAATAAATTGATGGATATAGCATCCTGGGTTGGGAAATAATTTTCCCTCAGACTTTTGAAAACATCACTCTCTTGTCTTCTACTTCCCGGTGTTATTGAGAAATCCATTGCTATTCTGATTCTTACTCTTCTAAGATATCTCTTCTACCCTTCTCCAGCCACATCACAGAAGCTTATTGTAAAGTTTCACAATGATGTGCATTTGATAGGGTTTATTTTCAGCCATTGGGCTGGACACTCAGTGGTGCAACCTTCCTTTCTGGGAATTTTTTTATTTTATTTTTTCCTCCACCCCTTTTCATTAATATCTCTTTTTGGAACTAAAATTTTTGGATAACAGGCCTTCTGTACTGGGCCTCTCTTTTTTGTCTCTTATTTTATCATCTCTATCTTTTTATTCTGCTTTACAGGATATCTCAACTATCTCAATATCTTCTCTTGAGTTTTTCACTTCTGCTATTTCTATTAATTGTTTTTAGATTTACAAGATCTGCTTTTAATACTCTGAAAAAATAATAATTTTGTTTTGTGGATACAGTGCTTTATCTCTGAGAGATGTTAACGATAGCTCTCCTTTCCAGTGTTTTCTTCTTCCTCCATTGTCTGTTTTCCATTGTTTTCAACAAATTGCCTCATTTGCTTCTTGTTTTGGCCTGTTCTCCTGCCTGGCATCAGACACCTGTCAGCACTCAAACCTAGGTCTGATTGCAAAGACTTTCCATCGTGCTAAGCTGCTTTAGGAAAGTCCCTGTTCCATGAAGATTGTGGTATCATTCAGCTCTGTATTGGCTGATGAGGTTTTCTGCTCTAAGCATGAGGCACTGACTTTCTGAACTCATCTTCATTATCTCAGGGCTGACAAGATGTCTCTGGTCAACTCTTATACTTACTGCCAAGAAATACATACTGTTTCCTGCCTTGGAATCTGGGAAACCTGGCAGATGAATACAGAGAGCTGTAATGAGTATGTAAAATATTAATTATGAGAGTGGGGTTTGAACTTAAGTTCTGACACAACTTTTCTGAATTTATGAAAAACAAAATATTTGTAGAATTACTTCCATATGACCTTTCTTTTTGAAGACAAATGACTCATTCCTTCACTGACTCAAGCCACGTCTTCGTAAACTTTTCCCTGAATAAAGAGGCCAAGGTTGTGAGGTTCCTGTTTTCCTGCTCACAGATGTTGCTACACTCAGCAGGGGCCGGGATTGAGGCAAGTGTTCTTTGTAGACTGCCATTGGACAGGAATTCAAAACTCTTTACACACAATAACCACATAACCTTGTTATATAAACAATATCCCTCCTCCATATTTAAAAAAAAGTGTAAACAAACATTAATTCTTGTTTGTAGATATAACTGAGACTTTCCATTAACAGTTCTGGGACCTTTCTCCTCTTTTACAAAATTATTTCCCTAAACTGAAGCTTTGCAAAAATGATGGAAATATACACATCTTCTTTTGTAAGCCTGATGGCAAAACAAACTTTATAAACTGGCCACCCTCTTCCTGTATCCATGGTGCCTGGAGGTCACAGTTCACAGTAGCCTGGACCCATCTTTCCTTCCCTGAATTTGGAAGTTGGTAGATGGTCAATACTCCAGATGTGAAGTTTTCAGCTTCAAAATGCTAAATAACATATTAAACAAAATAGGTCGTATAAACTAGCAAGAAGACAGCACTGATGAACAAGATGCATTCCTAAGTGTTGCTGCTGCAGTGGGGGATTCTGTTTCATGATAAGCCCAGTTATATGTGAGAAACAATATCATAATTCTTAGCTGTGATCTAGCACTGGGTGCTTTTTTTTTTTAACTTGAAACAAATTTTTATTATGCAAAGGTTTGTCACATAATTAGATATTTCTCTTTGTACACAATTATTCTTTCTCTCCTCAGAAAGTCTGCATCTTAACTTCTCATCTAGTGATGACAAGTGCTAAAATCCTGATTTTAACAGAATTATTAAAAATGCCTCAGTGATTTAAGTTGAAAGCAGTACACCGGTACATGGCTTTTGTACCCAGTACCAGGAATGTACAAATGTCTTTTTGTTCAAAAACACAAAATAAATTATCTGTAGGCATGGACAATGACAGCAGTAAACCATTATATATTGTCAAATGAAACCAGTAACTGATGGTTACAGTGATTTTCTTACATCAGCCACCTTTTTTTCTGTCATTTTCTTCAAATGACTTTAAGTCATTGGTGAGAAACACAGCCTCGAGCTTCCCATCACAATTCATTAATTATGGTAAAGCACTGTTCTAGGAATTAGAACATGCCACCTCCCATACCACCCATTCTACCCATTCCATCCATTCTACCCATTGCAGGGTCCTTCTCCTCTTTAAGAATTTCTGTGACTACAACTTCCGCTGTGGTTAACAGAGAGGCCACCCCAGCAGCATCCAATAAAGCAGTTCTTAAAATCTTGGTTGGACCAGTAATTCCTTTTTCCCCCATATTCACAAAATCTCCATGCATAGCATCATAGCCAACTTCTGAGGAAATTTGCATAATATTCTCAATTATCAGCAATCTTTCAACACCAGCATTCTTAGCAATGGTCAGTGCAGGAATCTTGATTGTTCTTTTTATAATTTTCATACCAATTTTTTGATCTTCTTTAGTTGGAGTTAGTAAGTCCAAGGCTGGAATGCATCAAAGCAGAGCACAACCACCTCCCAGAACAATGCCGCCTTCAACAGCAGTTTGTGTAGCACTGAGCGCATCTGTAACTTTCCTTTCATTCACTTCCCATCACTTGTTCCACCAACCTTCAGCACAGCTACTCCATGTGCAGGTTTTGCTAGATATTCATTTAGTTTTTCCTTTTCATATTTACTAGTTGTGATATCTAACTGCTCAATGATTTCTTGAATACATTTTTCAATTTGACTCTTGTCACCTTTTCCTTTCAAGATCATGGCATCATCTTTGGTCATTATGACTTCTCCAACTTTTCCAAAATCATGAGGCTGAACATCTTCAAGGTTTAAAGTCAGTCCCACTTCTCCAAACACTGCCCCACCAGTAGCAATAGCCATGTCTTTAAGCTGGTTCTTTTGATTGTCACCAAAACCTGGAGCTTTGACTACTACAAGCTGAAGACCAACTTTCAGCCTATTCAAAACAAAAGTATTTAGAGCCTCTCCATCAACATCTTCAGCAATTATGACCAAGGGTTTATGGTGAGCACTGGCCATTTCAAGAGCAGGTACAATGGATTGGAACTAGAAATTTTCTTTTCACTCAATAGTAGATAGGTGTTCTAGTTTGCTAATGCTGCCAGAATGCAAAACACCAGAAATGGATTGGCTTTTATAAAAGAGGATTTATTTGTTTACACAGTTACAGTCTTAAGGCCATAAAGGATCCATTAACAAAGGGTACCTTCTCTGGCAAAAGGCCATTGGCCTCTGGAAAACCTCTGTTATCTGGGAAGCCATGTGGCTGGTGTCTGTTTCCTCCCAGCTTGTGTTTCAAAATGGCATTCTCCAAAATGTCTGCATCAGCTTCTAATGGCCATCTTCAAAATGTCTGTCTCAGCTCCAGCTGGCTATAAGCTCCTTCTGTCTGAGCTTATATAGTGCTCCAGTAAACTAAACAAGGCCCATGCTGAATGGGTGGGGCCATGCCTTCATGGAAATTATCCAATCAGAGTTATCGGGTGGGTCACACTGACACTGAGCCAATAGGTTCCAACCCAATCCATACTAATACGTCTGCCCTCACAAGAATGCATTAAAGAATATGGCTTTTTCTGGGGGACGTAAATATAAAAACCAGCACTATAGGTATCTTCTAATTCACATTTCTGACCTCTTGATGTGTTGATAAAGTATGGAGAAATATAACCCTGATCAGACTTTGAGCCTTCAATAATTTCTAATTCATCATTCACTGTTTTTCCATTCTTTAGTGTGTTGGCACACTTTCTTCCAACCTTTTTTATTGCATCAGAAATGATGTTGCCAATTTCTTTGTCTCCATTTGCAGAAGTTGTAGCAACCTGAGCAAATTCTTCAGGAGTTGTCACGGGTTTTGACTACTTCTTAAATTCAGCAATTACAGCATCAACAGCTAACATCACACCACTCCTGATTTCCACTGGATTGGTACCGCTGCTAACACTCGTGAAGCCTTCCTTGGCAATAGAGCGCACCAGTACGGTAGCAGTGGTGGTGCTATCCCCATCCTCTTCATTTGTGTTATTGGCAACATCCTGAACAAGTTTAGCACCAATATTTTTATATTTATCCTTCAAGTCAATTGACTTTGTGACAGTCACACCATCTTTTGTTGCTTTGGGACTTCCCCAACTCTGTTCAATAATCACTGTTCTTCCCATTAGCCTCATAGTAACAGCTAAAGCATTGGCTAAAAGGTCTACACCTTGAAGCATTAAATCTCGGGCATCTGCACCGAATTTTACTTCTTTGGCATAAGCCCAAGTGAGATGAGGAGTCAATGCCCTGGACACTGACCTTATCTGCCAAGGACTGCGGGTAATCAAAGCATTTCTGTGGGGCAGTGGCCAGGTTTGTGGGCAGAGAGGCCGACCATCACCAGTGAGTGACAGAGCACTGGGGTTTTTAACTAGACTGAGAGTGGGATTGAGTTCTCAAAATTTTTTCTAAACTCTTTAAAATAGGTATTTGTGTGCATTTTTCTTGTTAAAGGATTTATATGTCTTTAATCAGATTCTTAATGTGAAGCAAGACTTCCTGACCAGAACAACGCAGGCATTTCATAGAAGAAAATGAGGCCCAAGGTCAGAAACCTAAGCAGAGCAGATTCCGCCTGCCAAGCCAGTGTTTTCTTACCCCTCACTTCTCACCAGCCAAGGTCCTTGTTACTAGACACTACCATCTATGAGGTGTTTATACCCATTATCACTGACCTATGGAACTCTACCATGAGGGAACCATTAATGACCCCAATTTAGAGATAAGAGGCCCAAGATCTCATGGTAAGAGCCAGGACTGTGGTCCTGGTGCCGTCACTCCAGAGCCTATGCCGGCTCCAGGACAACTCATGCCTCGCTCCTCACCTTCTTTAAACAGACTGGGTGCACAGGACCATGGTTACACAGAAGTCAATGCAAAGTCCACAGAACAACTGGTGGCTCAAGAAATCATTTGGGTTGATGTGAATGAGGATGGAATATTCAGATTGAGCACCCGTATCCTGAGGCATCCACCAGTGATTTTGATATAACTTGGATACTTGCTATTTTATAAATACATTTTTTTGTTAGAGTAATTGGGAGGTTTAAAGAAACTCATGTATAAAGTAGAATTCCCATTTATCCCCCTCTTGCACAGAGTTTTGCTTATTTTTAACATTTTGCCTTAGTGCAGTGCCTTTATTATAATAGAAACAAAATTATTGTAATTATGCTATTAACTTTATCCTGCTGTTTATTTTAGGGTTCACGCTGTGTTGTACAGTTCTATGTGGTATTTTTGTAGTAACTTATATACAACCTAACATTTCACTTTTAACCCCTTTTCAAATATACAACTCAGTGGAGTTAATTACATTCACAAAGTTGTACCTCCATCATTTCCCATCACCCCAGAGAGAAACTCTGTACCAATTAAACATTAACTCCCCAAATCCCACCTAGCTCCTCATAACCCATATTCTTTTTCTAATTCAATTTTATTGAGATATATTCACATACCATATAATCATCCACAGTGTACAATCAGTTGTTCACAGTATCATTATATAGTTGTGCATTCATCACCACAATCAATTTTTGAACATTTTCATTACCACACACACACACAAAAAAGAATAAAGGTTAAAGTACAAAAGAACACCCAAAACATCCCATATACCCCATCCCTCCCTATTATTCATTTACTTTTTGTCCTCGTTTTTCTATTCATCTGTCCATACACTGGATAAAGGGAGTGGAAGCCACAAAGTTTTCACAATCACACGGTCGCACAGTGTAAGCTGTGTAGTTATATAATCATCCAGAAGAATAAAGGCTACTGGATTGCAGTTCAACAGTTTCAGGTATTTCCTTCTAGCTATTCAAACACATTGAAAACTAAGGAGGGATATCTATAAGATATATAAGAATAACCTCCAGAATGACCTCCCAACTCTATTTGAGATCTCTCAGCCACTGAAACTTTATTTTGTTTCATTTTTCTTCCCCCTTTTGGTCCAAGAATGCTTTCTCAATCCTGTGATGCCAGGTCCAGGCTCATTCCTGTGAGTCATGTCACATGTTGCCAAGGAGATTTACCCCCCTGGGAGTCATGTACCACATAGTGGGGAGGGCAGTAAGTTTACCTGCAGTGTTGGTTTACAGAGAGAGAGGCCACATCTGAGCAACAAAAGAGGTTCTCTGGGGGTGAATCTTAGGCACAATGTTAAGTAGGCTTAGCCTTTCCTTTGCAGTGACAAACTTCATAGGGACAAGCCCCAAGATCAAGGGGTTGGCCTTCTAAATTGGTAGCCCCCAATGCTTGTGAGAATATCATTAATTTCCCAGGTGGGGAAATTTACTATTTCCACATTTTCCTCCAGCCCCTTAAGAGGGCTTTGCAAATACATTTTTATTCTCTGCCCAAATTACTCTGGGATGTATTGGGGCTTCATACTAACCTGTACAAACCAACCAGATTTCACTCCCTATTCAATGTTCTGTGATTATGTTGTTTGAATAAACTGACCGTACAAGTTAAATTATATAGTGTGTTATAAAAAATATAGATTTTGCACCTAATAGACATCTCTTCCTTTGGTCTCACACAGAAGTTGAGGGGTCTTTTGTTTTGTTTTGTTTACACTTTCCAAAACATTATTTTTAAAGTTTATTTATATATTAATCTTAAGTGAATGATTTATATTTTATTATTCTATCTATATATTGCAAATATTGTAATTTTCAAAAAGATTCTGTATAACCATAAGAGAAATTTAAATATCAGCACTTTTTTTTTTTTTTTTTTTTTTTTTTTTTTTTGGCAGAGTTGAATTCCCAATAGTCACATCTCCTCAGTAAAGGCAAATGTATTTTTTTAAGCTAAGTAGTTATTAGTTAAAAAATTTTTAAATAAACAGATTTTGGGGATGTAGTTAAACTGTATTCTTAGAAAGAAATTTATATCATTTAATGTTTTATCTTCTAAAATAAGAAATGTTAAAAAATAAAATTGGTTAGTCTACATACACAGACATACACAAAACAGTGAAAAATCACTGGGTCAAGAAGAGAACAGAATTGTCTTTAAAAAATATTAAATTGACAATATTATTATTGACATGTAAATTGCTTGAGGAAAGCAAATGAAGCAGTCTTCTTAATTCACCTAAATGGTCACCATTCTTCTCTTAATTTGGTATAAGAGGGAGGAGACATTTCCACTTCCAGTTCTTCATTCCTATTTTGAAATCTCTCTCATTAAAGACAAGCAAATAAAAAAAGAACAGTCAGTGAAACACATGGCAATCCTAGTTATTTTCCAGGCCTGAATGACCCAGGAAGATTCTTATTGACTCTGCCCTGCACACATTTGCACATGCTTGGCAAGTGGCTGTGGCTCAGACTGCAGGTCCTTCATTCGTTGAAATAGTGAAGGACAGAGCATGGCCTGCCCTCACTGGATGCTCCGAGAAATCGAGTTATGCATAGTTGCAGGCTATGAAAGTTTGCATTTTAAAAAGCAAATCATTATAGCTAGCTAGCAGAAGTGTAGAACTGGATTAGCCTGCTTGAATTAGAATAGTATTTTTAGAGCCCAGGTAGCCTAAAAAAGGTAATGCTTCTTGGAGTTTATGATTTAGTTCTATCTCTGGTGTGTTTGCAAACTTAGTTGTGTATTTAAATTTAAATGAATAACTTAATATTTCCCATGTTTAAAGAAGTTTGGGTATGTTTCTTATATTAATACAGTTTGCCCCAGTTTGAAGCTTATAACTTGTCCCTTACAACCATGAAACAGTTTCCCTTACAGCATTCTTTCTTTGAAAATGTTTAGATCATGGTTGTTCACTTTGTCCATCTGTTCCCAAATACCCACTGTGCCGGTTTGAATGTATTATGTCCCCCAAAACACCATTATCTTTGATGTAATCTTGTGTGGGAAGATGTATCAGTGTTCATTAGATTGTAATTCTTTGAGTGTTTCCATGGAGATGTGCCCCACCCAACTGTGGGTAATGACTCTGACTGGATAATTTCCATGGAGGTTTTACCCCACCCATTTAGGGTGGGTCTAAATTAAATCACTGGAGCCATATAAATGAGCTGACAAACAGAAGCAATGCAGTGCAGCTGAAAGTGACATTTTGAAGAGGAGCTACAGCCAAGTAGGACACTTTGAAGCATGCACAGAACCTGAGAGAGTAGGGGCAGATGAGAAGCAGTTTGAAGATGGCTGTTGAAAGCAGACTCTTGCTCTGGAGAAGCTAAGAGAGGACAAACACCCCAAGAGCAACTAAGAGTGACATTTTTGAGGAACTGCACCATAGAGAGGAATGTCCTGGAAGAAAGCCATTTTGAACCCAGAATTTTGGAGCAGACACCAGCCACGTGCCTTCCCAGCTAACAGAGGTTTTCAGGA